>NC_087440.1:81318908-81943908 GCF_036321535.1 Camelus dromedarius
TGCCCGACTCCAAAATGGCCCAGCCTGGATCTTTTATGATAATCCTACCTTCCCTTTAACAAACACTAATAAATAATTAAGCCTCCTTAAAGGACCCATATATCTGGAGTTACGAGCCTGAGTAAATCCTACCCACAAAAGCAGATTGGGCCCTGCGGGTTCAAGGCCTTCATATGCATCCTGGACCCTGGCCTCCCACTTGCCTACTTCACGTGGGGGTCCCAGGCTCCGCAGGCCACCGTTGTCTGGTGTAAATTCCAGAAAACAGACACTGTCTCCCGTGTTCCCCAGCACACGGCATCCCCCAACAATGGCTAGCACGTGGTAGTAGGTGCTCAGGAAATAGTTTTATGAATGAATGAAGTCATGGAAAGGGCATAATCGGAGGAGGCAGTCAGAGCTGCGTTAACTCTCTATAAGCTGTGTGGTCCTGGGCAAGTCACTTAACCTTTTTGAGCCTTTGGTTCTTCGTCCGTGAAGCAGAATAACAATCACCAGCCTCCCGGGCTTTGGGGAAGACTGAAATGCTGTGTGGGAGACCTCCAGCACTGGCCGCTCAGACCCCAGTAGGTTCCTGGGAAATGGGAACTAATACTGTATCGCGATTATTAAGTCCGACTCACCCCGTAGCCCACGCATCTCCTGCAATCACCAGCATCACATAAAAGTTACGCAACTCGTTATAGCTTGTCCTTTGTGAGCTGCTCGTTAATAACCAACACAGCAACAGCCTCCTCTTTAAACACAATGTTTCTCCTGTCTCCTTCAAAGAGCTGTACTCAGAATATTATCAGTTGGCCTATTGTTTCCAAAGGCCTTCACCTGCAAAGGTGTGTGCGTCAGAAGAATGTGAAGACCAGTCAAGGAGAACCAGCAGGTTTCTGGTTCAGTCCTGGTCCAAACTGCTGATTTAACCTCCCGATACCTGAGCCTGTTCACTAAGGAAAATCTGTCCAATACGGCATAGGGATCACAAGCTTGGAATCTGGAGCTGGAGGCTGAGGCTCAAATCCTGGCTCCACCGCGCTTAACTACGTGACCTTGGGCAAGTTACTTAACGACTTGGAACCTCCAATAGTGCCTCGCTGGGGAAAGAGGGAAAGAAAGGAAGAGACCGTAGTTTTGTTGATTTTGTAGGAAATCATGGAAAATAATCAACTCATCTGCAGAAGCCTCATGGAGACCCTCTTTCCTATGTTTGCCCATTTTTTACAAATCATACAATCATCTTGAATCCTCTCTGAAGTGTGGAGGAAATAGCTTGCTGGGGATACAGTGGATGTCTCTACAGGAACATGAATAGAATGCCTGGCACATAGTAGGTCTTTGATAAATACCTGTTGAATAGCTGACTGCATAAGTGATTCAGAAGTTGAAAAAGTCTAACAGTCCATCATACCTGTTTGACCCAAGAAACTAGGTGTAAACTAAGGTAAGGGAAGATCTTGGCATTTTTGAAACCAAGCCTTGGGATCTATATTAATAGAAATCTCTTTTTTTATAGCTATCATTTGTTTTTTGGTGGGACACCCCCCCCCATCTGAAGAACACAGACATTTAACTACACACAGGTAACCCAAAGAAGGTAGGAGACATTTGTCCAGCCAGCAAATAGATAGTGATGGGCTCTTAGGTGTAAGAACACGTGCCATAAAAATGAACGAGCCCATGTGCTCTCCAAGAGGGCCAGCCGCCAAGTTCACTGCCAGGGCTTCAGGGCCAGTGATGCCCAGCACACAAGAAGTGCTCAATGAACATCTGTACACAAAAAGATAGCACGAACAAAACAGACGAAGACATGGAGGGAGCACTCAAATTGGGAGATGGCTGTTGCAGAGTCCAGGCTAGGGCGAAAGTTTTCTGAAGTGGCTTTGCTACTTCCGCAAGCGGCCTTCAGAAGACACGGGAGACATGAGTAACAGGGGACTGTGGGAGGGGAGGTGGGAGAAATAAGTGGATGCAGGTGAGTTCACAGGGGGACGCGATGCTCAGTCCGGACATTTGTCTTGTCTTCGAGAGCATCACTCTTGACGTCAGAGTGACTAGGAGATTTGGAGGAAGAGTGGGGTGTGGTGAAACAGCACATCAGAGACAACCATAGCTCCAAATGCTGCAGCCCACGCCCTCCAAGGCTTTTCCCCTCTAAGAAATAGCCGCCGCTTTCAGAGTCTCTTGCTGTCCGCATCTCTTCCCTTTGCCTTGACCCAAGCACACTCTCTGGGCCTCCCGGGCTTAGCTCTACCTGTCTCATTCCTACATTGGAAACACGCAAACACGCATTTTTAGAGGCAGCCATGCGGGCAGCCCCTCCCGGGGAGTCGTGGGCTCGCCACTGAAGAACTTCCTTTCCTCCTGGGAGAAGCACATTGTTCTCCCCCAAAACACAGCATGTGGGTTAACTATGGACCCCAACCGCCTCTCTTTGGCCCTCTCACTGCGTGTTTCACAGTGCACTTCTCAGCAGATTACCCCGTTCCTTCCACACGCAGCGGGGACATACAATGTGAACTGAGAGCTTGTGAATAATTTGAGTTTCAAGTGCAGCCTTGGCACGCCTGAAAACACATAATTACCAAAAAGCGATCCAGCTGCCCTCGCCATCCGCCGGCGACTTTGTCTTGGGTGTGGAGCCCTCCTGGCCGGCTCCGCGTGAGCCTCAGTGAACAGAGCCGTCAAGACCCCCTCCAGGTCCCAGTCCATGACTGCAGCAGAAGGTTTTGGCCGATTTGGCCCCAGAGAAGATAAAGCCCTTAAATAGAGATTAGCCATGCTCATTCCAGCCCCACTCACAGCCAAGAGTCAAAGTCGGTATTTGCTGAGTGGAAAAGGACAAAAGGAAACAAATTCCGTTTGCAAGCTCTCCAAACAGACCGGAAAAAGTAATTCTCTACTGCTGACTCTGATTGCCTCCACTCGTAAGAAAGCTAAGCTCATACGTCCCTGCTTTGAGGGAATGTCAACATTTTGGTCTCTGACTCACAGAGGGTCCACTGGATCTCCATGTCGGGTGTTCAGCAAAGACCTGTGCAGGATGTATGCCTTAGAAAAGCAACAGGGCCATTTTCAGCGGCCTTATGATAATTTAAAATGACAATGACACTTGCTCATCTTAGACCAGTAAAGGCCTGGGAAACCTTAGAAAGAAAACTCCTAAAAGGTCACGCTCTTGCTGGACAATCACTGAGGAGCTGGTTCATAAAAGGCACCCTCTAACAACAAGGTCCTAAGGTACAGCACAGGGAACTATATTCAGTACCTTATAACCACCTATAATGAAAAAAATATGAAAAAGAATATATATATGTATGACTGAGTCACTATGCTGTGCACCAGAAACTAACATGACATTGTAAATAAACTATACTTTAATTTAAAAGAAAAACACCCTCTTTTTTGGGGGGGAGAGGTCATTAGGTCTATTTATTTATTATTAGTTGTTTTTTTTAATGGAGATCCTGGGGGGTGAACCCAGGACCTCGTGCATGCTAAGCATGTGCTCTACCACTTGAGCTATACCCTCCCCCCGAAAAAAGCATCCTCTTAATCAGAGTGAATTTAAAACTGCATCCAAACCATTCGCTGTTGGTGACCAACGATGGCAGATTCGTTCCAGAAGAGACTTTAGGACTATCCAGACCAGCTCCTCCTCCTGGGGCATCCGTTCCACTCACTCTGTGCACCATCCAGCCCGGACTAGGCAGCCGAGGAGGATGCGTTCTTTTGCTGATGGAAGTCACCTCCTACACACAGGCCATGGGGCAGCCAGCAGCACACCCATTCTCACTCCCAGCAGCCACTTTCGCAGCCTCTCTGGTCTGTACAAGCACCAACTGGATATACAAGGCGGGCCCGTCACATGCATCATGAAACCCAGAAGCCTTTGTGAGGAAGGCAATTTTCCGTCCAGCATCAGAGTCCCCATGGCAGGCCGCATTCAGCGCCCCGCACGCAGGGCCAGACAAACAGGTCAACAGGGACTGTGTGATGAGGGGGCAGGGTGCACATCCGCATAGGATGACTTCCAGCTCAGAGGGGAAGCCTGTAAACTCAGCCAGACAGGGGCTAAGGGACACCAGGAGGACCCCCAGCAGCCCAGCCCGAGCTGAAGCCCCCTGGGGGTTGGAGGCACGCTCCTCTTGGGTCTCCTTTCCACTCTCCTCTCTCTAGAAAGCCGAGCTGCTTCTTGATAGGGAGGTGTAGGGACTTTCCTGCATTTTGCTCTAAAAGACAGGGACATCCCAGCTAGACCTTCTTCCCTGAGTGTTCCAGGGGAGCCACGCAAGCTGTGCAGAACAGGGCTGCCGCCACCCAAAGAACACGCTCAGAGGGTCAGAGCCCAGTACCAAACACTTGATTAAATGCACACACTCCTTTTCTGGTGGAGGAGTGCTGTTTCATCTGTGTAGTTCTGGTAATCAACAGGCATCTCTCTCCCTCTTCAAATTGAAGGCAACATGTATATAGCATCCGACACCCAGTTTCTTCGTGTACAACAAATGTCAATGATATGCAGATACGAGCACTTCGTGGTAAAACACGAGTCTGCCGGAGTGGATGGTGAACGGGCTTCCCTTCTTGCTTCTGGTTACTCTGCGCTCTGCCTGGGAGGAGGGACCTCACGGGACAGCTCACAGGTGTCTCTCTCAGGTCAGACCTAGTAGACACAGTCTTTGTTGCTCAGAAGGATGATCAGAGAGAAAATAAATCAAGCCGAGTTATCAGTTGATCACAGTCATTCTCCAAGTTCCTACCTGGGCTATGCACTGGGGAATCTGCAAAGAGGCATGGAGCCCCAGACCCCAAGCCTGGGACTACGGGCCCGGCATACCCTACACCTGCTAACCTCTCTTGGCCGATTTCACTCCCTTCTTGCCTCTGGCATTTCCAGGATGGGCCACCCTTTCTCGTGTCCAGACCCCACCAGGCTAACCTTCTCTGGACAGCTTTCCATGACCAGTCATTGAGCCCCCTTGACACGCTCTGCCCACCTAGGTATCCTTTTATCTTGTATCTCCAGAACCCAACACAGAACTGATGCGTGGTGGGTGTTCAATTAATGTTTGTTGAATAAGTAAATCAGACATTCCTAAAACAATGAGCAAATTGAGTTTAAAAGAGGTGAAGAAATGTACACATTAAAAACGCAACACACACAAACACACACTCAACGAACACAAACACAAAGGAAAGTCCTTTACAGGCAATGAATACATATCAAAGCTGGTGAAGTCCTCTAAATAAGGGCTGCGGTCTGGTTAACAGTTCTGTAGCAATGTCAATTTCCTGCTTTTAATGATGCAGTTGGGTAAGATGGTATCACGGAGGGAAGCCAAAGGAAGGGCGCAGGGGGTCCTTGCCATGCTACTTTTGCAACTTCTGAGTCTATGGTTATTTCCAAATAAAAAGTTTCAAAAAATAAACCAAACAAAAAAAACAAGAAGTTCCAGGTACCAAATGAGCAGCAGAGATGAGGGGTTTCAGCCTCCTCCCTGCGGGACCCCATCATGTTCCTGACACACACCTGACACTCCCAGCTTAGCAACAATTCTCGCCCTTTCTTTCCCTCTCTCTTCCCTTCCTCAGGTCTCAGCTGCAGTGTCCTCCCTGCTGGGCGTCCTCCCTGACCACCAGCACTGCAGCCACTTTCCCACAAGCTTATTCACTTCCTTCAGCGCACAGATCATCATCAGAAATCTTGTGTCTGTTTGTCACCTGTCTTTTCCCACCAGAATGCAGATGCCACAAGAACAGGGACCTCGGCTGCGTGCTCATCACAGGGTCCCCAGCGCTAGAGCATCTTCTGGCCCACAATACTTAAGGAATATTTTCTAGTGAATAATGCATATGTTCATGAATTAATAAAGTGTATCAGAAACCAATGCTGAATGATGCTATTAACCTTAAAGACTTTCTAATGAAAAATAATAATAATAATAGCGAGCAAGACCTTTACAAAATACAGCACTTTAACAATGCCTCGTTGGAAATGACTTGAAACACACAACATGATGTCTGGAGCAGGTGCCTGAAGGAAGCAGACACCCCTGGAGCTGGTGTAATCAGAAAGATGTCCAGTGGGCAACAGTCTTGCCAGACACAGAAAGATGGATAGGTTTTTAAAAGAAATCAAACAGGAAGGAGGGAAGAGGGTATTTCAGAATTGAGAACCAGCATGAAAGAAAACCTCAGGCACCCAGGCCCACATCTGTCCTGTGAGAAAGCTGGTGACCTGTCATGAGCAGTGCTGGGGTCGAGACAGGCCCTGCCCATCAGCTTCTGCTCCAGATAATCAGCTCTGTGTCCAGTAAAATAAGATTTATAAATGTTTATTTTTGTTGTTGTTAATGAATGTTTTCCCGATGGA
Organism: Camelus dromedarius; assembly: GCF_036321535.1. Taxonomy (NCBI): domain Eukaryota; kingdom Metazoa; phylum Chordata; class Mammalia; order Artiodactyla; family Camelidae; genus Camelus; species Camelus dromedarius. The sequence continues at coordinate 81,325,273 of NC_087440.1, forward strand.
CAGCAGGAATTTAGAGACTGTGCCTCAATAGTTCTGAATTCTTGCCGGCTGGAAGAAAGGCCAGAAGGCTATTTAAAATTAATCAGGGAGAAGCAGGAACCCTTTTCCCTTTGGAGCAAACGCCTCCATTGTGGGGAGGGCCACTTTGGTAAGCACTCACGACCACGCAGACAGAAGTCAAGTTCCTCTTCTTCTTCCTTAGGGGAACCCTGGTATTGGAAAATTCATCCAAGGTCAAACGCATCAGACTAGGATGTTAAGGAATCTGGCTACTGCTTCAAAAGCCATCTCACAAGGGATACATTCCTACATAACTTCTTTTTTTCGTCATGCCCACCATCTAGCTAGACCAATACTGTTGGAGGAGACAAGATCTGGCAAGTTACTAGGAAATTCCAGGAGGGCAGGTTTAAAACTAAGCATGTGCATCCCAGCCCTCACCCCAGAAGGTCACAGGTTGGGTGATCTTGAAGCAACCAGTTCTCACCCATAACAGGTCTTCCGAGCCAAGCATGCTGGGTTCAGGTTACTCCCATAGCCTTCAGTTCTTCCACAGCAGAGAGAGTATTTCAATAAAGTCTTTATCCCACAGAAGCATCTGGCTCCTGAGGCCTCTTCATTCCGGGCTTAGTCACTAGGGCCAGGCCATCGCACCACCACTCCAAGGCTATGAGAAGCTGGGGCTCCCCTGTTGGTTTGGCTGTGAACCAATGTGTGGGGCATCAGAAATGCAGGGATATGGGTCTCCCAGCCCACTGGCCCCAGCCGAGTGTAGAGCAGATGGAACAGATCCCAGTCTCCTCCAGATTCCATCAGCTGAGTAGGCATGGGGGCACCAACAAATAAGGAAATACCATGGATGGGAGGAGCAATGACATGCCTCTGTCTTCTTCCCATCTCCCAGCCTGCCCCACTTTCCAGGCCCGGGGAGGTCCTGTGCTAACGTGGCGTCTAGAGGCAGTTGAAGTGCCTACTCTTCTCACTCCTAGCCTTTCTCAAATCATGGCCAAGAACTCCCATCCTCCCGGCCCACTGAAAGGCAATCCTGGTGTCATATACACATGGCCTTAGTGTCCAGATAGCTTTCCAGCAACACCTGGAAAACTCATGAGTGATTCCCCCTTCTCAGAAACCCATGCTGAGAAAGCTTCCTTGACTTAGTTTATGAAGTGGGCTTCACCCTCTTGCTCACCTCTTCGGTAATTTAAGCCAGAAGGCCACAGGAGATGTGTTTTACACCACTGACCACATGCAAAAGCAGCTCCCTGAAACTCACAGATCTCAGCATCGCAAAGACTGAGAGGAGTGATCTAGCACCTTGAACCTGAGGCTGGAATGCTTATCATTTTGGGCGAGAGGTCACATTCCATCCTGTCCTGTAGATGAAGCTTTGTTGGCGCTACTGACTGGAGGACACTCCTGGAAGCTCCCACTTCAGTCTCAACTCTGGGGCTACTGGATGCACAGTAGGCTTAGAACATTGTTCTGCTTTGATCGTGAGATTAATTTTAAATCCTATTCCAGGTTTTAGGTTTTCATGCAGTGTTTTTTTTCACAGGCTGATTATTTGGGTAGAATACTGGGGTGGTCCCCATCTCATTAGCTTTATGCATTCTTATAAATTATGCACATACACACACGAGAGTTCTGGCTGGCCGGAAATGAGTCACAGTGTGAACACGGCAAAGCACTGGGGCGGAAGAAGTCAGCGAGCAAACGCGGGCACCACCAACCCCACCCCAACCCAAATCCCACCCCTCAGGAGCCTCCCTGGTGCTCCAGCCTCCAGCGGCTTCCCAGAGCCTCTGGTCCATCATCTCCACTTATTTTTCCTCCTTTTCACCCATTTTCCTTCCTTGTGTGCCCCTCCCCCTAGTCACAACTCACTGAGGCATACAAGTTACTCTGCTTAAAACGGACTGAGATGGGAACATTCAGTCCCCCAGAGGCAGGCACTTTGCTACCAAACACGACTTGGCCAATCTAAAAGGAAACTCCACGTACTTCTCCTCTTTCTCATTTCTCTTCCAATCGACAGCAAGCGCAGAGGATGTGTTTTTTGCACAGCTTGCTTTCTGGTGCCTCTTGACTGCTCAGACAACTGTTTTCCCCACGAGCACTAACTCTATCCATGTTGGAAACGCTCCTGGAGTCTTAATTAAGGGCCGGTTCTAGGCACTTAGATCAGCGGGGTGAATCAAGACCTAGCCCACCAGGAACCCACACCTAGTGAAAGACGCAGCCTGTGACGGCAGTTACTCTGCAGTTTGGTAAATGCTGGGATGCAGGTATGAACAGACTGTCCTGAGGGATTGCAAGATGCAAAGTTCCCCTAATTCAAGCAAGTCCTTTAACATGAGACAGAAAATTAGAGGGGGTTTGGGGCAGCTGAACTAGAATCTCAACCCCTCTCTGAGTTTTCTCGGTTCAATTATTGTTCCAGTCACCACGCCAAGCTCCTGGGGCAGCAGCATGGTCGGCTGGAACACTCTTCTCATCATTAAAAACTAAGGCAGAAACGAGGGGAGCACATCTGACTCTTCATTTAGAGAATGGAGAGAGAAACAAGGCTCGCACCTGAAGAGATGATCACAGGCTCAGCACAAAATGAGAGGTAGCGCTCGCTGCTGGAACACTGCTGCTGGTGGTGGCAATAATCCCGATCCAGGCTGGAGCCTGCCGGGGGCTCCCAGCACAGGCAGCCGCACTCACCGGCCTCTTCTCTCCGGGCCTCTCACTGCCCCAGCCTCAGAAACAACCCTCTGCTGGGGAAGAAGGGGAGTGCTGGCCCAGCTGGACGAGCCCGCCTCTCGCAGAGAATGGTGTGATCGCGGCGCGTTACCTGTCCCAGGTATGCGTACCTGTTCCAGGTATGGGTACCATGGCCCGCCACCACCTGCTCCAGCTCTGAGCGCCTCGTGGGCAGAGAACATGGTTTCACTACATGTTACATGAGAAACAAGGGCTGAGTTCGTGCTCAACAAATACAGTCAGGAAACTTCTAATCTGGAAGGGGCTCTCAGAGAGGGTTATGTCCAACCTTTTCATTTTAAAATACAACAATTTACTAAATAATTTCTAAATATAGAGAAATTTAAGGAAAATGTAAAGGGCCTCTAGTCCCACTACCTAAACAGATTAGCCCCACGTAAACGTTAAAAAGTAAAGCAAAAGGGACAGATGTGCCTTTTTTTTTAAACAAAAAAGTTCAGGAATGTATAAAAAGTTGTCTGCCCTCCTACCTTGAACCCTTTCTACTTTTATTGTGCGTATCCTGCCAAAAATAACTATAAAAATATAAGCACATATATGCATACACATATATGCACACATATATGACTTAATTTTTTTTAACATAAATAGGACCCCACATTCCTGCAACTTGCTTTTTTTCACTCAGAAATGTGCTATGGTTTGAATGGTTGTATCCCCCTAAATCCTAGCATCCAATGTGATGACTTCAGAGGTGAGGCTTTTGGGAGGCAATTAGGTAATACGGATGGAGCCCTCATGAATGAGGTTAGTGCCCTTATAAAAGAGCCCCCCAACAGAGCCCCCGAGGCCCTTCCACCATGTGCGGATACAAGAAGTCTGTGACCCAGAAGAAGGTCCTCACTAGCCCATGCTGACACCTCGATCTTAGCCTTCCAGCCTCCAGAGCTGTAAGAAACAAATAACTATTTTTTTTTTAAGCCACCTTGTCTGTAGCATTTTGCAAGAGCAGCCTGAATAGACTACGGACAGCAATGAACAAAGTTCTCAAACCAGAATACTTGCTTTGTTCTCCCCACATCGTGCTACTTTTATTTTTTAATTTTAACTTTTTTCAGGTCTTTTTGGCGGGGAGGAGGATAATTAGGTTTTTAATTTATTTATCTCTGATGGGGGTACTGGGCATTGAACCCAGGACCTTGTGCATGCTAAGCTAAGCATGCACTCTACCATTTGTGCTGTATCTTCCCCTCTGCTAGGTCAATGCTTTTGATAATTACCAAATGCCCTCCCAAGGCGCTCCACCAATGTCTCCCTCCAGGAGAACAGAGCAAGGGTGTCTGTTTCCCAACCCCAGCCCAGAATTGGATATTCTCAAGTTTTTTAATATTTACTAGTCAGACTAGTGACAAATGGTATCTCCTTGTTATTTTGATTTGAGCCTTTTTAAACTATGAATGAGGTTGAGAACTCCTTCATTTAGAGATGAGAAAAACAGACACCAAGCGTCCCCTAACTGGCTTAAAGTCTAATCCTGAGCTAGTTACAGAGAGAAGCCTGGACCAGATCTCACACCTGGGACCACGCCGAGGACACCCTGACCCCCAGCATCAGGAAGAGAGTTGAAAACCAGCGGACAAACTTCTTTCCACCTTCAGGGTTCACCAGGCTGGGTAGGCGGGTGGCTCTCCAATGCGTGGGTTAGGGCGAGAGCCTCCCTCGGGACCAGCAATGCCAAGGCATGCGACTCCCCTGCCTGCCGGGGAATTCTCAGCCTCGTCCTCAGCGCAGGAAGCAGGGCTGTGGGGCTTCTCCTACCCGAGGGATGCCGACTGCAGCTCGAACAGAGAAAGCCTTGCCTCCAAACTGCCCGAGGTTCCGAGGTGTTTTTTTCTCCTGTTCATGTCATCTCAAGTCTTAGTCTGTCTGAGAGCAAAGTGGTTCATGTTATGACTGGACCTCCTTCACATTCTTCTTCCTCCTTCTCTGTGGGACTGGAACTTCATTAACTGGGAAAGCTCGCTCCCTGGAGTAGGGAAAGGATCTCTGGCCACGTCCCGCAGGCATGGACAGGTGTTCACGGAGCAATGCAGGGGTGCGAGCACCTGGTCTAGGCGATGGGCTCAGGTCCTGCGTCTCACTGGTGCTGTGGCCTTGGGTACTTCCTTCTAAGCCTCACTGTCCCCACCTGAATGATGGAAATGACACCAATGCCTGCTTTGCATAATCTGCAGGGTTGTTGTAGGCTAAGTAGATGATGCCCATGACACTGCTTTGAAAACCATAAAGCGCAACACAATGTAAGATCTTCATGAAAGTCAACGAACTGGTCACCACTGGCTTCCGTGTGGGAAGTTTCCTGTACAAAGCATCCATCCTCAGTCGTGGGGCCAGGGTCCGCCCCTGCTCCCAGATGTGCCTGAAGCCGTCCGCCTCACACCAAGCACACCAGAGCCAGGCTGATCATCAGACCATGGACTGAGTCGAGGTTTCACACTGATTGTGCAAAAAAAAAATTTCATAAGCATCCATTTGTACACCAGCTAAACCAGATGTTCAGCTAAGGGACCATCCAGTGACTTTATATTCCTTTGCAAATTAAGAAGCACAGTTCCACTTGCTGGAATTTCTCAGCCAAATGATACTCATCGCACATCAGAATTAAAAAAATAAACGTGGCCATTTTGAAGGGAATCATCCTACAATTAGTATGTACTTCCCTACTACTTTCTTCAGGAAAAAAAAAAGAGTTAAGCACAGTCCAACCTTCCTCCTTATCTCACTTCTACCATCATAAACACTGATTACCCTTCTCAGTCTAGAATCTTAAGAACCTGTTCTACCACTCAGAGCTTTGAGACCTGAGGCAAATTATTTAACCTCTTCATGCCTAAGTTTTCTCATCTATAAATGTAAAGCAGATCAGACAACCAGGTTCATTAGGAGTATGGCTACGTTAAAAACACAAAGCCAGCAAGGATCAACTTAAAGTTCAGTGCATGGATTCGGAGAAAGCTCTTTTGTCCTCTGAGATGTTTTCTGTTTCTTCTTAACACCTGGCTATATTCCAGATGGCTGAATTTGCTGGCTATGTGAGGCTCACTTGTATGGATATAAATTCCTCTGTGGGCCTTGAAGAACATAACTAAGGCCCTGATGGAACTCATTACACCAACAACCCAAGAGTTCTGTTCCAACAGGGAGACTTCAAGCCAGAGCCCTGGAGCAGCCTGGTGGAGACGCACAGAAGATGCAGAGAGAATGGAAGCAAGGACAACGGGAGCCTGTGAGTGAGGAAACTCTTCCCTACGGTGGGCGGTACCCACAGACCAACACCCCAACCAAGCAGGCTTTGTCTTTGTAACAAGAAACCGTCCGATGCCCACTTAGGAAAATGAAATATAAAGGATGACCTCAAACACTGGGACAGCCCACAATGAACACCCAAGAGGGGGAAACCACGTACTGTGGCCACTCCAGAAGGCCCATGTAGGAGGGGCTTAGAGGGGGCACTGGATGGCCAGGAAGGGGATGGCTGGGCGACTCCACAGATGTTCGAGCTGCAAAACAAACACACTGCATGTTTGTTTGTGTGGCTTACGTTTGTGCATGAGACGGAGTGTTTAGGGGGCTAGAGCCCCGAGCCGCTCGCTGGTTCAGCCTCTGGAAAGGACAGTACTGAAGACCTCCCTTCAGGTGACTGGTCCACTTTCCTGAAGGATGTAAAGAATTCTCTCATCAGTTCTGCTCACTTGCTCCCACTGAGCTAGGTTTCTAGAGTTCTATGTATACAACTGAAGGTGTATGGGGTGGGCATCACAGAGTGGTTGATATATATTTCTGCTCTCTCTCCTTCAAGTACACAGTTGTATGTCATTTTCCCACCTCACTGAAGTGAGGTGTGGCCACATGACTAGCTCTGGCCGATAAAATGTGAGCGGACACGACACGTGTCACTCCCAGCAGCTTTAAAGAGCCGGCACGTGTTTCATCATTTTCTCCTCTGCCTCAGCCGTGGGGATGGGGAGGGTTCCATCAGCCTCTATCGGGGAATGAGGACAAGTATGACTGAGAGCAGAGCTCCCAGCCAACTTCATAGATGCGTAGAATGAGCAGGAAATGAACCCTCACTGTTTAACGTCCCTGCATTCTGGGGGCTCTCTGCTACCCCATAACCTAGGCTACCCTGAGGGACACACACGCACCATTTCACCACCAGAACGTGAGCTTCTTCTAAATGGGTAACTGATGACCAATGGTATTAAGACGGACTGTGGGCCCAGAGTCTGCAGTCTTCAGAACTCAGCGGCTTATGACAGATGTAGACACGTTTTTAATTGTGAGAAACCAAACTCCTTTCCAAAAGGTAAAATTTAAAACTAAACTCTCAAACAATCCCCCAAACCTTCCAATTCCTTTCTTGAGCCCCAGTGAACACATCCCCAGGTGCAAGACCAGACATTAAAACCTGCTCCAAATGCATCAGCCACCAGAGGAGGGAAGGCAATCACTTCCATAAACTCCAGTTTCTGACGTTGAAGATTTCTGCACGACACTCTCCATCAACACGTGTGTCCTCCTCCCAGGTGTTAGGCCAGGCTGGCCAAATGGGAACTCCTTTGTTGGCTAAGTTCTTTCCCTGCTGAATCCAGAGTTTTAAAATGTGGTTCCTCAAACATCACTGTGGGTAGACACCCGCCACGGTCGGGTTCAACTCCATTTCTCAATGCCTCCATTTTATTTAATACATAAAACATGAATTAGGAGAACGTTTGCAGCACTACAAAATTCCACAAAGTTTTCCTATAGCAAGATGTATCGGAACATATGCCTCACATAGTTGCAAAGCAGTCTAGGAACACTGGCTAAGCTGTGACGGATAAAGTCTCCCATTTCTAAAGAACAAGCCCCAGAGACACAGATTCTGTTTATACAAAGCCACTGATTCAATCACCTGGGGTCAGATTTATTGTTTTAGCTGTCATTACCTTTCTCACTTATAAATCAGTATCAAGCTAGTCATTTTAGTGACCAAAATAACCATACCATGATCTAATTTCTTAGGTTGCTAAAATGACCAGATCAGAGTCACAGCTGATGAATCAATTAAATGCCTGGAAATAAACATGAGGGGAAATGTACCGTCAACCCACTGGATGTCAAGGCCAAAGGACCCGCCTACCACCCATATCCGCACCTCAGGCCTTAAAATTTATATCTAAATTCTGACTTCTCAAGGTGCCCAGGGCAAATCTCTAAGAACTCTGATGTGTGTGTTGCAGAAACACTTGGATGTAATAGTCAATTAAATTATTAATGAAAGAACTATACAAATAAAAGCATCGTGCTCTTTTATGCAGTAATAATTATTACCGTAAGCAAGGCAAATTGAATAATAAGAATCATCAGGACAGTTCAGTGATGATAAGCTAACAATTTCCGGCAATCAGACCAAACATCTCTGCTCAAGCTGTTTAATAAAATAAATAGCAGCTTGTTGACATTTTTGTTCAGTTAAGCACACATACATTCAGAGGCTACTCATGTGTCCTGGGTAGAAGGGCGAGAAAAAAAACAGACACTGAGTGATACAAGAGTGGAACCACTTACAATGGGGGCAATGCAGATATTTCCGTAAGAAAAGAATGAATCCTATAAACTGTCCCAGAATCGAATGACATAATTTGTCTTTTTATACCCACGCTGTATATACATATATTACCTATACATATGCATTACATGAATATACATACATATGTGTGTGTATATGTGTGTGTATATATATATAATAACAGATTCTTATAAGTATGTCTCAGGTACTTTCATGTGAGGTTTAAGATAAAGTTAAATGCGACCATAATAACACGCTGTCACTATTTAGAAGTATTCATTAAGCACCCAACTACTGATCACTCAGGCCTACACACTTTGCAAAAAGAGCAAACCGTTCCCTTATTTACCCTAGAGGGCACGGTGAAAGGAACACTCTAGAAATCACGCAGGCCTCAAACAGAACTCGGCATGGCCCGGGTCTCTGCCCGTTCACCCAAGACTGAGTCAGAAGGGAAGCTGTCTGCTCACAGATCAAACTAATCACAGAGAACATCTATTCAATTCTAATTGACAGGTAGTTTGGACCTTTCAGTCGCTAGTACAACAAATTTCCTGCCTCTTTTTGTTCACCTGGAAAAAATACGTTTTATATCTGAGGTAATGATCCCCTCTGGTATTCAGGGGGGAAAAGTCAAAGGCAGTGACGTCTCCACGGCTTCCAGTAAGAATCAAGTAATGCTGAAGAGTGGACTTAATCTGCTTGCCGCCATATGTGTCCCACTCACAAACACACACACCTTCTACCAGGGTCTGAGTGTGGGTTAAAAGTCCAGCCGTTCAGAGGCCTGGTGGCTGGGCATGGGGGTGGATCACACCCCTTACAAAGGTGCCATCCTCTCCTTTGTTAGGAGCTGCCCTGTTAATAAGGCCAGTTTGGAAGCCCTTCTCTTTCAAGGAGCATCAATTTCAAAACAGCTCTTCCTCTTCAGACTCTGGGAGGCGTCCCTGCTCGGAATGGCAATTATTCCTTTGAACCTAACTCTGTCCTGTTAACCTAAAAACCTCTCACCTGTGCTACATTGCTACCACCACCAATGGAGCTGCGAGATTTGAGCACAGCTCTGAGTTTGGACTCAAAAGACGTGGTCCCTGGTTAATGCCCAGATATCCATTTTGGGAGTTCACAGGCATAGACCAGAGTGAGAGGAAAATAAACGTGGACATATACATGAATCCACTATAGGGAAGCAGGCAGCACAATACAGCACTGTTTCGGCGGGAGAAAGAGTGACAGCTCACCCTCTGCCTTAGCAGGGGAGATGGGGTCCGCCAGATTTCCACCAGCAGACGAACGGGTGACTGTGTATTCTCACCCCGAGTGCTGTGGACACCTGCCTACTCATCTTTCCAAATGCCTTTTCCTCCTCCTCCTCCTCCTCCACCTCCTCCTCAAATCAGGAAGAAAGCCTTAATTGCTGGTATGCCTCTAACACTTGCTAATCTCCTTTTTAATAAGGAGGATAAGCCACAGGCTGCGGACCTCCAGTAAACCGTAGTCGGAGCCAGGGAGGAGCATAGCGGGGAGCGGAGGGCGGTACCAAGGAGAGGGGGCCAGAGAAGCCAAGGCAGGGAGGCTCCCAGACCGTGATTTTGCACCACAATAAAATTTCAAAAATAGTTTCAGGAGAGGCAGAGGTTGCCAGCTTCTTATATTCCCAAGTAAGGATATTGAAAGTCACTATCTTGAGCTTATTTTTCTCTTTGCCTTCGACTGGGGGAAGTTCTTGTTTGAACACTTACTTGTACACATTTGTCTGGCTCTCCCCCCACCCCCCGCCATCCCGCAGGAGACTGTAAACTCAAGCAGGGCACCTCCGCACCCCTCTGCCCTCCACGCAGGAGGCCCCTGGTGTCCAGGAACCACTGGAATAGACAGACTGGATCCTGAATCTGAGAACTATTACTTATTTTCTCATTTCACTTAAGAATGTTTCACATTTCCTTATCTTCCTTTAGAGAATTTCTGTGAAACACCTTTTCTAAGGTGATATAACTATATGGCCAGCTCAGGAAAAAAAAAAAAAAAAAGCCCAACACATTTTACATCGGATTCATTTCAACCCTTGATAAGAAAGCAGTATGTATGCTTCTAATGGAAATGAATTCTAACTAAAGGGTATATTCACACTTCCAGCCTAGGGGGCCTGACCTACCATAGCCAAGAACACATGTGCAAGGAATGTGAATGGCGCCTTTTGCAGGCAGGAGCAGCAGAAGGAGCAAATAAGCAAGGATTTCCACCCATTCATCTTGACATGAACCTACCCCTCAGCCAGCCAAGGTGCCGGTTCTGAAGAGAACCACCTTGCGGAGTCAGGACCTGCACCAGGGCTTTTGGCAACAGCTAAGGATTTAGACCAGCTTAATTTCTGAATTCTTGGAAAACAAAGATCACATATGTTAAGGTGGCCCGCACAGTAAAACTCATCCTTATCCCTTGAGGCCAGAGCTCTGTACCTGGCCTCTCCAACACTGGGAAGCAGCTTGCAAAGGGCCTTCAACATAAGAGCTGTTTGTTGGATGAACAAATGAATGAACTCTCCTATTTACCTTGGATTTTTTTTTTTAACTTTTTTTCAATTATTCTTTTTTTGAGCATTTTTTAATAATGTCACATTTTGGGCAGGTAGGTAATTAGGTTTCTAATTATTTATTTTTTACGGAGGTACTGGGGACTGAACCCAGCACCTTGTGCAGGCTAGGCACACACTCTGCCACTGAGCTATACACACCCCCGTCTACTTTGGTATCTTTTTGGTACACAGAAACAACTGACTGAGAAATCTTTGTGATTAATTCTCATTAAATAAAAGATGGATTTTAATCTCATTTCCAATTATTAGCCAGGATCATAATTTTTAAAAATTTACACATATATCTACCTCATTTATTTTGGGGGTGGGGGGGCGTTAGGTTTATTTATTTATTTTAGTGTTCTAGGGGGGAAGTAATTAAATTTATTTATTTAACTATTTTTGTAATGGAGGTGCTGGGGATTGAACCCAGGACCTCGTGCATGCTAAGCATGCACTCTACCACTTGAGCTATACCCTCCCCCTCCAGGGCCATACACTCTTAAGTAATAGAGATTATAATCATTGCAAAAGCTACCATAAATGAGTATGTACTATCTGCCAAGCTCTGTGCCAACTACTTTATTTTTATTTACTTATCTTTTATTGAAGTACAGTTGATATACAATATTATATTAGTTTCAAGTGTACAACACAGTGATCCGACAGCTGAACACATTATGAAAGGATCACTACGACAAGCCCAGTGACCATCTGTCACCACGCAAAACTACTGCATGTTATTGACCATATTCCTTACGCTGTATGTCATCCCTGGGACCTACTTGCCTTATGGCTGGAAGTCTGTAGCTCTTAATCCCCTTCACCTGTTTCATCCCGTCGCCCGCCATCCCTGTGCCCAATATTTTACAAGAATTATTTTATTTAATTCTTATGCTAATTCTATAAGGTAGATCTCATTATCCCCATTTTACAGATGGGAAAATGAAAACTCGACACCTTACATTATTTTCTAGGAATTCACAGCTCGGAAATCACACCCAAGACACTCAGCTGGAAAGAGAAGGAACAGGAATCTGAAACTCAGACTGATAGTCTCACCCTAATATCCACTGCCTCACCCTGGGACCCCTGGGCCACTTGGCTAAAATCAACCCTGCCGTTAAGTCACAGCTTTTATGGAACATGCACTCTAACTGGCACTGCTGAAAACCCAGGCTATCCCCTCTTTCCTAGAAGCCAGTGTTGTTTTCATTCTGTTTTCAAGTCCTGTTCCAGCTCTACACCCTCTCTCTCAGGAGCCCCAGCGTCAGCCCTCAGGCCTCGGCCCCACCAGCGCAGTCACTCTGTCCAACTGGACGAAGCCGCTTCCCTCAGGACAGCGGTGCAATTCCAAAACGGTTTATGAGGGGCCAAAACTCTGAACTTGTTTTAAAGAAAGCAAGCCCTCCAGAGTTCACAAATCTCTTTCCCTTGCTTTAGTCTGTGAGGACAATGGGACAAATGTCACTGTGGAAGCTGTCCCCCTCACTCTGCCTTGGGGGGATGTCTTGCTTTGGGACCTTCATTTGGGATCTCTGCAGCCCCTCAGTTTCCCGATACACAGAATACAAACCCTCACCTACCTCACAAAATGAGTGTGACGACCCAGTGAGATGGTAAAAATAATTTGAGAAAAAAAAAATTCAATGCCTTCCACAACAGAAGTGTTAGTATCATAGCTTTCCCAAATAGTGCAGGTTCTGGCGAATCCTGCTGGGCATTTATGTTTTTATGAGGCCAAAGCACAGGTTCAGAAACTCGGTTGCATACATGGGGATTTCCATTTAATGAAACGTTTCCGGGAAACACCTTAGAACCAATACCAAACGTGCTAACCAGGCAGCAGATCCAGGAAAACTTCCCATGGGGCTACGCATCGGTCCCTGGGAGATTTTTTTGTTTTGTTTATTAACACTTGGACCCCATTTATGACTCAAGCATAACTTCCCTTGGCATTAAAGTAACTGGGAACTGAGATGAATTGCCCGATTTTTAATGACATTTGGCCTTTTTGCACCCCGTGTTGGAAGCGCCCTGTGTATCAGGGCAGCACGACAACAAGTGATCTGTCGTCGGCTGTTCTGAAAGAGCTTTGGTGTCTGCACAGTTTACAGTCACTAAAATAAGGGGTTCTATCTTTCTAAGAATCTAGCACACACACTTTGTGTGTGGCTCTACAAATAATGTGACCATCACAGGAAAACATACTGGACTGAGTTTCTTGACTATTCATACACCCTCTAACCTGTCCAGCTGTCTCTGGCTCTCCAGGCATCAGACTCCATTTTGAACATGGATTTCTTTTTTCCTTTCCGGAGTCTCTTATTCTCTCCATTGTATTCATTCAGAGGAGGAAAAAAAAGGCCTCATAAATGTCATTTCATATTCCAAGCAATTTGCTATAGGCAACCACACCATTACTTTGTACAAATAAATTTACATAAATCATTATTAGAATGTTTTATCTTAGCAACATTATTTGGTTCCCAGAGCACAAATTAAATGCATGCTTAAAAGCAGAATATTTTAAAGTTATTCCTATATTGTTTATGACACGGGATTAGAAATTTCCATCTAATTTTTCTTTCATAATGGAATTCCTTTAGTTTTCTTTGTATATTTATGAACCACATGCATAATTTTCCTGAGTGGGGTGCGGTTTGAAGCAAGCAATGCAATAGATGACTCTGCCACATTTGGTTCATTTTTCAGGGACTGTTCCCTTTGATTCCATGGGGTCGGTTTTGAACAGTGATTAGGAAAGCCAGGAACCAGGGAAATTAATACCATCTCATGAGTAGATGGGTTTCTGTTTGATATTACTCTACAAGCAAACTGGTCTTTGGTTGTGGTTTGGCTTTTTTTTTTTTTCCCAATAAACAAATTTGTAAATGTACTTCCTGAAAATGGAGCCCAGTTTCTACTTGCTGTGTCTGAGAGAAGGCTGTTTGGATCAACTGCACGGTACATGGCAAGTCTTCACCGGCTGGAGTTCCACCCGACCCTAGATTTCAAAATAACATCTTTTCTCCGTAAGTAAAACGCACTGCCCATTTTTAAAACAAGCTGCAGTTGTCAACAACAGGGACGAGGGTGGAAAGGGACCGCCTCGTAGTCAGGAGCTGTGCTCGCCAGCCCTGGTCCTGCTACCTGCTACCTGCTGGCTCTGTAGAATCACTTCCTGATTCTACGACTGGCCTTCTCATTGGGGTCATCAAGGGCTGGACTCACCGCTCAGGGCTGCGAGCTTCCACCATGGCGTGGTCCAGGAACAGATCCCCAAGCCAGTGTTAGGGAAGTGGGGCCCCACCTGGTCAAAGGCCCAGTCCTCGTAAAGGATGAGCAAGGCAGTCACACGGAGCACTTAAGAGCAGGCCAGACCTGGGTTCAGAGCAAAGCGGTACCACTCGCTAGCTCTGTGATCACGCACAATTTAAAGCTTTCTGCATCTGTTACCTCATCTTAAAGTGAGGTTACTTGTGTCTACTTCACAAGTTTGTTTGGGGGATTAAATGAAACAATGCGAGCAAAAGCTTACAACACTGTGACTGTAAGAAGCAGCTCGATAAACATCCTTAATCTTCAAGGATGACCAGTGGGGTCAAGCTGGGGTGATCACATCATGTATTGTCCACAGCAACATATTTCTGGGTGTGAAGAAAGGACTGTATGGTAACTATGTCAGGTCAACTGGCGACGGCTACAAGGGCCTCAAGCACACCTGGGTGTGTGTGACTATCCTGGCTCCAGCCTATCACCACTCAAGACCCGATAAAGAAACTGGTTACATATTTTACAGTTTGTTATATCTTTTAAAGATCTTTCCTACTTCTTATTTGAGCCTTTCATAAACTGTGAAATGTAGGTCTGCGTTAATTACCCTTTGATGAAGAGCAGACAAAAGCACAGACCAAGTTTGGGCTTCTCCACAGTGACGCTGTGCCGTGGGGTCAGTAAGGACCCCAAGCAACCCTGGACTCCTGCCTGCTTCCCAGCCTCCCAGCAGCGAGACAGAGGTACATGGCTAGTTCTGGCCAATGAACTGTGGACGTGGAATTAGTCTGAGTCACTTCTAGTCTAAGGCACCTAAGAACGGGTGTGTGTTCTCAACTCTTTTTTTCACATGTCAAAGCAACCAGGAAGCCACTTTTTGAAATGCAGGTGTCACAAGATGGGGGAGGCTTGAAACCTCAGAATGCTGGAGGCAGGACAGCCACCCTGGTGCAATCCAACTCTGGGTGGGTGAGAAATAAACTTTTACTGCACTAGGCTCTGAGATTTGGGTGTGCTTTTTACCCTTGTAGACCACAGCCTGCCCTGGCTCAGCTAGCTAGGAGGACTAGAACCCACATCTCCAAACTCTTCCCAGTTTCCACTCAACAGTATCATAAAAATCCCACTAGGATTGGGGAAATACTGCCAAGATTAAATGCCATAGCTTACACATGGCAAGTCTTCAATGCTTACTTGATTTAAAACAAAATACTTATTTGGTTTAAAATAAAACAGTTCACACCCAGTGCCAAGTAAAAAGAAAAAAGTTCCAAAATCCAGGCTGACTTGTTCCAACACTTACATTAACCCAGGAAGCCTGGATGCCTTACTTTAAAGGCACCTAAGAATTGGGTTCCTGAAATGAAATAGCCTCAATGTCATAGCTAGCTTTAACTGAACGTTAAGTAGATGAACAGAAAAATCCAACTTGAGTATGACCAGTTCTCCATCTTAGTCTGGAACATTCCTCGCTTGCTTATTCAAATCCCACTCACCCTTCAATTCTATTTTCTTTATGAGGGAAAAAAGTTTCACATCTCAAATGTTGCAAACATTTGCGCCCACAATTGCCTGAGCCAGAGGATGGCAATTTTTTTTTTAATGTAAAAGATCAGAAAGTAAATGCTTTCCGGTTTCTGAGGCACCTATTCAACTCTGCCCTTGTAGCGTAAAAGCTGCTACAGGTAACCCAGAAATGAATGAACACAACTGTGTTCCAGTTAAAACTTAATTTAGGGACATCAAAACCTCAATTCCATGTAATTTTTATGAGGCAAAAAATATAATCTTTTAATTTCTTCCAATCACTTAAAAATGTAAGAATCATCACAGCCTGTCCATCTCAAGCAAGCAGAGGGCCATACCTGGCTGGCTGGCCGCAGCCCACTCACCGGAGCTTAGAAGAGGCAGGGCAACAACTGATGAGGCAACCGCTTTCTTGGGAGCAGAACACAAACACTATTATTCTCATTCTTCCACTTCCTGGTGGCTGGTGAGCCAGGGGTCTGATTCCAGGAAGGCCTGAGCTCCTGGATCGGCGGGGCTGTCAGTTCCAGAAGCAGCAGCACACGTGAAGGCAGGTGGGGTGGGTGTGGCCTCATGGGACAGGCAGAGCATTGGCAGGAGACCCTCACAGCACCCTCAAGACCCAGGGCAGGAAGCAGCCGCTGCTTTATCCACTCCTGCGAGCGGAGTTTGTGGGGGCCACCGCAAGATGACAGCCCACCGGGCTCCCATCCCCACCCATGGCCCCAGCTTCAGCCTTGAGACCCTCCTTGAATTCCGGCTTTCAGAACTCCAGGTTCACTCCTGGTACCAACACACAAACTCATGTTCCTGGCTGCTGCCTCCCACCCATCAATTCCACTTCTCAGCTAGGAATCGCATTTTGTGAATCACCAGGTTCTGACCTCACACGGGATCTGGCTCAGCCCGGGGCCCTGTCAAGCCACACCTGCCAGGCAGAGCGCCGGGTTGAGAGAGGCAGGTGTGTGAGAGAAGAGTGAACATTCATGTAGACAGGGAGAGGCCAGGTAGGGACAAGCCCAAAGAAACAGAAGGCCGGCAGGTAGCAGCCAAACCAGGACCGGGGCAACAGTGACTGGGGCCCCCTGCAGGAAGCCGTCAGCAAAGCAACCCTGTAACAGGGCAGGTGGGGTTTCCCCACCGAAACCTTAAGGGACCCAGTCCCTGAGCGGAGCCTGATTCAGGCTAGGACAGGAGTCAGGGTCCTCCAAGCTCTGTCTGGTCCAGGCAGCCAGGGTCCTCACTGGCCAGGCTCCCAGCAGGCTCAGTCCCACCCTCCTGGCCAGGCCAGGCTGCTCCTCTTCCTTCCTGGCTGAATGATTCTCAGTGACAAAGCCCACCTGAGGCCCTGCCTCTTCCATGAATTCTTCCCTAATTATTCCAATTCCAGTCCTCAAAGTCCCTGAACACGAGAGTTACCATTAGCGCACAGCCCCAGCTGGAAGCTGAGCTCCACCATCCACCATCCAACGTCTTCTTACGAGTGAGTGTTGGCTCTTTGGCTCAGGTGTGAGCTGCATGAGGATGCAGCTCACATTTTTAATGTCTTAGTTTTTTTTAATCTCCATCTGCCCCAAGAACACATAACAGATACTCAATAATACTTATTAAACTCAACTAAAAGGTCCAACTTAGACAGACTAATATAATTCAGGTGAAGTATTGTATTATGAGAAAGAAAATGAGTTAGAGGAGCTACGTACAGTAGGTGCTCGTTTCTGTGTGAAAATTCCCAGCAGCGTTCCTGCTGCATTGTGTATGACACACACCAAAATTTTACATAAAGATGTGGCTCAACATTCTCATTATCTTAATGCCTAAATTGACTGACCACAATGTCAGTCTGATCAGCTGCATAAATTGATCACTAAGAAGACTGGGAGGAAGAGGGGGTGGTTATCAATTGATGGAGAAACAATCAATTTGGCATTTGCATTTAAATATAGCTTTGGAATTTCATTTGTTCAGTGCAGTCTCCATGAGGTGCAAGCCAGCTGGTTACCTGAGTCAGAATGGGTCCAGGAAACCGAGGTCAGCATTGCTCCAGTCACGGCAAGGACAGAGAGGCCTCCATGATCTCGAGAACGCTGGCCCTCTGGGAGATGATGCGCTTAGTGGCTGGTGGAGAGGAGCAGAAGAAAGACGGGTTAGGGCGGGGGAGGAGAGAGAACCCTCGCAAGCACAGTGGATGTCATCTCTGGCCTGACTCTCTAAAAGATGCCACACTTCAACGAAAATGTCAATTGCAACAGTGCCTCTTTATTTCTTGAAAAGTTATTGAAGCATTGGGTCCTTCCCGATGGAGTGTTCTTGAAACTGCCTCACGGGGCATAAAAGGACCCAGAAAATACATGCCATAGATATTGTGAGATGATCTTATTTTACTACAGCGGCCATTGAGACATTTGTGAGATGATTTTATTTTACTATAGCTGCCACTGAAACACTTGACTAGACAAAGGAAAAACACCAGAGCACCGGGAAGCATTCAAGGCCAGGCACCAAGCGCACCAGCCTTGCTCCTCTGGGTAGACCAGATACACAGGCTGCAAAGTCAATGACTCTCCATTCTGTTACTGTAAAATAAAATTACTTCGGCTCTATTCCTGGGGGGAAAGATCCCATCAAGCTAAAGCTCACAAAATGGGCTGCAAGTTTGGGGGCTACAGTCAACCAACGAGCTTGCAATATAGAAAAGTCGGTACATGAGACAGATTGCATAATAATTTCTAATGGAAGATTTTTTCTTTTTTGGCTTCCCCCTCAGGGAAGACACATCAGTAGACTGTCTGATGAAAAGAATGGTATTAGCCTTTGAGCTTCTTAGTGAGAATGTTAGGAAATTAATTCATTAGGACAGCGGTTCTCAAACTGTGGTCCCGAGGAAGGCAGCATCACTACCATCTGAGAGTTCGTTAGAAACGCAAATTTTTGGCCCTGCCCGAGCTCTGCAGAATCTGAATATGTGGCGGTGGGGCCCGGAGATCTGTCTTAGCAAGCCCTCCAAGTGATTCTGCTACACCTTCAATTGTTAACTCATCCACGCATCCAAAGACACTGAATCTGTTGTTATAAAGTAAAATCACCCTACTCTACTGCATGTTCCGCTTCAATTAAGGGCACAGTATGGGGCTAGGGATTGGTGAGGGGGCAAGGGTCAGAGAGAGAGCTGATGACATCCCTGCCTCTGAGAAATGTATTGCCCACTACGGGAGTTAAGACAGGTAGACAGGCAGCTCAGACAGAGGCAGGCCGTTATTTCCTCCAACAAACAGGAGGCTTCAAAGGGGACAGTTGTTTCTGGTTGGGGTGGGGAGGCAGGTAAGAGGAAGAATCGAGAAGACAACACTAAGGGCCTTGAGATCTCGAAGGGATTTTGACCGGCGGGAATAGGCAGACGCTGAAGCAAAGGCCCAGAGGTGAGGACACAAGAGGGCTACTCAGGTGCACGGGGGAATCAGGTCTGGCTGAGAAACGTGAAGGTGAGCTGGGTGAGACAGGTTACTTCCAAGTTACAGCCAAGTACAGGCTCCTCTTTCTGGTGTGAAGACCGCCCAGTGGCTTATGTCTAGACGCTGATGTCTGATAAACCAGGCGATTTAATGATTTCTAAGTCCAGGCTGCGTTTCTGTACATTTTGCACTGCATTTTCTAGAGGGGAGCACCTCAGCTGCTTCAAGGATAAACGGCTGAAGGTTTGCCCTGGAGGAAGACACAAAAGAAAATTTTAAAGTAGGCGTAAGAATCTGGAGGTCACAGTTGCCTCGGGCCATTCTGCAAAGGGGCAAAATGTTACCACACCTAAAAAGCCCCTGAGGACATTGATGGTTTTCGCTTTATAAAACACCTCGAGTGGGGAGTGGTGTGCCTCAGTCCCAAGAAAGTCAAACCAGGAGGTGGGAGAAATGGGTAAAGGGGGTCAAAAGGTACAGACTTCTAGTTACAAAATAAATCAGGGATTGATCGTGTTCAGCACGGTGACTATAGTTACCAACACCATGTTGCATACTTTTAAGTTGTTAAGAAAAGAGATCTTAAAAGTTCTCATCGCAAGAAAAAAATAATTGTTAACTATGCAAAGTGTTGGATGTTAACTCGACGTAACTGTGATTACTTCACAACGTACACAAACGTCGGATCGTTACGTCGTATACCCGGAACTCACAATTTTATGTCAATTATACCTCAATTTTTAAAAATGTAAACCTGCAAAAAAAAAAAAAAAAAAAGAAAGAAAGAAAAGAAAGAAATCTTAAACCAATGCTCAACACCTCCAACGCGAGAAAAAAGACTACTTTTCATGATCAAGAAGGTATGGGTTTTGCTTCTAGAAAACTGACACGAACAGAGGCTTTATTTCCCGGTGCTGCTAGATGAATGACAGGAAACTGAAAATGTTTTTGATGTCAGGCAAGGCTCTGATGGGAATGGAGCTGGATTCAGAACCGGCTGCTCACCCCAGTTCTGCCATCTGCATCATTACAGGCAAGACACTCAACTTCCTCAACCTCAATTTCTCAACAAGACGCTGACTTGTACCACCTTTGAAATTTAAATAAGAAAATAGACAAGAAGTTGCTATGACTATAGTTCAATAAAAATATATATTTTTTAAAAATTCCTATGAAAATTATACAGTACAATACTACACAGGAGTGTATTTTTATTATATATATAATTATAATCTCCTCATGAAGACATTTGGGTGCCAATTAATACTAGTCACTGTACTGGTCTTTGAAAATATAAAAGTAAAATGTTTCTTATGTCCTTCAGACTGTCCTTTTAAATATTTGCAGATATGGCAGTTCTAAGGCACAAACTTGGCATCAACCAACCATCCTCCCAAGCAACATTTCAAAGTAAATTTTTTACTTCTCATTTTTTTAAAAAAAATTTGACTCCTCTGACCACGACAGAACATCCAGTTATCTTTCAGCAGCTCCCAGTGAGCACGACTCAGTCTGCAGCAACAGAGACGTAAGACGGTGATAATTTATCATCGCTCAGTAGTTTAGTCCCAGATGGACCATTTACTAATTTATTTCCATATGTAACTGGCGGAGAGATTAATCAGGCTTCCAACTCAGAAACCTGAATTGTGCTTTATTCCCGTCACAGACTAACCCTGGGCAAGAAGAAGTACACGTTTACACAGAAAACCAAGAGTTCCTCCTAAAGCCTGTGGATTTCAGATGCAGTCCTTTAAACACACACACACACACACACGCACACCCAGGCGCAGCCTGCTCCTGCCAACTTGGAGGGCTGGTTCTTTCTTTAGACACTAATGGGCTTCCCTTAGGAGCCGTGTCTGGTAGAACCACAGGCAGAAGTAAGACCAGAAATGCAGCGCCAGCTCAGGCCCAGTCGCAGCCCTAGTCCCCTCCCTGTGTGCAAGCTCAGGGGCTCGTATTTCTGAAACTGAAGAGATCTTTCTGCCACGGTGCTACGCCCAGCTGGCCTGCCTGTGCAGTGCCCAGGCACTGGAAAGTATGTGCTTTCTTTTTTCCACTCTTTTTAAGGGTCTGAACTTGACTGAATTCAGCAGCTGCCCGTAGCCTCTGTGAGGCTCTCAGTCCCCCTGAGTTCAACTCTCAGTCCACTGTTATTTTTAATTCTATCCCAATGATATCAGCCTTTAGCAAAGGGGGGTTCACAGGATTGTTGTCGGATGACGATGCTTCCATATAGAAAGCCAGCCAATCCTAACACGGGGCAGAAAGCAACAGTTGCCTAGTTATGCCTTCAGTGGAACTCACGGCCACAGCCAGGAAGGCTCGGGAGCCAGGACCATGCAGGGGTATTACCGGCTGGATCCACACACCTGGGTTACTAACCAACCATGTGCCTTCAGAAAAGTTACTTAACAGTTCAAGCTCACAATTCTCTTCTCTGTAAGATGAGTTTATCTCTCTAAGGTTCCTCTGGCTCTAAAATCTTTGATTCCATGAAGATGGGGGAAAAAAAATCAGCCATTCACCTGGTTTCTGTGTTTAGATGATGCCAAACAGCCAGAAGTTTGGAAGCATCTGGAAGAGGCTGAACTGGTCCCAAGGCTTGGAGCTGTGACAGAAGTAGCCTTAGGAATCTCAGTATCCAACAGACTCTCTCTGAGCAGAAGATAGTTCAACGACATATTCCTCAGTCACATTTTAAGAATTCAAGGCAATCCAAGTTTGAAGTACTGTTCTAGGTGTGGCCAAGCTACAGAAGTATGTACACCATGGTCTTTTGTCTTTGATATGTTTACATCACAGTCAAGATTCAGTGCATCCTAATATAGTGAAATAAGGGTTATAATTTGAAAAGAAACTGTTAAGGGAACATGAGGGATGGAGAAATCATCCCAGTGAGGGTGAGGGGCGGAGACCTGTAAGGGTTTTGGAGGAACTGAAGCTGAAGCTGGAAAGGTGGGAGGAAAGGAATCTGGGCTGAGGCTGCAGTAAGAGTAAAGGCCTAGAACCTTCCCCTCGTGGTCAGGACACGGTGCTTACTACCCTAGGGCAGGATGCTCAAGGAAGAGACCTGGTAAGAGGGAGGCAGGAAAGGGGCTAATGCTGGAAAGCCCTGGACGCCAGCCTAGCAATTGGCTCTTACCTTGTGACCACCGGGAACCTTCAGAAATGACCAGGCAGTGGAGACTCCGAACAAGCTCTGCCCTAAGACGTTTATTCTGGCAATTCTGTTACCATTTAAGGTTGGTAATACGATCAGTCTGTACCTTCATTTTTCTCTTTTTCATTCCATGCTGCCACTATTTGGGAATCCCCCAAATTTATTATTTTTTTTCCAAATCAATTTCCTGGCCCTTCAAATGGAAGCAATTGAGTTTCCTACAAGCGCTGCCAGGATTTCACATTCAGATGAATGGTTCGGCCCAGGGCTTTACATTTTGGTTTATGTGTTTTTCTAGTCTCACAAGAGAGCTAACATAACATGACACAGACTGGTGTTTTTTGGAGATGTTGCTTTTTACACTGGAAAATATTTGGGGATGATGAGAAAAATATACATACGACTCTTACAAGGGTGTGCACTCCCAAACAGACAAAAGTTGAACTATCATCCAAAGTCATTCATTGACACTTTTTTGATTTCCAGTTTCAGAGCTCCAGGCTAAGGAACCCAAGGTTTCCAGGGCCCCTCAAATACAACAGCAGAACATCATGTAAACCCTCATACCAACGGTATTGGATTCCTCTGCTTTGGGGAGCCAAGCACAGGTGGCTTCCGGCAGCTGTCACAGAGAGAAGCTGCCCACCGGGATACCCCCGGCCTGGCAACTCAGGGCACAGGCCCTCCCATCAGCCCCAGAGATGGGCTGGAGTCTCGAAACTAGAGATGAGTATAAAAATAGGCAGAGGGGCTTCCCCTCTGAGAAAGGAGCTGCCTTTAGTATCAGCCACCATTAAAAAAAAAAAAACCCCAGAGAAGACACAGTCTTCACTTCCCACCTCTGGGTAGCTCGGACGACAGGTGGGCATCAGCGGGAGACTTCAACATCTGTTCCATTTTGGGTCCCCTTATGTAGAAAGGCAAATCGTATCTACCCACTGGGGTATCAGACATTCTAGGGTTCAATCTCTGATTCATAATTCAAAAATCTGTCCCAGCCCTCCTCATACCCAGGTGTTAGGAAGTCCCAGAGCCCCTCCTCCCAGAGGTGTTCCCTTAACACTGAATCAGATCATTGCTGTAACGATTACATGCAGTAGACACTGGAGACAGTTCCCTGTGCACCCAACAGATAGTCTCACACGTACAAGAGTTGCATTTCTCATACCACTTTTTGTAAAAGTCCACCTATGGTCAGAAAATGAATCCTTCTCAAACAAATAGATTAGCTTAAATTGCCATGCCATTTCACATTCTCTTTACTGATACATGAATAATAAAACTATAAGGTAAATGCAGGCTTACACCGAATAATGGGCATAAATAAAAATATTTTGACATTAAAAACTCAGTCTAAATTGAACTGCAACATACTTGAAAGCTCCCGCAATCATAACGTGCACATTGAAATCCATTAACCTAATACCGAGGCTGCTATTCCAAAGTAGAGGTCTAGCCTGTAAATAAATACCCATTTGAACACTTCTCCTCCTAAATTACTGTACAATTTGATTGCAAAGTCATACACTTACAAAGTCTATCATCTTTACTTGGTTGCTTTCTAACCAACCTTCAGGTCCTATCAGGCTACAATGTGGCAGCATAATCTAAACACGGAGACCAGTAAATGGTACCAAAAAGTAGCAGCAAATGTCAAAGACAAACCAGGGTCACCCCGGTGAGAAGGAAGATATTTACATAAGCATTCCGAAAGACAAAGGAGCCCCAACTGCTCTTTAACTGTAAACCCAATCAACCTCTCTGCTCCTCTGATCGTTTTTGTATAAAAGCAATTTTCACAATGATACATTCAAATACCTTAGTTGCTATAAACTCAGCAGCAGTTAAAGATTCTGGTGCACATTAGAGCTGCTTTCAAGACTCAGCTGTTTTCAACCAAAGCTTCCATTCCTTACCCAACACTACCTCCCTCCAAAAAATTAGCTTCACTGACAATATCCTTCTTAAGTATGTCATCTGCCAAGGCCATTTTCTTACCTTTGCAACTCACTCACATTTGTTTCATTTGATGATATTTACCCAAGCAAGGACAATTCTTTGACTGGAATCTTGCAACTTTCAACTTTGCCCAGATTTTGCTGTCGTGAGGAAGGGGTATGCCGAAATCTCCGGTACATCGCTTAGCTGAGCTAATATACATCTGAATCAGAGCTGTATTTTAAATTCTTTTACACTTACTTAATATAGTGCGTGCTGCCTGTCCACTGATGCGATATCAGAAACCTGCAAGCTACTATTTCTGCAACTGTGTCACTGTGGATAGTCTGAAACATGCACGCAGCTGTTGCCATGGAAACAGACACAGCTAGGGCAGAGTGCCACGCTGTGTTAATTCCTTCACCCATGAACCCCAGGGGAATGCTAACATTCATCTTCTTTCTCCTTTTAGTCTCACACTGCTTTAATATATATTTTTTTAGCATTATCAAATGATGTACTAAATACACATGGTACACCTGAAAATTCGGATGGCTGAAATGAGCTGTGTGCCAGCCTAGCCTGCTGGGCATCTGTTTAAGGTGGTGCAAATATGCATGGATCCTTTAACCAACTTCTCCTGGGAGAAATGGAGAACTTTGTTTCTGTCTTTTAAAACAGCGTGCATAGGACACACACAAAAAAAGGTGATCATCTCGTCTCACCTAGGAACAATTATTGTGGAATTGCACGGGAATGAAGATGCTCTCAGAAAGGTGCCATATCAGCTCTGTGAAAGGCAGAGGGAGGTCTTACAAACTTTCTGAAGTGGATCCAAGCTAAGAGTTGTTCTCCCTTCTACCTAGAGCTACATTAGCAGGCTGGAAATCCACTAGTTTTAATCAGGCAAAAGCATAAACCCTCAACAAGGACTTCAACTGTCTGCACTTGGTCTTTGTTCCTAAACCCACGGAAGAAGGAAGGTATTAGAATGAGTGAGAGACTAACAAGATGGAAATCTGCCATCATTCAGAAAGAAACATCATTTTCCTAGAGTCTGAACATTCTCCTATTTGCATCTAGTTCAGTCTCTGCCCTTATCAACTATGTGGGCTGATGAAGGAAAGTCAAATTCGTTCATTCCACTTAAAAGCCAAAATTTGTAGCTACTGTCTCCCCGGGCCATCTTCCCATTATTTAAACTGGTACGCCACTTTAAATTTGGGGGTTACTCATCACAGTCAACAAAAGTCAGCTGTTCGAAATCTTAATTACATCCCGTCCCTTGGGCTAGTTAATAATATTCAATCTAGGTGAAAATGGCTACATTGTAGATTTGCATGCTGATGTGCTTCCCTGGAACACAATTTTAGCACCAGACAATCAAGTGTAGGCTTTAAAGGTGCAGATCCGTGACTGAGGTAGCGCGTCTTAAAAGAAACCGCTATTTTGGTTACAGGGGTTATGGCAAAATCATCCTACAAAAGATGAGCAAAGTCTGACTATTATTTTCCTAACCTGAATCATTCTTGGCTACATATTATGAGAACAATGATCAACTCATCTCTAGGAGGAGGCAAAACAGAAAACACATACACCTTCCTGGTTAAAGAACTGTGTCACTTTTTTAAAGCAATCTGAAGAGGATGTTGGGGTCCAGTATAAAGCCTAGTCTTCGAGTGTCAGCAGGGCAGGCAGTGGTTACCCTTTAAGTAATTCTGACCAGTACTTACAAACTTACAGAGCAGAGTCATAGCAATAAAAAGAGTAGCTCTTTATGTTTACTTCGCCCTTCTGTATTTGTATTTGTTGAGTATTACCAAGTGTTTTCATACAGGTCACCTCATTTGACTGTGACAAGATTATACTATGAATTAGATTCGCAATTATCACCAATCTCAGCTCCTACTGGAGAGCGCCGAGATGCTGAAAGTCAGTGACTGGCCTGCGGCCACATGTTCAGTGGTAGAACTCTGCCTTCTATTATCTGACCTGCTGCTCTTTCCAAGTGCCCCACTGCCTCTAGGTGTGCTCACAAACGCACTGGGTAGTAAAGGACTCAAAATAACTATAGTGACAATACTTATAAAAGGACAGATACCAAGTAGCAGATGAACCAGTATGGAGATTAAATATGGCGGGTGGTTAAAGTTAGGCCAACACTCCCCTTGGCCATCACCCACCCATGTTCTTCTTCACAAGGTGGAAGGAGAGGGGTCAGCCTTTAGGCTGAGGTCAGCACCTGTCCCCAGAGCACATCATCTCAGCCTGCTCACAGGCCCTGAACCCTCTTCCTTCCCAGGTGTCCCACCTTAAGTCTTGGCGACTTCACAGAGGGGGCCTCGGAGGGGAGAGGTGGTTGGTGGCTCCTTGGGCTTTGGAGGTGAGAGGGGGACGGGGAGCGGCAGGAAGCAGCAATAAATTGGTGCGCCTCCTGTGATGGTTAATTTTATGTTTCAACTTGACTGGGCCACAGGGTATCCAAATACTTGGCTCAGTATGATTCTGGGTGGGTGTGTAAGGGCATTTCTGGATGGGATTTGAAGCAGCGGGCTGAGTGAAGCAAACTGCCCTCCCCAACACAGGTGGGCCTCATCTAATCAAACCATTAGAGGGCTAAATAGAACAAATGGCGGGGAAGGGAGAACTCGCTCCTGCTGCCTCTTTCCAAACTGGGACTGTGGTTTCCTCCTGTACCTAGACTGGACTTAGACCAGCTCTCCTGATTTTCAGGCCCTCGGACTTGGGCTGCACCTGCACCACCAGCTCTCCTGGGTCTCCAGCTCAGATGGCAGATCATGTAACTTCTCAGCCTCCATAATTGCATGAACCAACGCCTTCAGAGAAAGATAGATACACACACACATGCATTGTTGGTCTGTTTCTCTAGAAAATTCTAATACACCTCCTTAAGGAAGGCAGCCATTCTGGACTGGCAGCCACCAGATAATGATAAATAATACAGTTGATTTCATTGTGATTTGGAATGTTCACGACCTCCTACCCACATTACCCTGAGTATCAAGAATGAACTGGATTCGGCCATGCTGCGTTTTGGTGAAAGAGGACTTCCCAGGAGTGAATGTCTCCAGCTCACTCAACTTGCTCTTGGCTGGCCTGGCGGAGCTTGTGAAGCTGCAGAAGGCATCCTTGTGGGCAGTATTTGGGGAGACTTCTGGAGGGCAGGGGACATGGGTGCCTTCCAGTGGATGTCCCAATTCAAGAGTCAGTGATTTGACGAAAATATTTCGAAAGTGGATTGGAGGAGAAAATAATCAAATGGGCCAAGTACACAGCCTGTGATTTAGCCTGTTATAAACATTTTTTATGACTTGGCCGGCATTATGCACATGGTGATCCAGAGGCACCCTCCAAAGTCATAGACGCATGACACAGGCAGGGGGTGAAGGGGGACAGGGCACCACACAGGAAAGGGCCCCTCACTCCTGGGATGTTCTAATCCCTGCATCTACGTTTTCATTTCTCTGCCTCCACCACCCCCACCCAGGCTGTCAGGGTATCAGCTGGCCTTCTCGCCACACAAAGTGGCCTGGTTCTGGCTGTTCCCTCCCTGTTTTGATTCACGTCTCCTATGCCAGGGACTGGGAAACCAAATAAAAGAGTTGATTAGAATTTTGTCTGAAATAAGATGAATACAGGCGCGAGAAAGCATCCCTGAGCACAAAAGTGTCGACTTTTGGATGTCCTTGACTCTAGATCAATTAGCCTAAAGCCAGTCACCTCATGAGCAATTTGCCTGTAATTTGAAACCTTTTCTGAGTGTTTTTACATGGGACTATCCTTTGCTTTTTCTTTTTAACCTTCTTTTTGGCATTATAAGGTTATATTATACGGTAATCAAGGGCACACCCAGCTTGTTTTTAAATTTTAGTTTATGTTTCATTTTAATTTTTAAAGTAATTTTTTGATAGTGGCAAGGAATTCAAAAACATTCCACGTGGAATTGAATTTCTGGCGAACTGGTTATTGGGCAAGTCGATCTGAGAACTGATTTGAAGGGAATTTTCTCTCCTAATTTTCATTTTCTTAAAATTCAAAAAACCGTCCAAGGACACCCGCAGTTCAACCAGGTCAGAAAGCACATCTTGACTTCCTCCTACCTCCTGGGCTTCTTTCCTTCCGGCAAAGGACTCTGCACAGTTGAGTTTCCAGCCTCCATAGGAGGGAAGGAATTGAGTACTGCTTGGCTTTGTTTCTGCCCACTATGAATTTAATTTACAGGCACCACGGAGCTCAGCTCAGCTCGCGGGTCCCTCCCGAGCAGCACTCACCTTCTACTCACTCATGCCAGGAGCCTCTTTTGTGCTTTTTGAAGCAGTCGGCACAGCTGGTTTAAGAGGCACCCATGATCTTTTGCATCCAAGCAACTGCCGAAGTCTCAGAGTCACTCATCTGACAACCCAATTCCTACTGCAAACGGGAAAAGGCCCAAGGTCAAGGTGTATCCAGCCGGACTGGAACTGATGGCCCCACCCCCATTCAAAAGGAGGGGCCAGGTGCCTTGCAGCACTGTTCCAGGTGCCCTCTGAGAGGGAAACCAAGGACCCAACCTGCCTCTAAGGCCAGGAGCCAAGTTGACCCAGGAGATCAGGCACGAGCCTAGTGAGTGATCAGAGAGCATCAGGGCTGCATGATGGGACCAGAGAGAGTTAGAGATGGTCCCTGTACTCCACTATTATCCACCCGTGGCTCTGACACAGACATTGCCCTTCTGGGCAGAAGGCAAGCATTCCAACCAGCCTGGGACCCTGGTTGTGCCCGAATGCCAGCCGGCCAGCTAGCGTGGGTCCTCCTGGAGCAGCTGTTCTGCGGTTTGTCTTGCAGGGGTGGGGAGTTATGGGGCCAGCTCTTGGAGAAGAGAAATTGATCAGGAAGGCCTCACTCTCAAGATGCTCATTTGAACGCTGAGTCAGGGTCTGGAAACAAAATTCTCCTGGAAATGGAAACTTTTCGTTTTTATTCTCAATTTACTGTTGTAACATTTGCTTTAAACATCCCCAGTTGGGGACAGGGCAGGTAGCTGTCCTCAGTGTGTATGAACATCCTCTATATATGAAAGATAATGAGCTCAGTTCACGTGCCCCCAGTGGGGTCATGTCCACTCCAGGACGGGACACTGATACTGAGCCACTGGCCAGCTGTAAAATGCACTTTTTTCTTTTTTAATCTGAGGATGCAATGAATTACATAGATGTGTTTTACCCTAACCCCCTCTATTTAAGAAAAGTGTAAGTTTTTAATACAATAAGTCACTAGAAGGTACATATCAGAGTTTCAGTCACTCCTTTTAGAACATTTTTTGGTCAGTCTTCATAGAGACCAAGTAATACTGACAAATAAAAATATGGTTTTATTTCTCATGAAACAGCCTGAGACGATGGGCAGCATGGCGGCAGGGCAGAGGGTGAGTTGGATGTGGTTGGGCAGCTGGTACACTGAAGACGGGGACCTGGAATTTTTCTATCTTGTCACTCTGCTCCCTCCCGGTGTGTTTCACACTTGTTTAAGTTCAAGTAGCTGGCTACCACCTTGCCCCTGTCCTAATCAGAAGCAAGGAGGAAAGAGAACGGGAAAGGCTTGCTCCTTCGTTTTAAAGGCAACATCCAGATGGTGCAGCCATCCCTTCCATATCCAGCCATCAGCCAGAACTCAGTCACTGAGCCATCGCCAGCAGACGGGGCTCGTTTGAAGCGCTGGGGTCCTACTATTAAAAGGAAGAAGGAGGGAATGGATACTGGTGGGCAACCGGCAGTGTTTTAAACACACTAAGTATATTTATGGATACAGACATATATAGTAAAGGTTTACAAACATGCATGGGAATGGTTAAGTGCCAAATTCAAGATGGCGGTTGCACGTGGACACAGGAGAGATGAGTCCTGGGACTGGGGAAGGGATACAGAGAGGTCTGCAATCATATCTTTCATGTTTTATTTTATAAAAATATTTAAAGCAAATATTGCAAAATGTTAAGATGTGCCAAAGTTGGGAAATGGTCACAGCTTTTTAGCTTTTTTTATGTTAGAAATAAATTCTAATAAAATCTATAAAAATTAGCATCATCTCAACGACCCAACTGCAACTCAACTCATAAATAAACTGTATTTCACCAATTCTAAAATGCACAGTTTTCTACATTTGAACTCTCTGAAATGAGTGTATCTAATTATACTGAGCAGTGTTTTCTCTTAGCGGGACATAATGTTTCATTTTACAATGAATGGTAACTCAGAGTTGAAGATGTACAATGTATAAACTCTATTTCATGTGGATCACTGTGCATTTTAATATGTCTGACAGTGGAGAAAGGAGGTGGCTTCCACAGGTGGGCAGCACAAGGCTTACTAATCTCTTAGAGCCCCGTACCTGGGCTCTCTCTGTTAGGTGGTCTTCCAACTTCCAAGCCAACATTCTTTCCAATGATAGCGACTCTGATTAACATCATGCAAACACACATACATTCGGACTAATTTTCTGCAATGGAGGAAAATCTAGCAGATAAAAGCCCTCCTTTATTAAAGTGCCTGAGAGCCTCCTACCTGGTAAATGACGGATGCATAAATGGCACCTACAAATGAAACTCCTCCCAATGGGAGAACACAGAGTCAGAGAATTACTGGACCAAAATTTTGGACAGACTGAGAGTACATGACAGACACAGCCATCTGAGGACGACCAAGGCTTCTCCATCCACCCAAAGCTAAGCCCATGTTCCTGGTCTGCAGAGGTGATAGGCAAGACCATCGTGGTCCCTCTTTTTTTGATCTGTGCTATTGTGGAACTCTCTTGTAGAAAATCAGCTAAGAATACACAGGCAGCATTGTTCCTTCCATATTATCAAAATGCAAATAAACCAAAATGGGGAAAAAAGAAATCCACACACCTGGTTTATCTGACTGCCGAAAAATAAATCATTTATTAAAAAAAAATTTATGAAAGTTTTCTTCATTTCTCACATTCAGTTAGTGTACAGTTGGCATTTTCAAGATTCAAACCTGATGTGGATTTGGAATTCAATGAAGCACACTGGAAGACATCTGAGTGAAAAAAAATACAAGTTCTAGCCATATGCTACTGGTGCACGAATTTGAATATCTGAAAAGTAATCTAGAAATGAGAACGTTTCCAATTCTCCTTACCAACAACAGAATTCATAGCAACCACATGTCTTACGGATCTAGCCACTTCACCAACTGAGAGACAACAGTGGGGCAGATGGGGTCAGGGGCTAGGGTGCTGCTGCAGCCTGGTGAGTTACAAGCCTGTGATTTTCACGACGTCATGACCACTCCGAAGCTCCGCGTGGTCACTGCTGAGGTGGCAACAATGATTCTCACCTCACCAGACACATTAATGCACAAAAGAGCTTCTAAGTGTTTCGAGTTTGGTTAACAATTGGGTGAAAAACCAGAAGACCACACACAATGGCTCTTTCCAAATGACATATGTGACACCATTGAAATAAGCTCTGCTATCAAGCCCGTCGGATTTCTCCTTCCTTCTTTCTGGTTCTCTACATAGTTGGAAAGGAAATCACCCCGAGCCAAACCAGCAGCAGGCTCTCCCTCGTGCTCTCACACTTGTCTGCACCCATGACTGGGATGGCAGGCGCTCCCAGCCCCAGCTGGGGGTGCGTCCCTGGACAGTGCCCTGTTCGGCTTGCCCATCCTGTCCCTAGGCCAGGTCTCTAACTGGGTCACTTAGCCAGGGAATATATCAGCCAAGCGGTCACGTGCATTGCCAATCCACTCACGTGCATTCAGGGGACACCAACCTGCAAAAGACTGAAATCGAAGCCCTTACACTAGCTGTCTTTCCAAACCACGGGTCAAGAATCCAACTCAGGTGTTTGCAGAACGGCTACAAGGCCGTGGGGTGGTCCAGACGCTGGATGTTTTGATTCCTCTGTATGTGGACATGGGAAGTGAATGGCAAGACTTGTGACAGTGGTGGGCAATCTTTCACCAACCAATTGATAAGCTGGGAGGACAAAGTGACAGCATTTCTTCTGCATCTGTCATGGAAATAATTCCCAGCAGACTAACCCTTCAATCTGCTCCAGTTTATGCAGACTGCTGCTCTTCCCAGGGGCATTAGAGAGGGCCCGAGCAGGGCAAAGAGCCACAGCTCTGTGTGGGCAGAGGGTTAGGGTGTGCACGACAACCTGGTCCAGCCACCGAAGTGTCTCACTGCTCCCTCTGTCACCCCAAGACCTTAACCCTAATCAGAGCCCCAGGTCTGGGGGAAACCTCTGGGAAGTGGCTTCACACTGCTTGGGAGGGACCCTCTTCTTGGTATAAATGACACTTTATGATATTACCAGACCAAACTCCCTCTCACAGCAACCATGGCCCACAAGACCAGTTGTTACCACTTGCCAATCCCAACGAACCCTTCAGGAGCTCTTGGATCTAATTCCCACTCACCCCAGCAGCTTCTGAACCAGACATGAACTTGCCTGGAAGCACTTTATTCCTCGACAGGCCTCCATGCATCCTAGAGGTCTAGAATGATCTCCACCCTGGGCAATGAAACAGACTATAAAGAAGGAATTGCCAAGGGCTGGAAAAGATGCATGATCTGTGACTCTGCTCCCCGTGCAGTTTCTGCCTGGCTAAACTGTGATGGTCGCATCTTATCTCTGCAGACTAAACTTGATGGGAGACGTGTTGCGACCCAGGGAGGTTTGGTACTGCTCGTTCACGTCGTGGTGTTTGCTTGCTTGCTTTACTCTAGGTTGCCTAAAATTACACAGCTAATGAAACATTGACCCCATCTCCTTTACCCAGCATGGACAGCAGCTGATTAAGCAGTCGATAACATGAGGCCAGAAGTCCGTCTGGCAGCAAAGATCTGAAAATACCCAACCCCAGCAAACCCTGGGCTCACCTGGAACTCCAAGGTGGTAAAGTAAGACACAGCTCAATCACAGCTCTCGGGCTGCCCCACCAATGGAAAACGGCAGTGACAAATGAAGACTGCTTTCTCCTGAGTCCTCGGCAGGCTAGGAAACACTTGAGAAATCTGAGAGTTTGACCATATCCAGAAACCAACGTTCAATCATACCTCCCTAGTTCAGCAAGTGCTTTGCTGAAAAGGTCTTTCTGTTTGCTTGCAAATCATACATCAGCTTGCCTTAACTTTATCAGAAGGAGAAATCCAAAATGTATTCTGAAAGAGATCAGCCCTAACTTTATTTAGGTCATACTGCTGACATACACAAATAATGGGAAGTCCGTGACTAATTCAGAAACAGCCAAGGAAGGTCAATGCCCGGTTTGTTCCTTAACTCACAGTAATCTGTGAGTAACGCTGAAAGGCCCTGGCCACTCTCTGCTCATCAACACTGCAGCCATTAAAGGAACAGGAGAGGGGGAGCATTTCACACTTAATAAAAAAAAATAAGAGTATGTAGTGACTTAAGCACGAAAATCACACGTTTAAAAACAGCTCTCAAAAGCATTTATGGGGCTGGGGGGAGGGTATAGCTCAGTGGTAGAGTGTGTGCTTAGCATGCAGGAGGTCCTGGGTTCAATCCCCAGTGCCTCCGTTAAATGAATGAATGAATGAATGAATGAATGAATGAAATGAAATGAAAGCATTTCTATAACGAAGCCTCAATAGCCTGCCTGTGAAGCAGAAATGAGTCTTATCAATAAGCAGCCTGATATCCAGACACCTGATGTATTTGCCCAAAGTTCCTAAGAAGCTCACACAGCCACACCTCAGAGATATTCTGGGTTCCGCTCTGGACCACCGCAATGAAGTTAATACCACAAGAAAGCAAGTCACATGAATGTTTTGGTTTCCCAGCGCAATGAAAGTTATGTTCACACTATACTGTAGTCTATTTAGCTTTGTCTGAAGAAAATGTACATAACCTTAATTATTGCTAAAAAAACAACAGCAGCAAAAAACCATCATTGGCGCCTTGAGCAAGTCATAATCTTTTCACCATAGTAACATTCAAGATCACTGATCACAGATCACCATAACAGAAAACAATAATGAAAACGTTGGAAATACTGTTTAAGAATAACCAAAATGTGACACAGAAACACAAAGCCAGCAAATGCCGTTGGAAAAATTCCTCCAATAGACTTGCTCATTGCAGGGTTGCCACAGACCTTCAATTTGTAAAAAAGAAAACCAAAAAAAAACCAAACAAACAAACAAACAAAAAAAACCCCACAGAATCTTCAAAGTATGCGGTATGCAGGTAATAGTCAAGCCAAGATTAGATCGTCAAGATTCCAGACTCCGTGCCCAGGCCACAGAGCTGTGTGCTTTGCCTCAGGAGGGCAGGCCGAGTTTATGACGCCCGGCGCTGGCATGGACCAGGCAGTACAATGCAGTGTCCACGCTCATCATCAGAGGCAACTCGCCTTCCTGCATCTGGAACCACCCGGCCCATGAGGAACCTGGCTGAAGTGGATGGGAAGTTGGTCCTGTAGATCAGCCACCACACCTGCGGCTCTGCTCAAAAGTACATGCCCTGCGGAAGGTGGGGAGCAGTGTTACACACACAGAGAAGGCAGCACTGTTCCCTGTCATGGGACAGACCGTGGACACTTGTAACACTCTTAAAGGGAAAGAGCACCTTCCTTGAGCACATCCTAGAAATTCCACAGCGCCCCGAGTACCAGCTCCCCACATACCTCCCCATCCTGAACAGATCCAGAGAGTCTGGTCTGATGGATAAGGAACGTGATGAGGGAGCAGCACACGCTCAGAAATCAGAGAGGAACTTGGCCAAAGCAGAGAATGTCGGCATCATTCGAACCTCCTCATTTCACTGAGGAAACTGAGGTCAATGAGCAGTGAGGTGCCCGCCCAAGGTTGCCAGATCGTAATTGGACATGCTTAGAACAGACTCCGTGCCCAAAGCCACAGACCTCTCTACCCCAGTGCCTCTCAAACGTGAATGTGCCCGCGGACCACTTGCAGAACCTGTTAGCAGCGGGTTCTGACTCCGCAGGGCCGGGGTGGGGCCGAGGCGCTGCCTTTCTAATCAGTGCTCAGGGGGTGCTGGTGTGGCTGGCCAGAGGGCCCCACGTGGAGGAGCACTGGGGACCCAGACCACCACACATCCTGTGACCTTATGATTTTAACCCCGGCTCCAAATGATAGATTTGCACATGGCAAAAATAAAACAGTCGCTATCAATTGGCCCTTTAAAAGTGTATGGCCTTGAAAGAAAAATTCTATATGATGTCACTCATATGTGGAATCTAAAAAATTTTAAAAAAGAATTAAAAGAAAGACATAAATGAACTTATTTACAAAACAGGAAACTGACTCACAGACGTAGAAAGCAAACTTACGGTTACCAGGAATGAAGGGGTTGAGGGGATAAATTGGGAGTTTGAGGTTTGCAGATACTAACTACTATATACAAAATAGATAAACAACAAGTTTACACTGTACAGCACAGGGAACTATATTCAATATCTTGAAGTAACCTACAATGAAAAAATGTGAAAAGGAATATATGTGTGTGTATGTACGACTGAAACATGCTGCACCCCAGAAATTGACACAACATAGTAAACATTATACTTCAATAAAAAAAATTTTTTTAAGTATATGGCCTTCTCCATTGCACTTAATACTATTTGCAAATATATTATTTACTGTGTTCATTGTCCATCTCCCAGTTAGCACATCAGCCCCTAGAGGGCAAGGATTTTGACTATTCTGTTCACTGCTGTATCTATTCCAGTGTGTGGCACCTAACAAGCACTTACATATTTGTGAAATAAAGAAGAATTTTAATTTTTAATGGAAAATTGAAAAGTGCCAGCCGTCATTCTCAAAAACTTCAAGGATTGTTTGCATACTTCTAATGGTATGTTTCAATCTGAAGAAACTACTTCACGATTTCAAAAGGATCCGTCGTTACAGATTGTAGATATTTTTATCTTGTCCTAATAAGCTCGGGCTTCACCGAGAAAGGCATCCCCGTGTTTTCCAGCTCTCACTCACCAGTCTGCCTGGATTCCTCCTCCGTCCTCCTCACGGGACCCACACAGACAAGAAGCGGATCAAAATTGGCAGGCAGACTTCCCCATGAGAGGGGCATCCCAGTCGTACACACAAACGGGGATGATTCCAGAAAAACCAGGAGCGGGATGGGGAATTCCTGGCGGTGCACATGAAGACGGGGAGGCTCACAGGAGGCACGTGCCTCACACAGGGTCTCACTGCCATTTGATGGCGGGGCTGGGACCCGAACCCAGGCCCCCTAGCCTTCCTGTACTCTTTGCACTGGGCTTCTCTTTATAAACAGAATCTGGGATCTGGTTTGAGAATGACTTCAGCTCCAAGACCCATGACAGGGACCCAGGATAAGCCTCGTGATACCCACAGAACCAGAGAGAGTCCTGCACGTGCCCCGAAGGGGGCTACAGCTAAGCAGAGGGGGCTGTGTGTCCAGGGAAAGCCTGGGCCCCATGCTGCCCTCCGAACTGGCCATGCATCTCGCCAACGCACATCTCCCGGCACACAGACCAGTGCGGGGCGTGAGTCACTCCACCTAAACTCCCAGAAGATATGTGATTATAATCATGGTCACATTCAGAATGACAGGACATTTTTGGAGCTTGGAGGTTGCAACTGTGAAGTCACAGATTGAAATGAGTGACCAAGTTCACCACCACCTGCCTTTTCCCAAGGGCTACTTCTGTACCCGCGCCATTCCAAATGTGCACAACCGGTCAGAGCGGGCCTGGGGGCATTCATGAGCATCCAGAGGGTTCCTCAACTCACATTCAGATCATCACAGGGGTCAGGGTTCTCAGAAAGTCCACGTGGTTTATAATTCACAGTATAACTCACATTCACTCAGAGTCCCCTAAAGGCCCTGGACCTAAATTAGCCCAGGCTTAATGAGGTTTTACAGTCCTAGTATGAACAGTGCAGACTCCCTGGAAGCAACAGGGCTGTACACTGCTTTCACAAAACAGCACATCCCTGTCCTAGCCATTTGCCTACAATGTAGAACAAACAGCTCTGTCTGCATCCCTCCAGAGCAGACCAGGGAGCCAGACTGGGGAGGGGATTGGGCAGCATGAGCAGCTGCTTGGATACTCTAGGGGAAGACAGACATCCCCCCTATCCTCTTAGGTCCTGTAACTGGAACCTGTGAATTAAACTGACAAAAGACAGATTAACAGAAGGAAAAAACGTACAAATTGTACTTGATGCTAATATTTTTACCTGGAATAGGGGCCTTCATAAAAAGAAATGAAAACCCCAAAGAAGTGGTTAGACCCAGGAGTTTACATATCATTTTTTCCCACTGAGGCATTTTATTTGCACATATGTGTTACATCCCTGGAAAAAGAATTCAAAGATTTTTCCCTCTTGGTTTTCACTTTGCTTCTTCATGGTCCATGAATGAGGTTGTCAGTACAATGAAACCAAACTGATGGGATGGGAGCAGAGTATTCTGCCATTTTTCTAGGTCTTTGAGTTGCACATCAAATCTGGGGCTGATCACTCCCCACTTATTTAGCCTGCCTGTGAGGTTCACAACAATTTCCCCAGCTCTGTGATCATCGATGATTTCAAATTCGCCAATGTAACCATGCTTCATCATCACAGTTGGAAACCGGACAATGACTTTGGAGCACAGCCTAATAAGAACGTGGCGTTTGCCTCTCTTTTCAGCATTGTCAATGCTCTTTGAGAGCATCAGCCAGGACAGTCACATGCGCCATTGCAGTGACACGGAAAGATGGTGGAAAGAGTATGTATCATTTTAACAAAGAGCGATAAACTGTAGAGATATGACAAAACAAAGGAAAAAGAGGTTCGTGGGAAAGTGACTTGTAAGGATATGGGAGAAACCAATGGGAGATAAGAGTTATTCTGGTAAGAAGGTGTCTTTGTACAGGCCCATCTCAGCCTCAACTCCCCTTCTCCAGTAGTAAGAATGTTCTCTTCCTGGTACAGGGAGGACCCCTTTCTCAGCAGGAAATTTATGCTCTGCCAGCAAGTAGAGAGGGAAAGGGCACACAGCTCTCCCTGAATCTGCTGTTTCTCAAGTGCCTTCAGCTCAAAATAGTCACAAGGCCAAGTGGCAGGTTTGGGGATGGTGTGTTCTAACCCCTTTCAGGATAGTGGAGCAGAGGCTGTCAGGGGGCAGGGGGGCAGACTCCTACACATCAAAAGTGAGAAGAGTCTATATTCAGTATCTCATAACAAACAACAATGGAAAAGAACCAGGAAAAAATAGATACGTATGTATATATATGCATCACCAAATCACTGTGCTGTACACCTGAAACTAACATAATGTTGTAAATCAACTATACTTCAATTTTTTAAAAACTTTTTGACTGCTAGAGCTCTTTATTTTTTTTTAATTGAAGTATAGTCGGTTTACAATGTTGTGTTAATTTCTGGACATGGAAGCAACCTAAATGTCCATTGACAAATGACTGGACAAAAAAGATAAAGCGGTATTGGAATAGTACTCAGCCATTAAAAAGAATGAAATAACGCCATTTTCAGCAACATGGATGGACCTGGAGATACTCACACTAAGTGAAGAAAGAAAAAAAATTAATTTTTTTAAAAAAGTGATGAGTGAAATTTAAGAAACTAGACAGTCACCATGTCCCCAATCCCTACTCCCCAAATGTGGCCTCCAGGGGTTTTAATGCTGTCTCCAATATTACTATTTTTCAGTTTGTTTGGGTTGGTTTTTTTTTTTAATCGCAAACCCTAACTACACACCAACTGTAACAGTCTTTCTTTCTCTCCTTCTCACACACACACACACACAGACACCCTCCCCTATACTTAGAGAAAAGTTGATAGCATTTCCAGAGGAACCAGAAGGGAGGGGCCATGTTTTTTCCAGGACGCCAGAGGCTAAGGGGAAA
The DNA here is from genome assembly GCF_036321535.1 of Camelus dromedarius. Classification (NCBI taxonomy): domain Eukaryota; kingdom Metazoa; phylum Chordata; class Mammalia; order Artiodactyla; family Camelidae; genus Camelus; species Camelus dromedarius. The sequence continues at coordinate 81,364,442 of NC_087440.1, forward strand.
GAGGTGCTGGAGGACCTGGTGACAACGCTGATAATGGAAGATAAGCAGAACAGAGGAGAAGGTGCTAGAAAGAGGGAAAGCGGTGAGTGAGAGAGGAAGAGGGTGGAGGAAGAGGGAGGAGAAGCTGTCCTAACAGCCAGGTGACTGAGCGCTGCACTCCCCTCGCGTGGGCAGCAACGCTGTGCTCCTGGAGAGCCCCTCTGCGGCAGGTCCAGAGGGAGCTGGCTACTAGACCGATTTGCCCTTGGCCTCAGCATCAATCAGACTTGAGACTTTAGCATCTGCAGTTGTAAGCTCTGGGCTGTCCTCACCTCCTCCCGGGGGTGAACCTCCGCCAGAATCACGTGCCAAGACAACAGCAATGTTACCTCCATTAAGTGCAATTAAACTGCCAAGGACTGTTCCTCATCACACCGTCTTAGAGCTAGTGTCTCAGACTTTAGAAACGGACCTCACCCACGGTGACCAGACTTTATTCTAGAAACAGAGGCCCAAAGAAGGTGGCAGAGGTCACGCAAGTTGTCAGAAGCAGGGCCTGTGCGAGCCATCAGGACGGCCCTCTGCCCACGGTGCACACCGCCTCACACAACTACATTTAATTTTAGCTCATCACACATTCGGCTTTGTGCTTTCGAGGAATCTGAGAGTCCCCACTCCATCTGTGCTTTCTGCCATTCTACCAGCTCCACTTTATTCACTGCTCCCACCTAGCTCTCTGCGGCACTCTATCCTTAGAAGAGGAGAGGTCCGAGAGTCGAAATCGATCGTCATCTGCTTGTCATTTCGACCGCACAGAGCTGGCAAAACCTTCACAGCTGAGCATGTTCCATGTTATTCTGAAGGGCTCGTTCTGGACCGACAATCCACTTTGCGCAAAGGCAGAAAAAGATTTCTTCCAAGATTTACAGCCACTCAGAATCAGGTCACCATTGTCAACGGACAGCATACACTGTCATTTAGCAAGGTACTAGGTTTTACTTTTCAGTAGTGCTTCAAATACAGTAAAGACCGTTTAGGCGAAACCCGAGCAGTCAGTATGGATGCAAAGGTGCATCACTGTTAAAATAAGACATGTAATGAGAAGTTAAAGGCTCAGTTTTTAGAATGACTGGCTGTGAATCCTGAAGGGACTGGGCTGCAGCGCAAGCCATTCCTGCAGCCCTTGGTGCCCAAGGAGCATTTAAGGAGCCATAACTGTGACAGTGCGGTCGCCCCTGGGGCCCCAGGGCAGGCGTGCTCCTCATCTTTGCCAGAGCATCGGTCAAAAGCCACATCACTTGAAAGGGCTGCAGGGTTTTCAAAATGCCATTGGGCGTAAGGGGAGAAAACAAAACCCCATCCAGCATCCAAACTGTCCAAGTTAAGCAGCCAAATTGTTACAAATAGTCATTTATTTCACACACAAGTCGTGCATCTTGGGGAAGCAGAGACCCAGCATGCCTGTCTGGGAAGCACCTACACACAGAAGGGCTTTTTATTTGTGTGCAGATACTGTCCGGACAGAGATGGCTATCTGGGCAGATAAATGCTTCAGGGACTCTGAGCTTTAGAAAAATGGGATCTGGCTAAAGTTTCTCCTCTCTCTGCTCTCTCTGTTGCTTTAATCTTTTATATCCATCCATAGGCCAGACGGAAATGGAAGCGTCTACTTTTCTAAGGTGGAGAGGTAAATAAAGCAAACAAAATTCAAGGAGAAACACACGCTTAGTATTCGACATGCAATAACTTGTCTTTCTGCCATCACCTAGGGTCTGACTTCCGTGGTGAGGTGCCACTTAGGACTCAGGAAAATATAACGGCATTGGAGTACCTCCTAGTGCATTCGATGCTCTGTGGTAGGCACCGAGTGCCACGCCTCCAGTAGCTTTGTAAAGCAGGCGCTCGCTCTGGCCAACAGTCACCATCCATCATCTCAGTCCTGAACTGTTCCCTTGACCTGTCCACACTGTCCCCAGCACTGACTTTACCCCTTGACCTCCTGTAGGTGCTGCTTCCCTAGTCACCTTTGGTTATCTTCTCGGCCACCCAAGCTTTCCTGAAACACGACTGCAGTCCAGATTCTGGAGCTTACCTGAGGACCTGGTCCCCGCCTAGCTGACCTCCCCACCAAACCGGTAACTGTTCTCTACTCCCTGCGCAGGGCACGACTCCAGCAACGTGGAAGATTTTCAAAGGATTGGATGCCGTGTCCCAAACCTTCCAGAAGCTTACAATCTCAGTAGGAGGATAAACATAACCACATAAGAGGGTATGTATCAAAGGAGTGGCACAGGGGAGCCTAGAAAAGACAAAAACTTAGACCAGTCAGGAAAAGCGCTATCAGGGAGGTGGCCTTGCATAAGTAGATTTTAGACAAATGCAGGGCATTTCAGAGAGGAAAAAGGCATTCATTCATTCATTCAACAAACATGGCTTCACGGTTTCCATGTGTAATAGGTATAGGGTACTTTAGCGGACACGCAGATAAATTTGCCAAGGCGCTTACATTAGATGGTGCACACACCAACCTCTGTAATGCTTAGACAATTAGGCAAGGGCCAAAAGGGTGATTGTAGAAGCCCTGACTTTCTTTGGAAACTGTCTCCTTTCAACTGCCCACCCTGCTACCAAGATCAGCAGAGGTGCTTCTGGGTGTTATATAAATGAGCCAAAGATGACCTATATGTATTGGTCCCTCGGTTGTTTATTTCTTCACTGCACTCCCTGTTAGCTCAAGAGACTGCTGGTGCCAAACTCAAATTTGTACACATCCAATTATTTTAAAAATAACCCAAACAAGCAGATTTTTAGCCATTTAGAACTGACCTGCTTTGCATACCTTATAGAGCTGCACCCAGCATCTTCCAGCCACTAATAAGACAGAGACTTGTGGTCTGAGACCTAAGCCACTACTGCCCTTTGGAGCTTAATGACCTAGAGACTCCCTAGCATGCTGCTGGGTGACATCACCTAGACGCGGGTAAACCCTTTCCCTGTTACCCTCTCCCCTGGAGCTCCCATGTCCTCCACCCCTTCCGAGTAGCTACTCTCAACCTTCTGGGCAGACTCATGCCCTGAGGGGCTTCTCCCCTCTTCTCCATGCAAACCTGCCCAAGTATTGCTCAGTAAAGCTGTGTGTGCTACTGCCACCTCATGGTCATATCTTTTCCCTTGATCAGCCTTCATCTCACTGGAACCCCCTCCTCCAGGCTGCCATGTTGATAATCACGTGACCTGCTCTCCTGATTCAAGCTAGGCTCATCGGATTATCTTTCTTAAGAACATAGACTGGGGGTTTAGAGAATAGGAAACAACAAATGAGACACCCAAGAGGATGTATTCTCTCCCACTCCAAGGAAAACTAAATTTGTTTGAAGGGGTCTCTGTTACTTGTAACGAAACCTAATTAAGTAATTTAAAAACAGAAGCAAAAGAGCCCAGCATTGGGAGAGGTGAGTTTCAACCACTGGCAATCAGGGAAGACTTCATGTAAGAAAAGAAGTAGAAATTGGAATTAGGCCTCAAAGAATGTGTTCTTCACAAGCATTCATCCACAGGCACGTGAACCATCGTGGTATGCCTGCTCAAAGGGAAGGGGGGCCAAGTTGGAGGAAATCATGAAGCTAGAGTGGTGGGGGTGGGTACTGAGGTCAGACAGGTAGGCTGCATCCAACTGTGGATGTCTGCAGATGCTCAGGCTGCAAGCCAGAGGATGCCAATTTATCTGAAAGAAAACCAGGTTTCTTATTTCCCTCACGTTCTGAGGTGTTTGTGCTACATGCTGAGAGTAAAGTCTTGGAGTAGAGCTGAAGTGACTTGCTTCTACCCACTCTGCCTCTTTTACCTTCAGGAAAGCCAGGAAATTATGGAGAAAGGGTTGTGAGAATGAATACAAAGGCAGCTGGCTTCCAGAACTTCTGAGTTGTCACCATCTATGAGTGAGGAGATCCCCGTCGTAGGCAATGGAGAGCTGCTAAAGCTGTCTGAGCAAGGCAGAAACTGGGAATGTGATCGTCTGGGAAGTTCTGGGTAAAGGTGTTGAAGATGGTTTGGAGGAGGAGAGCCTAGAGCCGGAAGGTCAGGTATAAAAGGATAAAGCCTGTCCTGGGATGATGAGGCCAATAGGAACAGAGAGACGAGAGCCCAGAGTCCCTCAAGGAAAAGCAGGAGTGAAAAGTGAGACTGACGAGGGCAGGAGGTGGGCAGCAATGCCTTCACCGTAGGGATGAAGCCAAGGGAGACTTAAGCACCTAAGCCAGGGATAACATTTTAAATGTTAGGGAAAGAGGAGGGTTTGCTTCTGATAACAGGAGAAGGGTATCTAATAGATTATTTTTCTTGCAGAAAACAAATACTGAACTTAGATTTAAGAAACATACAAATGAGCAAATCAACAAAAATATTACCTGAAGGCAGGCAGGAGTCACAAAAGTGGCAAAAACTATAGGGGAGTCTACACTTGAATGAAGGAAAAGGCAATAGGTGGAATTCCTGTTTGTTAAGACTTTTCACTAGTCAGTGCCATATGGAGCACTTAAAACTTAGACAGAAAACCTTCAAGGTATTACTGGCTTAAAGAACCAGAAGAGTCCAAGGCATCCATAGCAGCTATAAAGTGAGGGGTGTAATCCTAGAAAGGGAGAATCTAAAAAGGGGAAGCCCCAAGTTTTGTGTAAAAATTGCCCAAATCTAAGGCTGTACATGTGTGGTGAGGATTATAAGCTTCAAGCTTAAGCTAAAAGAACTGAAGAGATGGAGCTGCTGCTCACCATGAGAAAGACAGGGCTTGGAATCAGAGTTAACTCAAGATAACTGCCTGATGAAATAAAACAAAATAAATCAACATTTTTCAAGAATAACAGAATCGAGTCTCTAGAATATATCATCCATAACACCCAGGTTACAATCCAAAATGATAACACAGATGAAGAAACAATAAAATATAACCTATGCTCAAGAGAAATGCCAAAAGCAATCAAAAATGCTGACCCTAATAAGACCCGGATTTGGGAATTACAGGCAAGGATTTTAAAAGCCAATTCAAACTATGCACATGATATTTTACCATGAAAAGACTATACTCATAACATAAACAAAATATTCTCTAATGAACAAGAACCAAATAGAACCAAATGAAAAATAAAAATCTGAAATTAAAAAGTCTCCTGAATGGCCTTAAGAGCAGAATGTAAAGAAGAGAAGAGAGTATATGAACTTAAAGACAATACAGATTAATTTAGTCTGTAAAACAGAGAAATAAAGACTGGGAAAAATTAGAACCTTGGGGGACCCATGAGACTATCTATCTATCCATCTGTCTATCTACCCAAGTATAGAAATTCAAGCCTGAGAAGGAGAGGACAGGAGAGAAAGAATGAGGAACAAAGATTATGTGAAGATATAACACCTTAAATTTCTCCAATTTAGTTAAAGACATAAATTTTCATGTTTAAGATCAGTAAACACCAAGCAAGATACATACAATGTACATCATATAGACATCATAGCCAAACTTCTGAAGAGAAAAACAAAAACAAAAACAAAAACAGAAAGCATGCTGAATGTACCCAGAATGGGTCAAGAACATTTTAGGTACAGAAAACCAAAGATAAAGATGACAGCAGATTTCTCATCAGAAACAATGGAAGTCGGAAGACAGTGGAGCCACACCCTTAAAATGACCCCCCAAAAAAAAAAAAAAAAAGTTGAATTAGAATTTTACACCCAATAAAAATAGCTTTTAAAAACAAAGTGAAATAAAGACTTTTTTCAGACATAAAAAAGCTAAAAGAATTCACCACCAGCAGACCTGCACTATAAGAAATGTTAAAGGAAGTCACTGAGGTAGAGGGAAAGCGATATACAGATGGAAATCCGTATATAAGCAAAAGAATGAAAAACACCATAAATTATAACTATGTAGGTTACTATAAAAGAAAAAATTCTTATTATTTAAGTCTCTATAAAAGGTAAATTGACTGTTTAAAGCAAAAATAATAACAATAAATGATGAGACTTATAAAAAAACACAGAAGTAAAACTAATGACAATAGCACAAAGGCCAGGAGAAAAGAAACAGCAATGTAATCTTTTAGGATTCTTATACTACATATTAATTAGTATAATGTCATTTAAAGGTAGACTGTCATAAATTAAAGATTTATACTACAGAAGCTTAAGCAACCACTACAAACATACAAAGAGAAATAGCTATTAAGTAAGCAAAGGAGATAAAATAGTCAAAAAAGAATGCACAATCCAAAAGGAAGCAGAAAAGAAGAAACGGGTAATAAAGAACAAATTCTACAAACATAGCACAAATAACAAAGTGGTCAGTTAAAACACAATCAAATCAATAATCACATTATTTATAAATAGTTTAAATATCCCAATTAAAAGAGAGATTATCAGATAAGAAAAAAAGCAAAACCAAGCCACATGTTGCTTGTAAGAAACCCATTTTAAATAGAAAATCACAAAGTAAAAAGATGAAAGAAGATATACCACCCTAACATTAATCTAAAGAAAGCTGGAATGGCTCTGTTAATATCAAAGTAGATTTCAAATCAAAGAATATTATCACAGTAAAGGGGCTAATTTCATAATAATAGAGAGGTCAATTCATTAAGAGAACATAACAACCCTGGATGTTTAGACACCTAATAACAGAATTTTAAATATTTGAAGAAAAGTTATAGGACTGCAAGGAGAAACAGGTAAATCAATAGGTAGTCTGAGGTCTCAGCGACCTCCTCTCAGTAAATGATACAACAAGTAAGCAGCAATCAATCAGGATGGAAGAGCAACACCACTAACAAAACTGATCTAATGTCAAGAACACTACACTCAACATCAGAACACTACACATTCAAGTGCACATGGAATATTTACCAAGTTAGGTCACACTCTGGATCATAAAACATATCAATAAATGTAAAAGGATTCAATTTCTATGAATATGTTTTGTCCATAATAGAATTAAGTCAGAAATCAACAACAGAACAATATTTGGAAAATTCTCAAATAATTGAAAAATAAATAACACATCTCTAGATAACCCATGAGTCAAAGAAGAAAGCAAAAAAGAAATTCGAAAGTATTTTGAACTGAATGAAAGTGAAAATACAACATATTGCAATTGTGAGGTATGGCTAAAGTAAACTTCGAGGAAAATTTAAAACACTCAATGCCTATGTTAAAAAAGAAAAAAGATCTCAAACCAATAACCTCAGTGTCTTCCACTTTAAGAAGCAAGGAAAAAAAAAAAAAAAGATCAGGTGAAACCCAAAGTAAGCAGAAGAAAGGAAATAGTAGAGTAAAAAAATCAATTAAAGAGAATATAAACTAAAAAATAGGGCAAGAAAAATCAATGAAACCAAAAGCTAGGTCTTTGAGAAGGTCAATAAAACTAATAAATCTGTAATTAATATTATCAGGAAAAAAGGAAGGAAAAACAAATTGCCAGTATCAGGAATGAGAAAGATGATGTCACTACATTTTATAGATATTAAAAGTATAATAAATGGGCATTATGAAAAACTTCATGCCAATAAATTCAATCATTTAAGTTAAACTGACAAATTCCCCCAAAGACACAAATTAACAAAGATGAATAAAAAAGAAATAATCTGAATAAGTTTACATCTATTAGAGAAACTGAATTTTTTGGTAAAATTTACGCAGGCCCATATATCTCAGTAGTGATTTCTACCATACATTTAAGGAAAAAAAAATACTGATTGTACACAAACACCACCAGGAAATTGAAGGAGAGAATGCTTTCCACTTTATTCTGTAAGAGCAGGATCACTCCAATACCAAAACCTGACAAAGATATAGAGGGGAATAAAACTAAAGACTAATTCCCTTCAGGAACATAGATGTAAAAATACTTAACAAAAAAAGTTTAACAAATCAAATCCAATGATAAATGTAAAAGATAATATATGACCAACTGGGATTTATTTCAGGGATGCAGGGTTAAAATGACATTAAAACATTTAAAAATTCAATCAATATAATCCACCACAGTTAACAACTGAAAAAGAAAACTCATATGATCATCTTAGTAGACACAGAAAAAGCATCTGACAAGATCCAATATCTTTTCTTGGTAAAATCAACAAACTAGGAATAGAAAGGAATTTCCTCAACTTGATTAAGAGCACTTATTTAAAAACTCCATTAATTCATGCGGGAGGGTACAGCTCAAGTAGCAGAGCACATGTTTAGCATGCATGAAGCCCTGGGTTCAATCCCCAGTACCTCTATCACAAAAACAATTAAATAAATAAACCTAATTATCTCCACCCCTCCAAATCCCACTAATTCAAAAATATATACATACCCTAATATTCATAGCACCATTATTTACATTGCCAAGATATGGAAGCAACTTAAGTGTCCATCAACAGATGAGTGAAGAAGATGTGGTATATATACACAATAGAATACTACTCAGTCATTAAAAAGAACGAAATTTCACCACTTGCAGCAACATGAATGGACTTGGAGGGCATTACTAAGTGAAAGGTCAGAGAAAGACAAATATTGTACAGCATCACTATTATGTGGAGTCTAAAAAGTGTAACAAATTAGTGAATATAACAAAAAAGAAGTAGACTCACAGAGGGCCAACTAAGGGTTACCAGCGGGAAGAGGGGAGGGGCAGCACAGGGGTGGGGGATTATGAGGTACAAACTATTAGGTATGAAATAAGCTACAAGGATATACTGTGTAACACAGGGAATATAGCCAATATTTTATACTAACTATAAATGGATATAGTTACAGTAACTATACATGGATATAGGATAATCTTTAAAATTGTGAATCACTCTACTGTACACTTATAACTTATATAATATTGTACATCAACTATATTTCAATTTAAAAAAAAAACCTATAGCTACTATCATACTTAAAGATGAAAGGCTGAATGCTTTTCTCCTAAGATTAGGAACAAGAAAAGATTTTCTGCTCTCGTGACTTCTATTTAATATTTTATTGTAGGTTCTAGTCAGACCTATCAGGCAAGAAAAAGAAATAAAAGGCAACCAGACTGGAAAGGATGACGTACAACTTATTTGTAGATAATGTGATCATCTTTGTAGAAAATTCCAAACAATCTACTAAAAAGATCCTAGAACTGATGAGTGACTTCAGCAAAGTTGCAGGATACAATCTCCGTGTACAAAAAGCAGTTATATTTCTATATTTTGGCACATGAACAGGAATTGAAAATACAATTTAAAATAATATATAAACATTAAAATACCGAGTGATGAATCTGACAAAAGATGTGCATGACCTATATGCTAGGAACTGCAAACCATTACTATGAGAAATCAAGGACCTCATAAATGGACAGATAAACTATGTTCATGGATCAGGAGAATCAATTCATTAAAATGTTAATTCTCTTCAAATTGATCTAAAGATTCAGTATAATCCCAATGAAAATCTCATCAGTCCTTTTTTGTAGCAGTTGCCAAGATGATTAACAATTCTTACGGAAGTACGAAGGACCCAGAATAGCCAAAATAACTTTGAAAAAGAATGAATTTGAAAGAATAGCACTACATGACTCTAAGATTTACCACGAAGCCACAATAATCAAGACAGTGTGGTACTGGCATCAAGATAGACAAACAGATCAATGGAACAAAATACAGAGTCCAGAAACAGACTCCTACATAATAAATTTTAAACAAAGGTACAAAAGTCATCCAGTGGAGAAAGGAAGTTTTTTAAACAAATATTTCAAACAATTTAAAATCCATATATTAAAAAATAAACTTCAACACGTATCTTACCATATACAAAAATTAATTCAAAATGGACCACAGATCTAAATGTAAAACTACAAAACTCTTAGAGAAAAACATAAGGGAAAATCTTTGTAACCTCGTATGAGGCAAATACTTCTTATCTATAACACCAAAGATACAATGCATAAAAAAAAAAAATAGACAAATTGGACTTCAAAATTAATAATGTCTGCTCTTCAGAAGACACAGTTAAGAGAATGAATATATAAGATTGTGATAAAATACCTGCATGTCACATATCTGACAAAAAAACCTACATCTAGAATATATTAAAAACTTCCATAATTCAATAATGAGTGAGTAAATAACGAACCAAAAAATATACTGGGCAAAAGACTTCAATAGACACTTCACTACAGAAGATACAGTAATGGCAAATAAGAAAATGAAAAGACACTCAGTAACGTTAGTCAGCAGGGAAATGCAAATTAAATCTATAAAGAGATACTACTACTATATACTGACTAGAATGGCTAAAAAAGAAAGGTGGAGAAGAATCTGAAGCAGAGCGGCCCTCCAAGCCCCTCTCTGGGTCTATAAGCTCATCTGTCTGCTCATCTCCTGAATACTTACAAAACCTGTGGGCAGAATGTGCAATGAATGAATCTGATTAGTTGAGTTTGCTTTTTTATGCTAAACAAGTTGTAATTTTACAATGCTTTTTAGGTAAGTGATTTAAAATGTCATTTTCTCTAGAATGAAGGACATGATTAAAAATTACTCCTTGGAATAGTACAGAAATGAACTCATCTAAGCAAGTTCAACTATGGCCAGGTTGACCTCAGCTTGCCAGAGAAGATGCTATCAGAACGATTAAGTACCTAAGAGTTCTAATTTTTTTAAGATTTTCTTTTTCCCCTTCACTCAGTGCTTATGAAACCTCAGTGCTATTAACAGAGCATGGATGATGCTGCAAGTAGCTTAAAGCAGGGCTTCTCAAACTTGAACGTGCACATAAATCACATGGGAGCTTGCTAAAATGCAGATTCTGATTCAGTAGGTCTGGGTTGGAGCCTCAGATGCTGCCTTTCTGACAAGCTCCCAGGTGATGCATCAGCAAGGTACAACATAATGCTGCTGGTTTCGGTCAACACTTAGCAAGGGCTGAAACTGCAGTGGTTCTCCAGGTGTGGTACCCTGACCAGAAGCATCAGCATCACCTGGGAACCTGGGAGAAATGCAACTTCTCCACCCTCACTCCAGATCTCCTGAACCAGAAACTCGTGGTGGAGCCCAGCTGTCCGTGGGTTCATAAGCCTTCCAGGTAATTCTGATGCACACTGATATTGGAGAACTTCTGGCTTAGAGACTGAAGAATAACTGACGGCTTCACTGCAACAGGCCTGCAGTTCTAAGAGAAAGCCATGGAAACATCGAGAAGAAGCCCAGTTACAGAGGGCTATTTTAAACTAGAATGTGTTTAAGTCTTCCAAGAGACATCATCAGTTCTAATTCTTTTTTAAAGAAAGAAAGAAAACATTATGTGAAACACACAAACATAAAAGCTTTCTTGTTGACAAGGTACAATATATATATATACCACCGGCATAATCATGGGCTCCATTTTCACGTGTTTATAATAAACATGTCATAACCATATTTTTCAAAACCCTCTTCCCTTTCCAAACTCTATGTTTAAATTAGAACGCACAAAACTGCATCTATTCTTAAACTTTACAAACCTTAAATAATGTGTGAGCACATTATGAAATGATCAGGAAAACATGACATAGACACCGATTTACGGTAGCAAAACAAAAATCTAGCAGTTGGGCAAACAATATAATCAGAGGATCTTATCTATAACAATGTTGGTAGGTTGATTTTACCCCGGCATTTCCACTGATAACCCAGTGAGGATGAGGTCAGCCAGATGATTATTTTGAATAATTTTGCCACTTACCTAGAGATTTTTTTTTTTAATTACCATAGTAGGCACCAGATAAAAGAGATCTAGCTGTACAGATAGGTAACAAAGATTCGAGAGATCAATTAGATTGAATCCCAAATGGAGAAAGATCGGAGGCTGACATACCAGAATTCAATAAAAGTAGAAAAAATAAATTAACAGAGAAAAAAACTAAATTCTTATACCCAGGCTCCCCTGAAGGTCATGTAGAGCATGGAAACTATATAAAAATTAGTATCTATAAAAAGAGCAGTCAAGAACATAAATAGACATTGATTATACTGAGCTGCTTGGGGCCACATGAACCCAAGGCTAAAAAGTATTTATGGTGCCTGGATTTCATTTGTCGCATGCACGGAGGGCAGCTACACGCCAGTCTTCTCTCTCTGTGTCTTATTCTCTTCCAGCTGCCCTAAGAAAAGCATCCATACCAGCAGATGTTTTGAACTGAGGTGCCTCTCAGAGTGTAAGCCGGGGATCAGCGCCACCAGCGTCATCTGGAAATGCCATTTGTGGGAAATGCAGACTCTCTTAAGCCCTTCCCTGGACCTGTTGATTCCACAATCTGTATTTTAACAACATCTCTAGATTTGTGGGCACATCTCACTTGAGCACTGCTCAAGCCTACTTTTGGTCTCTTGGATCCACCTAGATACCCACCAGGACTTCTTGAGTTTATTTCTGATTGGTGTTGAGGGGAAGATACCCTTTCTCAATCACCCCAAACTAAAATATTGGCTCAGCAGGCAGTTCCTTGCAAGGAATTAAATGTTCTTTATCAAATTGTATCTTATTTTTGAGTAGAAGGCAGGAGCAATAGTATAATTCTTGTTTCAGAGATTGAGAAAAATAATTGAGAATTATTGAAGGTCAGTGCCAATCATTAGCAAAGTACTAACTAAAAGTCATGTTTCTTCTTATTTATGTTACCACCATACTGTCTGGTATTTCCTAGAAATCCCAAAAAGGAAAGGGAAAAACTCCACTTAAGTTAGGGTATGTAGTTCTGACCATCTGACCTATAATCAAGAATGTATTCCATTTCTATGGAGTACCACTCAGCCATAGAAAAGAATAAAATAATGTCATTTGCAGCAACATGGATGGACCTAGAGACTATCACATTAAGTGAAGTAAGTCAGATAGAGAAAGACAAATACTATATGGTACCACTTATATGTGGAATCTAAAAATATGGTACAAATGAACTTATTTACAAAATAGAAACAGACTCAGACTTAGAAAACAAATTTATGGTTACCAAAGGGGAAAGCGGTGGGGGAGGGATAAATCAGGAGCTTGGGATTAATAGATACATACTACATTATATAAAATAAACAACAAGGTCCCACTGTGTAGCTCAGGGAACTATATTCAATATCCTGTAATAACCTATAATGGACAAGAACCTGAAAAAGAATATATACATATACGCATGACTGAATCACTTTGCTGTATACCTGAAACTAACACAAGGTAAATCAACTATACTTCAATAAAAAATTTTTTTAATGTGGTCTATTTCTTTTCTTTTCTTTCTTTCCTTCTTTCGTTATTGTTGTTATTGTTTACAGCAGTAAATTAGGGTCAAGTCTCAATTCCCAAAGATACCTTGATAAATATCACTTCACGCATCTTCCTATTACTTGGAAGTTTGCCTGCATTTCGATGTGGCTGTTAACTTTTTTCTTACTTCGGCTTTCAGAGAGAATATACTTATACTTTCTCTGTGATGGGAAAAAAAAAAAAACCCCTCAAGACCCACTTTTCAAAGGAAACTGGAATTTTACTTTTTAGCCCTTAAAGAGAGGAATCTACCAAACCAAAGACTTAACCAAATGCTCTCTGAGTTAGCTTTGAAGGCTTCTGCTTCTCACTCAGGACACAGACTTTCAAACCAAAGTCCCTACCAGCAAACTGCCCCAGCTGCAAAGAACACGGGAAGAGAAAGGACTCAGTCATCTTCTATGCCCATGATTCTCCAACTCTGCTGTACTTCAGGGTTCTTTGGGAGCTTTTAAACATCCCCATGCCCAGGCCACCCCCAGACCCGTCAAGTCAAGACCTCCGGGCGTGGAATCAGGCATCGTAGCTTTACAGTCTCACCAGGTGATCAACACACATCGAAGTTTGAGAACGAATGAGCTGTGCAGACACCCACAACACCCGACACAGATGCCATGGGGTCAGCTCTGTCTGTGGCTCCAGGCCTCCTATATTTACTCCACTCTTGCTTCATTTCAGGCAGCAGAATCTCAGGGATATACGTTCCTCACGTTCCAGAACCTGCTCTTCTAAAACAGCTGCTTCAATGGGGGGTATATATTTTTTGCAATGCTCTCCCATTTAATAAAGAAATTCTTTCTCATTCCCTTAATATTCCTTCCCATTAAAGCACAACCTACAAACAGATGAATTATACTTTAAGCAGTGAGTATAAAGGACAGCTGTTTTATCTCAATGGAGCATTTTCTCGTTATGATTCCATTATTTTACTCTGGCATGACATGACTAATGTTTTAAGTAAGGCATAGCTTTTCTTTCTTTTTTTTTTTTTTCTGTTTCTTTCTCTCTTTTTTTTTTTTTTTTTTTACTGGAGGTGAAATTTCAGCTGGAAATCTACTCTAAAAGATCTTTAAGAAACAGTCCAAGTAAGAACACGGCTGTATTTATTTTTCATGAGCAGCTGAAGGCTGATCAAAACGTTCCTCCCAAGCCACAAAATGGGTAACCCTGGCATTTTTCAGGGCTATTTTCTGGCACACTGAACACAGGTCAAGACGAGAGACAGCATTTTATTTTAATTATTCTTCTTGAGCTTCCTGAATCTCCAAGCAGCAATTCATAAAGAAATTCATTCATGGTTAGCAGATAATGCAGCTTTTTTTTTTTTTTACCCTGCAGTGACCTAGTACAGAGAAAATATAGTGAATACACTTTTTTTTTTTTTAACCAAAGAAGGATTATCCCAAGAGTTAAGTTGTCCTTGGATCTCAATCGCCTGTGTGTGAACTTCTAGAACATTTTCCAAACTGTCTTTTCAACAAGCAGAGCTGGCCGAGTCTGCCAAACCTACTTCCTTACCTTTGTCTGTTTTGTTCTTTGGCAACTTCTTTGGACAGCCCTACCCCATTCAAGGTCTTTCCCCTGCTCTAATCCATCTCATTACATCCTCCTCAATTTTACTTTTACCTATTCATTATGTGGATCTGCAGAGGAACTCTCCAAAAGGATGGAGTCCGAATCGCGATCGACTTTCTGTTAACACTGGAAGGAAGATTTATGTACATGCCCATAGAAACATACGATGTTTGTAACACCCAGTTAGTACAAAAGAATTAAAATCACACATTCCACTCCATAAATTTCGTTCTATTTAATGATAAAAGACTACGTGATTAAAGACAAAGATTAAATAGTTGTAAATAATGGCACGTTTGTTTGATGCTGATCTTGAGTCTTTCCAGTACATCCACACTCTTTGCTAAAGGTCACTGGAAGCAAAACACAGCCACCAGCCAAAACGTGTCAGGTGAGAAATGAAGGGCAGATGAACGACTTGCCAGCATCCTAACAGCATCGCATGACAGGCTAAGGGTGCGGGGGCTCCAGAGTCCGGGAGACATGGGTACAAATCCTGGCCGTGCCACTAGTATCAGCTGTATCTCCCTGGGCCACATAGTCAGCCTACGACCCTCCTCATCTCTAAAACTGCAAACAGTACCGGTAATGACCTTCAGAGGGTTGCGGTCGGGACTAAAGGGCTTACAGAGTAGTGAGTGCAGGTTAGCTCTTCTCACTGCCTTTTAAAGAGGGAAATACAACCCAAACAAACCCCTGACGCCAGAGGAGTAGGTCTTATTTGCGTCGTCTTACAGATGAGAAAAATGAGGCTCACAGAGATTAAGTCAACTCATCCTCCTCACGTAGCGTTCTAAAACACAGACTTGACTGTGCTGTTCTTTGTTTAAAACCCTTTGGTGGCTCTCACGATCGGGAAATGCAGAGAGGCATAAAGTGCAAATGCCTTACCATGGCATAATCCCCGGATGGGATCTTTTTTTTTTCTCCCCCAAAACTTAACCCTATAACCCTTCTGCCAGGGAGACTCCCTGCAGCACCACCAATAGTGTCGCTCCTCCCCTTTGGGCTCTCACTATACCTGGACACACTTTTAGTAAAGCACCCCTGGCATTTTTCTGAGTGCATTGGTGCATGCATCTGTATCAACACTCTAAACAGTAAGTTCCTTAAGAACAAGAACACTGTCCTGTTCATCTCTGTAGCCCTCGCATCTAGCATAGCACCAGACACCCAGTAGATGGTCCATAAAATGACTGATGAATGAATGAATGAATGGTCCAAGACCATCCAACAAGTAAATGGCAGAGCCAAAACCCACATCTTCCAACTTCCTGAATACCCTTTGGGCCATCGTTCCCTGGGACCACGCTGCCTTTGCTAATGTGTGGGTAACATCTCGGAAAACATGTGAGGCTCAACCTCCATATCCAGAATGGACTTGCCATATAACCTGAAGCCACGCATTAAAAAACACACAGAAATAACCACAAAACTGCATGCATTAACTTACACATCTGTAAAAAGGGCTCAGATTTAACACTGGACTTTAGAATACAGAGGAGGTGGGGGAAGAACAGAGAAAAACCAATTAGGTAACACGGATGTGTTCCTTCTTAAAAAGGGCCTTAATCGAAAACTGTCACAATAGTAAATATAACTAGATAAAATAATGCCAAATACCACAGTTTATTACAGTCCTTTCTTCTGAGACTTTCAATTGGAACTGAAAACACAGTTACTAATTAAATTAGACAACAGGAGGTATCATTTTCCAAATGGAACCCTAGTGATATAAATGAGTTACTGCAGCTTCTCAAATTTCTCACTGTCACTCAAAGAGGGCTAGGGTCAACTCAGAAAAACACACCCATGCACTGCATTTGTTCTTTTATTCGAAATGCAGTTCAATTTCGGTATTTCTTACACAGTTACTGAGCTGCTAGAAAACCACAAAGATCCCTCCCCTCAAGGAGCTTAATGTGGCGGGTGAGCACACAGATGGTGGAAAACCTAGTCAAGACTGGAGCCAAAAAATAAAAATCTCAAGAAAGGAGGTAAAGAACAGGGGACTCATATTTTTTGTCTTAGGGGAATCTGAGTAAAAAATAAGAATGGAACAGGCTGAAACAGGAGGCTGTGATCTTTAGGGGGCCTGAAAACATTCTGTTTTCTCTTCTTCTTTTTTAAAAAAATTCTATTCTATTCTATAGTGAAATGCACCAAGCTCTTCCGTTGTCTTTTACTTGAAGACATTTCCAAATTGTGCTTTTAAAGGCATTAGGAGAAAAAAGTAAATAAATAAAGGTTCTGTGGTCAAATGGAAATTTGGGGAAATTAAATACAAATAAAAATTTTAAATTTTAAAATAAAAGTACTTTTTGGCTGAAGGATGTCTCAGACCTTTTAACTTGCAAAAAAAAAAAAAAAAAAAAAAAAAGGGAAATTCAGAATTGCCTAGAAGGGGATTTAAGGTGCACTTTTGACCAAACAAATTTAATGAAAGACTTTTTGTTTGTTTTCTAGAAACATCTTGCTGGCTAGCGTTCTGGAAAAACACATGTAGAAAATACTAGTCTAGTGAAAATGATACATAAGTGACCTCCCCTTCTTGTTTTAAAGACTTTGTCACAGGTTAAAAGAAAAGTGAATGCCTATAATGGACAAATAAAGGGGGTGTTACAGCTGGCGCTTGCAGCGGTAGACAGACTTTAAAATCATGTAAGTACAACTTTGGGTCCTGCTCACCACTTCTACTATGTGACCTTGGCTTAAAAACTGTTCAAACTTTCTCGGCCTCAGTTTCCACATCAGTCAAGTGGGAATAATGGCATTACCTGCCCCTATGGGTGAGCAGGAGTATTTATGGAGTCAAATCATCACAGAGAGCACTTAGCACAGAGCAGGGCTTCAGTGTTCAGAAACCAACACGTGAGACACTCCAGGATGGCAGGGAGACCCATTAGGGTCAGTCCACTGTCGCTATGTCTTCTCAGGCTAAAACAAAGATGCACTCAACTTGGATGCAAGTGAATGACTCTACGTACGCCACGCGGGAAAAGAGCAAGAAACTCGCCAAAATGGAAGAAAAGTCTGAAGGAAACTCCTCTCCAGCCAAGTTTTCAAGGAAATGAATTTATGAAGTCACAAAAAGAGTGCCCACCGGGCTGCTTCTGCTTCTCTCTGACATCTGATATCCAGATACCACGACGTATCAGGAGAACAAAGAAAACGCACCGAACAGCAACATAAGCGCTTTCAGCCACTTTCTCACTCCGCGCCTTCAAATCGGTGTTTGCAGCATGGGCGTGGAGGGACATGCAGTATCCACCCGTGGTAAATTGACAGCAGATTTGGGAATCCAGGATGCTTCTGAGGAAATATACAGAGATCGTGGCAAAGCCAGCCACAAATGACCATGTGATCTGTGGAAAGATCGAGACTTTGAAACAGATGCTTCACTGGCCAAGTCAATGCCTTTTCACCACTGCCCTCCAGCAAACCTGCTTAATACAGACCTAAAATGAAAGCAAAGCCTCATGCTAGAATTTCACAGTACACGTTAAAAGAAATCTTGCATGTAAAGTTGCCTGGAGCACTATAGCAACCAGTTAGAAAGACAAAGAATGAGCTATAGGACTTAAAAATCCAATTTGTCAGGATAAAATGTCCCAAGATTGCTGATAACAGACATCTGTACGGACTATCCCTTGATAGAAGCGTGTCAGATTAGATCTTGGAAATATTTTTGTTGTGCAGAGACTTTCAATAGGAAGTGAACTCTATCTAATAAGTATTTGCAACGTGAAGGAATTGAATGAACAGATGAACAAACAAACAAAAGAAGTGGCTGGGTCCTACCATCTAGGAGTTGGAAGAGAGCTAAGATCCCTACCAATTTCAGGTTTGGCTTGTACACTGTCACGCGAAACTCACAGTCTCACCAGGCAGGTCTCTCCGCT
Organism: Camelus dromedarius; assembly: GCF_036321535.1. NCBI lineage: Eukaryota > Metazoa > Chordata > Mammalia > Artiodactyla > Camelidae > Camelus > Camelus dromedarius. The sequence continues at coordinate 81,383,203 of NC_087440.1, forward strand.
GAAACAATGTGGTATGTGACAATGAGCCCTTCCAAAGGTTTCAGTTTATCCAACGTATTTTTTTTCCTAACATATTTTCTGTTAGTGGTAAGAATGCAGGTATCCCCAAAGAGTTAAGCACTTTAGCAGATAATATTGGTGTTATCTAATTCTCACCAGCATTCCTGTGTTTCGCTTACATCTCACCTAAGTATTCATCACAACCTGTCATTTTCTTATTGTTCCACTGCTGACCAGGGGAGTCTCCTGCTTCTAAATGTGACTTCATGAAGGTAAAGACCTTGCCTTTCCCTAGCACGCAGCCCAGTACCTGCACACACACAGATGGTGTGTGCACTAAATATTTGTTGGCTACATGGATGGAAATCAGTGTAGTGGAAGTAGAAGCTTTCCCTTCTTCATTTCATTTCAAACGCATCATTTTTATTAAGAGTCAGCTGGCTGGGATGTTGGTCCCTGCTCTGCCACTCTCAGCACAGTTGTGCACCCTTGAGCAAACTTTGTCACCTCTCTGGTTTCCTTCTTTGTAAAAGAGGATTTGAGGGTGTTTGAACTACTCTCTCAAAGGTCCTTTGCATCAGAAATGTTCTAAGATTATTCGGGAACGTGTAACCCCAAATTCCAGAGTTATCAAAGTTCATAAAGTTTAGAATGATCAGAACAAATAAATAAATGCATTTCAAGATTGTTTTATGGAGTTCGTCCTGGTTTTCTCAAGTTAGCTCATTTCTCTGCCAAATCATTGTACGTACCTTTCTGCATTTGGATAGAGAGGGATTGATGAGGTAGCTAATGTCCACTCACAACCCCCTTCTCTCCTATTCTGAGAATCTGCAGCCGGTTTGCAAGATGTCTAATTTGAGATGCAACTGTCATTTCCTTAAGTGGTTCTTGGAGATTTTTTTCCTGCCACCAATGGGTTAATGCTCTGAGCTCTTCCTTTGTTTTACAAAGGGGCAAGAAAACACAGTGAGCTGATACAGTCCATTATTAAAATTGCATTTCAGCAGAGGCAAATACCTCCAGCCACCTGAGGCTGGGCTTAGCCATCATCTTCTCTTGCTACTACCCAAAGCTATTACATTAAAAGCATAAGCAAAACAATAGAGCTGATAGCACCGCGAACTCCCCTGGTAGACGGACACCATCAATCCTGTGGGTGAAGTATTTAGCTACAGAAGGAGAAAAGACATTCTGTGATTGAAGGATAAGAGGAAGGAATACACAGCCCCTTTTCAATCAGACCCAGATCTTGTACACTTGAAAAAATAACAGCTTTAACAGCCAGATGCTAAAAGTTTGCCTCTGGAAAGCAGTGAGCCGGCAAGTATACCTGGAGAAGACTGAAAAGTCTGGGGACAAATAAAGTTGCACTTGTCTGCTCCACATTCAACTTAGATGCTCACGGTCCCCACCCATTCCCCATGTGGCAGTTTCTACAGAAATTAAACAACGAGCTTTTTTAGGGGCCAAACAGGCACAAAATTGACCTCTTTAGCTTGAGCAATGTTAAGCAATATTAATAAATTCTAAGTCTATACTTAGAAATCAATGATATTAGCAGCAGAGTTTAGAAGCCAGAAACACAGTGCTGGGTTATTAAAAACAAAAAACAAAATCCTCTGACCATTCTTTTCAGCTAAACTCCGGCTCCGCTTCTCTGGGCTAGAATAGCAGTGTTAATAGATTCCGCCTCGACTAAAAAGGGAGCCGGTAGCAGAAAATCTATTCCTCCAGCGAGGTTGCCGGGCAACGAGCAAGCTTTTGGCATGTGGCTGACGTCTCCCGGCAGCCCGGACTACACAAAGTAAGCTCTTCCATCACTTGTAACTAACTTGACTTTGATGGATTAAAACCGAATCAAAACGTACTGTAACTCACTCGCTTCCAAAGTCAGGAATCAGGGAGAGACAGAAAACATCCCAACACCCAACCCAAGACTGACTGATCAGGAAAAGTAGAATCCACTGAAGTTCGTCCTGCCCGGGAATGACTTTGTTTTAAGACAAGTATATCCAGAAGCAATGGGGGAAAAATGGCATTTGAGAATATTTTGGGGTGAGGGGATGAGTGAAATAGGTGAGGGAGATTAAGAGGTATAAACTCCTAGTTACAAAATAAACGAGTCACGGGGATGAAATGTACAGCATGGGGAATATTGTCAATACTATTATAATATCTTGTAGGGTGACATGTGGTAACCAGACTTAACACGGTGATCATTTTGTCATGCATATAAATATCGAATCACTATATTATACACCTCGAATTAACACAGTATTGTAGGTCAATTATAGTTCAATTTTTAAAAAAAGAGTATTTTGGAAAAATATTAATATTATAAAGATGGAACCTCAATGTCACAAGTAGGTCTGGATTCACATGCATCTTTGCGCCTAGTGTTGGTGAAAGTGTCCGCACCTTTTCTGGCAAACATTTGAGCGCGTTAGTCAGTAATCCGCAAGCCCTCCCTAAGGGCTCTGAGATCCCATCCCTGAGCTGTAGGAGTGATGGAAAACTGTAAGACTTTTGGGCCGGGCCTTATTGAGAACACATTTACTACTAGGATGAAAGGTAAGATGGTTTCTTCTCACCAACTCAGTTCTTCCACAGAAGGTTAGTTTGGCATTTACTGTGTTCGATTATGAAAACTACCTCCAAGATACACTGAGTGAGCTGACCAGTCTCCCCAAATGATTAGGACCGAGCGCTGAAGGCCAGGCCTGTCCTGTCCTGTCCCAGGGTTCTGGTGTGAACCAGGCCTACCTGCCACGGCTCTGAATGCCTTAAAGCACCTTCACACTTGATCTCTTCTCCTTTCTTTCTCTTTTGGAGAAGCATCCTTCAAACATTCATACTGCATCATCTCCTCCCATTTAAACCTCTTTTCGTTCAGAAAACTGCACACACCTGCGCTGACCAGCGCCCTGTTCTCGTGCTCATCAGCGGAAACAGGCCCACAAGAGGGGGTGCAGGGGGCGAATGCAGCCAGATGGAGCTGCCCCGCACCTGTGCCCACACATCCCCTAGGAATTCTGGGTGAAACCAGATTGTGCCCATTGGCTCCTTCTAAAGCAGACAGCACAGGTGACTTTCAGCACCAGGCTCCCACGCGGCAGGTCCCCTTCGTGGCCTCGGCAGCCCCTCGCCCATTCCGGATCCATTACACCTTTCATCAGCTTCCGTGTTTCTTCTAACACATTCAAATGCACTGCAGGAGCTAAAAGCAACCTCCTCTGTAACCATTACGATGATAAAACGCAACTTGATGAAAACTGATATATTACCCTTGCTCCCTAAGAAGATATATGCCCTCAGGAAACAAAGAGTTGTTAGTTTTAATATGGAAAAGAGGCTTAATGGGTCTTCCCACGAGCTTGAAGAGGTGGCTGAGCAGGTGCATGGCAGTGCCTCTCTCCACCAGTCTAATGCTTGCCCGCTCTTTAAGGTCTAATCCCAGCGCCACCCTGAAATCCTTCACTGAGCCCTCACCCATCTCAACTCAGCTCTCCCTCTGTTACCTGCAGCTCTGCTCCTGCTCTGAACCTATATTCACCCTTTGCACATAACCATTCTCTCTCCTTCCAAGTGTGTGTTCTCCAAGTGCAAGCTCAGGGCCTTATTCAGAGTAGATGTTCAGTCAATGTCAGATGATTCTGTTTTTCATTGGAAGAAAACAAAGTGGCACGGAACCCCTGAAAAATATTTTTAATTTTTTTTTTTTGTAGTTTATAGGTGACCTGAGATATATGGTCAAACCATTAGTGCCATGTCATGGAAAGAAGAGTCAGTGATCTGAGTGTTAACTCAGCCAACTGACCCTACCTTTCCTGTTGGGAGTGTCCTTTGCACCTTGTACGTAATCTAGTAAATTGTAGTTTTGCAGAGGAATTATTCAGTAAATAGAGGCCATGAGAAAATTAAGAGTTGATGAATTTTGTCCTAACATCTTCCTTTCTAAAAACAATTTAAGTTATAAAAGCATTACAAATGTATTATAGAGCCTTTGTCTTTTTCATAGATACACACACACACACACAATATCAATTGCTGATTACTGACTGTCAGATTTTCTCTTCACCTGATGAGTTTGCAAGATGGCTTCTTTCTAGTTCATCGATAACAGCAGCCCACTTGTTTCCAATCAGAATTCATGACTATTTGTAACTAATTATTTGTCGTGCCCTGGACTGTCTGTCTCTCTAATAGAGCATGAGCTCTTCAAGGGTAGAAACTGTTTCCTCTTGAGTTCTACTAGTATCCCCACTGGCCAGCACAGCGTCTGACGTGGAGGAGGCATCTACGTATCTGTTGAAGGATCGCTGTCTGAATTAATTAACTGACTGATAAATTCCTTCCTAATCGAAGTCCTAGCCTGGGTGAGGGTCTTCTAAACAAGACTGCCAACTGAGCAACTAGGTTACTGGTTACAGTAGATTTTGCTTCAGAGAAACTCGCAAACCAGAATACTGACGCTAGCGTCCCCTTTTAGGCAAACTTCGGGGGCCTGAAATCCTAAGAGAGCAAGTAAGAGGTTGAAAAGAGGAACTGACAAAGGGAAAATGCTTTGTTATCTTGTTCAATGAGAACGTTCAAGATTAGAAACACCTAGATTCAGATGTTCAAGACAGAGACACTTGAGTTGAAGTCAAACTATATATTTGTTTTTAAATACAAGTTTGGGATTAGAAACCCCCCTATTCACTTAGAGTAAAAAATTCTCTTCCACTCACGCACCCTCTTCCTCCCTCCCCCTCCCTCTTAAGCACCCTCCCTACATGCCCCACACAGTCCTCAGATTTTCTCATAGTGTATTTCAGATAATTTTATTATTTCCCACATGTTTGTGTATGTTTGTCAGAATATATGCTCTGATTTTTTTACTCAGAAAGAAACATCATAAATATATACATGCAAGCAAGCAGGCTATACATATGGTTATAAAGACGTATGCATATCATCACAATATTATCTGTTTATTTACCCTGGCTAATACAGCAGAGACATGGAAAAAAATCAAAGGCATAGATAATTTTTTAAATTATTCATATTTGACTCTAGGACACTAACAATTTAAACACTAGACTTTCCTTCTATTCCTAATTCTATTTAGCTTAGGCTATTAAGTCTAATTTATGTTTCAAAGGCATTCAGTAACTGATCATATGGGGTAATATATGTAAAAATACTCTGTAATTAAAATGCGTGACTGTAATAATGTAGATGCGTTATTACCATAATAATTATGATTTTTCATTCAGTTTATATGTACATGTATATGTACATCTACATATTACATTTGTAGCCTAAAAGCCTAACACAGTAGTTTTCAGATACTTGTTCACAGGCCAATACTGGTGAGTGACAATGTTCTCACCAGCCAGAGACAAAATGAGAAAAATCAGAACAACATATTAAGTTTTTTTTAATAATGCTAAATGTATCATATTTTAAATATTGCTTTTATTCTGAAATTAAATTCTTACTGTTTTTTTTTTCTGTTTTATTCAGAGGTCCACTGTTTCATTGAATTATGGTGCTAACAATTGGCAATTTTTAAAGCCCGTATATGCAAAGAAAAAAGGGAAAATTTTCTTCTGAAATGTATTAATCCATGAAACCTAAAAGTCCGAAAAAAAAAACTGGTTCAGGCAACAAAAACACCCACATTTCCATCTTCTGCTCGAGGGAACAAAGTGAGGCCCGCCCTTCACGTCCGGCTTCCCTGACGCTAGCCAGTAACATCTGGAGCTTCCCGAAGGACCCAGCCTCCGAGCTGAGCCCTCCCCGGCTCCCCACCTCCAGCACCTCTTCGGCTCGTGGGTGTTGACTTCATTTTTTCCCAACCCCCCAACAAGAAGCACCACTTCAGAAGAAACCCCAAATCTTGAACTAGTCCAAGGTGGGGGCAGGCCGAGGGCGGCACTGAATCCAATTTATTATAGACAAAGAGACTTCAAAGTCTCCTTCTGATGGCTCAAGCATCCATAACAGAATTGGTATTTCTTCTCGGATTCAAGGCGTGGCCAAGTCACACAGGCTCACTTCCAGGGTCCAGTTTTCATCTTGGAGGCTGCAACCCAGGCAGGCTCTCCGCCCTTTGATCTGGTTGGAACTGGAGTGTTACAAATATGCTCATATTAAGCTATCTCCAGTCTGCCTGAAGGCATCAGTCTGGAATGCGAGAAAGGGAGCTTCAAACCATGAGGTTCTCAAGTCTTCATTTACGTTACCTTTTTTTCAGGCAGGCTGCTAAGGCTCCTTCTACAGAAGGCGGCCAAGTGGTGCCTGTGGACCGCAGGAACATAGGATGGCGTCACGAGGCAGGACTAGAGTTTTGTCTCTATTCCTTGCATCAGGAATCCAGGTGAAGAACAAGAGAAACTACAAGTGAGCATCAGAACCCTATTAAGCCACCACCGGCATGTGTGGAGCATTGAGGAGCTCTAAGCACAGCGCCACAAAGACCCAAAGGAGGCACCACCACTTTGGGCCATCAAAGCATCCACGTTCCACCTGCCACCTCAGGGGTACAGAATCGTTTCAAGGACTCCATCCCTTCTATTCCGAGGCCTTCTCCTCGACTTGACAGTGCAGGCCTCCATTTTCAAAATCAGGATGTATAAAAAGCTTGTTTAGCTGGAAGACAATCTGTGTGAAGGAATGTGCACTCCACAGCAAACACTTCCAGCAGCACAGCCAGTCTCTCATTCCTGGACAATTGACTAAAAACCTTCCACCCTTGCTTTCATAGGTTGAGGGCGTCTACTGTGCCAAACTGTCTGCTGGTGACAGAGAGAAACCAACACATTCTGCATCGCCTGGGGATAACACTGAAGAGAGAGAGAGAAGTGTCCTTGACAGCAGACTCTGAACTACACCTGTGTCACCTGTCACAGCGAGACTTTCAGTGGTGGATGATCAGAGATGGTGAGAAAGCAGCTCGATTATCTTCCACCAGCTTAAACCACACCAATCAGAATCCAAAAGATATCGAGAACCCCCCGGTCCTTGGGTGACTGCTGCATGCAAGCATGGAAATGGTGCAACAGAGACCACTGTTTCTTTGACTCCTCCAGAAGGCAGTCCTTTTAATGTCATGCTTCCTGGACATCCATCATCCAAAGCACAAGGCAACCATTGTAGGGCAGAGAGAGCGTATACTAGATGGTGGAGAGGCATGCAAACGAGAGCCTCTACACACTGAAGAAACGGTCTTCTACTTCCCTTTGGAATAATGGTGGGACGTGCACAAGAATGTTTCTGGCTGGCCTTAAAAGAAAGAAACTCTTTCAGAGAGCAGCGACCTTAAACATCTTATCAGCCTTTGAAGTTATGCACAATGACATCCTTTGGTTCCTTGCCCGGGGCAGAGGTTTAAGCTTTAAGACTCCATTTACTTACCAAGAATTATAGAAATATTTTCACTGCGGCACAAGGCAGAGAAGAGCCAATGTTTTAAGACAGCCAGCAATAGGATGGTGAGGTGGGGGAAACATCCTTCACAGGGGGCACCCCACTGTGCTACGGAGATTAAGAGCTACAGAACTAACTTTCTGGGGTTAATCTCCTTTATTTTCAGTCTCCTATACCATTCAGATCAGTTTTGCAAAACTCACATCAAAGTCATAGAAGCTGAAGTAGGTTCTGATGCGTCCACTCTCCCTCTAACCCATCCCTGGTCCACTCTGCCCTAACGATACCTGTCCTTCCTACCAACACCCCTACATCTCTACAAACCATCTCACCTCTCCAGTCACCCCCAAAAAGGGCACCTCTGGCTCCCTCCAATGTTACCTCTGGAGTAGGAGTCCAAGGTGTGAGAACGTCTCCCACAGTGGGGTGACAGGGAGCCTTGTGCCCACAGCTGCCTCCACACAGTTCTTTGGGGCATCTAGACTACTGTTGATTCCTTACAATGGGTCCCGTCTATCTGGTCGACCACTCCATCCCTGCACATACTCTGTGCCCAGATGGTACAGTGTTGAGTATAAGTATTCAAAACATGCTTGTAGAACAAAGGCCCGGTAACCTCACACGAACATTTTTTCTTTCCTTTCTGCCAGAAGTCTGTCGTCTTGGGGTATACTCTGTTTTTAGGGCCTCACCCATGACTCAGTCTTGGACAGTAGAACCTTCTCTTGCCAGAGCTGTTTGGTTTATTTGCTTTTTGGACAGTAGAACCTTCTCTTGCCAGAGCTGTTTGGTTTATTTGCTTTTGTTTTAATCTCATGCCATGGCAAAAGTTGTTTTGCAAGACCCCCAAAAGCTGGGAATCCAGAGATTCTGGGAACTTTGCAAGAGTCACCCAAGAAAAGGTAATAATGTTATATGCCATCATTTTCATGACTTGAGAAGCTACGTAAAACTAATTACTGAATGGGAGCCAAACACTGGAAGGAAAACAGAAGGAAAACTGTTGCCTTGAGATTTATCGTTCTTCTTCAAAGAACCCAGAGTTGCTTCTACAGTACATGATGTTAGGATAGGCCTTGGGCCAATCATTGTAAAAAGCATCTGAAAAATCACTCAGAATCGTGTGCTCAGTTGTTTTGTAAAGGATAGAACTATTTGTTTGCTTAAGAGAGGCTGTAAGGATTGCTGGAAACGTTCTGTGAAAATATTAGCCAAACTCAAGTCCCTACCAGCAAATACAAGCATGCAGTTCACACAGGTGTCATGACCACGCTTCTCATCTCTGACTTACAGGTATGAATAATGTATAAACAAGCTGAACCCCAATCCAACAAGCAAGAGACTCCAGTTCACAACAGAAGTGTAAACATGACCCTTAGCTGAAGATAGCCTTCAACTCCACATTGTCCTGGCTCTGGGAAAACAGGTTCTTTACTGCAGCCGGGAGGGGGCCTCCACGTGGGCTGTGCTGATTCCCTAACTGAAGGAGACAGCAAGTCAACAAGAAGGGGCTCTTTCAAACACCCCATGGGGCACGTGTTCATGGAGGGCCTCTCCATTTGAAAAACTTCAAGAGATCCCACCTGGTCTGCAGGGCTCCATTTGGCTACAGAGCGAAGCGGCCACACAGGTTCCCATAACTACACAAAAGGGCTGATATGGTAAGGAAGAACTCTATGAACTAGTGCTTATGGGTTAATCGAGTTAAAAGACGAGCCCAATTAGAGGAGCCCTTTGCTTAAACAAAATGGGGGGCAGGGGGGGAAGAAAGTAAAACTCAGGAGGTACAATCCTCAAATGTACAACTTGTAATTTCTAATAAAGCAGGAAGGCAGAACTTGAGTCACTTAACAAAATGTTCAATACCCAGTTAGGATCCAGGGCCCCTGAACAGCTATCTAATTACCCTGGAGATTAATTCCCTGGGCTGCCGGCCCCAAGGGTCCTTTCCAGCCAACTCCATCGCTCACTGGGAATCAGAGAAAATGAATATCTAAGTTTGGTTTGATGCTCACATCTTTTCAAGGGTTGCTCCGATCTTGGAAATAAAGATGGGCAGATCAAGGGGAAAATACAGACATGACCGTGTGGTTCATGAGAATCGTGAAAACAGAATCTCTTTTTGTAGTTGTAAGAAGTTAGTTTTCCCAACAGTACAAGGAAAATACTCTAACTTTACCTTAACAAACAAAGAAGTATATGAAAGTCAAGCATGATAAAGGGAAGAAAGAAACGAAAGAAGGAAGAAAACCTGAGTAATTCCTCTTAAGTGACTTTCTTTCTTTGATTTTATTTTATTTTAGCAAGAAGAAAGTAGGACAGTTGAGGCTTTGTCCATAATTTTTTTTCTTGTTCGCTTTGATTTTTTTGTTTATTTTGTTTTAATTTTTTTTAAAAATCGGCATATGGACAAAATTCAAAAGGTTCCAAGGACAAGTAAGTAATCTCATCACCTCTGTCACCAGTCACCTAGTTCCACTCCTGGGCGGTAAACAAACAAAAAAACAGCAAATACTACCAAAGCAGGGGAAGGGGGACAAACAAAAGAAAGAAAAAACCCTGAAACAATGATCTGAATCTGGTGTATCTTTTCAGATGTAATCGGTGCAAATATTAGCACTTCTTTCCTTGTGAAAAGACAAAACAAACATGTTTTCTAAACCACTCTGTACTTTGCATTTGTCACTGAGCAAATCTTCAGGGTCATTCCCCATCATAAATATAGACATGCCTTATTTTGTACAAGGGCGAGCACATCTGTAGGATAAATTTCAAGAAATGGAATGCTTGTCCAAAATATATGCAGTTCCTATTTCAATTAATATTACCAGTGTGCTTTTCCTAGAGACTCTGTCCATTTCTGCCCCTCTCAGCAGTGAGAGTCCCTGCTTCTTCTCACCCTGACTGACACACAGCACCATTAACTATCTTGAACTTCACCACTCTGACAGGTAAAGTTTTCATTTATATTTTTCTTATTAGCAGTGAAGATATGTACCTTTTCACATATTTAACAGCCACTTATTTCCTTTCCTGTCAACTGCATGTTCGTATCTTAGCTAATTTCCTACACTTTCTCTTCATTAAAGGCAGTCTCGGGGTGGAGGGATAAACTGGGAGTTCAGGATTTGCAGATACTAACTACTAAATATAAAATGGATAAACAAGAAGGTTCTACAATATAGCACAGGGAACCATATTCAATACCTTGCAATGGCTTATAATGAAAAAGAATATAAAAAGGAATATATGTATATAACTGAATCACTATGCTCTACACCAGAAATTAACACCACACTGTAAACTGACTATACTTCAATAAAAAATAAAAACAAAAACCAAAAAACAAAAGGCAGTCTCTCTAGCGAATGATATCCAAACTGGTCTTTTGCGTAGTTCTTTATAGTACTTTAAGCCCGTTCATATATTATTTAACTTAATAATTGCAATAAGCTGGTAAGCAGGCATAAAAGCATTACTGCCACTTTATAGCTGAGGAAGCCGAGGTTTTGACGGTTAGTAGATTTGACCAAAGAGCTCACTGGAAGTTTGTAGCCAGGACGAGAATCCATGTAGCTTACCTTCCAGTCTAACGATTTGTGCGTGCGTGCATTCATGTGTGTGTTTACACCTCCTAGATTGTAGAAAAGATGAGACTGGAAATATCCTTTTTCCCTGTGATGAATTTGCGTTTTCTATCTACCTGGCCAGTTTTCACTGCATAGCAATTAAGGGATACTAACACTTTGTTCTCCTTCTGTGTTTACTCCAAAGCTTAGACTCCTCATATACATCATCCAAGTATCAACCTGTTATTATCAACCTGGATGGGCAGAGGCCTGGGTGGAGGGGAGTTAGAGGAGAACTAACACACTAACACACTAACACACTCACTAACTAACACGCTCCCAGGAATTCTGGGGCACCAGGATGGCCTTTGCATGCTGAGGGGCATGTTGAGAGAATGATACTCGAACTCCTACGAGGGGGCAGAATGAAGAGCCACCAGGAGGGCAGAGAAGCAGGTCACAAGCCACCGAGACCTGTCAATTTGGGGTCATTGACAAGGAAAGCTTCTGGGGTCAAGCTTCACCACTATACTCGGCCTGCCCTTGGGGAGCTGGTCTCTAGTCTCCCAGAAAAGGGCTGTGGGTGGAAAGTTCCCAGCTCACTGGGGAAGATGGACATGAGGATCTAAAAAAGCTGAAAGACCTTCGTCTGCCCCGTCTTGGAGGGCAGCAGGGCAGGGGATCCAGAGCTGCAAGCCATGGGGACAGAAGCAGAACGAGGGAAAGAACTGTCAGCGCTGCCTGGGAGGGCTGGCCTGCTGCCACGGGAACCTGCAGGACAGGACGGGGCTGGTGGGACAGCAGCAGTCCGCGCATCCAGGTGGTGGTGGAGCATCCAGTCCTAAACTGCACCGGGGGCGGAGATCCAAAACCCTGAGACTGTCACCCAAGCTGCCTCAGGGCCAGTCTTCAAGGCCAGTCTGGCCAGAGCAAGTGGTGAGCAGTATTTTATAAATCTGAGCGGATGCCGCTAGTGCAAGGTGCCAGCTGCATCCTTTAATTTAGATACTGCATCGGCTCATTCATTCATTCCCTTCAAAGGCGGTCCTTGCCCCAGAAACTCTCCTAGTTCCCAGTCTTACTAAAGGGTTAGTATTCACCCTGTTGAGAAATCCTGGGAGAGTAAGCAGGTCAGGACGGTGCAAAAATTCCATTACAGTCGGCCAGAGCCCCTGCCCCACACATAAAGTGGGTGAGACATGCGAACGCCTGAAAGGTGGACCATTCAAGGGAATCTGCCTCGCTCCTGGTGACACCCCTGTTGGCTTCAGCCAGCCGGCCCTGACAGCTGGCCCATATCCCGACTACAGCCTGACTTCTCCTGGTCAGCTGCTTAGACCCGGCCTTCTGGCCAGCCTTTGGCAGAAGGTCTGCTCGCTGGGGTGGGGCAGGTGCTGAAAGCAGAGATTCCACCACAAGCACTAAGGAGGGCTTTGACATCACCCTAAACGTGGTCTCATGTTACCCAGGCGTTAGGTGAGAAAGCCAAAACATAAGGCAAAAAAAAAACCAAGTGGAGACAAAATTACTTTAAAATTCAAAAATTAAGATAGAAGAACCTTAGAGATGTAAAAATTCACAACATGGTTATCTTTTTGAAATTCTTTTTTTATTGAAGTATAGTTGATTTCTAATGCTGTGTTAGTTTCTGGTGTACAGCACAGTAATTCACTTAAACATACATATATATTGTTTTTCATATTCTTTTTCATTATAGGTTATCGCAAGCTATTGAATACAATTCCCTGTGCCACACAGTAGGGCCTTGTTGTTTACCTCACAGCATGTAGTTATTGATGGGACAACAAAGACGGATACTGAAGACTTACTTCTACTTCTCTATCTATCTACCTATCCATCTATCTGGCCAAGAACATGTGGTTAAAACCTGCATGAACTATCTCCACTGTATACAAAGCAAAGGGGGCAAAGAACACATGGTAGTTAGTACAGGAAAGAAGCAGTATGAAGTCATTAAACAGGGCGTCCTCGCGTGGTGGGTGAGCCGGGAAAGAAGCAGTGCCAAACTCAAATCTGATGGACAGTGAGGGTGGAGGTGAGCCGACCCCCATCTGTGGGGCCCATATTGAGTGGCAGGTGCTCCTACAAGGACAGGCCAGGGCCGAGCACAGCCTTCTTCAGACCTGGGGTTCTCAGCCAGGTAAACAAGACTGGAGGTTTGGGCTCAGAAACAGGGTAGGGACCAGTTTGGGGGAACCAATAAAAAGAACCAAGACTGAAGGTCAAGGTTGGATCAGGCAACAAGGGTTCTGGAATGGAGGTCCTTAAACACTGCCTCAGGTCAAGACTTGTCCCGGGACAAGTCTCAGGGAAGGCTGAGCCAGCCCTTGGGCTGCGCAGTGAGAGGAGATGCTAGGTCTGGGGCCCGGGGTCCGGCACAGCCAGCACATCGGGGCAAAGAAGGAGGCAGGCCGGGGGGCACCGTCACGCTGGCTACCGCAGGCCTCGGAGAACCAGCTGGAAAATAGAGATGACAACAGGGCAAGGGGGGTGCCACTTGATTTTCACTGCCCAGCTGAGATGCTGAATGAATCCCCTGCAACCTACTCATAACTGAGCAGGTGTAGCCACTCTTAACACAAAACTTCTTCCTGTTTACCCCTTCAGGTTCTTGCTCACCTTCTCAGTGTACGAGGAAGGCACAGTGCCACTAAAAGGGAACAAGAAAAGTGCAACTACAGAGTCACAGGACTATTTTTTAACACCATGTATCAGAACTGTGTAGGAACAGTGTCTGGAGCCAAGTTCCTCCTAACCCCGAATGTGGGGTGTCAGGAACGGGTCAAGTTACTCTCTTTAGCCCTGGGACCAGGCCGCAAGAGCTGAGGGGACAGATGCAGTGGTACTGGCTCAAATACATACTTTGGGGAAGGAGGTGGGGGTCTTCCCAGATCAGTGAGGGTCTTCCAGGCTGGTCTTCCTTGCACAAGCCAGTGGTGAGCACTGGCAGGGGCCGGCCAGGGTGTGGCCGCATGCAGCCCCAAGGTCACTGGTGAAGGGCTGGAGACAGAAAACAGGGACCATCCCTCACACAGCCTGTCTTGACTGCATACAAAGTCGGGGGGACCAGGCCTTGCCCCCCAGTTACCTATACGGCTCAAGCCTGGTGCAGGAGCTTTGGGCTGCAAAACTCTGGCCCTGGAATACATTGGCTTCATGAACAGTGGTAATCTTGTCACTGATTTTGGAAGTGACTCCAGAGCCAGTTCACAGGTCTGAGTCTCATGACTTTATAATGACCTATTGTTATGGACCCAAAATTACACTACCCAGCAAGTATTAATTGCTTTCAAGTGACTTACTTTTTGTTATCTCTGAGCATATTCAGAAGAAAAATAAAACCAGCTACACCACTTCCTGAATGTGTCCTGTGTGCTGGTTACTGGGATAAGCATTTCACACACAACCCTTTTGGCTCTGAGGCCATGACTTTCTCAAGATCACACAGCCAGTCGCGAGACCAGCTGACATCAGACACAAGGTCTCCCCTTCTCAACTTTGCTCTGTGTCCTCCAGAGATAGCCCCGGTTCAGAAATTTCCAACAAAGGTGCTCCAGATTATTTAAAACATGTAACAACTGCTCTGCCCATGCCTAGACCAACTGGAAAGGATGGTGGCAGAAAATGACAGGTAAGGGGATCCAGGTGTCTTTCCGCTAAAATCAGCTCTGAGTGGAACCTCAGGGGTACAGGAGGGACAGCCTCAGCTGAGATGACTGGGGATGCTACCTTACACCAAACAGAACAGAAAGCTCTGCCAGACATTTTCCACCCCACTATTTTGCAGAACAATTCTGCCCTCACATATGCCTTCAAAGGGTTACTGCGAGGACATTACACAAACCTTGACACCGTCAAAACTACGCTCAATTAGACTAATAGAGGATGTTCCATTTCAAAACACGCCCGTGTTACATCCTGATGAGGAGGTATCAAAAGAAAATGAATTTGGACCACTTTTGAATGATGACATCTGCATTACCACGGCGATTCACCTATCAAACTAATTTAGGCTTAGAGCCCAAATCAACACTGCTGTCAGAGTGTTGATTTCTATTCATTTAAAAACTTCCAGGCTCAAGAGTGATCAGTGGGAATGTTAATGTCTAGGGAAAAAGGATAAAAAAAGAGAATGTGAGTAACACACACAGCCACGAGAACGGACTCTCGATGTAGCCACCAAGTGTCGACTGAGGATCTAGGACAAGGTTCCATCCTACGCATGGAAGAGATTGCAAAACACAGCCTCCGTCCTGGCGGGGCACACAGTCTCATCCAAAGATACTGATGATGAGGATGAGGATGTGTGAGAGCCAGCTTTTCGTGATGACTCTCTGTAAGCCCGGTACGGTCCCAGGTGCTTTACTAAATTAATCCTCACCAGGTACTATTGATTAATAGGTCCGTTTGCCAGATGAGTAAACTGAGGTACATTAAGCAATAAATATTTAAATAGTACTTCTCATAGATGAGTTTCAAATAATTTTACTGTTCTATTTCTCATCTGATCCTCACAGAACCACAGTGAGACAGCCAGTATCAGATGAGTCCCCTGGCCACACAAAATGGTAATGGCGAAACCACGGATAGAAGGCAGGGCTTTGCGGCTGTGAATCCACTACTTCTATCAAGAGACAGCATTCAAAGGCAGTCCTGTGAGGTCCAAGTGAGGCACTGACGAGGAATTCTATTGGACTGCACTCAGGAGGAGGTCACTTCCTGTGGGGGCAGCATCCGTGGAGGAGGGCTGATGGATGCAAGCCGTTGGGGGCAGGCTGTACTCAGAGGGGCAGAAAGGGGAGCGGACACCTCTGCAGATGGCAGAAGGAGCCAAAGCCAAGTGCGGAGGTGGACAGGTACAATGTATAGCCGGAGATCAGGAAGCAGGTCAATTTGGGCTGAAGGAGACTTCAGTGGGCATGAAACTGGCCGGAAGTGCGTGTCATCAAGAATTTTGTCTGCAGCATGATAAAACGGAAGGAACTAAAATTTCAGGCTTTCCGGAAGGTGAATTTAGAGTGAGGGGACAGGGAAGAAAACACGTGTTAAGGAGGGAGGGAGACTAATCGTGATTGCTGACTACATTACAGAATAAATAATATAAAATAAATTATTGCCTCTTCTAAATTATAATTATTCTAAATTATAAATAAAAAGTAGAACAAGCATAAAAATAAGTATAAGAACAAGCATAAGAAGCAGCTCTCCAAATTGAAGGGCCCTCGTGAAGCCTGAAAAAGAACCCCGAGCATCTCTCCGATGTCTACGACTCAAATCTCGTCTCTGAATCATTTCCAACTTTATCCTTTCTCTATGGCTAATCCTCACGTTGACTCACATGCCCTCACTCCTCGCTAAAAAGTGAAAGCTACACACCATCCTCATTAATAATAAATGGAGAGGACTCAGGTTCCCGCACTTGACAGGAAAAGCATCAAGACAGAAAAAGCTCTGGAAGTACAGCTGAAGGTGAAAATGATTCATCGCAGTTAGACGTCTCCAAAAACCCTCCATCCCCAGCCCCAGTTGTTATGCGCTGCATTGTGTCCCCTCAAAAAATACGCTGAAGCCCTAACTCCTGGAGCCTCAGAATGTGACCTGATACAGAAATTGGATCCTGCAGATGCAGTGAGTTAAGATGTGGTGCTAGTGGAGTAAGGTGGGTCCTAAATCCAGGATGACGGGTGGCATTATGAGAAAAGACTCAGATAGAGACACGTGCAGGGAGAAAACCACATGATGTTGGAGGCAGAGACTGGAATTACGATGCCACAGCCAAGGAGTGCCAAGGATCGCCAGCACCACGGAAGCCAGGAGAGTGGCACAGCACCGTTCTCCCCGAGAGCCTCCAGTCTGACAGTACTTTGATTTTGGATTTCTAGCCTCCAGAACATATGAGAGAATTAATTCCTATTGCTTTAAAGCCACTCAGTTTGTGGTATACTTTATCCTGGCGGCCCCCGGGCACTAAAACATTGGCTTCATTTCAACCTTCGGGAGGTAGGACAGAAAAGGAAAAACCAGGGACTTAATGAGTTCCAGGCTCCATTCAGCAATGACATCCCAGGTTCACCTCCCTGGACGCCACATCCCCGTCTTTGAGATGGAACCGTTAGGCGGGAAGAGCCCTAAGTTCTCTTTTCAGGTTTCAAATTCTATGATCTGTCACATCCTCACCAAGAAAGTCACCTGCTCTAACATCTACTGAAGGTGAGACTGTAACACGGCTGCAAAAGGAAAACACTTTCAAACTCAAGAAACCTCCACTCACCAGTAGACATTAAGGAGACAGTGGAAAGGGTAATTAGCGGTGGTTCCCGCATTTACCATATGCCACATAATCATTCCATCTTCACGTCCAATCTGGCCTGCAGCCCTCATGCCATGGTGAGTTAATACAAAGAGATGCCGGGAGCTGCCAGATGCAGAAAATTAATACGTGGGACCAGAGAAGCATCTCTATGACCTACACTCCATTTCCCCAAACTGCTCGTGTCAAGGTCATTTAAGCCCAGAAATATGAAACCTGCTGCAGAGAGAAGACCAAAAAAATAGAAAGGAGGGCTGGCACTGGAACTGTCCCCCAGCCCTCACCCCAGTGCTGTTCAGCTGGGGAGGTTCTCTGAAACTGCTAGAAACTAATGATGATAAAACAAACCCACTAGTAAAGACCAGAAAGAAATTCCTGGAAAAACCTCACACACACACGCTACTCTATTTTACCTTTTTTTCAAGAGGTAAATTGTGGCTGTCAAATTACACCCTTTCATTACTGTCATGGACTCTTTTAAGAACAGCTAATCGGAAAAACCTACAGAGGTATTGAATCAGATTTTTTTTATTCCAATGACCTGATGTTTTGGTAGGAAACTGCTGCCGGCTCACGCTGGGTAGAAATTTAGCACTGTCAGCATTTAATTATTATTTTATCACGAATTTCTTTACTTTCCTACAGGGAAGAAATAACTTAAATTTTTTGTAAAAATGCAACAAATGCTTAGCTTTTAAAAATTGCAAGACACGGCGGCCCTCGTCATTTTGCTTGGTCAAAAATTACTAGGTGGGGAGCCGGGACATATCCCAGAAATGCACGGCTAAGTTCATAAGAGGGACAACGATCATCAGCGTCCATGTTCCGGAACACTGAGACAATGCAGTGAAAATTGCGTTCATTGTGCTGCTTGTCGGGGGATGAAATATTCACGACTCATTCATGTTCATGTGACAGCAGCTCCATATTCTAAACAACATCCCAGCCCCTGTGACACCGGAATGAAGCCCATGGCTTTGCTCTCCTCCCCTTCCTCCTTCTCTTCCAAGTCACTTGGCCTTTTTTCCCTCTAGGGTGGGAATAAGACAAGAGGGAGGAGAAAAGGAGGATAAATGGAAAAGGAAAAAGAAGACAGGTGTGCATCTGTGACCTTGACCCCCACCGAGAGCTGACCCACGATTCCAAGTCTAGAGGCCAACAAAGGGGACACAAGGGCCAGGTGTCCAGATGTGCTTCTCAAGCTGGTTTCTCTTTCATTTCTTCCTCTTCATTCTTCTGAAGTCTCTTTTTAGAAAAATAGCCATTTCATCATCAACACCACCAAGAAAACCCTCTTCATTCGCCTCTCTTCCCCTTTACCCGCCGAGTTCCCTGCTTCAGAGTCGAGCACTGCGAACAAGCTGGGGATACCCAGTGCAGACCCGAGATCAACAACTATTTACTGACCATCTACTGCAGGCAGACAATGAACTACTGAGGGAGCGATGTGGTATAAACATAGGTGCTGTGAAACATAAGTCATAGTTTAGGGCAAAACAAGAAAAATTTAAACAAAAAATTTTCTCTGCCCTTTGGCCCCCTGTCTCCCCACACTGGGCATCGTGTACCTGCATTGTGCATCGACCAAACCTCCCTCAGCGGCAGAGATACCAGCTCAGCCGTAAAGAGCATCATTCTCCTCGCACCAACGAGACAATGCCTTAAAAGATAACATTCTTTCTTGATCCTGTAAGGGGCCACAATGACACTTAGCTCTGGGTTGTATAAACTATCAATAATTTCTCATTTAATGTATAGCCCTCTGTCTCAAAAAACTTATGTAACTGGGTCCTGACTTCTAATGAGCAGAATAGTTCTCAGAGTTTTCTGAGATGCTGTTGCCAGGTTATAACCCTCAGTTCAGCTCAAATAAAAGTATCCACTTCTTTCTTAGATCGACTGATTAATTTTTCATCGACAATACAAAGTGGTACCCAGGGAAGATTCACGTGGAAGAAGAAAGCTAGTCATTTATCAGAGCGTAGAACGATTCGTGAGTGGTAAGGACAAGAAAGGTTACGCTGGTTCATGCTTACCAGCTCCAAAAGGTGCCTGTGCCACCATGCACTTGATTTCAAAGCAGAACTTTAGATTTTCCTCCCTAAATCTGTCCTCCGGATCACTCCCAAATTTCTCCCACCTTAATAAATGCCACCTCCTAGATGTCAGCATCCTAGGACCTCCCTCCCCACATCCATTCCAATCCACCAGAAAGCCCTCTTCATTTTCACCTTATTTGTCTAGTCCAGGGACATCACTCACCTGGTCTCCAGGACTGCACTCCCTCTCACCTCAGAACTCCTCCTCCACAGCAAAGGGATGCTCTAAACAGAAACATAACAGTGCCATTCCCAAACCTAAACCTGGCCAAAGGTAAACTGGCCCAGGGCATAGAATAAATCCAATCTCCTCCAAAAGCATCCTGCCCCTTACCACCTCCTGGGCCTCCACCAGGCCCCACTCTCCCACACATGCACACTGCTCCAATTCCACAGATGAGCCAGAAACCCTCCATCAGCCCCAGGGTCTTTGCACATGCTGTGCTCTCAGCCTGGAAGCTCCTCTTCCCAACGTCTGCATAATGAGCTTCTCCTTCTGGACTTTTAAGACTCTGTAAATGTCACCTCCTCAGAGCTGGCCTCCAACATCTGTGTCCTTCGTTGCTTCTTACTACAATTTGCAATTGTTTCACTTGTTTATTTGCTTGTTAATTATATGTAAATCCCTTGCTGCCAAGGGCCTCCTCTGTCCTTTTTGCTGCCATAACCCTAACAACTAGCATAAAGCCTGGCACAATTCAGAGATTCACTGTTTCTTTAAATGAATGAATCAAGTGTTTGTTATTCATTTCCCAAGAAGACATCTGTAACATCTGAAGAACATATACATAAATACATGTATTTACACGTGGCTTGGATTATGGATGGTTTGGGCCCCTTCTAGGATAACCTTCCAGTTGAGTTCTACATTAGTCTTTTTTTTTTTTTTCTTCAGTTCCCACGGATTATCTATGGACAGCAGAGAGAGGCAAAATGGATGCGGGTGAGGAACGAATGCCAGCCTCAGAGTCAGGGAAAGAAGAGAAGTGGTGGAAAGCCATGGTGACTGTGGGTGAGCAGCGGGCTAAGACAAGTTTTCCCACTAAGATTTTAGCCCAGCTCTGCTGCACCTGTAGCCGCCACCTGCCTTCTATTTCTCTCCCCTAAGGGAAGGGCTGCTTCCTCCAGAACGTGGCTGTGTTTTGACACGGAGCACCTCTACAGATGTCTGGCTACTATGTAGACACACAGTGAACCTAGCAAGTCAATTTCAAAGAAGCCTTTATGCCACCAGGAAACCTTGGCCATGACAAATCAATCCAACATATGTATGTTGAAGCCAGACATCGTTCGAGTCAATGGAGATTTGGAACTAAAATTAAAAAATAGTTCCTGCCCTTAAAGGACTTACAGACCAGAGTGGGAGGCAGTCATCTAAACGGCATCTATATATGCACGGCCTCAGGGCCACTCCTGCGAAATAGCGCTAACATCAGGAATGGAGAGGAACTGGGGTTGATACTATTACGACCAAGGACCCGTGAATGTCTGCATCTTTCCCCTCACCCTAACTCCTTCTCCTTGCCATCCAGGGAGCCATACACAGGAAGAAGGATTCAAAGTTTGACTTTACCAAGAGCTGAGCCAATCCAGCCCTCCGGCAAGGATTACTCACCTGGCCACGTGGAAGAGGGAAAGCACTTGGAGTTCTTGGTAATTTTTAAGGCACAGTGATCTCACCCACCACTGCCGTGGCTCGTTTCATGTTCTGTAATTTGGCACATCAGTTTCACACCTGCTCTGCCCAAGTGGTGGGGAGGATGGAGCTGAAATATATAACCCTTGCAGCACACCCTATGATGTAGTTACTATCATTCCCATTTTACAGATGAAGAAAGAGGCTTGGGAGAGTAAAGGGACTACCTAAGGTCATGCAGCCACGGGACAGCTGACGCGGCTCTAAACCTCGGTCTCTTGTCTCAAGTTCTGTTCACTACTTTGGCACTGAACCTCACCACCATAGGAATACCATGTATGAAGTGGCATGTAGATATAGGAAGCAGATTTTATGACAAATCCATAACCACAGTCAGCGACATAAAAAGCAACTGTTTCAAGAAATTTTAAATTGTAATAAGATTTCAGTTACATAGAACAACTCTCCAGAATGACCCAGAAATTCAAATGAGAAAGAAGGACCTCTCGGTAGCTAAAAAGTGAACATACTTAGCACTGCACTCAAAGACTGTCCCCTTGAACTTTTGTTCAAAACCTATTCAGTCTTACTTTGAACACAATTCTAATTAGTTGTGCTGTCTGGTTTCTTAGCCTCTAGCCAGGTAGATGGGCTAAGTTAAAAATGGATTTTTGGAGGGAGAGAGAGTGATTGCAATGAAAAGTGACAGACAGAGAGTGAAAAACAAAATGAATAAAGCAGAGGTTGGCAAACTTTTCCCATAAAGATAAAGATCAGAGAGTAAATATTTTCGGCACCCGTGGATCATAATTTCTGTGTTGTGACTACTCAACTCTACCCTTGTAGCTCAAAATAAGCCACACACCAGCGTGTAAACGAACAAGAGTGGCTGTGTTCCAATAAAATTTTATTTACAAAAACAGGTGGCGGGTCAAATGTGGCCCAGAGGCTATGGTTTGCAACCCATGGAATAGAAAAAAGTTTCAAAGCCAACATAATACCTAGAAAATCTTAGCAGTCTGGGACCATATCATAAAGGAAAAAATAATCCCAACCTCAACAGCCCTTAGGACAACTGGCATTCAAGAAGCATGGTTCTGAATCCTAAAATCACAGAATTTTGGAAATCTAAACAACCTTGGGAATATTATGGTCCAACTTCCCACTCTTACAGATGAAGAAATAAATTCTCAGAGAGGTTAAGAGACTCGCTAAAGATCAAACAGCTAATTAGTGATTAAACTTAAATTAGAATCAGGGCCTGCTTCTATGTTTAGAACTCTTTCCATTATTCGATGTCTATTATTTTAACCTTTTCAGTAACAATGGACAGAGGAAATGCTCATTTAATTAACACACGACACCCGTGAGATTGCTAAGATTCTGGAATCACTAAAGTACACAGTTCTAGATGTTTGGAAAGATGATTGTGAATAATCAAGACAAAGGTTAAAGTGGGTTTAATGTCCTCAGAGGATATAATTTCAGAAGTAGTGCTAAAAATACATTTCAAATAATTAAAAAGTTAATTGTTTATTCTCCCTTGGGCATGGGAAAATGAGGTACCGCTGTCCATCAGCATAGGCAGAAAAGTTTGCCATCGTATTTGATCACTTTAGACCTGTTCATAAATTCTGACCAGTTCCAGGACAGCCCAAGAATCATCAAGGCACTGGCCGGCCCCAAGTCACTTCTCAAATTGCTGGACACCTGTATTCATTCAATTACTTCCTCTAACTGAAAAAACAAAAGCCACCCTTGGCCCTACCTGTCCCTTTCGCTTTTCTATCATTAGCAACTTCTTTTCTGCTCCTTTTCTGCATTCATTAGGAAATAAAAATAGAAACCCTAACATGTTTATAAAGATTCTGAAATGCTGGTTAAACACGAGAGAACAGAGGTTGGGAAGACGGAGGTGACAAATTTTATTTCTGTGATGACAAGTTAGAGTCCTCCTGCCAGCTGGACCTTGCAGCTGCCAGAAGCACGCACCTGTCTACAGAGAACTCAGGGAGGAGGGGGAGCAAAGACTGAGGTCCAGCGGCCTTCTGCGCTGTGCAAATGAGCTCTAACTGCCCAGCGGTCACTGAACCCTGTTCGTGGGGGGAGGTTCCTGACAGCTTCTGACACAGGGGAAGGCAGGGAGGCCACTTCTGTTTTCCTGACCACACAGGTGGCCCTGCTTGTGTTTACAGACCCTAGAGCCGGGCTCTGGTTCAGGGAGTTCATCTCCCACTGCACAGGGAAGGGGCGCCGGGGGTGGGTCGCCTGTTGCTCTTAGTGGCCCCGAGATGCACTTCCCAGTTTGACAGACCCGCCAAAGGAAATGAGAAGCGATAAGTGATTGGACCCCGATTAGATCAGCCACCTTGGGAAAGGTGCTGAGCCAGAGATAGTTCACTGAAATAAGGAGAAACCTGGGAATAGATTTCTGGCAAGCAATCCCGAAGTAGATACGGTCTGAATTGGAAATGGATTTCATGGGCAGATAAAGTCTAATAAATGGCAGGTCACTCAAAACTCATATATCATCAAGTCTCATACAGCGTCTGTGAAGTTTGTTATCAATAATTTAACATCAGAAGAACCTAGCCCCTAGCAAATATTTAATTTCAAAATACACCTACTGATTTACCCAGATACAGCATACATAGTATATTAAAAATATATTACAAGAAGCCAAACGCCAACGAAGTGGCACTTAGAGAAGACCAGGGGCACTGGTTGCTTTTCCAAATACTTCGTTAAAGAGGGGATGGGGCCCTCCATCCACAAAGCTAGTCCACTAGCAATTTCTAAACTGCGTGGAGAAGAAAGCTTGTCCGTGAACTTCACTTCACACAGCATGGACATCACCCAGGCGCCCGTTCCCAGCCAAGCAACAAGCCAGATGCCGCATGTACAAGTTCTGGGGGGGCAAGACCTGGGGGCCCCGTCAGACACAGCGCTCCCTGCCAGGCCTGGAAGCTGAAGGAGGAGGGGGCATCTGTCTAAAGCAAGGTCTTTAGTAGTAAAGAGGGGACACTGTTAAGGGAACAGGAGGCACAGGGAATTATCTCTGTGGTCACTGCCTGCAATTACTGTTAATCTGAGCCACTCTCCCTGCATCTCCCCTCTGCCCCAATCATTCAGCCCACTTCATAGCAGACCCACACCACCTCCTGGCTGAAAGGTGTCACCTCTTGCTATGGTATGAATGTTTGTGTCCCCCCCAAATTCACATGTTGGAATCCTAACGCCCAATGTGATGGTGTTAGGTGGTGGGGCCTTCGGGAGGTGACAGGGTCACGAAGGCAGAGCCCTCAGGAATGGAATTAGTGCCCTTGTAAAAGAGACCCCAGGAGCAGGAGCGCATAGCTCAGTGGTAGAGCACATACCTAGCATGCACAAGGTCCTGGGTTCAATCCCCATTGCCTCCAGTAGACATATATAAAACAACCCTAATCACCTCCCCACCCCAACAAATTTTTTAAAAATAAATAAAAATTAAAATTAAAAAAAGTAAAAGAGACCCCAGGAAGCCCCCAAGCCCTTTCCACCACGTAAGGTACAAGGAAAAGTCTACGACCCGGAAGAGGGCTCTCCCCCAACCATGTCGGCACCCTGATCTCTGACTTCCACCTCCAGACTGGGAGAAATACATTGCTGTTGTTTATAAGCCACCCAGTTTAAGGGATTTTGTTATAGCAGCTGGTACAGACTAAGACACCCATGGGCAGCTGGCAGCAAGAGACAGTTCCAAAGAAATGGATGTTCTCCAAGGAGATGGTAGTTCATTTAACTAAGTTTAAACCAGAGGCATAGGCTCAACAAAAACAGATCAGATCCATGGTAAACATTCCCCGAATCAGGTTTCAGGTCTTTGGTGGGGGGGGGGGGGTGTTGATAACGGCCTGGGATAGAGCAGAGGAGGAGAGACAGATAGAGAGAGAATGCACATCATTCAATGGGTGCCTCAAATTGTCTTCCCCCCAGAAAGCGTTGAGGGATAACTGAACTAAGGGCTCGAGGGAGCCAGGTGCCTGTCCCAGCTATGCCACCCTGAGCCTGTGGCCTCAGGACTTGACTCCACAGTCTTGAAGGGCCTTTCTATCCTAGGGTGTTGGAACATAGCTGTCATCCACTCTCAGCAAAGGTATTCCTACCACTTCCCATCCCCCTACACTGGTGTTGCAATGGGCAGCTACTCTGATCATCCTACAGGCAGCAGCCGGGAGGAGAAGAGTGGGCAACGTCAGCAGACCCAGCTCCCAACTCTCTGGGTTTGTCTACACGTGTAAAGGTGGCCCAGACCTCAAGGCCCTTCCAGCTCTCAAAATCTCTTCCGTGTGAAATCCAGACCTGCCTTGACAGCCAGAAAACTATGAATTTTTTGGTTCTGCATGTAGTTCTTTAAGAGGGTTGAAAGGGTATACCAGAACTCCAAAACAAAACACTCACCACTACCCACCTCCCAACCATCACCACCACCAGAGCTTGCCCTGGACACAAACACACCTAGCGAGGCCAGCCAGAAGCTTATGCCGATGAGATCAGATAAGAAAACAAGTTCTCGAAGCCAAAGTGACGTGCTGAAAACAAAGTTGTCTGAGCTGATGACAGCGAGGTCAGCCTAGACTCAAAGGTTTCCCTCCATTAATTGAAAATGTCTCCTCCTCTCCTTCCCTGATAAGTCCCTACCTTTCAGAGACATGAAGTGGCTGGACCACTAAGAGGACCCCAGGAGATACTGGCTCCAGAAAGTCATAGTTAAAAATCACTCAAGTGATGACCTTGAGGGACCTAGTCATCTGGACAGTCTCCCAGGTCTGATGGTCACCAAGCACTTGATCCTTCAGGTCCATGCTGAGGGCAGCATGGAGGGGACCGGAGTGTTTGTTTTGGGTTAGTAAACCCCGGCAGGGCTGGGGGACACTGTGGTGGGTGGGGGTGGGGGTGAACGCTGGAATGGCAACAAGTGAGAGGCTAGACAAACTGCCCACTCCCCACTCATGCCAAAGGCTGGTCCTCTCCACCACTGGTGAATTCTCTGCAAAACAAAAGCCCAGTCTGCAATTCATCGTTATAGCCAGGCACAAAGCACAGCTCGAGAACACACAAACCACAAAGTATGCAAAACTCAGCATTCTGGAACCAGAAGGAACTGCCACATTCAGTCCCTTGGATCCTGGCTAATGGATGACTCCCTTCCTCTCTCTCGAGGCATCCATGGATTCAAAACTCAACCTAGACCCTACGTCAGAGGATGGTAATGTCATCTCATAAACGTTTCTTGTTTAGGGTTAGCAACCCCAGATCGCGCTTGGAAACACTAAGCAATGCCATGGCCACGTGGTCTGAGACATAAAGTAACTCCTGATGCTTGGAGGGGACTCCCAACTGCCGTCCCACCTGGGTGGTGGTGTTGCTGAAACTCTTCACTCAGCAGAACTGGGAGCTGATGCACCCGGGTTTCACTGATAAACTCCTTGCTCTGAAGTTAGTGTAAGTGGGAGGAGAATCGGGTCTTTGATTTTTGCAACCTCCACCCCTGACAGCAGAGCAACTTAAATTCAGTCCACTTCTTCCCCTCTGTTGACTCCCTAGTTAATTTTCTAGAGACACCACGTCAGCAGACTCTGGGAGCCCCTGGGACAAAAAATGTTAGAAATATCAAAACCGCCACGTGCGTGGGCATTCAGCGCTTTGTTGAACAACTTCAATTCAGTGCATTTAGATCACTTTGTATTAACTAATATAGAAAATTTTGCTTTCGCAGACTTAGCTGACTGCCTTTCCCTGCCAAACTAAATACTCCACTTTCAAACACACCCCTGTGTACGCATGTGATTTCTCCTTTTAGGCTAGGAATGTAATGTTGACATAAATGTCAAATAAAATTAATGAGAGAATGGTCCCTCAAATGGTACTCCTGCGAAGGGAATTTGTCAGACGGGGACCTTTGAGCCCAAATGTATATATAATTATATAACACTCATATGAGGAAAGAATCTGAATGTTAAGCTTCAGCAAATTTATCACCTTTGGCAGAAATGCTGTTACCTACAAAAAGCAGGATGCAAGCAAATTAAGATGAAAATACCATCAGATTAGTCTGTCACGGCGGGCGAGCTACTGCAGAATTAGCAGGGTGGCCCAGCTGCTGGGGATGGAATCCTCCCCTTAGCCTTCTGCCGCTCTGCCTGAATACTTCCGCTGTTGACTTTGCAAATGGACTTCCTCCTGCCCAGCCCAGCTCCTTCCCCTGCCCCTCATCTGAACTGGCCACTTAGGAGGAGTAAAAAATGGCAGTTAGAGCAATAACAGGTATTTTCACTCAATAGTCAAGGCACTGGACTCTAAGCAGAGTGGCTGCCTCCATCCATACACTGATATAACTACTCTGTCTTTTATTTGTAGTCTCAAAAATCTTCCCCAAGTACGGCAGAATCACAGAAAATCACTCTAATCATGGAAAAGAGCCCTGTTCCCAGTAAAGCAGCAAGTCTTCTCTTGTCAGAGTAAAAGGCATGGAGTAAAATTTCCTGTAAACACAGGGGAAACCTACATTTACCCCTATGCCAAGGGAAATGGCCAGCAGGACCCACCCACAGCCACACTAGCATTTATGCAAAGAACCTGCAAATGTCTGGGGGGAGCAGACGCCTTAGGGGGAGGAGTTTCAAAGAAAACAGTTATTGTGTTTTGTTTCTCGCACCTCAGATTGAATCCTCAGGACTAGACAGACACCACTCATCACATTTCCTTTTTCATACACTGATCTCAAATACAATCACATAATTTTGAAAATCCACGATGTTTTCCCTAAAGAAAATTAAAAGGAATTAGAAGGTCAGGCTTCTATTTCTTCCCAGTTACCTGGATCCCCTCTGTCTCCTGTAAAACCCCCAAAAGAACAGCACACTAATCACGGAGGTCCTAGGAGTGATTCTTCCAACGATGGGAATCACAGAAGAATCAGACAAAACGCACAAATTCCTTCTGATGCTCATGCACCGTTAAACAGCTCACAAAATCCATATATTCAGGCCAGACACAGAGGCTTTCTAATTAATTTACCGTCAGGGAAAGAGAAAGCATTTAACCACCAACTTCAAACAACTCACACTCCATCCGTGCACTATGAAGTCATCCTGACTCTGGATAATTTGAAATGTCTGCATAGGACCCCGGGAACATTCTCCATTTTTATTCTTCTTCTCCAGGCTATCAGTTCATAATGAACAAATATGGAAATTTTTCTGAGGGGGAAATCCAACCACCAAAATAACTCCTTCATAATTCATATGTGCAATCACAACGGTGATTAATAAAATCCTGAAACAGTTCCTAAAAGCCTAAAGCATTCATTACTCTGTTAGATGTCAAGACTGTATGAAAACCTATGACAGCAGGTTACTCAGGCAAATTAAATCATGCGAACTTAAGACGGAAAAAGAGAAATCTTTGCTTGGTGGATTTGCAAGCTGGTAAATGTATCTTTCGCAGAGGGGTAACCAACCCACGGCTCTTTGGGGCTTCATATTTCAACCTTGAAAGACATATGAAAGAGGTAAAAAATGCCATTGCAAATTGAATTTATGCTGGGATGAAAGGTAATATTATATCCTTTGAAAGACCTAAAATAAATGAATGAGACTATTTCCATTAAGGGGAGACTAACTCTCATTGAGCGTGTCCAGCACCAGCTGGTCGAATCGATTCTTCTCTTGGCTTCTGTGACATCACATGCCCAATTCTCCTTCAACTTCAGTGAAGGCTTCTTCTCGGTTATTTTTGCAAGCTCATCTTTTCTTGGTCTTATCTCTAAATTTTAGTGCTTGGGGCTCTGTTCTGGGTCCTTTTCTCTTTTTTGCCCCCTCACTCTGGATGGCTTACACCTATAGCCACCACCTACGTGCCAGTGATGTCCCTGAGTTCTACATGTAAATGCCCAGCTGCCTTCCTGACATGCACAACAGGCATCTCAAACCCAGGCTGTCCAAAACAGACCTCCCCATCTCTGCCTCCCCACCCCCAGTCTTTCCAATCTCAGGAAACGACACTGCTTTCCAAGTTCCTAAAATGATCCTCCATTTCTCCTTTCTCCCCGACCCTCCACTTCCAGTCCACCAGCTCTACTTCCAAAACACACCTTGAGTCTTTTTTCTTCTCACTGTTCCAATTTACCAGGGTAGTCTAAGCCCCTTCTGTTCCAGACACTGTCATACCTCTTAAGTGGCCTCTCTGCTTCCATTCTCCACACAGTAGGCAGAATGTTATTTTAAAAAAATAAATCAGACTCAGTGACCCCTTTGTTTAAAATTCTCTGGTGGTTTCCCATTATACCTAGTTTACCTGGTATAAAGTCCATACTTCCCTTGCCTATATTAGTTAGGGATCTCCAGAAAATGGAAACAATGGATGGAGATATACACATACACACACAATTTATTTGAAGGAATTAGCTTATAAGATTATGGGGGCTGGCAACTCCAAATTTTGCAGGAAAGGCCAACAGGCTGGAGACACAGGAAAGAGTTGATGTTGCCACTTAAGTCTGAAGACAGTCTGGAGGCAGAACTCTCTCTTCCTCAATGGACCTCAGTCTTTTTCTAGTAAGGTCTTCAACTGATTAGATGAGGCCCACCCACATAGCTAGTTTACTCAAAGCCTATTGATTTAAATGTTAATCTTATCTAAAAACAGTTTTCTAGACTGGTGCTTGAGTATCTGAGTACCATGGCATCACCAAGTAGCACATAAAATTAACCATCACACTGTACAAAGGAGGATTTGCAAACTCAAATGCCACAGGAGCCAGGCAGATAAAGCAACTGAGTGAAACCAGTGTCAGATGATAGGGAATGGTGGGGACTGGGGACAGATAGAGGGTGTGTACTTCACCCAAAGACAATCAAATTCAAAAATTTTCAAACTGCCACTTGTGAGAAGCAACAATCATCTGAAGGACAAATAAAGCCTAGGAATCACATTTTGGATAAAGCAACAAACACACCAATGGGGTACATGGGGGCTTTTTTGTTCTAGGATAAATATCGATACTACCCAAAGGCATGAGGCCAAAACACAATTCCATGAAAGTGTCGGGCTAATGCTGTGTCAGATATAGAGCTATCTAGTAGTCAGCCTGAAATCAGAAACAGGTCAGACTACCCAGCAATCCTTCACAAACATCGCCTTGCTCAACCAAAGATTTGAACAGGATTGCAGAGCAGCACAAGTGACGTTAAACTCCTGGCTGGCATCTGTGTTGCTAGTTAATTATGGAGAGGTGTGATAGAGATAGCTGGGCTGTAGGTAGAGCCGCCTTCATGAAGAAGGGCTTAGCAAAGCCTAAATAAAAGGCACTCAGTCCCCATGGGCAGAGCTTACACTCACTCCCCTGTGCACCAGTGATTTCAGGACACTTTAATACACTGACAAACATGCAGTCAAGCTTCCGTAACTAAAATACTTCTAGCCTGGAATTTTGTAAAACATCATCAAACACACCTGTTTTAAAGGGTGGATCATGTCTCTCTCCCAACCGTGCAATCTCTTGGTGTGCCCTCCAAGATTATCTAGCTGCAAAACATGCTACAAATTAAGTGACCTGCTGTGTTAACCAATTTAAGACTAGGAAACACCTACCAAAAAATTAAATCATTTAAGAATATTTGAACTGTGGCCATTTTTTTTTTCTGGCAGTAACTAAACAGCAGAGCTGATGGTCTACAACATGCACCTCCAGATCATGAGACTAAAACCATATTTGTCCATGTATAAGACAGTATGTTCTTACAATCTTTAGAAAAGAGGCACTCTTCCCTCCAAATCACTGGGAAAGCAGACTGACTAAAGCATTTCAAGTTTACCTCTAGGTGTGGGCCATTTAAAGCACAATACTCTTGTATAGCACAGGGAACTATATTCAATATCTTATAATAACCTTTAATGAAAAATATGAAAATGAGTGTATGTACATATATGCATGACTGGGACATTATGCTGTACACCAGAAATAGACACATTGCAACTGATTATAATTCAATTTTTAAAAAATTAAAAAAAAATACTCTTGCCAGAACCTTTAGTAATCTCTACCAAATCAAATTACTGATGAAAGTCAAGGGACTCTCATTAAAAAATCTCAAGGTAGCCAAAGAAACTGATCATGCTTAAACAATGTTCCAGTTACTATGGTAGAAGAGAGTTCTCGAGAAGGGCTCCACTGACCATGGGGCATGGTCTCAATGCTCCTTATGATTCAAGAATCCCAGGGCCATGCACCTTAGCAATATTTCACACTCCCAGCTCTGGATGTATGAGAGGAGGAGGAAGAAAAAGCCCATCCAGCTGAGGTCTACAGAACTGTCACAGAGTGCCATGCAGCATAAATTAGGGATGTTGTGAATGGCAGCCCAGGACTGGAAGCCAGCTGCACTTTCTCCTGAAACTACTTAGCTACACCAGTCAAGGTGCAGCTTCTCAAAATCTGCAATCAGAATGAAGTGCGGCATATGTGTATTCCCGGAGATTTTTATTTTCAACAATAAGCCACTTCTGAGGAGAGCTGTGTGGCTGTATTCACACCACAAAGTTTCAAAGGCTATTTGAGAGCATTTTGTTTCTGCTTAGAAAGGGAAGAGAAACTCAGTCCCTTCAGGTACTCAGAGCTGTCCCCCCTTCCTTTCCCTACTCCTCCTTTCCAGACAGTTTGGAAGCAAGGCAGGGCAGAAGGAAGCAGAAGTGCTTGGCACAGGTGATGGGCTGATGCCGGGCAGGGTCCAGGTTTGCTGGGCACCCAAGGGGCATAAAGAAGGAGGAACCTACCAAAAACTGGATGTAGCAACCAAGTAGATGCTATCACTTGCATCTACCCACCTGCAAATGAGAAACGAGAGAGAACATGGGGAAAAGGGTCAAGGAAGCAATAAGGCAGAACACTGCAATGATTAGGGAAGTGGGCATCAGTCAATCAATGTTTCTTAAGCCTTAGTGCTTGTGCCTGCAAGTAAACTAAAGATGTGTAAGTCATGGCTGCTGCCCTCAAGGAGTTAACATAGACCAGAAGGACAAAAAGAATGAGAGAAGAGACAGTAGCGGATGAGAGCTGTTAAGCAATGTCTACAGGATAGAGGCATGATAGCTGAATGCAGGCATAATGAAGAAAGCTGAGACTCAAATTCCAGCAGAGGGGAAAGCTGATAGGATGCTAATGGATTAGTCTCACAGAATTCCAGAAAGTCTCCAGAATTGGAGGCATCCAACCTGGTGGACGGTGGGAGCAAGGTGTGGAGGTTAGTTAGACTCTACAACAAAAAGTTAGACCTTCATGTTCTCAACAATTCCTGGGCATAACCAGGTGACTGCCCCTCCCCCTTTCTCACACAAGTCAAGTTTAATGCCGGAGAAATTGAAGAGAAGAGCACAGAGGTGAGACACCAGCCTAAAAACAAAAGGTGAGACAGACAGCAAGAGCCTATGTTTTCTTACCCAGCTGGCTATCGGAACACCAGCACCCAGGCTCACATCCCTTGTACAGGATTAGAAGATCCTTCTCTATAGAAATGGACTGGCCCCAAAGGAAATCTCCTGAGAGATACTGAAATTTGAAAAAACTGGCTCCTAGCCCAGCCACTCCACAGGAAGCCCCCCTCAAGCACGCAGCTTCCAATAAGCTCTTCAGAACCTTACATTTAAATATGAAAGGACACCCAAGGAAAACCTGCACTGTAAGTCAGACACCTAAGCAATCAGGAAAAACAAGAAAGTCTGAGGAAACAGAGATAATGCAGGAAACAGAAGGAAATATCAAAAACCCTAATTAATATATTGTGTAAGATAAGAGAAGCCATTGCTTTTGTTGAACAGGAGGTTGTAAAAAGAAATATTCAGGGAAAAATATAAAGTTCTTGGGAATTAAAAAATATGACGGACAAAATAAAAAAATTCAATAGACGACCTGGAAATAAAGGAAACCATCCAGAAAGTAAAGGCAATAAGAGAAAGAGATGATCAAGAAATAAGGGGGCAAAAAAGTAAGAAAATTTAAAAATCAGCCCGAAGTTCAACTAGCAGAGTTTCTAAGTGTTCAGAGAAAATGGTGAGAAGAAAAAGATTAAAAACAACACTTCAACACAAACCCATAAGGACATTTCTTAGAACAGGAGCATAAGTCTTTCAACTGAAAGGTTTAATTAAATCCACAGTAAAATGACTTATAAAGATGCAACAAAATTCTAAAAGCTTCCAGAAAGGAAAAAAAAATCCATTTACATAGAAAGATGAATAATCAAAGTGGCATTTGACTTTTCAACAGCAATAACAGAAGCTAAAGAGCTAGAAGTCCGTTCAGTATTACCTTCAAAATATGGAGGGAAGATGATTTTCGATCTAGAATTATATGCATACCCAAACAATTGAGTAAGGAAGAGGGTAGTTTAAAGATTAAAGATATTTCCCGAGATTTAAGTTCTTTGAAAATGTATCTCCTATGTTTACTTATGAGTAAACCATTGGCGGATATGCTCCACCAAAAGCAGCAAAGCAAAGAAGACAAAAAAAAGGGGTGGGGGGTAGATCCAGGAAATGGGAACTCTACAGGACACAGGTGAGAAAGAAATCCCTGCACAAAACCTGTTCTAGAACAGGCTGTAGAGCAGGAAAAACAAAACAGAAGGGGTACATGATCTGTTACATTTGGTCAAGAGCAAAATTAGATTAAAAGATGTTATTAGAAGGCATGGGAAGAATTAGAGAGAAAGAAGAATAGAAGGTAGAAAGCAGGAAAGAGGGGAGGGAGGGAAGGAGGGAAGTGGATGTTTGTATATATGTATATACATATTTTATATATATATAATACACAAATCAAAAAGAGGTGATATTTGTTAATAGAAAAAAATGAAAAATTGCACACGAAAGGATTTGTCATCAGAGTACATCATTGGTGTCATTGATGCATAGTGTTTACATGATAATATAAAGTGTCCATTCAAAAGAAAGGAAGAGGAAAGGTCTTATTTATCATAATACCAAATCAATGGGTAATAGTTTAAATTGATTAAAAACCAAGAAAACGATGGTAAAGGTACATTATTGATTTTTAAAACATTTCCAACGTGAACTGTAACATACAACATGGAGAGAAAAAGTGCACAAAACAAAATGTACAGCTCAGTGACTTATCGCAAAGCACACATTCACGTAATCATGACCCAAGTCAAAAAACAGAACTTCGCCAGCACCCCTGAAACTCTCAACATTCTCCTAATTAGCACCCTTCTTCCCTACAACCATTATCTTTATTATCTTAACTTCTATAGTAATCACTTTGTAGTTTTGCTATCTAAGCATGCATCCCTCAAGACTATAGTTTCATCATGCCTGCATTTTGTGCTTTACATACAGGAAATACAGATGTGTGTGTGTGTGTGTGTGTGTGTGTGTGTGTGTGTGTGTGTGTGTGTGTGTGTGTGTGTGTGTGTGTGTGTGTGTGTGTCTTCTTTCACACATTATTGTCAATGAGACTCATCCAGGTTGTGATGCAGCGATAGTTTCTTTTTATTGGTACATCTTTTTTAGTTATGTAAGTGTACCATAAATTATGTGTGTGTGCGTGCACATATGTGCACACATTATACTATACTCTTCATGGACACTGGGTGCTTTTCAGTTTGGGGCCATGATGAATTCTGCTGCTATGAACTTTTCTCTCTATAAATTTTGGTATATATATTTTATTCACTTCTCCCTTGAATCTGTACATAGAGTAGAATTGCTGACTCGCAGAATATGCCTTTGTTCAATTTTATTAGATAAAGCTAATTTGTCTTCTAAAATGGTTGTACCAATTTATAGTCTCACCACCAGTGTATGAGAATCCTCATTTTTCCAAATCGTCACCACCTGTTGGTACTGAAAGTCATTTTTAATTTTAGGCATTGGGTGGAAATGTAGCCACATTTTATGTGTTTTATAATTTGCACTTCCCTTAAGACTTATGAAGTAGAACACTTTCTCATATGTCTGTTGGACATATGGGTATCATCTTTTGTAAAGCCTATTACCCATTTTTCTATTTTATCTTTCTCTTACTGATTTGAGGAATTCTTGTATATTCTTCCCATGAGCCCTTTGTAAATTATAGATATTGCAAATATCTCTAACTTGCCTCTCACTCTCTTAATTGTGTCTTTTGATGAACATAAGTTCTTCATTTTAATATAGTCCAATTTCATCTGTTTTTTTTTTTTTTTAATGATTGGTTGGTTCTTTGGGTCCTGTGCAGGAATTCTTCTCCTAGCCAAAATCATGAGTATATTATCCGACATTATCTTCTGGATATTTTACTACTTTGTCTTTCACATTTAGATCTCAAATTCACTTGCAATGGGTTTCGGTGTATGGTGTAAGTTCAAAGTCAAGGGTCTACATTGATATCTAATTGTCCTAGGGCCATTTACTAAAAAATGACTTTTCATCCCCAAGGGGATGGGACTTTTGTCATTGATAGTGTGTCTGTATATACACAGGTCTGTTTGGAGACTATTCGTTTCCACTGGTCTATTCATCCATATTTGCACCAATGCCACACTCCCTCAGTTACTCTAGCAGAACAATAAATCTTAATATCTGGTGGGGCAAGTCCTCTTTTCCGATTCTTCTTCAAGAGTATATTGGCTATTCTTGGTCCTTTGGGTTTCCATATCAATTTTAGGATCAGCTTATTAATTTTCACAAAAATCCTCTTGGGATTTTGATTGAGATTGCACTGACTCAGTCTGAGATTAATTGACATCTTTAAAATAAAACAGAGCCCTCTATTTCATAAACACAGCATATCCCTCTGCCTAATTATGTCTTCTTTAATTTCATTTAGTTAATGTCAAATACCTTTCAATACAGAAGTCTTCATAACTTTTGTTAGGTTTATTCCTAGGTATTTGATTATTTTTATTCTGATGTATATTCAGAATTTACATATACATTGATGTAAATTCACTATGTATCTGTTTATTAGTATTAAAGAGAAATACAATTTATTTGTTCATATTTACCTTGTATCCAGCACCCTTACTAAATTCACTTTCTAGTTCCAACAATTTATCTGAAATTCCTTTTGAATTTTCTACATTCATAGTAATTTAATCTCCCAATAATTATAGTTTTATTTATTCCTTTTCAATCCTAATGTCTTTATTTTGCTTTTGTGCCTCATTGCATTAGCTGGGATCTGCTATGCAAAGATGAACAGAAGTGGTGATAACTGATTTATCTGTCTTTTTTCTTACTCTCAAAAGTTTTAACATTTCACCCATTATGCATGATATTTCCTATTCTTTAATAATATAGGATACTTTTATAGATACTCTTCTTAGAGTAAGAAAACTTCCTTCTTGTTTATTAGTTTCCCGAGTCTTTAAAAAGTAATGAATAAATGTTGGGTTTCATCACATATGTTTTCTGCATTTATTGAGATGATCATATAATTTTTTTATTCTGTTATAAACTGAGTTTCATTGACTGATTTTCAAATATATTACCCCAACCTTACAGTTCTGGAAGATAAGCTATTTGATCATAATGTGGTAGTATCAAAATTCTGCTGACCTCTTAAAATGAATTGGGAGTGTTCCTTCTTTTTCTATTATCTGGAAGAGCTTGTGGAAAATCTGAGTTATTTCTTCCTTAAATATTTAATGAATTCAACAGAAAACCCATCTGGATCTGAAGTTGTCCTTGTGGGAAGGTTTCTAATTACATATTCATATGAGTAGATATAGGGCTATGCAAACTATTGTTTTTCTTACGTCAGTTTTCCTAAGTGGCTTTTTTAGAAAATTTGTCCATTTCTTCCAAAATTTAATTTCATAATATTGCTGTGGTTCTATTCATCATATTCCATCACTCTCTTTTGAATGGAGTGGTGCCCCTTGTTTCATTCCTGATATTGATTATCCGTGCCTTTTTTTGTTTTCTTGATTATTCTCACCAGAATTTATTGATTTCATTATTCCTTGGTCTCTGTGGATTCTGTCTATAGGATGTCCGTTTTCTGTTTCACTATTTTCTTTTCTTATTTGTTATTTCCTGCCTCTTACCTTTTTAAAAAGTCTACTTGCTTTTCTTTTTTAACTTCTTGAAATTAATGCTTATTTTGAAGGCCCTTTCTTTTGATGTATATATTTGAGGCTATAAACATCCCTCGAATCACAGCTTTAGCTGTATTCCACGTTTGGTATCTCATATTTTCATTGTCATTCATTTCTAAATATTACCTCATTTTCATTGCCATTTCTTATTTGACCCATGATTGCTTAATTTCTAAACATATGGGGTTTTTTCAATTATCTTTTTCACTTATGAATTCTAGTGTAATGTCACTGTTATCTGAAAATACAATCTGTATGATCTCAGTCCTTTGAAATTTGCTGAGTTGCTTAGTGACTCAAAATATGGGCAATGTTGACAAATATCTTCTGTGCCCTTGAAAGGAACGTGTATTTTATATTTGTTGAGTGTACTGTTTTATAATTAGATCAAATCTGTTAACTAACTTTGTTCAAACTGTCTATATCCTAACTGATTTTGTTGTCTGCTCATTGTCTCAGTTACCAGGAGAGATATGTTAAAATTTCTAACTATACTGGTATCTCTATTTTCTCCTTATAGGTCTTACCATTGTGTGTGTGTGTGTATTTTTAAAGTGTAGACAAATTTAGAAATATGATATTACTGGTGAATTGAATCTTTTTTGTTATAAAATATCTCTCTCATCTCTTAACAACACTTCTTGCCTATTTAAGGATCTACTTTACCTGATATTGATATACCTACACAATCTTTCTTTTGATTACATTTGCATGGTATGTCTTTTTACATCTTTTTATGCTTGACACGTCTATATCTCTTTAAATAACATACGTCTTTTTAAAGCAGTATGTAGGTTTTAAAAAATCCAATCTGATGATCTTCAACTTTTAATTAAAGTATTTACTCTGTTACATTTAATATAATTGCTGATATATTTTTGAACTAAACCCTCTAGTTTTTATTTGTCTCACCTATTCTAGGATCCTCTTTCTCCCATTTTTCACCTTCTGTTGAATTACCTGAGTATTTTTTATTATTCTACTTTCCCCTTCTCTTAGCTTACTATTTATATATTCCTTCATTCTTTTAATGGTTATCCAGAGTTTAAAGCATGCATCCTTGACTTATTAATGGCTAATACAAATTAGTTTTTTATCACTTCCTATACAACATAAGGACCTTAGAACAATTTAAGTTCATTCGTCTCTCATGGTGTTGTACAGTTTATGGGTTTGGACAAATATATAATGACATACACCCATCATTATCATACAGACTATCTTCACTGTCCTAAAAATCCTGTGTTCTGCCTATTTATCCCCTGCCCCCCTCCTCTCTACTCCCATTGCCACCCCCACTGGCAACCACTGATCTTTTTTACTGTGTCCATAGTTTTGCTTTTTCCAGAATGTCATACAGTTGGAATCATACAGTATGTAGCTTTTCAGATTGGCTTCTTTCACTTAGTAATATGCATTTAAGGTTCCTCCATGTTTTCTCATGACTTGATAGTTCATTTCTTTTTTAGAACTGAATAATATTCCACTGTCTGGATGTACCACAGTTTATTTATCCATTCACTTACTGAGGAACATCATGGTTACTTCCAAGTCTGGGGAATTATGAATAAAACTGCTATAAACATCCATGTGTAGGTTTTTGTGTGGATATAAGTTTTCAAATCATTTGTTAAATACCAAGGAGCATAGTTGTTGGCTCATATGGTAAGAGTGTGTTTAATTTTGTAAGAAATCACCAAATTGGTAATTTCCAAAGTGGTTGTAGCATTTTGCATTCCCACCAGCAATAAGAGAATTCCTGTATCTCCACATACTTGTCAGCATCTGGT
This sequence comes from Camelus dromedarius, assembly GCF_036321535.1. Lineage (NCBI taxonomy): Eukaryota > Metazoa > Chordata > Mammalia > Artiodactyla > Camelidae > Camelus > Camelus dromedarius. The sequence continues at coordinate 81,422,180 of NC_087440.1, forward strand.
GTTGTCAGTGTTCTGGATTTTGACCACTCTAACAGGTGTGTAGTCGTATTTTATTGTTTTAATTTTCATTTCCCCGATAACATATGATGTAGAGCATATTTTTATATGCTTATTTGCTATCTGAGTATCTTCTTCAGCAAGGTGTCTGTTAAAGTCTTTGGCCTAGTTTTTAATTGGGTTTTTGTTTTCTTATTGTTGAGTTTTAAGAGTTCCTTGTACATTTTGGACAACAGTCCTTTACCAGATATGTATTTTGAAAATATATTCTTGTATGGTTAATATTCATTTATCATTAACTAATATTTCTATAGCTCTTCATTCCCTCCTATGTCTCTAAGCTTTGATCTGGGATAATTTTCCTCCTGTCCAAAGGATGCCCTTTAGTATTTCCTTTAAGATAGATATGCTAATAATAATTTTCTTTTAATATTTTTACTTTTTTCCCTTCATTTCTGAAGAATCTTTTAGGTAGATATAGAACTCATAGTTAACAGTTGTTTTCTTTCAGCAACTTGAAGATACCATCCATCTCCTTTTGACTTCTATTGTTTCAGCTGAAGAATTGATTGTCAATCTTATTGTTGCTCCTTTGAAGATAAGAGGTACCCTCTCCCCTAGCCCTGACTGCTTTTCAGCTTTTCTCCTTGTTTTTATATTCAGAACTCTTACTTTGTTGTTCCTAGGTGGAGTTTCTTTGTACTGGCCCTGCTTGGCGTCCCAGGGTTCTTGATTCTGCAGCTCTGTCATTTCTTAGTTTTGGAAAATTCTCAGTCATTTTTTTCCCCAATTATTTCTTCTGATCCATTTTTCTCTCTCCCCACCTACTGGAAGTCCAATTACCTGTATATTAGGCCTTCCTACTGTATTTCACATATCTTTAAAATTCCTGTATTTACTTTCCATCATTTTGCCTCTCTGTGCTTTATCTGGGTATTTTCTTCTGCCTTATATTCTCGTTCACTCTCTCTTTAACTATAGCTACTCCATTGAATCCATAAATTTTTAACAGCTTTTTAAAGTATAATTATCATACCATAAAATTCACCCACTGTAAATGTATACACAGTGATTTCAGCATATTAATTCAGCTGTGCAACCATCACCATCACCATAATTCAGTCTTTGAGGATTTCTATCACCCCCAAAATCTCATCTGTTTAGATTTTTACTTCAGTAGCTATATTTTTCAGTTCTACGTTCTTATTTATAATTTTCAGTTTTCTGGCTAATTTTTAAGTCTTATCTTTTAATCCTTTGAATACATTAATCATAGTTATTTTAGACACCATATCTGATCAATTCACTATTTGGATTCCTTGTAGGTATACCTTAGTTGTCAATTTTTTTCCCTTGGTTTCTGATCATGCCTTGTTTTCTCATATATCCAGTTGTTTTTCATTGGGTGACAGATATAGTTCATGAAAAACTCTAGTGAACATGAGGTTCTGGAAGATGTATCTTCCTCCAGAGAGGATTCTTGCTTTTGCTTCTGGCAGGCATCTAAGCCAGTGACACTAATCTGAAAATATTTTATTTTTGGCTTCATTCCCTGTGAGAGTTTTTTCTATTTCTATTTCATCTTGACTCAGGGTTCCAAATGAAAGCTGAGGTTGTTTACTAGGGTTTCTGCTCCTTGGCAGGACCTGACTACAGTTACCATGCCCCCAATCTCATGAGTCTGTTGAAAGCTCTGCTAGTTTTCTTAGTCTCTTTGCCACTACTTTTGGAACTGATAATTGTCTCAAAAGGAAGATTCGAAAGCTGGACTCACTTCTCAGGTGAAGGGGCTCTCTTTACCCCAGATTTTAGCTCTGCAATTCCTCATTATTTTGATGGCTCTCCAATGCCTCCAGGTTGACTTTTTTTTTCTTTTCAATTTTAAGCAGCTTTCTCAGCAGAAGAGTTGGTCTGAACAAATTTGATCTACTATTGATTGCTTAACATACTGATTACCATTGTAAGTAAGGTGACCATGATTTATCATACAAATCAGAATGCTTTTGAAAATGAAAGGAAGCAGTATTAGTGATTACACCGGGGCAATAAACATACACCCAAACTATCACAAAGAAATCAGGATATATGGCCACCCCAATAATAATGCATGGAGTACTTTGCTTAAAAAATGTAAATTAATCTAAAATTCACATTGGCCATATCAAGAATATGGAGGTCTTGTTCCTTTCCTTTGTAGTGACTGAATATTTGGTATTAAGGATACAAATGAGCCCTTGCTCAATGTGGGAAGACACTATTCAGGAGCCCATTGTACCTGTAGACAGAATTTACTGTTCCACCCAGAATACTAGCTCATGGGCTCTATATCTCATTAGTGTCCTTGACTGACATCTGGTACCTCCAAAAGAGTAGTTTTCAAACTTTTCCAAGCAAGAGAGAAATTTTTCTGAGAAATAATTTCCAAAAAGAACACTGTGCACCACCCCCTCCTGATCTCTTTTATTAGAAATTCTGTACTCTGCTGTCATCTACCAGAAATTCTATGACCTGTTCCATGAAGGAAGCATCATAGTAAGTGAAAGGACAGCTATGTCTTGGCTTTTGAGGGAGCTAGATTATCCACCTGGGTCATCTTCTAAAGTGAACTCCTCTGGGTTGAAGAGTTATTCTCTGACCAATGCCAGAGCTAGGCCCAAGGAGCGATTCGATCGAATAAAACATGGTCAATACCTATTTACAGACTCACCACATCTTGTATTTTGCAGCCTGACCCTTCCTGGAATTTTGATGATGCTATTCAGAATACACTTCCTCTTCTTCATCTGCATATTTTAGATGGCTTGATTCAAAACAATGTTTTGTATATACACAGCCCAAACTTTTTCCAAAACACAGGCTTTATCAGCATATAAAGTAATTTGCCACATGCATTGTGTTCGCCTCTGAGCAGGTGGATAATAGATTAGTTAGACTTATTAAGATGTCAGTGTATTTTCCCATCCACAGCACACTGCAGTAGAGAAAGAAGACTACTCAATGAAAAGAAAACAACATGATTCCAACAATTTAGCCCAGGGCCATATGCCATTCTCATTTACTAAGACCAATAGCAACAGAAAATAAAAATAAAGCACTGAAGACAGTGAACCTAGCAACAAAGTAATGAGTTAAACTCAAGTAGAGAGTGACACTGAGGCCAATAACCCAGGGTCCAGTTCAGCTGAGATTATCTGTGGCCCTGAAGAATATTTGAGAGCTAAATTCCTCTACTTCTTGCTAAATACTGGCCTGGACAAAGGTCGGCCTCCCTAAGCAAGATAGAAAACCAAAGGAAAAAGCAGGGCAAGGTCTCTACTCAAGGACCTGAGACAGCACCAAGCCTTTTCTTCCCCCACATCATACAAATAACTAGAACCTCACCATCACTATATCAATCACAAAGCCGACTATAAAGGTCTTTCTCCACTCAGAGCGGTTTGTCTACACCCCTCATCTAACCACCTCTAGGGAAGTCTTACCTATATTGCTCATCTCCCAATACTCTGTTTCTCAGCAATATCTAGAGCTCCATATACCTCAACAGACATTTCCAGAATGACTGAATGAATTCTCCTAACAACCCAGAAGGAGCTGAAGGGGCTGATTTCAACACTGCAGAAGAAACAATTGAGACACATTAAACTGACCCCCCATGGAAATGCTACTATTGTTTGTAGTGCCCCGTCCAGACTCCAGGGGGTTAGGTTTTTCTCCAAATTTTAATTTTGACAAATTTCAAATCTAAGAAGACAAGTTGAGGGACTAACATAATGAAGAAGCGGCAGACCACAATGCTGCATCCTTAAATATGTTCGAACAAGAACATTCTCCTTTCATTCAGAGGTTTACTTTTTTTTTTTAGAGCATATGGCATGTTCAAAACTGAGTGGTGGGGACATTTTTCAAGAGCTGAGCACAAAATTCACACCTTCAAAGAACTTAGTTGGGGATTTAAACTGTACAAACATGAAATGATTCAGGATTATTCAATCCTAAACTCGGGTGGCACTGATGATAAGTGAAATAGGAGCTCAGAGAAGTGAGAAAGCAGGTTGGGCTGAAGTGTCAGAGAGGAAATACGTGGCAGAGACAGACTGGCTATTTATTAAACCTGTTTCTTCTCCGTTCTACACACACATCCAGACTACCTTTCCCAGCAACCTGTCTCTGCAGTCAGATGTGGCAGTCTTATCCAGAATTAGCTGACAGAAAGGAAAGGAAAGTGCAACGTGCCACATCTGGGACTGACTGGTAAAAACCTGCCACTCAAGAATCTCCACCGCTTTGCCTTTTTTAGCCAGTGTGATCCAAATAAGCACAATGACCTTGGGAGCCATAGCTTGAAAACGGCAGAGACATAGGAAGAAAGGGGCTGGTTCCCTAAAGCTCCACCTGCATGAGAGCCACCCCCTAGTCAGGACACCCATGTTGGATATGTAAGGAATAAACATCTATTGTTTCAGTTCATTGCACTATGTTAGGCTGGCTGAAGCCACTAGTGTTACCTCAACTAAAGCAGTTAGATCTTAAATTGCCTTTGAATATGTGTGGAAGGAAGTAACGGTTTGAAAATAATGATTGTGTTTTCCCTCTATTGCTTTCTGCACATATGATCTTCACTCTAGTTGTCCAGAGACATTCATACACTAGGGACTGTTAGGACTATTAAATAAGGAATACAAAGAGAAAGGATGGATGTTCCTTTTCTGCTGGTCTGGCAGAATAGATACCTCTCAAATCCTCTGAAAACAACCAAAAATGACGGGCAAAATATTTCCTCAAAAATAGTTTGAAATGTGTTTATAAGCTGCCAGAAATATGAGGAACACTCACAGCATAATACTTTTTTAAGTACAGTCAGTTACAATGAGTCCATTTCTGGTGTACAGCACGATGCCCCAGTCATGCGCAGCATAATACTTTTTATCAGCTTTGATAGGAAAGGCATTTAACAAACTGGGAGAACTCAATCTCCTGGTTTTACAAGTTAGCAGGGCTTAGGGAACAGCAGATAAACTTGCTGGCACTGACAAAGACAGGGCCCACCAAGGTACAAAATATAATAGGAGATGCCCTGCAAAGATAGGACTCCAACATGCTATCAGCACTACCCATCTCAAAAATGAGTGCCGAGTAGAGGGGAGAGAGTCTTTACTGAAAATCTGTAACCACAAGACTATCCTCATATGGGTTTTGAGTATGAATTGATTATGTGGTTGGTCCCTAAAACCTCTAGTTGAGAATTTTCAAGTCCTTGTTTTGCAGATTGGCACTTGGCAAAAAAATCTAGTGAAATTCACCTTCAATATAAACCTCAAATCATTCCCACTGATAAAGTCTCCAAAAAGAAAAAAAAATAGAAGAGGACATAGTAAAATTAAACAAAGTAAATTAAAAGCCATAAACACATACATGCATAAGGAAACAAAGCATCATGAACATCAACTAGCAGAAATACGAGGCAGTAGAACTAAACCCATAGACTTCCAATTTTTAAATTATCAACTAACATAATATTGTATGTCAACTATATTTCAGTTTTTTAAAAATCTAAAGAATTATCTGACACACAATATAAAATAAATGTTTAAATAAATAACAGAAGGAAACAAGTATGTAAACCATAAGATTAAACAGATTAGATACAGGAAACTAAAAAAGACTAAAAAAATTATCTATGCTGTAGCACATAAAGACATTACAGAGAGAAACAGACAATATGAAAAGAAAGTTTAAACACATAGAAGAAAACAAATATCTAACCTATACCTAATTGAAAATCCAGAAGAAGAAAAAACAAAGAGCACAGAGCAGGGAGAATCTTCCAAAACTAATGGAAAAAAAAAATCAACCCATAAGTTCACAGAGCAGAACAAAAAATCTTACACAAAATAAATACATAAAAAGAAATTGACATCTATAGACACTTTGTAATAAAACTGCAGAATAGATCAACTGTAAAGATAAAAAGAGTATCTTCAAAGCAGCCATAAGTCACTCTTTAAAAATGAATACCTTTGGTGGCAATTGGCAATTAGATTTAGCACTGATTTCTTAATTAGCAGAAATCAGAAAACAATAGAGCATCTTTAATGTGTCGAGAGAAAATAACCAGAATTTTGTACCTAGCACAAAAATATTTTATACCTAGCAAAACTATATTTTAAGGAAAATAAAGGGAAAGAGTGAAACTTTTCCAACAAACAGTAACTGAAATAGGTCTCCCTCAACTGATCCTCACTAAATGAAATCTATGAAGAAACATGATTTGAGGGGAGGATACAAGGTGGGCAAGGAATTATAAGCGAAGAAAGTAGTAAGGAGGTGGATGAACAAACATTCCTATTTTAAAATGACAATGTCTAACCTATGAGGCTGAAAAAAACACAAGATAAAACTAAAACTCTGGGCAAAATGGGACCTAAGCTAGTCGGGAGGTGTGGGGAGTGGTAATGACTGGAATTTAATGGTCTAAGGTTCTTGCATGGTCTAGGAGGAGAGGAAAGATATTAATTCACTTTATACTTTTAAGTAAGCGTGCTAAAATTTCTAGAGCACTGCTAAAAGAACAGCAATAGAATGTAAAACTTCCCAAATAGTATAGAATAATATATGAAATCAAGAAAAAAGTCAAACAATTCAAAAGAAGGCAAGAAATGAAAGGACAAGAAACATGGAGAGGTAGAATAAGTGGAAAGAATACACTAACGTAAAGGAATAAATGAAATAAATCTGAAATTACAATAAATATAAGTGAATTACATATTTCATTTAAAAGATATTTACAAAGTGCATAAAAACAATAGCCAGCTTTATATCACATATAAAAGATACATCTATCTATGATATTAGGATGCAAAGAATTGTTTTTTTTTTTAAGGATGGAAAACAGATTAGCAAAAACTAATAATAAAGAAGCTGATTATATCCTGCTGTTGTCTACTGTTGTTGTATGGACACCAGAAAAAAATACACTATAAGACAAAAAGCATTGTAAGAGTTAAAGTGCACTACTTCACGATGACTTTAAAAGATTCAGTTCTCCAAGAAGACAGAAGACTTCTAAATGTGTATATACTGAATAGAATGACTTCAAAATATATCAAGAGAAATGATAATCTATCATCTTAGAGATTTTAATACACTTCTCTCAGTAAAAAAATAGATCAAGTTAGGATAGTGGTCACCTTGCAAAGACAGTAACTTAGGGGCATAAGGGGACTTCCTGGGTGCAACTAATGTTGTAAGTGCTGGTTGCATGGGTGTGTTCACTTTAGAAATCTGTCTACAGATGTAACTGTAGACATAAATATACACACTATGTATTTACGTATATATGTATCTATACTATATATCTCTATATACTACAAATGGGGTGTGTATATAATGTGTGTATATGTGTATATATATTATATATATATATAATGTTTCCGTTCATATGAGAGCATGTACAACTAAACTACATATAGTTCCAGGATTTTAAAAAAAAGTATGTGATAAAATTATAAAGAAAAACAAGGACACAAACTAGAAGCAACACACTTCACATCTACTCACTCACTTCCAAGTTCCAGTTTGGCCATTCTTAGCTGCAAGGGAGTCTTAGAAACGCAGCAGCTAACGGCCATAGGTGGGAATCAGTAGACTCGTAGCCTTGAATGTGAGTCTTTCTCCTGGGACAGGATTTTCCCCTTTTAACGGGAGTCTGAAGGACTCAGCTCAAAGAATTGACTTGAAGGCAGTGAAAGATGCAGCCTTCACCCACGAGGGAAAGTGAAGTCCCTGATCTTTCTGCCCGGATGGTAGAAGGAGATGGTGGAGGGGAAGTGAAAGAAAATCCCACCCCTCCTGGGTCCGGTTAACAGTCAGAAAGAGAAAGGAAGGAAGAGAAGAGGACAGTGGAGTGGTTCGCTGCTTGTCCTGGCTTCTCCTGGGGGATTCCACCTCCTGATGGAACTCTGGGCGCAGAGGCATGTCCTTGTGCCCATCCCCCTCATCACTTGGAGCTCTAGCAAGAGACGGCCTACACCAGCCTAGAACACAGCTTCCTCAGCCTGGCACTGCAGCCTGGTCAAGCAGGGGGAGATGTGAGGTGGGGCGCCTCAGGTGGGCTGTGCCAGAGGAGAGGAGCCCTTGCAAAGAACACCAGACCAGTGGGCTTGGTGGATGATGTCACCAACACTCAGGGTTTGTTGCCAACAAACCTGAGATTGGACCCAGTCAGCAGGGAATAATGCCACATCAAGTTCTGATAAAGCCAAGAGGATGACCAGATCAACTTTTTTTTGCAAACTGCAGGTCACTTATTGGGTCCCAGCTGTGTTTTTTTTTTTTTTTTCATTAAATAAAATAGAATGGAAGAGATCAGAGTACATCGAGGGTAGCAAGACTAAAAATATCTTGTAAAACTTCTATTTCAGCTATACACATTATTTTGTAAAAACTTTTGTATCATCTGTCCATATATGCTTACTGCAATCTCATGCAAATGTATCTGTATTTTGTTCTGAGTCCTTGAAAACCAATGGACTAGACTATGTGTTATAAGAGCCACAGACTTCAACGGCTAATATAGGACAGGCAGCACCTGTGGGCAAGAGACATCGCCCCTGGGAGCCAAGGCCACCCTTGTCCTTCGTAAGAAGTAAAAGAGAAGAGTGCATGTTACACCCTTTCCCACACACTCTGTCGTCACAGGCAAAGACGGGGGGCAGCATGAAGGAATGGATATTGTTTTCCTAGGAAGACTGAGGCTTATCTTAAGGGACTGTTTAGATTATCAGATCACAGTAGGTTTTCAAATGGATGAGATCAAATGTTATTATTCTTTTTCCTGATAATCAACGAATGGGTGTTTGCTAGGGAGGAAGGTTTGCTGCAGACAATATGAACAAACTACACTTTCTCTGCACATCAGAGTTGCAGAGTGGGAGAAACTGGTGACTCTACAACGTGTGTACAGCGAGGAAGAAGAAGGTTGTGGGCAGGGGACAATATGAACAAAGGCAGGGGACTTGGAAGGAGTAAGGTAGACTGGGGATGCATAAACTCTGACCAGATCTGCGGGCATTTCCTGAGCACTAATGGATAGGGTCAGATTATAGAAGGTCTTAAAAGTTAGGCAGGGGAGGACAGACTCGGTAAGGAGAGCCACAGGGAGGCACCACAGGTTCTTAGTAGGGACAAGACGCAACAATAACAACATAAAAATAAAAACAGCTACGATAATTTAAGTTGTAACTACATGTCAGGCTCTGTGCCACGGGCTTTATCATCAGCCTTCACAATCATCCTTTCAGGGTTACCACATTACTGAGTCTTATTTCCATATTCCTGAGTCTTAGGTTAAGGTCATACAGTTGTAAGTAGGTTTGAAAGCAGGAAGTCTAACTTCAAAGGCCATATTTCTAGAGTGGTTTAGGGACAGAAGCCTTCCGGAGGACAGGGGAAGGGAAGGAGCCAGGAGGGACAGAGCACCTTGGAGGTCGCCCACGGTACTCCTGGAGTGAGGCGCCAGAGCGCAAGCTGAGGAGGTGATCACAAGGTGGATTTCCAAGAAATCAGCAAGAGCCTTGGTGATAAATTAGGTACATGGCATGTGAAACAAGTGGCTGTCCAAGTTTCCCATCCTGGGAAACAAGGATAATGGTTGTAGTAGAGAAAAACAAAACAAAAACACACACAACAAAATGAGTGCCCTTAATGAAAACTCAGCCTGAATGCCTGGAGTCTGAGCTTACGCCACTTCTCTTGTTCCCACTTCTCATACCAAAAACCACACTCTCAGGATCTTCATTCATTTTGGGGTTTTTGTTTTTGTTTTTGTTTTTGTTTTTGTTTTTGTTTTTGTTTTGTGGCTGACTTTTTTTTTAATGGAGGTACCGGGGATTGAATCCAATTTTGAAGTTCGGAGGGTCATGAGAAATAACTCTTCTAAATCGCCCACAGTTCCAAGACTGGAAGGCAATGAGAAGCCAGGAGGGTCACTGATGCTGCAGATGCCCCGGCCATGCCGCAGGCCTGACTACTCAGCGCATGCAGCCCAACCTTCACCTGGACCAAGGGCATCAAGTCCCTCCCCTGAAAACCTCATCTGTAAACTACCCATCCTCAAGTCCTCCTTGCAGGGCCAGCTTCTAAAGTAAAGCAAAAGGCATAATACCTGGAAGAAGGAATTCAGGGAGGGTATCACTTCAATCTGTTGACATCAGCTTAGAACATGAACTTCAAAGGGGCCACGTTTGGGGATACCTCCAGTTTAAGTTATGGAGCAGATGGTTGGCTCCCTTACATCCCTATCACAGGGCACAGTTCCTGGTATGCAGTAGGTACTCAATAACTGTTCATTGAATGCATGGGTGCATGGTTTGTTTCCCTAAATTGGTGTCTATATGTCTTTAGCACTTCCCTAGATCAATTCTTTAAAATGATTTCACTTGTGAAATTCGTGAAAGGACACATGTAAAATAGAATTAGTTCCATTCAAGTTCTGAGCATTCACCTGAAGTTCAAGAGAATTAGAAATTACCAGGCACCTGCTTCCCTGAAAATGTCCACATTGGTTTCACCACTGGTTCCAACCAGTCACGTGCATACCAGGCATCGTGGGATGCCCAGGTGAAGATTTAACTTGTCCTTTCCCCCTTGGCTAGCATGAGAACAGAGCTCCTTCCTTAGATGAAGTCAGACTAACCCAGCTCCTCTTGGTCTATCTAAACCCATGTGGAGTTTGTCTGATTTACGGGTAGCAGGAGTCCCAAGAACGGGACACTGACATCCTGCTAATCTGACCACTTAAGCCAGTTGTTTTTTTATTGGGAAAAAAAGGAAGAAAGGTGGCATCATTGTATCTGCATCTCTGAGTTTTTGAGCAGTTCACATGAATTATAAAAGACAAGGTTGTCTAGGAAATCTATTTTTGTGGATGCCACCAACAGAAATTCTAAGTGTAATATTTGGGTAATTCAAGAAAATCATATCCCTGTGGTAGGAGCCTCTTGTTTACCAACTGGGTGAATGTGCTCAGGGATGCATGAAGGGAAATTCAAAAGGTGAAGATGAATTACAGAAGATAATCTCTGACAAGGGAATTCAGAAGTTCCTCCCATCACTAGTGGTCAGATGTGGGAACAAAGAACTTCAAGAAGCAAAACCCTGCTTCTTGTCAAAATCACAACAAATATTCCCCACCACACCCTGCAATTTTTCCCAGGAGGAGACTCCATTTCAGGCATGGAAGGGGGAGTCATCAACCCTGGAACAGAAACAGAGGAGCAGCTGTGAGGTAGCCAGCAGGGTGGAAAATGCCTAGAATGTGGAGTCAGGGGGCCTCAGGGTGAGAACAAGTTGGCTGTCAAAGAGTGTGTGGCCCTGAAAACATAACTACCTCAGTTTCTTCATCTGTAAAATGGGGCGTTCATGCATATTATTACTATTTATTACTAGTACTAGTGAAACAGGAGGGAAGGGGGCAGGGCACAACCATTAAAAGAATGACACAGCACCTGAGGATAGGACGGAAACTGGTTAGAACCATCTAGGCCTAAGATGGCGGAAGACTGGACTTCCGGTAGACATTGAGCCTCATTATACACTCATTGTAATACACTAGCATGCTAAATGACACACCCACAGGCACCATGACAGTTCCCAGGCTGGCCCATAAAAGGCCTAAAAATAGGTGGTGGCCCAATTCCTGGAAGTTCCTGACCCTTCTCCAAAATAGTTGGAATAATCCTCCCACTTGTTAGCATATGAAACTACCCAGCCTACAAAAACAAAACATCCCCACCTTGGGGCATCTGCCCCTATGCCCTGGGGCCACTCTCCTTTCTGAGACTAACACATTCTGCCTATGGAATGAGTATCTCCTAGGGCTGCTCGCACTTTCCAAGAAGATCCCGTCTCCTGGGGCCTCCCTTGCCTTCTGAGACGCCCGCACTGTCTATGGAGTATGCATCTCCCGGAATAAATCTACTTTCACTTGACTATGCTTGTTCTTGAATTCTTTCCTACTCGAAGCCAAAGACCCTCACTTGGCAGGGCACGTCACAGGGACTTGGCTGAGACCTAGGTCATAGCCATTTTTTTGTGCCCCGTTTTCCTACAACAGTAGTAGCACATTAATACTAGATTATTATAAAAATCAACAGAGGGAGCATCTGGCCAGCGGAAACCCCTTATCAGTTTGATGCGATTTTTCTGTATTACCCAGTATTGCCAAACTTACCATGAGCAACTTACTTATTTTCCAAGAGACCATATGAAATGCTAAATCCAGTCCCATGAAACAATATGACTGCCTTAATTTAGAGACATTATTAACTAGTTGTTAAACGGTAACAGTTTTCATTTTAAAGGCTGCAAAAGTGCTGAGTTTGAAGAGAGATAGTTGAAGTTATCTAAAATCTGAACTTGTGTAACATACTAAAGTCACCTCTTCAAGTAGGACTTGCTACTTTCTGAATCTTCAGAAACTGTGTTATCTGCAAAGGTGGCGGACACACTCTGTATAAATATTTGGAGTCCTCCATTAACAACGTCAGCAATTTCCTGGTAACTGAAATGCATCCTTCAGTTTCAAAACAAAGTCCCCGAGAACATCGGAGTGTAAGTGCTCACTCAGGGAGAACCCCTGGTCAACTACCAAGAACAAGGCTCCATCAGTTTCCTATGGCTGTACACTCATGCAGGTGCGAGGAGGAGTAAGATAGCTTTAAACAGCCTATACATGAAAAGCTTTATTCAGCACAATTCAACAAACAGAAGTTAACCACAGTCATTTTCATCCACTACCACAGCCAACTATTTTGTGCTTATACTAGTTTCATCTTTGAAGAGGAAATATTTTCTTAAAAAAGTCCCAGCACAAATTGTTGGAAGATCTGTGGCTTCCCGGAATATTGACTATTTTCATCGCCATCTGAGACACTGTGCAGGTAATGGTAACATGCTAATGAGCATAGTGGAAGTAACAGGAGAAAGCAGACAGGGGGCTGTCCTTTCTAATTCCATGAGCTCCCCAACTGGGCAGCCTCCAAGAAAGAACACAGGGAGGTTGGCTGTGGCCATGACAAACACAATGCAACTACAGTTTGCCTGAAGTCTCTGCTGATTACTCCTTACCCAGCATGTGTGAATCTAGTGGTTGTGAAAGTTAAGAGTGGAAGTGAAGGGGGTCCCTCTATCCACCACCCCTAGAAATCTTAATATTTATGGCTTCTGGGAGGTACAAAAGGAGAACTGAGCTCAATCTCAATACTGCCATTTCAGTAAGTCTCATAACAGGAGATAATGTGAATATATTTGATGACATTCAAATATCATCTGTGTGTTATCATTTTACTCAACACTCAAAACATGACTGTGTCTGCCAAGCAGATTATATAGCTTGGCAAACTTTCATTTCATGAATGACACTTAATATGAAATAATTTTCACTGACAAACAGAATAACTGTGATATAACAGATCTTGTGGTGGTACTAGAATAAATCCATGCATTCCAGGACAATGATAACCAACTAACTTCAAACGCCTCCATGCGGCATTCCTATAACATGTAAGGGCCCTTTGAAAACATTATTTCCCCTTCCCCCATGACAGACTGGCCCAGGGCTCTTCCATACATATGGGCCATCCACTCTTGTGCTGTGTCCAGAATGGCTTACTAGAACCTATGGTCTGCCATTCCTCCTTGCCACTCTGAGCAAAGAACCCTCTTAAACTGTCAAGGCAAAAGTCCCCTCTTCAGCTCAGAGGTTCCAGGACACTACAGGTAATTCCCTTGGGCCTTCTTTAGAGAATATTTGGGACACTTTCAAAGCGGTGGTTTTCAAACAGTTCACAGGTACTGGAACTCTGGAGTTCTAGGGTACGCCACAGGCACGGCCCAGGAGAAGAGAGCAGACTCTGGGCTTCCTGGGTCTTGGTTCCACCAGAGCAGCTCTGTTTTTATTCCACTCATACATTAGGGTCTTGCATAAGATTCCATTTGGTGCTAAATATAAAACCAAAAGGACGTCTTCAAAAATGCGTGAAAACCATTGCCTCCCTCAGGCCCTCCTACCCCCCTTCCCAGGCGGTCCCCTTCAAATTGAGGTTTAGGTACTACTCATTTTCCTTTCCTGGCATGTGGTTGGTATTCTGAGCTAATTATTAGAAATTTGGCACAGTCATCAAAAAATGCCAACTTCAGTGAATGTCTATATATCTGACAACTGAAAGTGAATTGGAATTTTATTGAACATCTTGTTAACGTAAATTGGTAAAATAAGTTGCACATAGCAGTATAATGATCAATTTTTCTAATCTCAAAGTCAAAAATCAACAGAAATGCCAAACATTTGGAGTCATTTAATTGGACTCCTCAAAGGTTCATTTAAAAATGAACTGTTCTGAGCAAACTATTTGACAGACAATGGAGCATGAAGGCAGATTCTAGAAACTAACAAATCCCATTCATTTCCTTCAGTTTGTAAAAACAAGCAACTGACATGTTTCCTGCCAATGAACACAGTTGAAGATAAGAAAGTTCCCAACAGGAAATCCTTTGCTAAAAGAGAACAGTTGTGCTATTAAATTTAACCATTTTTTACCAAATCTCAATCAGTTAAATATCTGACAACATGGGGTCATGAAATACATGCTAAATCACCCCCAGTGATGCTATATTGCTTCTGAAGTCTGTATTTCCTATGACATCGATGCAGGATATTAAATAAATATTACAATGTAGTTAGGATTCTTTCCACCTCCTCTCCCCCATCCCATGCAATTAGTTGATGAAAACAAGGGGAATTTTCTGCTTTTTCAAAAGCTCAAAGTGTTAGTTAAATGAGATTTAAAACTGACCATTTTCAATTATGATTAAGCAATACAGTGCTATAAATCATCATGACTGTAAGAAGGATATTTCTAAATGAATACCAAGCACTTAAAATTTAATGACTCCCACTGTCAAGATGAGAAAAATATAAGAAATGCAATGGCTTTATATTTACTGGCTTCAGTGTTGATCCCCAAAGTCAACATTAAGCCCCCTCGGTTATTTTTCACTTAGCAAAGTGAAAGGGGGAGATCTCCAAACTTTCCTCCTTTCTTTACTCTCAATAAAGCACTACCAAGACATTGAAAATATTCAGTCTTGATTTGGGGAACGTCTCAATTCTCCTAAAAACTAGGATAGCACACTTCTCCATCCACAGAAGAAGAGGAAACTTTTCTCAGTGAACCGAGTAATAACTGTAGTTTTGAAACAGCTCTTATTTCTGTTTAGGACTGTCCTTTCCCTGCTGAGCTACTGAGAACACCCTTCCTTCCCAAAGCACCAGGCAGAGTTTTCATTTATCCCTGCACATGCAGCCTTAGAGCAAAATCCAAAATGCCACAGCTCTTGAAATTCAATTGCTACAGTTCAAGTTGGACACCTATTGCAAACAGAAACTCTTCATTACACCATCCCCAGACAACTTCATCCACAGGTGACTGTCTTGTCTTTACAGCCCCACAAAGAGTTTGGTTCTAACAGCAGACGCAGGAATCAGTTTGCTTCCACAATTAGGTGATCAGATACATTCTTCTTAGCCTTTCCTGGTGCAACTCAGAGGTAGCAAAATGCTAAGTAAGCATGTGTGCTCATCCTTGCTTGAAGCCCTTTTCCTCACATAGTTTCAATCAAAATACAGTTATGAAATCCAGGAGACTGCATTTTTGGTTGTTGTTGTAAAATGACCTTGATTTGACAGGCACCGGTTCAGGTTTCAACAGATGCTGTGGGAAAGCTTACAGAAGCCAACATGTTCTCCAGGCATCTGTGATGACATGCAGGGGTTTTTTTTCTTTTTTTTTTTTTAAGTGGTGGTTATGGTAGTGTATGTGTGTTGGGGTGGGGGTAGGGGGTTACTCTTCTCAGTTTCCATGACAACCATGTCTCTACTCATCAGTTATAAGATACCATCCACTTCCTGTATCTAAATTTTTCAGCCAATCAGAAAAGTGTTTATACATTTAACAACTTCTGGGACCGTGATTCTTTAATTAGGGTGTTTTAAGGCTCAAATGGAGGTGGCCACCGGCCTTGTATTTTTCATCTTATGGAGAGAACATTTCACTGTATCCACTAACTCATACTTTTTTGATTGTTTGCTCTTCATTGCCTTTTTCTCTCCCCGTCACAGACTTAAATTTTAGTGCGTGATACATGCTAATAATGCACCAGACACTTAAATTATCAAAGATAACTGTCAAGCATTCATCTACTGATGGTGCTATGATCAAAAAGAAAAAAAAAAAGTTACAAAAAAATATTCTAAGTTGAACAACTTCGCATTCTACAACTCCTGAGGAGAAATCATCGAGAATATATTGTAAAGTGATACGTCTATAAATGTAAGCTAGTAGCTGACGTCCGCAAAGAAATTTGTCACCAAAATGGCCTACTTTATCTGGATAGAAGCAACAACAAAAAAATTAAACACAAAGGTATCTCAAGCAAACTGCACCCGAATTAAAAGTCAGGCTAGCAGAAATCTGTGCACGAGAAGGCTACGCTGGGATTACAGCGTGCTTTTAAACGAAGGTTTGGGGTGACTGTTTTCCTAAGTCTCCGTCGCACTGACCAATCAGCGTGAGAGGACAGCGGGCTGTAGTCATTTGAGCAGTCTTCCGAGCTCTGCGCTCTCCGAGCTGCTCTCCCTTCTCCGAGGCAGAGCTGGCGATCAATGAAAAACAGGGAACAAAAGGAATATAACAGGACGTCTTCCTTAGCTAAGGAAAATGCTTCCCTTTTTTTTCCCTCAATGAGCCGGTCGCACCCTGCCTACCACAGCTCCACACGGGAGCTCCCAGCAGACCAGCCCCTTCTGCTGAAGCACATTTTACATTTGCAATCATGTGTCCCAACTGCTGGCAAATGTGTCACCTTAAGCACATCCTGTGACAGAGGGCTCCCCGAGCCCAACCAATTGAAACTAATAAATGAAAGAAATTAATAATCCCACAATTAAAAGCTGCCCAGAAAGACTGCATGTCCCTTCCCCAAATGTCAACCCGGGAGTACAAACAAAGCATGAAAAATAGTCTCTTCAGCCTCCCCAGCCAGTAATCACGGTTTTCTCCTCAAAACAATGTTTCTCCAAAAAGAGAAAAATTCTTCCTGCTCTCAAAGGAAACTCTCATCAGCATATGTCATATCAGGGTAACCAGATACAGTATTTGAAGAGAGGTTTAAACTGCCCACAGATTCGACACTCTGTTTATAATTGATAGCAAAACAGTTGCGACAGCAATGCTGTAAACTCTGCCCGAGCCAAACTCCACATTTAACACGTTAGTTCCTTGAAAATAAAAGTAATGCCCACAGAAGTAAAGACCTAGGAAGTAATTAACACAATTACATCAATTATTGGACTTTTTAAAAATTATCCATTTGTCTGCTATTTAAAAATGAAAAAAAAAATTTAACGACTATCCACAAATTCCTGAGAAACTTTTTTTTTAAAATGAACTTACTTTTGAGACAAAACTAATGAAAATATGCAACTTGCCATGCCTGGATCTTCCCCATTTGGACTGCATGCTATAAATCAATCTGAAACCAGGTAGAAATTCGGGGGCAGAAACCTTAAAAAACCAAAGGGTGCCCCAAAATGCAGCAGCCTGAACAGTGAGGGCTTCTCGTGACAATGCTGAACCAGAGCAGAAGATCAGGCAGGAGGCAGGAAATGAGCCCCATTTTCGTTACCTTCGATCGCCTGCCCCCCCGCTGCTTCTCGCGGCCGCATTGGGGGGCTGCGGCGGCGCTGGACTCGCGGGTGGCCCCGCCGCCGGGTCGCGCAGTCTCCCGGCCGAGCTGCAGCCGATCGCGGCCGGAACCCCGGCTCCAGCCCCGGCGCCCGCCCGGGGTCGGCGGCGCGGCTCCCACCCGGGCCCGGAGCCCTGCTGGGTCCTAGTGCGCGCCGCGCGCCCGCCGGCGGCTCAGTCTGCAGCCCGCACGTACGGCAGGCGGCTCGGGAGCACCGTGCGTCCCCGGGAGAACCGAAAAACCCGTCGGCCCCTTTCAAAACCAGACACCGTACTTGCGGATGAGCTGGAGCTTAAAGTCAAATCCCGGCCTCAGATGTTAAAAGAGAAACACTGGCGACAACTAATATCTGCAGCCCCAGTGTACAACGTGGGGCAGTAACTGATTTCCGTAGGTTCGCCTGGAGCACTTGTGATACTGTACGTTCACAGAGGGGAAGAGAGCGTGCGGGGTCTGTAAAGAGAGGTTTCAAAAATTTAACGCCAAAAAAAAAAAAAAAGTTGAAAATTGTGTGTTTAAAACAATGTTTTAAAGAGTTTTCCAATGATTTTTTCCCCTAACACGTCCTTTTGCATTTTGCTTTCTCTTACTTTATCATATGCTATTTTAAATAACAATGGCCCATATGGCTAAACACGTAGTCATTTGATTTTCAAAAGACCTCAAAGATTGCATCAGAATATGCACTCATGTATCTCCCAAGAAATCAACGAGAAAGAATTAATGGTGGCATATGGTGTGCTTCATGGAGAAAACTTAATTACAAATTAAAACAAATGCAAAAATTCACAAATTCAGTAAAGTGAAAGTAAATTATGATCCTAGATGTGTACACAAAGCAGCTTGTGTACAGTTAGGGAAAATTTAAGTTCTAGATTTCTCTTCTAACTGCAGAAAGTGTGTTACAGAAACCCCATGACAGAGTCCCCTCATTTGCCCCCAAAAGGGCTTCCAGCGACCTCTCAGAACATTCATTTACCATAGCCCACCTGGAAGGCAACTTTTAAACTTGCAAGTGCTCATTTAAGAGGACAATTCTATTAGCCCTTAATTCAAAATAAAAGTGCTTTAGTTTAAAAAGCTTATTTGAAAGGCTTCAAGACTGAGAGCTTTCTTTCAGTCTTTGATATCGCCAAGTTTGAAGGTCACAATTCTGTAAAACTGCTAATAACAATGGCACTGTGGTTTGACACCAAAAGGAAAATCAAATATGTGTTTTCTGAGCTCTATTTTTGGAGCTCAAAAAAGTCCCTTTGAAAATTATTCGTGCCCTCCTCCTTCCCAATTATAGCTAAATAAATGTAATGGGAGATTTTTAGTATTAATTAAACATCAAAGGTACCTTTTCTGCTGTCTTATGTCCACGCATAGAACGAGTTGTAATATGTTACACTTGTCGTTCTTCAAAGTCCTCACACAGGCATCTCCTGTGATCTTTACCATACTTCTGTGATAAAACAGACACTATAATCCCCGATTCTCAAATGAGGAAGTGGACGCCGCGAAGGGTATGGTGACTTGTCCAAAATCACAACAGCTGGTCCTCAGAGGAGCTGGGATCCCAACCTCAGACTCTGACATTTCCAACAGACTTCTGCTTTTTCAAGTGCACCACTTGGCCTCCCAACTACTTGTGGAATATTGTGGAAAATGAGGTATCCAAAACAAAAACGCAGGTATGTTTCTATAGTCATCATTTTGTAACCAAGCAGGACCCTGAGGGGCCTTTCAGGGTCAGACCCCTCCCCCATATCTTCTCCTGTAGCTCCTCTTTGAAGTCCCCAGATAATAGTATCTCATGTACATTTCCTGAGTTTTTCAGATGCTTAAAACCACCACCAAAGGGAAGAAATGAACTACTTGATAATCGAGAGCACGTGGCCTCCAGACCTTCTGGAGCCTGGGGGTCAGTAATGTTGACTGCCCTGTTACCTCGACATCAGCCAGAGAATTGTGCATGAGCTAATCGTGTACCCTGCAACGCCTTCCCTTATCTGGCCTTTAAATATGTTTTGCTGAAACCCTTCAAGTAGTTTGAGGTTTTCTTGGGCATAAGTCACCCCATCTTCCTTGGTTGGCCCTGCAATAAACCTTTCTCTCCCCCAAACTCTGATGTTTCAGTTTGTTTGGCTTCATGGTCCTGCAGGCACACAAACTTGTATTGGTAACAATTTCTTACCTGTTTTGGAGCAGCAATTTACCAGAATGGAAGTAAGGAGCTGGTTGCAAGTGTTTCAGTCTCTGCTAAATGAAAAAGCTGACTGGTCAGATTTCTGTCCCATGGCTGTCCAGGGCACCCTGGCAGACAGAAAACAAAACTCGGGGGCTGAGCAATGCCCCTGTCACCTATACATTTTTTGGCTCTCTGTCAGAGACTATGTACTGACCCCACCAGACACATAGAGAAGTGAGGTTTTATCAAGTGGAACTTGGTTTTCTATGTGTCGTCTCAGCACTGAAAGTCCTTGAGAACCCTGGAAACTCGGACATTTCAGATACCAGGCAGCCGATTCATGAGATCCAGGGTGTCCCTGCCCAGACCTTGTGACAACCGGGGTGTTAGTTCTCAGCACTCCTGCACCCATGGGAAAGTCACCAGTCAGTTCTGTTTGTGGCATTCCACTTCCTCCTCCCCTCTGCTGAAAGGAAATGTGACTTCTCTGATGATGTGTCCCAAACCACCTAAATACCAGCCAGGTGAGGGCTGGGTGACATATAACTGAAAAGACAAATATTTTATTCTTAAAAATGATTCATTCCCTTTCTTGTGCAGCAACTAAGGAAGAGGCTACACGTGGCGGCATCCTCAGAAGACGTGGACAGCCTTCCTGGGGAACCACTTGGAAGCATTAATGCCAAACTTACTTGGTGAATTCATCTGACTCCTTTGTTGAAAACATATCTAATTATAGTCACACTATCCACGTGGCCTTCAAATGTTGCAAATGCTAGGCTGAAAGTAATCCTAGTACCAAAAGGAGGTGATGAGAAACTGAAAAGAAAAGCTGGTGGTGAGCAATTCCCCAAAGCTAGAGCGCACCCGAGAGGGACTGGTCAAAAGAAACCATCATTCATTCATTCATTCTGTATACCTCAAGCGTTGAAAATTTAATGTAAGCAAGGTACTATTCTAGGCTCTGGGTATAAAAAATAAATAATGCAGTGGAGCCCTTAAACAGGCAAACAGTTGCAGAGCAGTGATGTAAGTGCTGCAGTAAAACCGTGTCACAGGCACTGTGTGTCCAAACGCCAAGGGTCCAGGCCAGTTTGTCTTCAGAGCCATTCTCAGCCTTGCCCTCACTCAGCGTTGCTAGGAGCTGACTCTCAGGGGCCGAGCTTTACAGAATCCTGGAACAGTTGGCTAATGGCTGGATATGGCCCATGAGAGGCATTGGAGGGAAAGTGGAGGGTGAAAGAAAAGGAGAGGCCAGAGAATTTCTTCGCTTCCCTCTTGCCTCTGATGTCATCTCCAGCATCAGGCTGCCAGGTGACCCCAGCCCCTGGTTCAGGTAACATTGCCATTTCCTGTTAACTCTCCAGCTTTGGGATGTTAATGGCTTTCTGCTAAAATTAGCTGATGGGTAAATTTATCTTCCTGTTTGCATCTCAGATCCTCCCTCACCTATGGAGCAATCCCCTGCATTCAATTCCTTCTGTGCACATCAGCAAATCCCAATGGAAGGGCAACTTACAAGATACCTGAGCAGTACTCCTCAAAAGTATCAAAGTGATCAAAAACCAGAAAATGCTGAGAAACTGTTACAGCAAAGACGAGCTTTAAGGAGACATGACACTTAAACATATTAATAATATGCTGGATGGGACAGTGGGACAGAAAAAGGACATCAGGTAAAAACTAAGAAAATTTAAATAAAGTATGGATTTTAGCTGGTAATAGTGTATCAATATTGGTTAATTAATTATAATAAATGTAACATACATTAACATGTAAAAAGTTAGTAATGGGGAAAGTGGGTATGAGGTAGGTGGGAACTATCTGTACTATCATCTCAATTTTTCTGTAAATTGAAAACTGTTATAAAAAAAATAAAGTGTATATTTTTAAAAAAATCCTTCCGTGGTAAACATTTGAACTGGTTTTGTTTCCCTGCTATGGAAACCCCACTACCTCCCCTCCGAAGCAGGGGCTAGACCCAATCTAGCAGGTCTCGGGTTTTTTTTTTTTTTAGAAGGAACTGGAGCAGTGGGTTTAATGGCCAAGACATCAAGAAACAGCCCAGCAGGGGATCAAGCTTCTCTGGGGAGCCAGGAAAAAACCTAAATCTGAAGCCAGAATGTGGTCTGGATAAGAATCACGAGAGGCTGGAGGTGGCTGTGGGTGAGGAAACCCAGCCCACCAGCCGGGGTGTGGAGCCAGGGTCCAGGGCGATGGCTGAGGAGGGAGGCTGCTTGAAAGACTATGGGGGTGGGGGCGGGGGCGGGGCTGGCCCCAGGCTCCGGGAACCCAAAGAGAAGAGGAAGAGGGGAGGAGGGGCATGAGGGAAAGAGAAGAACGATGATAATAGCAAGTCCCTGAGTCATTTTACTTGCATTTTCTCATTTCTAGACCCTTCTAAGCAAGGTTCTATTTTTATTCCCATTTTACAGATGAACACACTTGCCCCAAACTGCATAGATATTTAGGGGAAGAATTACAGCTCAAAGACAAGCCTATAGGACAACAAAAGAGGGCCAACAAGTCACCAGGCTAGGCAGCCTTGGGAGAAGCCAGGACATTGAGTCTTCAAGGACAAGTAGAGGTTAAGATGTAAGTAAGAGTCCGGAGAAGAAGGACTTCACCAGGGGGACATCCTAGGTGTGGGCAAAGGCATGGAAGGATGAGACGGTGAGGCAGGTCAGAGGGCTGCATGGAGAGCAGCAGTGAGGCTCAAACAAATTTTCAAACGAGGAAGTCCCTGTAGGCCCCTCTGGAGATGCAAGCAGGGGCCAGTGTCCCCCCAGCTTTACACTTTATCTTGACGTCCACATGGCCAACCCCTTTATCTCCCTTCAGCCTTTGCTCAGATGTCCCCTTCTCAACATCTCTCGAGCCTTCCCATCCTGCTCCACTTTTTTCCTTTTCCCCCCGTACTTAGCCCTTACTAGTTTACTTACTGTTCGTTGTCGGTCTCCCTCTACCACCAGTTTCCACACAAATAAAGTTCCACAGGGCAAGGCATCTGTTTTGTTCAGTGATAATTCCCAAGAACATGAAATAGTGTCTGGCCCATAGTAAGTGCTCAGTAATTTTTTAAAATGAATGAATGAATAAAGTTAGTAAATAAGAAGATATTTGTATCAGCCAGGATACCCCAAAGAAACAGAACCAATAGGTTATAGAGATATATAGAAAGTAATTTATTATAGGGAATTGGCTCACATGAGTATAGAGGCTAAGTCCCAAGATCTGCAGTCAGCAAGCTGGGGGCCCAGGAGCACTGATGATGAGGTTTCAGCCTGAACAACGGCAGGCTCAAGACCCAGGAAGTGCAGCTGTTTCAGCAGGAGTCTGAAGGCAGGAAAGAACTGACGTCCCAGTTCAAGGCAATCAGGCAAGAGGTGTTCCTCCTTACTCAACTTTTTTCATATTCAGGCCTTCAGCTGATTATACAAGGCCCACCCACATTAGAGAGGGTAATCTGCTTCATTCAGTCTGCTGATTCAAATATCAGTTTCACCCAAAACACCACCACGGATGTAACTAGTTGTCTGACCAAATACCTAGGCACCCCATGGCCCAGTCAAGTTGATACATAAAATTCATCCTCACAGTATTGAAAGGGGCTCCGCATTTTACAAATTCTAAAGCTTGTATGGACAATGATTTAGAAGGGAGCAAGACAAAGGCAGGGAGACTAATGAGGAGGTTATTGTTATACCCGTTCACACAAGAATGGATGCAGACCTGAAGGAAGCCATCGTTGGAAGCTTCAGATGACCCTTCTGTGACCCATGGATGACACATGATGTTACATATGCCAAAGGTATCACACAGACACAACTCCAGGAAGGATCAGTCAGAAGTACACCATCCAGAAAAGAACAAACTAGAAGACTATGGTGGCTACTGGCTATTGAGAAGTCCCTTTGCTGCTGGCTGAGGACCACAGCGTCTTCTGGCCAATGAACAGCTCAGTTGGAGTAGACACGAGTGGGAGTGGTGACTTGGCTTTCCATTTGGGGATTTTCCATTTCATTTGATGGTCCTGGCGTGGAATCAGAGCAGGCATCTTATAGTGTGACCCTCCCTCTCTGACCACAGGATCGGCCCCGGGCTGGGCCCTTGACCCCATGCGAGGCTGATTGGAGTCTTCTGGAATTCTCTAAATAAAGCTAGGGGAAGTGGGCCCCTCCTCTGGTTGCCAAGCTGTAGGGTGCTGCCAGCAGTCATAACCTTAGTCTGTGGGCTCAAGAGATAGGGTAACAACCCAACTATTAGCCCAAGTAAGACACCGAAAATTACAGAAGAGTAATATAAACTTTGGATTACCCAAACAAAACTTTTCCCCCTCCATCATCATAAACAGTTTAGAATAGGCTGTACATGCAGCCACCGTTTAGATACACACAGAGATGTGCAGAAATCCTCACTCAATTGGAAATCACATCATAATTTGAACTTTCTAGATACAGGTGGTACCAAGTGAGGTTGAAAGAAAGAGTTTTCCACTTGCTTTTTCAGATGCTTTTGATTGCGATAAATGCCACTCGCCTTTTCCCTATGAGGTCACAAGCCTTCACATTGCCTGTGAAACCAATGACCTCGCCCTTGTAGGAACACACTCTTAAGAGACAGTGAACTGGCATGTGACTCAGACTTCATTATTTTTACCCACCACTTTCTAAGGGATTTAATGCCTCCCACAGGTGACAGCACTAAATCACTACAATGAACCCATGCTTGTCGAAAGGAAGGAACACACCTCACTGTACTTCATTCATACCTTTGGTG
Source organism: Camelus dromedarius (assembly GCF_036321535.1). Classification (NCBI taxonomy): domain Eukaryota; kingdom Metazoa; phylum Chordata; class Mammalia; order Artiodactyla; family Camelidae; genus Camelus; species Camelus dromedarius. The sequence continues at coordinate 81,446,931 of NC_087440.1, forward strand.
TTTAACACATTGACTCCTTCACGGACCAAATCCGCTCACTTGCAGATGGTCCTGTGTGGGCAATAGGGGAAGCCAGTGGCATCCTCTTCCCTGTAGGGCCAGTTACAGGACTGGCTGCGATCTGTGTCCTCAGACCCATTTGCCTCAGCTCTGGCTCAGCCCTTTAGGAGTGATTTATCCTGGGGTCTGACTATGAAGCAGAGCTGCGATGTCGGCCTTGAGAGGGAAGCCGGGGGCAGAGCGCTGCCAGAAACAGTCCGAGCTGGCTCCGGGCCAAGCAGCTGGCTGCTGAGCTAAAGGCTCTCGGTGTCTCCCCATATCCCCTTTGTCTCCCTGGGCCTCCCTCTTTCAGCTGTCTCGCCTCAGGTAATCATCGACACTCTGCCGTTCCCCAGTTCTTTTTATCGCCTCCTTTCAGATCACTTTACACACGTTAATTAAGCCTTGAAACACTCAGGAAAGAAAAGCAAAAGGCACGTGGGATGCTTGCACCGTGCACCTCCGGGGGAGGGGGGTGGAGCTCCGACTCTGGCTGGGGAGCAGGCCAGCAGTGGGCAGCTCGCACTCACCCTGAGGAGGAAGGAGCCGGTTAGAGCGTACAGCGTTGGGATGTAGAGGCTGAACCCTTTCCACACATCATAGAAATCCCATCCACTTAAAGTCATGTCAGCATCACAGGACAACCTCCCAGCTCAGGGTCACCTGCCACAGACGGATGCAGACAACCTTGGAAAGGTGACGTCCTGGGCAAGACTGATCGAGAGACAGTATCTGAATCACACCTGTGATGAATGCCCTTCAGTCTCTGCTGTTGTGGTGACAGTCATGGTCATGGGCTTTGGGATCAGAGAGGCCTCAGTCCACATCCTGGGTCTGCCACTTCCCAGCCAGACTGTCTTGCAAACATTGCTTAGAATCCTAAATCCCACTGTCTTAGCGGTAAAGTGGATATGATAATATCCCCCACCGCCACCAACCCCTCCTTGGCTTCTGGGGATGATGAAATCAGATCATGCATGTAAAATATCTGGGGCCAAAATTTAAAACAGATTTATGCCACAGAAAATGGCATATTTTGTGGTCTTTCTGAACCATCTCTAGACCTAATCCCAGTCCATCTGAATTAATGCCATTCTCTAGCTGTGTGGACACTTTATCTCAAATTAGCACCAAAGTTTCTCATTGACAAGGCAAGGTGGGGGACGCCAAATAATGTCTGTAGTTTTGTTGACAGCTCATGCCATTTTCAGTGTCTTAGCGTCTTTGATGGATGTATCACGGTTACTTACAACGCTGACATTACCGGAAGTTGGGTGGACGGTGCATTAGAACTCTTCTTTCTTTGCAGCACATGCTCATCTAACAACAATAATCTTCTTAAAATGCATCAAAATCAGTAATGCTTACACAGCAAGTCTAACACTTCACCCATACTTTTGGTATACTATATTAAAATACCTCCAAAAATGCCAAGGTTTTTTGTAAACAAAGTAAGAGGTGATTTATGTTATCTCTAGCTGTTCTCACAACCTAGAAAAATTCATTGAGTTTCCAGTGTCTGCAAGGCACCATGTTGTATATTAAAATAGCAAACCTTACTGTCAGGAAGAAAATGTGGCCTGCATGGAAGTCATTTGAAGGTAGCTGTTTGAATGTTAGATATTTGATGACTTTACCATTTGAGTCCCTACTGCTTCTCTTATTTCCAAGAAAATGGATGGCTCGCCAGTCAATCAGCTCCATGCTTTCCCTTCTGGTGGGCAGTGACTAGAACAATCTTGTCAAATAACACCGTAGATTATACCGCTTGCCACTCTGAGTATAGTTTTTGCAATGTTCATCTTAAAATGCTGAAAAGGAGACTTTTCTCTCTCTCACTTAAAGGAGACCAGAGGCTTCAAATACTTTGATTTCCTTATTTCTTGTACCATGCAAACTGTGACATCCTCACGGTGGTCAGAAGGGTGGGTGGTGAGCTCTGTATGGCTTTGACGTAGATCCCACCAGGGAATGTGTGGCTGCATTACAACAGGTTCAGCAAAAGAGCCACTGCTTTAAAAAGGCTCTCTGTGTCACCAGGTTGCCCAGCTCTCTGGGCCATTGGGAATCTGTGAAGTGTAACTCACAACTGAATGTGTGTCAGCAGAACATCTCATAACCAAACGTGCTGGTGGTGCCTACTGTGTGCAGGGCATTGTGCTGGGTCTGGGCTCATAAAGTACATGAAGACATGGTCTCGGTTCTCAAGTGCAAGAATGACATTTGTCACTTTTTTTAGTTGCCCAGGATGTGACCTCCTTCCTGTGCCTGGGGAATCCCCAACCTCAGAAGGCAAAGGCACCTCCCCGCCAAAGACTGGAAATGCCGGAGACAAACTTCCCAGCCCTTCTTGCAGTTGGTGGCGGAGGGGCCTGACCTAGGCTCTCCCTGCAGCTGGTGACACGAAGTAGGGGACAGTGTATCTACAGCGGCCGCTGGGGTGGGGGGGAGGAGGAAATGGCAACCCCGAGGGCAGAGTGCAGTATCCTTGGGGTCCACAGCAGAGTTATCACCAGACTCCAGTCTCCAGCGAGACTTTGGGCTTTGAACCAGGCTGCATCACCTCATTGCTGGTCCTCCAGCCCTTCTGAGGACTTTTGTGGGCCACCTAGCATGCTGAGAAGAAAAGCCCTTTCTGCTTAGACCGTCTGGAGTCAGCCTCTGTTGACTGGCACGAGAGTCTTGCCCCATAGTCTCCCTCATGGACACCAGTTGAGCCAACCAGCCATTGTTTTTCAAGCCACAGCATTGGGTTTGCACTGATTCCTCACCCTCTCGCCAGACCCCTTATAATAACACACACTTAGGTATGAGGCCGGCTGTGGTCACGGCATAAGCCACTTGCTCCCATGAGGGATTGAACTAGTTACTTTGGCTGTCGGTGCTAAGCAAATCAACCAGAAATGCAAGCAAATTTAATCTCAGATCCATTTCTGAATGGATAAAACGAGGCTTGTATTGTATACATGTTTCTGGTACTATAGGCAGGGTTGTCTTTTTTTTACGACACTAAAGAATGCAATTAATATATTAGGGCTTGGCCAAAAGCGAAAAATGAAACAAAACAAACCTTCCTCGTGACAGAGAAACACTTTTTTTTCTAAATAGAGAAGAAACAGTTTCAGTTTCAATATTCCGTTCATCTTCCTTATTCAGCCTCTCTCTGTCTTGTAGAAATCGCATTGTGGTGCATACTTGTAATTCATCCGCTGACTCTTCTTGATGACATTGAACTTGGCAATAAGAAACTTTCAATGTGAGATTGGATCATTTTGTCTCAAAGAGCAAAGAATTGATTCCTTAAAAGACTGAGAAAATATGAATTTCCCCTGATGAAAACCAGGAATGCAAGTCTTTCATATTCTCCTCCCAGCAAGTTAAACATGGATGTGGAATCATTTCTTACAAAACGAGGAGGCAAAAAGATCATTAAGCCTTTCACTTGCACTTACTTTGAGCAGCCATGAAAATAAGCCCAGGAACGAATGCGTGGGTCTCAAATGAAAGCCGGGTGGACTGAAGAGAATGGGAGTGGTGGTCTCAGTGAAAGGCATCGCCTTCTGCCTTTCACGTTAAATTCCTTTGCATTCAGTTGTCCAGAGGCTGGTTCTCGGGGAGGAAGGTGACCATCCCGCCACAGTGCTGCAGAGAACCGGGGCGTGGTTTCCACCTCCCTTCCTCCCATGCCTTCCAGTGATGGCTCTCACTAAGGAGTCCCCTCCTGCTTACTCTCCCCACCTGTGCTGTGTGAAGCTGCTACTTTCATTGTCCGGGAACTCTTCCTTTCCTGGAGCTCTGCTTTGTTCTGGTTTTCCACCTACGTTTCTGGCCAGTCCTTCCCAGTTTGTCTCACTGGCTCCTCCTCTGCCTGCTGCCTGATGCTGGTCTCCTAGCATTGGTTCTGTTCTTCCCACTTGCTCTGGCTCAGTGACCACATCCATTTCTGTGCCTTGGAACGATCACCAGTAACTAGTAACCAGCACCCAGCTCCCTGCTGAATTCCAAATCTCTGTCTCCAGTCAGCTCCCAGACCACTCCACCTGGGAACATTGCTGTCACCTCAAATTCAGATTCACTGTGTGCCGGTCTGAATCACTTCCCTTCCCGCTCTAAACCTCCTCTTTCCATATCCCTATGTTCAGGACCCAGAATCCTCAGAATTATCCTTCACACACTCTTCCCTCCTGCTCTGCACTCATTTGCCTAATTCTATAGAGTCAGCCTCAGAAATTGTTCTTAAACCTGGCGCTGCCTTCCTCTCCATCCCCGTGGCCTCTGTCTCCATTCAGCCCCTTGGTCTCCTGATCACGGCTACTGCCCCCAGTGGACCCCCACTGCCTCCCAATTGTCGTCGCACCAGATGAGATGTGCTGCTTGGGCAGCTGAGGGAGAAAAGCCCATCGGACCTGGGAATCCAAGCAGATGGGGGCCCAAGAAAGAACGGAGATTTCTCAGGCAGTCAGGACCCTGGATGATTCTGCAGCTCGAATCGAAGAGACAGATATGAAATCTCAGCAGATCCTGCCTCTACCAGTGACCAGACCAATCCCCAGCCACTCACTCCCAGGGTCTGCCCACGGCCGCCTGCCTTCACTCACTTCCCGCTCCCAGGGAAGGTGCCAAAGGCCATATAATTAGTTATCCTAAAGCGCCACTTCGGGTCCATCATTTTCTGGCCCTCAGTCATTGATGCCTCCCATCATCCACGGAATACACAACGTACAGTTGACCTCCAGGAGCCCCATAATCTCTCTCATGGCTTTGGTCCCCCGTGCATCTCCACTTACTCACCCAAATTAACCTTCCTCCTCCGCCCCACTGAGCTATGGACCTTGATTTTCCAATCGCTGAAATTTTGCCTATGCCTTTTCTCCTTCCAGAACCCGGTCCTATAATTCCTCAAACTCGTTTGTTTAGATCACACATGATTATTCATCTGCTCAACTGTTGATTGGGAGCCAACTACGGGCCAACTCGATTCCAGTGACGAAGGCAAATCTCTCCCATTGAGGAGTTCCTCATTCCCCGGGAAAGACAGACGGGCAAGGGAAAGGAAGTTACATTAATTACAATGTGATCAATTCTGCAATGATGCTACCGGATGTAGTCCTAGGAGCCTCCTGCAGAGAATCTCTCATATCTCATCATCACAGAGACGGTCAGCTCACCTTAGGGAGGAAATACTTTCTCTCTTTTGAACTCTGAGGGTGTGGTTCTCAACGGTACAAAGATTCATCTGGAGTGCTTTTTAATCACACAATTTCCAAGGTCTCATTTCCAGAGATTCTGTTTCAGTAAGTCTGGGGTTGGAACTAGAAATAAGCATTTTTAATAAACCCCTCAGTGAATATAATATAGGTGAGGCCACAGGACACACTTAGAAAAACATTGCTAAGGGGTTTATTGCTTTTGCAACTCACAGAAGATACCAGATATTGCCTTGTGATCTACCTACTTACATATATGGCTTATATAGTTTGCTGAATGATAGCTTTTTAAAAGTAAGGTCCTTTTTTTTTTTTAACATCCTTAGATTTCTCCATAGCATAAGAACAATGCATGAGAAATTGCATATCTTTTGTACCTTCACGAGTTCTTAATAGTTTTAGTAAAGTCCTTTTTTGTGTTTGAATTTTTATAATAACTACATATTGCTTTTTTAAATGAAAATTTAAAAAAGATTATCTGAAAATGTGTTGCTGCTGAAGGCTGAGTTATTAGTGACAAGATGGGGGGCACATGGGGTTGCTGCCATGTCCCTGAGGTGCCAGCCCCGCACAGGGAGGCAACCAAGGCAGGGCACCTGCTGCATGTGCCACCCACAGCAGCTAACGCTGCCCTAACCTGAGGTTAAGGAAATGCTTCAGAAGGATGCCACTGGGTGAGCTTCAAAGTTAAGTCTGATCTCCTGCAGCACAGTTGACAAACCACTCTTTCTAACAGGTTTTTCGGTGGCCTTTCATGAAAATGTGGATGGAGGCCCAGGAAGCCCAAGAGTCCTTGGCCCAGCTGGAGGATGTCTGCCTTCCTTTGCTTGCAGCCCCCACCAGGCACCGCACCTAACCGCTCCTGCCTGAAATGGCTGCAGGACCACCAGACATCCTGGGGCGGGGGTACTGAGGTTCTGGTCCCAGCCAATGGGGATGACTCTGCCCTCTCTCTGCTCCAACGGGGTCCTTTTCCAGATGTGGCCACAGCTGCCCTGTGATGCCCCACGCACTGGGTCCCTGGTTGTGGCAACCTCTATGTTTATGTCTCTTGGGGTGCTGGCCCTGGACCACATACATCAGAGCCATCCCAGTAGTGAGCTTGAGCCCAAGCTGCACCTGGAATCACCAGAAAAGAAATAAAAAAGGAACATTAACTTGGAATTAATATTCTCTTTGTTGTTTTTCCCTCTAATTCTCTTCCTGTTCTCAGGAGGGGCTTATTCACCATCCCGAGAGCACCTCTTCCCCCAGCTTTCAACTCTCTCCCCACTGCTGTGTGGTGTTAGCCCTACTCCAGTCTTCAGATTCTAGAAAGTTCGAGAGTCTAGAACAAGTCCAGATCTTGGGCAGAGGAGTTTTAAGGATCTACTCTTGAACAAGGCACATATTGTATCTCGGAACCCAGTGAGATGCAGCCTAGTGGCTCTGTAGGGCAGGGAAGGCTGGGAGACTTCAGGACTCAGAGCAAGACTTAAAGTTGGACCCAGAACTGGACCAGGATGGAGCCATCCCAGTCACAGGTGCTGTGATGGGGCCCAGAGCAGCAGGTGCCTTGCTCTGCAGTGGGGACGTCGCAGCGCAGACCCACATGCTCAGGTATGACCCACAGAGTATACCTGAGGGAGCCAGAGGTATGGCCAACGGTCAGAATTAAGATAGCCCACTGGTAAATAGAGGGCCCCTAGATGTTGGGCTGAATTTGAGGAGCTTCTCTTAGCGGGTTTGTGCTACTAGGTGATTCAGCAGGACGGGGCAGCAACACAAGAGTCCAGTTATCAATTCTGAGGTCAAGGAATGTACCATGGCTTTGGAGCAAAGCTAGCTTTGATATTTAAACAAAACCAGAAGGAAGAGGGACATATGCCGAGGGCTGGGGTTTGGAGATGGGCTTCAGAAATTATCCCTGTGTTTCTCTTTACAGGATTCAGTGGGGCAATCATGCCCCATCACAGGGCTGAAGCAGAAAGCAGAGAGGGTAGACCAGGCAGCCCCAATACTCTCCTGGGTCCAAAGGCCAACCACTGCCTCAAACATGTAATATTTCTTTATTATAAAACCGGCATCCTTCCTTATCCTCACGTGCCCTGGTTCATGCTATCTGAAAATTGGAATTGATCACCATGGGTGCCTTTTCAGAATATCTGCTAAGCAAAATGGGGAAATGGCATTAGAAACGAAGTTAGTAATACAAACAAAAGCCCCAGATATATTCCCTTGGGCAGTGTTTCCTTTTCCTAGGAATTTGGTGGAAGTGAGACCGTTTAGAAACACCAATTTAGTCCATCCCACGGATGTGATCCAGGGCTCTGTGTAATCCATTATTTTCATTCCTAGAACAGAATCCTAAGGGCAGTTCTACTGCTATTGCCCCAGAAAATTGAACACTGAAAAGCTCATCACCTCGTGGTGGTTGTAAGTGTGAAATGTCATGATGTGCTTTACATTTTTTTGTTGGCAGTAAGTTATACAGGCTGGATCCTGCGGCAGGATTGGCTTTTGCTGATGTCAAAAAGGAACATTAATTTATTGGGGTGGATATATTCTAACACTGCTCTAAAAATCATTGCTGGTCACCACACTAGGATGTACGTCACCAGGAAATCTTCCTTGGTGTCTCACCCTTTCTACTGTCACATGGCTCGTGATTTAGGAAGATGTGCTTCCCTACCAGCCCACTTCCCACTTCAGCTCACCCTGCTTTATATAAGCTCCTTATGCCCCCACCCCTCCTTGTCTCTGTGGCAAGAGTTTCTGGTCATTGCTTTTACTGTATCTTTGAAATTATGTCAATGTGGTTTTTACTGCACATTTCCTTTAAGATGTTTGTTTGTGCTAAAGAACTTATACCAAGATTTTTTTTCCCCTCCCAGGGGATTAGCATTTTAGTAAGAGCTGAATAACAAAAGTGAATTGTACAAGCCTGTCAGAAACGTGGCAGTGCGTGTCTTACTTCTCATAATTGCCTTGGAATGATGAGAATTGAACAACTTGTTGTTGTTGTGCTGTTGTTCCAAAGTGAAAACAGGCACTTTTTCTCTGCCAGGCCTCAAAGATGGGTGTCAAAGGGGAAATGACCTGTGATGCCTTATAAAATGTAAATTCCGATTTTTTTCGATTAAAAAGGAAGATATGAAGCAAAGTGAGACGGGGCATGAGTGAGTGAACCACTAGGGCTATTTTGAATGTTTCTCAATTTTTTGTGGGTCTCACGCTCCTTTGAGAATTTGAGGCAATCACATTCATATACAGAGATACATAAGACAGGGCAATATTTCAAGGGAATTGTGGACTTCATAGCCCTCAGGTGAAGAAGATCCTCATGGGGTCCTCAAAATAATCTCCCCCTTCTGTTTGTTCAATCTTAACCCAGAAGCTGGAATAAATGGATGAAATTTAGAGTCCAATTAAGTTGCAAATACAGCATGATGCTTAGCATTGTGCTGGGTACAAAGGAACCTAGAAAAATCTAAGACCTCATCCCTGTCCCCAGGACTTTGAGATGACTATACAAACTTAGATGGAGTACCTTTCAACAAGACAGGATAGAGTTCAGTGCTAATCTGTGTGGTAGCGATGAAGAGAGTCAGTGGCTTAGTCAAAGAAGATTTCATAGAGAAAGAAGGATTTCAGTTGCATTTGAAAGAATCTGCAGGGCTTAGACAGACAGAAGAGAAATGTGAACGTATTCCGGGGAGACAATATGGTCCAGGAGGGAGAATACGATCTGATGTCGGATATATCTGGGTTTGAATCACCACTCTGTTGATTACAGACTCTGTAACCATGCTAATTTTACTTAATATCTCTGCATTTCAATTTCTACATTTGTGAAATGGGCATTTTTGTAGAATGGATGGGAATAAGAAATTAGACGATTTTTTAAAAGCACATGGAGCAGTGCTAAGAAGGCAAAACCTTTATTTCTCTTGTTTGCTACCATATCCCAAGGCGTAACCCAGGGGCTGGCACATAGAAGATGCTCGGATAAATATCTTCAAGAATGTTGAATAGATGAGTGAGCGAATGAGGGAATGAGTAAAAAATATGTTGAGTAGTAGAATCCAATGTGTAGCAATATACAATTTATTTTTTCAAACGTATTTTAATAAATAAAACTACAGGATAGCTATAACTAAAATGGATTCCTATTGTGTTCTAGATTGTTTGAGGACAAACTCCCCATTTTCTGGGTCATTTAAGCCCATTATAGCTTCATGTCCAGCTTCACAACTTTGGCTGATTTTAGTGTTGGTTTTTTTCCTTTTCTTGGGTTTTCAGTTTTTAGCAGTTTATTATGATGATCCTAAGTGTGATTTCTTTGTATTTATCCCACTTGGGATTCACTGACCTTCTTCATTCTGTAGGTTGATGGCTCTTATCAGTTTTTTTTTTTAATTTTATTTTCTATTGATGTGCAGTTGATTTACAATGTTAGTCTCAGGTTACAGCAAAGTGACTCAGTTACACATATACATGTATTTTTCAGATTCTTTTCCATTATAGCTTTTTACAAGAAACTGAATAAAGCTCCCTGTGCTATGTAGTAGGTCCTTGTTGGTTTTCATCAGTTTTGGAAAATGTTTGGCCGATACTCCTCAAATATTGCTCCCATTCTAGTGTCCTCCCTCTCCAAGTCTCTGATTATCTGTATGTTAGACCGTTTCACTGTCTCCTATATCTTTTATCTTCTTTTCTGTTTTTTCTCATTCTTTTGTCTGTGCTTCAATTGAACAGTTTCTATTAATTTGTCTTTCAGTCACTAACTTTTGTTCTTTTGTACCTAATCCACTATTAAACCCATTTAATGGGCTCTTAATATCAGATAATAACTTTTCAATTTTAAAATTTTTATTTTATTCTTTCCTAATAGATTCTAAGTCTCTGGTAAAATAATCCATCTTTTATTCTGTTTTCTTGAACATAGTAATCATAGTTATTTTAAAGCTCTTGCCTGCTATTTCCAATGTCTGGACTACCTATGGGCCTAATTCTATGGCTTATTTTTTCTATTGATTTTCAACCATACAGTACTTCATATGGGGCTTGTCACAGCTATATTACTTTATGTGACCACCTATATTAGATAAATCCTTAAGGGATCTCCAGATATTTATAATGTGTCTGTAAGGCAGAAGCTTCTTTCCAAAACCACAAAGGCGCCTACTTTTGTGATATTATGAGCAAATATCTAAGGGGACAAACAGCACTACCTGGTTAACACCATCTAGGGTTCTTAAGGTTCTAAGGACTTTCCCTCATTCAACATTCACTCAACAAGTATTTGAGATCCTGTTAAGCGCCAGCACTATTCTGGTGCTAAGGCTATTTTGGTAATCAAGATAAGGTCTCTGAACTTACAGAACTTGAATTTTATGGGGGAAAGACAGCAAAAAATAAACAAATAAATAGCAAGAAAACAATCTGGTAGTCATGAGTGTTCTGCTGATAATTAAAATAGAGTGGTGTGGTAAATAGTAACTTAGGGGGATACTTTACATTGGATGGTTAGGAAAAGGATTTTTTTGGAAGAAGGTGACTTTCAAGGTGATAACTGAACGACAAGAAGGAACTAGCGACGTGATTACAAAAAAGCATTCGAGGCAGAAGGGAGAACTAGCACAAGGGCCCGAAGAGAGGAAGGAGGCTGGCATGTGTGATGTAACCACATTTATGCATCAACTTAACTGGGTCATGGTATATTTGGTTGCCCATATATTTGTTTAAACATTCTTTCTGGGTGTGTCTGTGAGGGTGTTTCCAGGTGAGGTTAGCATCTGAATCAGGAATTTGAGTAAAGAAGATGGCCCTCCCCAGTGTGGCTGGGCATGGAGGGCCTGAATAGAACACAAAGATGGAGGACGGGAGAAATTGTTCTCTCTGCTTGACTACTTGACCCAAACCATTGGTCTTCTCCTGCAATCGGCCTGGGATTTGTATCAGCAGCATTCCTGGCTCTTAGGCCTTCAGACCTGGCCTCACACCTTCAGCTCTCCTGGTGCTGAGGTCTTCAGACTCAGGCTACACCCCACACCGCTGGATCTCCTGTGTTTCCAGCTTGCAGATGGTAGACTGTGGGAATTCTCAGCCTCCATAATCATGTGAACCAACTCCTTACAATAAATCTCTTTATGTATATAAATATACATATGCTACTGATTCTCTCTGCAGAGCCCCAACCAAAGTTAAAGGAAAAGAAAGAAGGTCACAGTGGCCCGAGTGAAATGGGGGAAGTGGAGAGTGAAAGAAACGAGGCAGTGGACAGAGACGGGAGACAGATCCTTCAGGACCCCATCAGTCAGAGTAAGGAGTCCAGGTTTATCCTAAGTGTGACAAGCTACTGAAGTGGGTGGGAATACAGCTCAGTGGTAGAGTATATGCTTAGCATGTGTGAGGTCCTGGGTTCAATTCCCAGTACCTCCATTCAAAAAAAAGAAAAAAAAAAAGGTACTGAAAAGTTTCACACAGAAGAGGAACAGGATCAGATTTTATTTTTAAAATCTCATTTTAGCTTTTGTGTAGAAAGCAGTTTGCAAGACTGAAAACAGAGAAACAAGTTGGGCTGTAATTGCAGTGGTCCAGGAGAGGGGTGCGAGGGCTTGGGTGAGGATAACGGGAGTGGAGACAAACAGGAATGGAAGGACCCAGGATGGCTTTTGAAGGCAGAGTCAACAGAACTTGCCAACAGCTGGGTGTGAGTGGGAAAGGAGGGAAGACTAGAGGGAAACTTAGATTTCTGGCTTAAGCAACTAGGTGGAGAGTAAAGCCATCCCACTGATTTGGGAAAACTAAAGGAAAGCTCATTTTAAAGTCGGTGGGGTGGACTGGGAATTCTCCTTAGGCTATGTTAAATTAGAGATGCCCGCTCACCATCCAAACGGAGATAGCAAATAAATACTTCGGCACGCACCTCTAGCTTTCCAGAGAGAGCTCAGGCTACAGAGCAGGGTGGGAAATCATTCACGTGTAGACGCCATCTGAATCCACCTTGGGACTAGATAAGACTCCTGCATTTCTTGACCAAGTATATAGAAACATGACATCTTGGACTGGAAGGGACATTAAAGATCCTCTGGTTCAATCCTATTGTTTCATAAATAGGAGAAATGAAGCTCTGTGAGGTTCAGTGCATTCTTCCTAGTCATACAGTCCCTCAGGACCCAGGGTTTCCTTACTTGGTTCAGTGCACTTTTATTTACCTTCTGCTTCTACAATAGTGCAACTTAACTCCAAAGTTATGGCAAATATTTGTCGAAAGAGATAATTAAACTGTGCGATATCAGATTGTAAATGATGAAAAAAAGTTGAAAAAAGGAAAGAAACCACAAATATATTGCTCTAAAATATTTCACTACCAACTTGAATTCAGATAAAGAAACAGGTTGGTTGGCAGACCGGTTAGCTCAGTGAGAAATGAATTAGCAGAAACATTTTTATCCAGAATGTATTGATGCAACCTTCTTTTTAAGAGATGGCTTTAAATTAAAAGACCAATCGTTTCTTCATCACTTAGAAGGAAAAAAACTTGCAATGTAAAAATCCCATTACCTGAGTTGTTAAACTGGGTAGTCAAATTCTTAGACCACTGGGTCTTACACACACGCGTGCGCGCACGCGCGCGCGCACACACACACACACACACACACATTTACAATTTCATTAGATAAACAGCAAGTGTGCATCCCGCGGCTACAGCAAAGCAGTACCAAAGGAAGATGTGAGACTGAAAAGTACAACCCTGGACATGTTGTGTCGGAACACTCTGAGGGGCGTCAACGAGGCAAAAAGTTGAAACTGATGTTATTGCTATCAAATTTTGCGGAAAAGAGCTAATCTAGGCACTGCGGATAAAATGGTGTGGCAATAACTGGTCAGTAATTCCTGGTATGAACATACCTCTGACTTGTTTATGAAACTCTCGACAACTCTGTAAGATATTCCAGCTATAATGTTCCAGATGCTGTCCTGCCTGAGAGGCTTTGCTGAGAAGAAGCAACAGCTGTGCCTTTCCCCTGTGCCCATATCCAGCAAACTCTGTGCTACCAATACAAGGGACAACCAGCAGCATCATTGAACCTCTTTGAGCTTCAATTTCTTGGTCAGTAAAAATGAAGCAAGTGATTGCTTGAGAATTCCCAGGGTCTTTGAAATCATAATTCCACCACTCACAAGGCCAAAATCAATAAAAAGAAAAAAAATTTCTACGGTTACGTGAGACTAATATTTTTCCTATGCTTATGCACAGCTGTGACCGGCCACTTGGAATGTCACACAACTTTGACCCCCTTTAACTTATGGCTCAATTTAAAATATCTTTTCTTTGGTATTTCACTGAGTCTTTAAATTAGTAAACACCGTTTTAGAGATAAAGTCACAGTAACTTCTCTAGTAACAACAACAGATAAATCCATCTTTCAAAGATGATCACAGATGAACTCTTCAATGCAAATATAAATGATGGATTCTTCCCAACGCATTAAGATGAGGTAGAAGGCTAGCCAAGTGTGAAGACATGCTCTGATGTTAGGTTGGTAAACAAGAGAGCACTTGTCAAAACCAGAGGTTGTCCCCTTTTAGTAAGGAGGACTTCTCTGTTGACCTAAATCGGTGAAGTCTTTGCAGGGTCTGATGCCACATCAATGACCAACAGCAGAGCAGAAGAGGAGTCCTCTGCCTGCCGCTTGTCCACTCAAGAGCAAGGCCTCTCTTCCTTGATTCAGTCAATTCTCTATATTTGGGGGAAATTTAACACAACATTAGCCCTGTTTCCCTCTGTCACCCCTAAATGTTGACCCAACTTAATGTCAACTCAAATTTGACATGTGCCATGTTTCGTAGTTGGGAAGCTTCCATATTTTCCAGGATTTTGGTTGTGGTAAAACAGGAAACATTCCTGATTTTTTTTTTTTTTTTAACAACCAGTTACTTTTACTAATGTGTGCATGCTATGTCATGGGCACACTGTATTTGCAGAAAGCTGAGTGAATGTATGAATGGATGGACATCCTTATAGTCTGGGGAAGAACTCAATGTGCCATGAAGGTGGAAAGTAGGACTGCATTTATAGTTCCCTGAAAAGTTTCCCAAACTGGTTCCACATCATGTGCTATCAGGGAAATGCAAATTAAAACAATGAGATACCACTCCACACCTAGTAAAATGGCAAAATCTGGAACACTGACAACACCAAATGCTGGTGAGGATGTGGAACAAAAGGAATTCTCATTCACTGCTACTGGGAATGCAAACTGGTACAGCCACTTTGGAAGAGAGTTTAGCTGTCATCCTATGATCCAACAGTTGGGCTCCTTGGTATTTATCCAAAGGAGTAGAAAACTTATATCCACACAAAAACCTGTGCACAGATGTTCATAACAGCTGCACTCATAATTGCCAAAACTTAGAAGTAACCAAGGTATCCTTCAGGACCGTGAATGGATAAATAAACTGTAGTACATTTGGACAATGAAATGACATTCAACACTAAAGAGAAATGAGCTATTAAGCCATGCAAAGACATAGAGGAATCTTATATGCCTCTGACTTAGTGAAAGAAACCAGTCTGAAAAGGCAAAACTATGGAGACAGTCAAAAGATCAGCAGTTGCCAGGGGTTGGGGGTCAGGGGAGGGATGAATGGGCAGAACAGAGATGATTTTTCAGACAGTGAAACAACTCTGTATGAGACTATAACGATGGACACGTGCCCTTATCCACTTGTTCAAGCCCATAGAGTGAATCCTAACATAAAATATGGACTTTGGGCTTTGACTATGTGCCAGTGTTTATCAACTGTAACAAATGTACCACTCCGTTGGTGGAGGTTGATAACAGGGGAGGTTCTGCACATGTGGAGGCAAGGGGTATGTGGGAAATCTCTGTACCTTCCCCTCAATTTTGCTGTGAACCTTAAACTGCTCTTAAAAAAAGCCTATTTTGAAAAAAACATTCTAATAATATTCAGAAAAGGGGAATGAGGTAAAATGCTTCCTACACTCCCTCTTCTCAGCCTAAACTCTGGGCCCAATGCAGACACCCAGTTTCCCCACACCAGGTATACACCCCAATTAAACTGGAGGAAGCAAAAAAGATCTGTTTAACTGCAAAGCCTGCCCTCTTTCCATTTTACCATATCATCTCCACCATCTTGAAGTCTCCTAAAGTATATTATATACTTACCTTTTCTTAAATGGAAAGTATTGAACATGAAATGAACTTGATGACTTAAAGACGTAGTTAGGAGCATAATTTCCATTATCCTGGACATTACTGCAGCATTAGAATTATTTGACCAAACATAAAATGATTCCTCATTGTTTTATTTTTTTTTGAATTGTTAAGTCTGGGTCTTTTTCTGCCTCCTCTTTTGTCACCAGCTGTCATGTTGATTTCTAGAAGCCTCTTGATTTTTTTCGAATTAGTTGCTTCTAATCTTCTGTGGGCTAAGAAATCAGGTAACTGGGTTTATTAGGATCATGTCTAAAATGGGAAAAGACAGTTGCTGAATGGCAGAGTAAAAAGATGGAAATAAAATTCATGAGCTTAGTGAATGAGATCTATGGTGTTTATTTTAACTTCTCAGAGGGCTTATTCTTTGAGCTGTGTTCTCAGTGACTGACATTATTGGAAAAATGACCTCTGAGTAGGTGAGTTATTGCTGCAAAAAAAGCATTGTTTCCTTTAAAATGAATAAGAATGGCAGCTAATACTGTATTCTGTTTTCTTTGTAGAATGGATTCTTTGTTTAAAAAGAAGCAGGCAAAAAAACCAACAACAAAAAAAGGTGGAGTGATATACTCTAGGAAGGAAGACCTAAAGTGAGTCACGTTATATGAATAGCTAAGTTGATAGGAAAATAAATGTTATTTTGCTCATAACAACACTGAAAAGTCAATAAGCAGCAAATGAACTTCAGAGTAGCAGGGCCAATATTCATTTAGATGTCCTTTATACTTAAAAGAACAACACCCAAACAAAAATAAAGCAAGAGGTAAGCACAATGCCTAGAAGGGCTACATATACAGGGGAACAAATCAGTGTATAAATAGATTTGTAAAACTTATTCATGAGACATCGATAGCTCATTAATGGAGAGGATGAGAAGAGGTTCCTTTATTCAGAGTAGGTTCCATTATTTTTAATTCTGTAGTTTAAAGTGTAGTAAGGGATTTGAAAATGGAAAATTCTAGTAAAAAATTTTAGAACACCAAAACAGGAAGAAAATTCCTATAAGCGCAGATGTTTATACTCTTGGTAATTGTACAATAAAGATTTAATGGACTTTATCTGATTTTAATGCTGCCCATTCTTCACCTGCCTCGACAAAGACATCTCCTTTACTCCTGCCCTGCAGAACATCTTATGACTATTTTTGGGTGTCCATAAAGGATATTTTATTGTAGACTATAAGCAGCTTCTTATCTTTTAACCACTATCTTGGATTCTAAACTCTACTTTGTATACCAGAGATGTTATCTAGGTCTTACCTTATACGCAAATTCCTTTCAAAGATAGTGCCTTCCTAGAAGATTACATTTAGGAAGTTTCTGAGCTCACATTTGTGCTCAGCAGGAAGGAATGTGGTGGTTGATTAGTAATGTCTACCACGGGCAAGACACAGGTGATAGAAAGATGCATGGCAATAAATCATCTCTTACTCCTGTATCCTGCCTACAGTGAACCAAGAGAGTCCTGGTTCATGCTAAACATCTCTCTTTGGCACTGAACTTTCAGTTAATTAGGAAGATCAGCTACCTCTAATACCTGCTTGTGGAATATGCAAGTATATTGTTTCTGCATTTGAAGACAACGAGGTCTATATGGATTTATTTCTTGGCCACTTGGTGGGTGGATTATATAAATTATGGAAATAATTTAAGGTGCTTGAAGAGTATTTAACATAAATGTACTTTCTGCATGACCAATACACACACACACAAAGACACAGAAAACAACATCTATGTCTCATTGAAGGCTTTCTCCGTCTCTTGACCTAGTGCCATTTCTTAATCTCTCTCTTCTGAATTAAAAAAATTAAATCAAAGATAGCAAGTTTTCAACCTGCTCATAGAGAAGGGAAAAGACTGACAACATTGATCAACAGGAAATACGATTCATACCATAGCAACAAATTAGCCATAGTATTCCATATACTTGAAGGTACATTTGACTGAAAACGAAATGGAAGGGGGACAGCTCTTTAGAAGAAATCAAAAGAGGAAAGAAAGAGAAGGAAGAAGAAATGTTACATTTTGATGCCCAATCATTCAAGGAACGCTGGGCTCCTGCCCTCAAGGAGCTTCTGGTCTAGTTTAGATCGGTGCATACGCACCCTGGGTGTGCTTGGAGAACTATCAGCTAGCGGTGGCTGTTCCTGATTTAAAAGAAAGGCAAGTGTATACTTGTTTTAAGGTGTTGCAAGACTGAAATTTCCTCCTATCCTCTTTGGTAGCCCTGTGCATGCTCTTGTTGCTCTCAGGTAAGTGGGACTCCCTCCCGATGTCCAGCAGCCCCATCTTAATATCCGCTATCACTGCACTTTTTGATATACAGAATTCTGCAAAATAACTACAGAAATATATAAATATTTAAGTAAGAATTAAGTCTTTCAGAAGGCAGTCTCTGCCTTTACCTCTGTAAGACCCAAGTAATTTTTAAACTTGAATGAACAATAAAAACAAATTTTAAAGAATGGAAAAGGGCACCTGCTTTCTCTTTGCTTCCAGGCCTACAATGACCAATAGAATAGCCACTAACCCCATGTGGCTTTTGAGCACTTGAAATGTGGCTAGTCTGAATCTAGGTGTCCAATAAGCATAAAATATACACTGGATATGATGACTTAGAACAAAAGAGAACATAAAAAATGGTATTATTAACTTTTTCTATTGGTCACATGTTGAAATGATAATATTTTGAATATAATGGGTTAAATTAAATCTACTAAAATTAATTTCACCTGTTCCTTTTTACTTTCTTTTTGTGTTTACTAGGAAATTTAAAATTGCCTAAGCGGCTCACAGTGTATTTATACAGGACCTTGCTTCTTTAGGCAATTGTTTCCTTAAAAACATTCAAGATGGACGGTGGTGTAGTTTATTTTTGAAGACTCACAGAGATAGAGGTAAGCAGTCTATGCTAATTTATCCTTCAAGTCCAGAAAACTCCCTCTATCTGTCTAAAAGGACACAGATGTTAAAAGTGTCTATTGCAGAGGGTCACAAGGTTTTTCTCTATGACACAGATAGTATATATTTCAGGTTTTGAGGACTAAATGGCCTCTGTCACAACTGTTCAGCTGTGTTCTCACAATGGGAAAGCTGCTATAGTCAAGACCTAAAAGAATGAGTGTGGCTGTGTTATAATAAAACTTTATTTACAAAAGCAGGCGGCCATGCCATGAGACACCAGGAATTTCTAAGTATATACTAATAGGCGTGACACAAATACCTCATAAGATGAGACAATTCGACAGGAGCAATTTGCTCTTGTTCAAAAATATATTGTCTCCTTTTGTAGTTATTGGACTAATTGGCACAGAAGAGACAGTAGGTCTGAAACCATGAAAGGTCTGCATTAAAAATGACATATTTAAATACAAAATAATTTTTCAATTTCATGTACATGCATTGAGTACTATGTGCAGCAATAATTTGTTATAAAGCTACCAGTCTTTGAAATGATTCCATATTCATAATTTAAAGAAGGAAACTATGTAATCCCACATAGACTTCATTACAGCCTACGGCAATGCCTGTTTTCTCAGGCTGAGTAGAGCTTGTGCTCTCAGCCAATGAGAGAGGATGTGGCAGACTGCTATATGCTTCTGTCCAATAAGCATTACTGTACTATAAAGCATGTACTCTCAACCAATCAGCTTGAATGGGTTTTGTAGCGTGTTGTTTAGTTTACAATGGCCTCTCTTTTTGACACTTATTTTCTGTTCTGGTTAATAGCATTGACCCATGAATGTCTGGCAGTGCGTACGTGTGATAAGACTGGACCTGATTTCAAGGGAAGAGTATCACCGGGGGTTTAAATGTCAGTTTTACAATAGCTTGAGGCACCTTCATGGAAATGGTTGAGGAAACAAGAGGGAATATCAGCAGATGATTGGGCTTGGTGGGAACTTTTGATGCTGTGATGGGCATCCTGAACATTGTTGCAGCCCGGGATAAGGAGAAACGATGGTGGGAGACTTGTGCCCTTTCTGGGGACTTAGAAAGAATAGACGGGAGACTGGCAGCATGGCAGTGAGCAATGCTGGGCGTGCCAACTGCATAGGGATGGGCCTTCCCCATCTCCTCCAGTACTGGTATGGGAGGCAGTCCCATTTCTAGAAAAGCAAACCCTGTGATAAATAAGTTTATGAGTAATACAATAATGCAGTAATACAGTAATTCAGAGTAGACTTAACAAAGTTTTTTTCTAGTTTGTTTTGACAAATAAGACATCTTTGGATCTGCCTTAATAATTCTATTTTAAAATGTCATGTAACTTACATGTTTCATTAATTACATATTCAGCCACCTAAACGGCTTGAAAACCGTTTATTTTCTAAAGTGGGTTTAATATTTTCCTCCGAAATACTTTTAAGCCATTCATTTCCATGACAAACTCTGTAATACAAAAGTAATCTCTGAGATGATCTCTGACCAAATCATGACAAATTCTAAATCAGCAGCATCTAAATTAGTGCCTCCACCAGCTAAACAGTGGCATCAGTCATTAATCTCTTTGTAAAATTGTTAATTTTTTTTCTGTTTAAAAGAGATGGTAAAATCATGTTCTTGTAAGTTACAGTTTAAAATTGAAAAAGGATATATGATCCCTCTGAAGAAGATAGTCTGCTTCAGAAAGCAGTTTGTATTCCATTCTGGGTTAGAGATGGTTACCAAGGAGACAGCTCAACTTCATCAGTAGGCTTCTAGGATCAGGAATCTAGTGGGCTCTTAGGAAGTGTTAGTAGAAAGAAAAAGGAGAGAAAGAAAAAAAAGGAGGGGGAAGGGACAGGGGATAGGCTTTTTCCTATTAGCAAAGAACATTATGATGTTTAATTCCATGTGTCAACTTAGGTAGGCCATGGTACCCAGACATTTGGTCAAACACTAGGCTATATGTTGCTGTGATATTTTTTAGATGAGCTTAACATTGGAATCAGTCGAACTTTGAGTAAAGCAGTTGTGGGTGGGCCTCATCCAATCAGCTGAACACCTTAAAGGGAAAAAGACTGAGATCCTGGTACATCCAGACAATGGAATATTATTCAGCTCTAAAAAGAACTGTGCTACTAAGCCACGAAAAGGCACAGAGATACCTTAAATGTACATGCTAAGTAAAAAGAAAGCCAGTCTTAAAAGGCTACATACTGCATGATTCTTAACTGTATGACATTTCTGGAAAAGGCAAAACTATGCACACAGTTTTAAAAGATCAGTGTTTGAATGCAGAATGAATAGGTGGAGCACAGAGGATTTCTAGGGTGATGAAACTACTCTGCATGATACTGTAATGATGGATACAAGCCTTGATACATTTGTCTAAACTCATAGAAAATACAACATCAAGACTGAGTCTTAATGTAAGGTGTAGACTTTTGAGTGATGCTGATGTGTCACTGCAGGTTCATCAGCTGTAAAAAAAAAGTCCCACTCTGGTGGGGGATGTTGTCAGTGGGGGAGGCTCTGCATGTACGGGGGCAGGAGGTATGTGGGAAATCTCTACCTTTCTTTAAATTTTGCTGTAAACCTTAAGCTGCTCTAAAGATAAAGTCTATTTACCAAAAAAAAAAAAAAAAAAGGACTAAGGTACTCCAAGGAAGAGGTAATTCTGCCTCGACACTGGTTTTGAACTCAAACTACAATATCAGCCATTCCTTGAGACTCTAGTCTGTTAGCCTATCCTTCAGTCTCCATAATCATATGAGCCAACTCCTTAAAAAGCTCTGTATATGTGTATGTATGCATGTGTGTCTGTGTGTGTGTGTGTGTGTGTGTGAATACATCCTATTGGTTGTGTCTCTCTGGAGAACCCTAATATAAACATCATATAAAGTAGTATTGCACTGATGTAAACACATTCTATGTGTAAGTGCTTTTTTGTAAATGGTGGTTGTTCCATGGAGAGAAAGATGGGGTAACTCAAAGCTTGAGGAGATGTGAAGCTTTAGTGGATGTAGCAGTAAGCAGTCAGAGTTAGGGCTCTCCTGGTAAGAAGCATCCCAGCTCCCAATGAAGGACGTTTAGGATGAGTCTTGGATTTTGAATAGAACATGAGATAGACCTGATGGTCTCAAACTTGCAGCAGGTAGTTGAGAGCAGGGGTGCCATCTGCCCTGGAAAGTCTGTTTCATTAATGAATCCTACCAGACTTACAAGCAAATCCCATCCTAGTGACTCTGAGGGCCAGGAGCTTTGATGAAAGCTATGGTGCTAGTCAGAACAGCTAGAAGCTCTGATTGGAAGTATAAGGATTCCAATGACTGAAAAAGACATTTTCTACAGAGCTTTCAGAATAAAACAAAGATTAACAATGACTGATAAGATTCAAGGACGGGTGAGAAATGTTGCAAATGTACTTAGGTATGTATTTTTTTAACAGTACTTTGCTCTGTGGGTCTATCTTCTTTGCTTTTTAATGTTTGTTATCTGTCCTAATAAAGAGATATCTTCTTTGTAAAAAAGAATTATAATTACATTATACATTATAAAATAAATTAATCTTTCGACTAATCATACCTTTGGAAGATTTGCGCTTTTTAGACTGGAAAGCTCTAATGTAAGAATTGTCACTTACTTGGTGGCCAGTGCCCTAATCATATGCTAAGTACTAAGAGGAATTAAACAGTCTTTTGAGTGCCAAGCTTGCAAACTCAACACCATAAAGAGAAAGAAATATTGGAGAATCAAAATAATATTAAAATTTCCATGTCTGAGCAACCTAAGTGTCCACTGACAGATGAAAGGATAAAGAAGATGTGGTATGTGTGTGTGTACACACACACACACACACACACACACACACAATGGGATACTACTCAGCCATAAAAAAGAATGAAATAATGCCATTTGCAGCAATATGGATGGACCTAGAGATTATCATACTAAGTGAAATAAGTCAGACAAATATCAAAGAGCAAGACAAATAACATAGGATATCACTTACCTGTGGAATCTAAAATGTGATACAATTTACACAATGGAAACAACTCACAGACATAGACAAACTTGTTACCAAAGGGGAAAGGGGAGGAGGATAAATTAAGAGTTTGGGATTAACAGATACAAACTACTATATACAAAATGGATAAAAAACAAGGTCCTACTGTATAGCACAGGGAACTGTATTCAGTATCTCATAATAACCTATAATAATAAAGAATATGAAAAAGAATATATATGTATGTTTAACCAAATCACTTTGCTGTACACCAGAAACTAACACGGCATTGTAAATTAACAATATTTTAATTTAAAAAAATTCCAATGTCTGGGTGAACTTCAAATGCTGTCCAGGCCTCTATCACCAATAATTATAACAGAGTAGCACTCACAAGACACCATATCTAGAATTGTGAACTTTTTCAAATATGAAGACTCTACAGTATTTCCAAAATTACTGGGATTCTCCTATAGAGTGCTAGCCTATATTTTTGTATCTGATGCAAACATACGTAATAACAAAAAATTATGATGAATTTGTAGTTATTTCAAATGAATGTGCATATTTATGCATATGACCGAGCTCCATGGTTAATTCAGTCTAGGTGGGTACAAGGATTCATAAGCCTCTTGTAGGGGCCACTGATTTAGATAATGGGAAGCAAATTGTCTCAATAAACTATACACCTTTCGACTCTCTGCGTCTTACTCAGAGCAAAAGCAAGGTCTTCCCTTTGAATTACAGATGGTGGATCCCACTGATCCACTCTCAACAGCTTCTAACTGGTCTACTGCCTCCACTCACCTCCATGCCCTCTCCCAGTTCAAATCCACCCTCCACATCATGGCCAGAGATACCTTTCTAAAAATCTAGATTTGATCCGGCTGTTTCCCCACTCTAACATATTCCTGGCCCCTCATCACCAAGAGCAGTGGTTCTCAATGTTGAGCACACATTAGACTCAGCAGGAGGACTCCTTAGGACAGATAATGGGACTCCATCCCCAGAGTTTCTGACTCAGTGAATCTGAGGCTAACGATTTGCATTTCTAAGAAGTCTTCAAGGGATGGTGATGGTGGTGGTCTGAGACCACATTTTGAGAACCACAGCCCCAGAGTGTAAAACCCAGACTTCTGAATATAACCAGAGTAGGTCCTGCGTTGTCTGGACCCTGACATCTCTCAAATTTCATCTCCTGCCCTGTCTGCCCTTCATGCTTTACCCACTTGTCAAATTCCAACTCATCCTAAGATTAAGCATCACCTCTCTCTCCGAGTGCCCTCCAGGCAAAATTAATCAATTTATCTTGCGAGTTCCCACAGACTTATTATGTATCACTCTCTTACGGCAAGCATCACATCTCTTTGCAATCACTTGCTTACACACATCTGCTTCACCTGCTAGATTATGGGCCCCAGGAAGATGGGATCTGGAGGTACAGCTTAGTATTTCCAGCACCAAAAGATAGTGGGTTCTCAGTAAGTATTTATGTGGGTTTTAAATCAGTATAAATAGCAAACGCACAACTTTTACAACACACCGTCTCTAAGGCATTTGGAAACCCTGCACCCTGCTGGCTTGCATCAGTAGGATTAGACTGTTGCCAGTGACTCAGACAGAGTTCAAGATGCTGCTTGCAGCAAAGAAAGTAATATATTGTTAACACCCTGTAGCTATTTGTGATCCTGATTAAAAAGGACATATGTACATCACGCATGCAAGTAGAATGAAGGAACATCTGAAATCTTTGTTGGAATCTAGGACCAACTAGACTGACACCAAACCAAAAACTTGTGTTTGTCTCTGAAACTGTAAGGTTCAGTGAAAATCAAAGATGGTTCCACATTCCTTCCAGCAATGCGGCATCAGAGCAAAGGAAACTATATTTCAGTGATCTTTTCTGTGTATCTTTTACAAACACAGCTGAGAATTCCCAAATGACAGAATAATTGGAGTATGGCAATAAGAGATGGAGGAATTTTAAAATTTTTTGAGATTCTCTATAGTCCACGAAGTAAAGAGAAAAAGGAGAGTCTATAAGGACATCTGATGTGGCTGCAAGTAAACACTGAAATTTATGTGTACTGGGTCTGGGGACTATTTGTGAGACAGTTGCCTCTGGAGACACCTGTATGACTGAAAATCAGCATCTTCAAATGTAAACAATGCTATATACACAGAGTCTATCAATGCTATATACACAGAGTCTATCATTCCATTATTGGCTCCTATGTGAGCTATATTCTGGTTGATTACTCATTCATAATTAGAGTGTTTTTGTATTTTAGTTCCAAGGATACATATATCTGATCTGTGACTGCTGTAATCTATCAGTTACCCCTTCCTTCCTTCCTTCCTTCCTCCCTTCCTTCCTTCCTTCCTTCCTTTCTGCCTTCCTTCCTTCCCTCCCTCCTTCCTTCCCCTGACTCTCTTGCCCTCATATATTCATACACACATACAAGCTTTATATATACATATATACACAGACATGTACACACATTCTCCTATTATTCAGTCATTTCTCTTGATTTTCATAAATTAATTCACCGAATGATACCTCCTCATGCCCTGATAATAGCGACCAAATTTTGTTCAACCTTTAACTCTCTGTTATCAGATCCTGCTCATGAGAACATACTCTGCTTTTAAAATGTTCTTCAGATATTTTGTTCATTTTTACTCAATAGGTAATTGAGTGTCACGGGTTCTGGTGACACCAAGTGAACCAAACAAATACAATACCTGACATCACTGGGCTCACAGCTTTATGGGGGAGACTGTCAGTAAATAAGTAATATCACACATAAATACACAGTTACCAAGTACAAGTTCCCTGAAGGAAATGTCTTCCCTGTGAGATGTTAAGAATGAATGATCTAATTTAAATGAAGGAAATAAGGAAAATTACATCATTGGCCCCCATTCTTCTCTCTTCCCTGTATCCAAGCTGTTTGTCATATGATCACCCCTCTGACAAAAGGGGAGGAGTGCACTTCCCACCTTTAACTCTGGCTTTGGCCTCAGAACTTGGTTTGACCAATAGAAGGAGGCAAAAGTGATGTCGTGCCACTCTTGAGTCTAAGTCTCCAGAGTCCACGTGTGTTTGTATTTTCCCACTGCACTTCTGCCATTGCCATGATAAGAACATGCCCAGGTCAGCCTGCTGGTCTCGGGGGAAGAGAGACACCCAGAGCTGTAGTCCATCTTGCTTTAAAGCAAAGCCTCCAGCCATCCCATAGGCACATGTGTGAGCCCAGCTTACATCAGATGATCCAGCGGACCTGTGGGTGCATTAACTACGATAATAAATGATCCTTTTTTTGAGCCACTGAGTTTTGACTTGGTTTGTGACACAGGTATTATTAGCAATAGCTAACTGATGCAGGGCATCAGAGAAGTCTTCTCTCAGAAGGTGACGTTTGCCCTGAGATCTAAACATTAAGCAGGTTTTAAACAGATGAAGAATGCAAGAGTGTCCTCATGGAAGGAAGACTTTAGGTGAGAAAGAACTTGATTGCTCCAATGACTGGGGGAAGCCTGTGGCTTAGAGGAGAGAATGAGCTGAAGCTAGAAAGAAGGCACTAGATCGTGCGTGGCTCTTCAGACAGTCTTTTTAGAGAATCTTAGATTAAATTTCAGAAAGTGAACTCAGAGGAGAGCTATTGGTAATCAAGAGTGTTAAAATCAAAGGATTGTTATGGGGGAAAATATTTGCAAATGATGAGGCTGACAAGGGCTTATTTTCCAGAATATACAAACAACTCATACAACGCAATAAGAAAAACCAAACAACCCAATGAAAAAGAATATATATGTATATAACTGAATCAATATGCTGTGCACCAGAAACTAATACAACATTTAAAATCAACTATATTTCTATTAAAAAAAAATCAAAGGATTGTTGTCTTCGTTACTATTAATCTAGAACTGCACGGTCCACTAGGGTAGCCACTAGCCACATGGGGCTACTTAAGTTTAAATTAATGAAAATTCAGTCCTTCAGTTGCACTAGCCTTATTTCAAATGCCCAGTAGCCCATGTGGCTAGTGGCTACCATATCAGCTGTACAATATAGAGCACTTCCACATGATGGGAAGTTCTATTGGACAGTGTCGAAGTGTTATTACTGTGTAACAAATTACCATAAACTTAGTGGCTTAAAACAGTACACGTTTATTATCTCAGTTTCCATAGGTCAGGAATCCAGGTACAGCCTAGCTGGGTCCTCTGGGTAGGGTCTTACCAGGCTGAAATCAACCTGTGGGCTGGGGTCTCCTCTGAGGCTCAGGATCTTCTTCCAAGCTCCCTAGTTGTTGGCAGAATTCATTTCATTGTGTCCATATAGCTAAGGGACTGCTTGCAGCTCCTAGTGGCCACCTTAAGGTCCCTACCATGTGTCCCCCTCGTCTCACAACATGGCAGTTTGTTTCTTATCCAGGGAGCTGGAGAATCTTGGGGGCCATCTTACAATCCTGTCTACCACAGAACTGATGGAGAAAGCGGGAAAAGGTTAAATAAGTTAATAATAGAGAAGGCAAGTGGTGGGAGAATTTGGAATGATTCTCACCGGCTTGGAGCACAGGTGTAATTGCTATTTACATAATCTCTGCATTTGCTGAGGTCTGTAACAGCTTTCTTGTAATTAAAGGCTGGCTGTAGCCAGGATCCAGGTTTACCCACTGTAGTTTCACCCTCAAAGTAGCTGGAACCACTTCTCTGCAGCTGTGAAGAAGAAGAAACAAGCCCGACAAGAGCAAACACCAACCGATGTTACCTTAAGGGCTGATGTCCCTCTATTCTAGTTCCTCGCTGTCACTAACCTCTGAGAGTTTCTGACTTTCCGCTGGTCTTGATCTCCAAAACCCAATTGCTCCTTCTCAGATGAGCTGGTTTACTGGCTTGACACACTCCAGCCTCAGCCTGAACTCCCTGGCTTCCAGACCCTTGGCCCTTTCAACTGCAAACATTCTTGGGCACAAGGCCTGCCTGGCTGCTGCCCATCCCCCAGGTGACTTGGGTTTTGGGGAAGGAGAGGACTTTAAATATTGATTTGCAGGGAGAAGTGAGCTGGCAGAAAAAAGCATTTACACCATTTGTTTTTTTTTTTTTTTAACTGAAGTATAGTTCATTTACAATATTAGTTTCAAGTGTACAGCACAGTAATTCAGTATTTTTACAGATCACACGCCATTAAAAGTTATTACTAGATAATGGCTATAATTCCCCAACAATATATCTTTGTTGCTTATCTATTTTATTCAGAGTAGTTCGTATCTCTTAATCCCATACCCCTTACTTGCCCCTGCCCCCTTCCCTCTCCTCTCAGGTAGTTTGTTTTCTATATCTCTGAGTCTGTTTCTGTTTTGCATACACATTCATTTGTATTATTTTTTAGTTTCCACATATAAGTGATATCACACAGTATTTGATTGGTTGCCCTGAATGTAAACTTCAGCTACAAAATATAAGGACTATGTGAGGCTAATTATTCATTTTAAACAGGTGCTAATTAAAAATTATGTAAGGAAGATATTTATCATTTTAATAAAATTATATCTACATTTTAAATTTCACAAACTATTTTTTCAATGTAGCACTTCGTTATTTTAAGAAATTCTATTTCAAAACTATATCTGATTTTGAAATGGCCTCTAGAATACCACTTTCTTTAAAAAAAATTTTTTTTTGTAACAGGTGAAGAATAAGTGTTTGCATTCTAACTCCAATCAGTATTTCAATGGAATGGAGATATTTTAGTGCCTTCAGTGGGCATTTCTCTTCTTGCCATCAGCACAACAGAACAAAAATGTACCCATATTAGCATTAATAATAAAACCAACTCCATTATGCAGACTTTCTTGTCAGTTAAATTTGTTGCAGGCTTAGTTTTGGATTCAATTTCATACATTGGGAAGTACTTTTGCCAATGTCAAATAAATTCTTGTTTTATCATTTTAATTTTGGAGGGTCTTTTTGTGTGTGTGTCTTCATTTTGCTTTCCTGTGTCTAAATTACCTTTTTAGAGGTTGGCAAATGGTTCTTCCCCACTGATACAGGAAGGATTTGATTTGGCAAACTTAGATATTTTCCCTGGGATGTGAATAGAGTTAATTTTAACAGAGCTGTTTCATTTTAACAGCCTCAACTTGCACAGTGTATGTCCTGCCAAACAGCTTTGTGTATGATCATCGACTGATGTCAGCACAGTTCTAGAAATAGTATTTGATAGTTAACAGCTGCCACAGAGCCAGAAGGGGAACACGAGACATTGTGTTTCAGGAGGGTTTACGAAACCGGTGGCTATTGTTTTTATTTATTTATTTATTTGATTTCTTGACAACCGGAGGGTTTAAAATACACAGCATTGGCTTTTAAAAAGGACTGATATTCCTAAGTAGGTCGAGTGGATCCTAGGACCTTGACACTATCTACCATATAAATATTATGCTCTGAAATAATATTTGATTCATTTAACGTAGGTTTTACTCATTTTGCAATGATGCATGTGGTCCACAGGTAGGAAACAAAAGTTTTTCTTTGGGGTGAGAGTTGGCCAACCTTTTCTTTAAAGAGCCAGATAGTAAATATTCTAGGCTTTCTGGGTCATGCACCCACTCAGTTCTGCTGTTACAGGGCTAAAGCAGCCACAGACAATATGTAAACAGATAGGAATAGCTGTGTTCCAATAAAACTTTATTTACATAGCAAGCAGTGGGGCTGGATTTGGCCACAGGCAATAGGGTTTTCACCTTTGCTTTGAACAGTGACTGGGAATACGCCACACATTTCCACGCAGCATTCCATAAAGGTTAAAGGTACACACACTCTCGTCTAGGCTTATGAATCACATGCCATATGCACTCCCTGTGGAATCACATGCAGTTCTTTTATGGCCACAGAGGGGTACTTAATTACACATGTAGATGTGCTCTACAACCACTCTAATAATGATCTGAGAATAATGTGAGCAATAGATATGCTTTTATGAACTGAGAGGATAAAGATCATGATCTCTGGTGTACAATGAACCTGATTTTCCCTCCCTTTCTTATTTTATTTAAGTTAATATCACCCTTAAAGTTTGAATTATCCTGCAAGAATGCAGGTTCATTAACTCCAGTTCAGCTTGTGCATCATCTTAATGGGACATATTTTGTAATGATGTGAATCACAAAACAGTTCTGTGCTCCAAATGACCTGCATGTTTCATTGAAGTCATTACAAGCAGTGCATACTAGTAAGAAAAAGGATTTTATTATTTAAAGATAACTTACAGAGGAAAAAAAATCTGAGGAAGCAAATTTAAAGCATGGTCTATAAAAAAGAAATCAAAGAATATGCTGGTTGCGAAATGTTATCTCGAAAGCCTTTATACACCCTCCTTGTGTTTACTCTCAACCATGAACTGACTACGATGAACATCACCAACTTGACTGTTCACAAAAATGGGGGGGTTGGAATGTAACAGTGCCTTACACATTATATTTTTCTGTATTCTTGTATCACATTTGTTCTAGAAATGCCATTTTAGCCTTTGGCACCTCAAAGGCAAAGTGATGGTCTCAAGCCCAAGGTGTCAACTTGAATAGGATCCCATGCCTTAGCAACTTCCTCAGAAGTGATCACTTTTCCAAACATGCCTCTTGCTCTAGGCTACATTTTCTTTCAACAATTAGTTTTGGAAAACTTTCCCTCTCTTAATGTCTCCACGATGTCTTTGTTATTCTTTCTTGTTTCTCCTATTTGTTACTTTCTAGAGATGGGAAAGCCATCTATTTGATGGGATTCAGGATGGTTTTAACACTGTTGCTCTTCTTTTTAGCTCAGTCTGTTACTCGCCTTCAATATACATGTCATATAATGCAACAGTGTTGCACCGCGCCAAACGCTGTGATGCTGTCTTTTTCTTTAAGGGGTTATTCTTATAGCAACTTAAGTTGAATAAGTAAATCATTACACTCTAAGTTATTCCTGTCTATGTACATAATGTATAAAAACTATGCCTATTATTATGTTATTCATTTCCTAATTGGATTAGGGCCATCTGTAGCTCTCTCTGGCTCTAAGTTATCTGAAGGATGCTGTGTTGTCAGCAACCATTTTTCAATTTAGTCTCCCACTGTCATGAGTAAACATCACTGATCTCAGCACTGATTGCTAAAATATCTCAGTCCTAACTTCATCATCATACTCTTCAAATGGCCTGGAAGTGTTTTTTATACACACTCTTCTCTCTCCCAAACCTTCTATTTTATCCTCTGGAATCCTTATTAAATGCTAAGCAAATTTTCTATTCCATCACTTCACAAATATTCCCTCCACTTCCTAGTTATAACTGGAACCTGCTCTCCCTGGAGGACAAGCATGTTCTTTATAGGGCTCTTAGGCAGTTGTTCATTCTCAGAGGATTACGTGTGACAGGGCAGGGAGCTGGGGGTGAGGTGAGGATGAGAAGGGCTTAGTATTCCCTTAACTTCTTTTTTTTTTTTTTATTGAAATATAGTCAGTTTACAATGTTGTGTTAATTTCTGGTGTATTGCACAGTGATTCAGTTATACATATATATATATATTCCTTTTCATATTCTTTTTCATTATAGGCTATTATAAGATATTGAATATAGTTCCCTGTGCTATACAGTAGGACCTTGTTGTTTATCTATTTCATATATAGTAGTTAGTATCTGCAAATCCCAAACTCCCAGTTTGTCCCTCCACCGTCTCCTTTCCCCTGGTAACCATAAGTTTGTTTTCTATGTCTGTGAGTCTGTTTCTGTTTCGTAAATAAATTCATTTGTGTCATTTTTTTAGATTCCACATATGATATCGTATGCTACTTTTCTCTCTTTCTGACTTACTTCACTTAGTATTGCAATCTCCAGGTCAATCCATGTTGCTGCAAATGGCATTGTTTTATTCTTTTTATGGCTCAGTAGTATTCTGTTGTGTGTGTGTGTGTGTGTGTGTGTCTCACATCTTCTCTATCCAATCATTTGTCAATGGATCTTTAGGTTGCTTCCATGTCTTGGCTATTGTAAATAGTGCTGTTATGAACACTGGGGTTCATGTATCTTTTCGAATTAGAGTTTCCTCCAGATATATGCCCAGGTGTGGTCCTTAACTTCTCATTGTGGCAGCCAAGTCATTCCTTCTCACATGGGCTTTGCTTCCTCTTTGAACCTCACGCCATCCAGTTGTGTAGCATTTCACCACTCCTCATGTCCGTCATCTACTAGGACAGAGGCTAGCATGGTGGAGGCACTTCAAAAATAGGGGAGGAGTTCCTGAAATAATCAATATAATTTCTCTTCATTCCCCATATTCATCAAGGACAAATCAGGCGCCCTCTCCATTACAGGTACCAGAGTCGTTTTAGGGGTTCTTGATTTCCAAGTGGGTAACCTATCTAAAATCCTTACCTCAATTTTCCTCACACTCAATTCCAATGATTTTTTTTACCTCGACAATCATGATTGTACTATACTTTATCATCACCTACTACCACCTACTAACTCAAACAATTTAACATTCTTGAAGTGTGTTCCAGTCAATCCCTGATTGTCCTTTGCTCCCTATCAAACCATCTACCTAGTGTTTCTCTGCATTTAGATATCTGCAAACAAGTTTATGGCCACTTAGAACACACATGGATATCCAATTGTAGGTAAATGCTTTTTTAAAAGATTAATAAAAACTTTTAGAGTGACTAATGAGGTGTTTTATTCCAGTGCTCCTTCTGAGAAAAATTAGAAAAGCTGAAGAAAATATTAAAACACACACACACACACACACACACACACACACACACACATACATTAGAAACTCTAAAGATATCATAGAAATATCAAAGCAGAGTTAATTTGTAGGATCAAGATCTGAATAAGAGAAAACCCAAGAGAGGTAAGCCTGGTGTTTGGAGTGGAGTGTGGCTGAGAAAATGAAAAGGTAAGCAGATATGTTAGTTATCCCACAGATTCAAGAACTATGAACACTCAAGCATTATATCTATATAGACATATGCTTGATAGTAAAGCTGCTAAAATACAAAGAGATAATCTTAAACGCATCCAGAAGAAAAATTATATATGAGTTTCAAAGAAGCAATACTATAGGGCTTACAGGTGATTTCTCAACAAAAGCAATGAATCCAGAAGACAATGGAATGATATTCTCCAAGGGCTGAAAGAAGATAGCTGCCAACCTAGAATTCAATGCCCAGCAAATACAGTCCTCAAAAATGAGGCTACTATAAAAACATTTTCAGGCAAACAAAAACTGAGTTTTTCTTTTATAGCAGCAAACTTTCTGTAATGCGAATATGAAAGAGAAAATTTTAGAAAGAAGAAATATGATCCTAGATGGTATTTGGAAAAAAAAGAACAAATGATAAATATGTACATAAATTTAAATATTTACTGTATGAAGCAATAATTACAATGTCTTGTGGGGCTTGAGATATATATATGTGAATAGACAACACCTACCCCCGCAAAGAACCCCAAAAATGTATAGATAACAAGTGAAGAGAGCTGGAAAATGTAATAATAAAAATGGAATTAATGAAAAAGAAGACAAGGAAGAGAGAAAAGGAAACACAGACCATGTAGAATAAATAGAAAACAAATAGTAAGATTGTAGGTTTAAATCCAAATACATTGGTAATTACATTAAACATAAACTGACTAAATTTTCCAATTAATAGACAAAAAAATTTTGAGACTAGATTAAAACAACACACTGCTCAAACTAGTCACATCTTAAGGATAAAGATAAGGATACAGAAAAGATGAAAGTAAAAGGATAGAAAAATACATACCATATGAACACAATGAGAAGAAAATTGATATAGTTTTACTTCTATCAGTCAAAGTAGACTTTAAAGCAAGAAGTACTACTGGAGATAATGAGGGATATTTAGTTATATGTCTCTGTAAGAAAAAATTAAAAGGAGAAATGGATAAACCCATTAACATAATGAAAAATTTTAATATACTCCACTTAGTAACTGAGAAAGCAATAGACAGAAAAATCAGTAAGACTAGAAATTATTTGAATAGCATGAGTTAAGAAACTTAACATACACAGAGCACTTTACCCAGCAACTGTAGAATACACATTCTTGTCAACTATATATGGAGAAGTTACCAAAATTGTTCATTAGTTGGGCCATAAAGTTAAAATAGTTAAAATCATACACAGCATTTCAGGCTGCAATTGAATTAATTAGAAGTTCATCATTTTCTTTAAAAAAAAAAACCCTAGAAATCCCTAAAATATTTGAAAATTAAAGAGCATAGTTCTTAATTAGCATAGGTTAAAAATAAAGCATAACACAAAAGAGAAAATATTTTGACGTGAACAATAATGAAAACACAACATGTCAAAATTTGTAAAATACAGCTAAAGCAGTGTTAAGAGAATATTTTTATTGTTAAATGCATCAGTTTGAAAAAATAAAAAGGCTAAAAATCAACTAGCTAAGCAACCCTCTCAAGAAGTTAGGGAAAAAAACAGCATAATAAATCCAAAGAAAGGGAAAGGAGATAAATACCGTAAGAGGAGAAATTAAGGAAATAGAAACAACATAGAATCAACAGAGGTTAGAGCTGGTTCCTTGAAAAGTTCAAAAAATTTGATAATGCCCTAGAAATAGTGGATCAAGATGATTCCAACAGTAGTTTTACCAACCACATAGTCCACCAGAATTTTCTCAGAGGATCCATTGCTCTGACACTTGGTGCTGTCAGTTTTTTTTTTTCTATTTTAGACATTTTGGAGGGTGTATAATAGTATCTTATTATGGTTTGAATTTTAGTTTCCCTAATGGCTTATGTGGTTGAGCTCACTTTTATATATTTATTTATTATTTGTAAGTCATAGTTATTATTTAGGTTCTGTTGCAACATTTAGACATTGGGTGTATTTAAAACATACTCAATATTACATTTTTTTCTTATGTTTTCAACAATTTTTTAAAAAATCAAGTATAAAATTGAGAAATCTTTAAACACTTTCTGTTGAAATCATTTGGACTTGTATTTGTGTTCCTAGGAAAATCTAATATCTGGTTCTCTGCCTTAAGAATTGTAGTGT
This sequence comes from Camelus dromedarius, assembly GCF_036321535.1. Taxonomy (NCBI): domain Eukaryota; kingdom Metazoa; phylum Chordata; class Mammalia; order Artiodactyla; family Camelidae; genus Camelus; species Camelus dromedarius. The sequence goes on from NC_087440.1 coordinate 81,481,431, forward strand.
TGGTTTCTGAAATGATTAGTGGAAAAATCAGCTAGACAAACCAGTTGGTAATATAAAAACATCTTCACTAACACTATTAGTGTCGTAAAGAAATAATTTCTTTTTTTTAATACTTTTTTTAATTGAGTAATAGTCATTTTACAATGTTGTGTCAAATTCCAGTGTAGAGCACAATTTTTCAGTTATACATGAACATGCATACATTCATTGTCACATTTTTTTTCACTGTGAGCTACCACAAGATCTTGTATACATTTCCCTGTTCTATACAGTATAATCTTGTTTATCTGTTCTACATTTTGAAATCCCAGTCTGTCCCTTCCCATCCCCTGCCCTCTTGGCAACCACAAGTTTGTGTTCTATGTCTATGAGTCTGTTTCTGTTTTGTATTTCTGTTTTGTTTTGTTTTTTTAGATTCCACATATGACTGATCTCATATGATATTTTTCTTTCTCTTTCTGGCTTACCTCACTTAGAATAACATTCTCCAGGAACATCCATGTTGCTGCAAATGGTGTTATGTTGTCGGCTTTTGTGGCTGAATAGTATTCCATTGTATAAATATACCATGTCTTCTTTATCCAGTCATCTATTGATGGACATTTAGGCTGTCTCCATGTCTTGGCTATTGTAAATAGCGCTGTTATGAACATTGGGGTGCAGGTGTCTTTTTGAATTAGGGTTCCTTCTGGATATATGCCCAGGAGCAGGATTCCTGGGTCATATGGTAAGTCTATTCCTAGTCTTCTGAGGAATCTCCATACTGTTTTCCACAGTGGCTGCACCAAACTGCATTCCCACCAGCAGTGTAGGAGGGTTCCCTTTTCTCCACAGCCTCTTCAGCGTTTGTCATTTGTGGACTTTTGAATGATGGCCATTCTGACTGGTGTGAGGTGATACTTCATTGTAGTTTTGATTTGCATTTCTCTGATAATTAGTGATATTGAGCATTTTTTATGTGCCTATTGATCATTTGTATTTCTTCCTTGGAGAATTGCTTGTTTAGGTCTTTTGCCCATTTTTGGATTGGGTTGCTTGTTTTCTTCTTATTAAGTCATATGAGCTGCTTATATATTCTGGAGATCAAGCCTTTGTTGGTTTCATTTGTAAAAATTTTCTCCCATTCTGTAGGTAGTCATTTTGTTTTACTTATGGTTTCCTTTGCTGTGGTAAAGAAATAATTTCATCCCATCTCTCACTGAAAAATGTTACGGGCACTCCCCCCCACCCCCACCAACCCAATGGCCAACATGCATTAGTGTGAAAAAGCAAACTCCCTATTCACTGCCCACTTCTGTGTCGCCTGACAAACAGAAGCTTATACTCTGTGAACTCGAGGGAAACAAATTCACAATCTTCACTATTTCCTTCAGCATTTTGGCTGCTGGGTTCTCCTCTTCTTTTGAGGCAGAAATTGACATGCCGGAGATTTATCTGGGGAGTGCTCTTGAGATGAACACCTGCAGGGGAAGGGAAGGATGGAAGACTGGGAAGAGGAGAAGCTGGGCGGCGGTGTGGCCCCCACTAGGTCTCAGCCGACCCCACAGGGTGCTCGGGAACTTGGATGGCCCTTCAGAGTTGTTCTGACTTGGGGCCTTGGAGTGGGGCCTCTATCCCATAGTGACCATCCGTGGTTGTGGGCTGCCCTGGAAGAGGAGCATGACTTTGGGTGAGACAGCTCTCTTCAGCCTCGGCAATTCCATCTGGGCAATGCTGCCAGCAGCCACTGCCAACAGTGAATCAAATTTAGGAGGCACATTGTGGACCATCCACCACACTCTGTGATACAAGCCATCCTGGGGATGGCCTGTAGGAGCTGCGTCTTCTGCCTGAGAAGCCCAGCTCTTTCTTTGCTGTGCTTGAGGCAGTGATCTATGAATACTGAGCCCAGCTGATGTCGTGACTTATGGCAGGCCTTATATGCCCAAATATGAGGCAATTGTATATATGGACAATACTCTATGAGAAAATATAAAACAGAAGCCTTTTTTGCAATTTGAATGTAATATAAACTTTCAGGAATGCAGATGGACTAGCCAAATGTCTACTTATAATATTTACTTTAATTATGTATATTTAAAATCTCATGTTATAAACTCTCATGTGACAATTTTATTCAAAGTCCTTTTATGCTTTACCATATCTGTCATCATTGGAGTCACTTTCTGAGTTTCCTAGAGTTTTTCAGGACACATCACCTTTGTTTCCTTCTAAATTGTTTAAGATACAGTACTTTTGGACTCTCTGTATGATAATGTCCTTGGAAACTGTAGTCTAAGTCAAAAGTAGCCATTTAGTATTTGTGAACTCCACAATGTGATCACTTCACTGCTTCTTAAAATGTCTGTCTTTTCTTTTTTCTTGAGCTACAATTGACATATAACACTGTGTGAGTTTAAGGTGTACATATGTTGATTTGGCATATTTACGTATTGAAATATGATTACCACTGCAGTGATAAGCTAACACTTCTATTATGTCACATAATTATCATTTCTTTTTTAGGGTGAGAAAATTAAGAGCCAGTCCCTTAGCAACTTTGAAATTTATAGTATAGCACTACTGTTGACTGTAATCACTACACTGTGCATCGATCTCCAGGACTTACTTATCTCCTAGTTGCAAATCTGCCCCCTTAATCAACGGCTCTCCTTTTTCCCAACCCCAGTCCCTGGGAACCACCACTGCAAGTTCTGTTTTTATGAATTTGGCTCTTTAAGATTCCATATATAAGTGATACCATACAGTATTTACCTTTCTCTGTCTGACTTATCTCACTTCTTAAAGAGTTTTGAAAAGATTCATTTCCCACAATTTCCAACACATGTAATTGAGAGATCATTTTACTATCAATAATTACTAAATCTGGGTTAAACTTTTTTCTTTTTAAGCGATGCCGTAACTTACCACTTTAAGAATAAAAAAACAATGTCTTCTCCCTCTGGTGTTACTATTCCAAACAAAGCAACTCAGAGGGCCCTCTGTAATACGAGTGACTTTGTAAAGATTCTAACTCCAAGCAAGAGCTTCTTTTCTGAGAGAATATATTGTGGGGAAAAGAGGCCTTGCGTTATAGTTGGGTGTGTGCAGCACCCTCAAACTAAATGAAAAAATTTGCCTCTAGATCATGGTTTCCAGAGATAAACAGGTTGAGAGCTGCCTTAACTTCCCAACTCCACTCTTAAATTTATCTTCATCACATCTTCCCTCTCATGTCAAATGAAATTTACTGAAGGTAGGAAAAAGAGCAAATGGGTCAAAGTTGCACATACTTGTAGCGAAGACCATCACGTTACTGCAACGAAGCTGCGAATGTGGTAAAACAAAATACAGCAAATGACAAATTGCTGAGGAAAAGAAAAAAAAAAAAAAAAGAGAGTGAGCTAGTGGCAACATTCCTTCATCAGAGAAATGAGTGGATGTGCGCCATGTCAGAGGCCCTCTGCGTGGGAGAGGCCAGGTGACCCTGGCTGGGCTCAAAGCCCACGATGGAGCCTGAATCCCTTCCCGCAGCTCCCGTGCACTGAAGCCCCTCTTGCAGAGGTCTGCCTGCCCCCAACACCTTCCCCAGTTGCAGAGTCCGGTATTTATGTAACACTTCTCTGTCAGCTGGCCTCCCTGCCTGCAAAGGGGAAGGAACCCTGGAAACATGCTCCTCCCTCGAGTTCACCACCTCCCTTCTACACAGCTTTCCTCTTCTCTCTCTGAACTCTCCCTTTCAATCTTTGCCAAGGAAATCTCTCATGACTTACCAGTAAATGGTCTTGTTCCTGCCTTCTGCTTAAACTACATACTCCAGCTAAGCCAACCCACTTATCCCGTAGCTTTATTTGTTGCCTGTAAACTGAAAGCCTCCAGCCAGATTGTTTGAACTTAAACCCCAAATTAACCATGTTCTAGCTGCAGAATCTCGGGAATGGGTGTAACAAAAGGACTGCTGTCACAGGACTGTTTGATGATTAAATGAGATCATACACCCAACATGCTTAGTACAGTGTCTGGCACATGGGATGTAACACGTGAAATGTTAGCTGCCCCTCTTAGCATCCCTATTTCCAGCCTGTATCTGCATTCTGAGTTATCCTGCATGTGATCATTTAGATGTTCCATAAACACTGCAAATGCAACAGGTTCCATTTAAAACTCACCATCCACCCCGTGCATTCCACTGCCCCTGCCGCTGAGCAGGACCCTGTGGGGTCCTTCCCAGTACGAATCTTTCCATGTTCCCTGTTTCTTGTTCGTAAAACAAACAAACAAACAAAAAAATAGGCTTCATTCAGACTCTTTGATCTCCCCTGAGTTTCAAAGGGCAGATTCAAATAGTTGCTAATCAGGGAAGGGAGGGGATGCAGAGACAAGAAACAATAGTGTAGCCTTGGGGCAGGGTCCTGGTTACCAGGGCTGTTGCCCCCAGGATCATATCCCTGCCCCTCTCTTGAATAGAAACCAGTTTCTCTTATCTAAGTCTCAGGAGGCAAAGAAAAGAAATAAGGACTGGTTAGAACCTGCAAAGCCCAAGATGGCAGAGGATCTGACTTCCAGTGGCCTCCTTCCACGGTCATTGTAATGCATTAGCATGCTGAGTCACACACCCACCAGCGCGGGACAGTTGACAATTGCTATGACAACAACCGGAAAAGCTCACTGTACAAGGATGGAAAAGAAAGGCAATAGGCTTCAGCAGACTCCAGCAGAAGCCGCTCATAAAAGTCCACGTGGCCTGAGCTGCAGCTGGAGCTGCCTCCACGGCCATCTTGGCTGACGGCTCCCCACTCGAGCACCTTTTCCCCCCTCGAGTGCCTTTTTTCACTTTTCCTCTTCTGAGCAATAAAGCAGCTGTTTACCTTATCCCTCAGCCTCTGATGCTTGAATCCTTTTGCAGCTCGCAGCAAGGACCCACAATTTGGTGGGCTTCCTAATTTAGGGGCCCCTCTATCTGCTAACACTGCTACCCTAAATACACACCCCTAAATATGCTGTTCCTTTGGTAACATACTCTAGTATCAGATAGCATCCTTGAGATGGAGAGCTAGTTTTCAATATTCAATTTTGCTAGGTTATTTTATTTTGTTTAATGCCACCACTATCCATACACACATTCGAGCCAGAAACCTTAGCGTGATTCTTGACTCCTCTTTCTCCTTCCAGCCAACATCCTCCCTGGTCTCAAAATTGAGAATTAAAGTAGCAAAAGAGCTCTTCCAGAGTGTGTGCAACTGCTGAATGGGTGAATAGATGCCACGTGTTTGTCTAGCTTTCAAAACTGTCTGCTGCCAACGCACTATTTCAAGAAAGTGCGTGGCAGAATTAAAGCCTAATAAAATAATATTTAATACGTTGTGTCTGTTTGTGGTCATTTTTTAAGGTGCTTAAATACACTATCTTATTTGATCTGCATAGCAACCATGTGAGTTGGGGGCAGGGAAGATATTACTTCTCCCTTTTTAAAGAGGAGGAAATTGAGCCCCAGAGGCGCCTCAAAGACCTGCTAGAGGTGCGTGACCTGGGATTCGTGAGCAGAGGAGCAGCTCTGTGACTCATGGGCTTGTGCTCTTTAACCAGCTCCACCACCTCATCTCACTGTGATTAGGGCATCAGTGCTCAGATTCAAACCACCACCTCCAACCAAGGGCACTTGCTGACTGTATTCGTCAGGATCCTCCAGAGACACAGAACCAACAGGAGATACACATACACATTAACACACAAACAGACATCTTGGAAATGGGTATGATAAAAGGACAGGTCATATATTTTATCTGTCTCTCTCCCTCTCCCTCCCTCTCTCTCTCTCTCTCTCTCTCTCTCTCTCTATGTCTTCATATCTATCTAGAGAGAGAGAAAGATCGATTTTAAGAAACAGGTTCATGTGATTATAGATGCTTGGTGAGTCCAAAACCTGCAGGGCAGGCTGGCAGGCTGGAGACCCAGGGAATAGTTGATGCTGCAGCTCAAGTCAGAAGACAGTGTGCTGGCAGAATTCCTTCTTGCTCAGGGGAGATCAGTTTTTGTTCTATTAAGACCTTCAACTAATTGGATGAGGTCCCCCCCATAATGGAGGATAATCTGCTTTACTCAAAGTCCACCGATCTTTGAAAAACATAAATCAGACCTTGTCACATCCCTACTAAAGATCCTCCAGCGCCCTTCCAGCCCTCTAAGAATAAAATCCAGGAGGAGGTGGAACCTGAGCCAAGCTCTGAAGGGATGATGTAGAGGGTCTAGAATTCCAAGAGGGGAGAATTCACTTCTAGTCAAAACTCTACCACTTACCAGTTCTGAGAGGGGCATAAGCCACTCATCTCTTTTTGGGAGGAGGGGGTAATTAGGTTTATTTATTTCTTTATTTTAAGGGAGGTACTGGGAGTTGAACCCAGGACCTTGTGCACATTAAGCATGCGCTCTACCACTTGAGCTATACACCTCCCCCCACTTATCTTTTTTTTAACACTTTTATCGTGGTGTGATTCCTGTACAGTAAACTACACGTATTTCAGGTATACAATTTGATGAATTTTGATAGTCCGCCTCCTTCAGGGAGCTCTCCTTACCCACGGGATTCTTTCTTATTTCTGAAGAGTTCCAAATATTATTTTCTATTCTACTCATTTGACAATAATACCTTGATACCACAAATACATTGAGTTGTCATCTATCTAGAAGGATGTGCTTTGCTCCACTGTGCTGTTTACAAGCCTCTCCTGATGCAGGGATAATGCTGTATATCACTGGTTCCTTCCCAGACCTCACACCATTCCTTTCCTGCAGCTTGTGCCTGGTAATTACTGGCTGAGGCTTGGCTATCCTTGTGGGATGCAGCAGCCAAAGAGCCAGCTCCACCTACAAAGACTGATATGCCCCATATCTGGGGGAAACTAGTTCAAAAAGACACATGCATCCCAATGTTCATAGCAGTGCTATTTATAATAGCCAAGATACAGAAGCAACCTAAATGTCCATCGACAGATAACTGGATAAAGAAGTTGTGGTACCTATAGACAATGGAGTACTACTCAGCCATAAAAATAAAATAATGCCATTTGCAGTAACACGGATGGACCCAGAGATTATCATACTAAATATCATACTAAGTGAAGCAAGCCAGAAAGAGAAAGAAAAATACTATATGATATCACTTACATGTGGAATCTTAAAAAATGACACAAATAAACTTATTTATGAAACAGAAACAGACTCACAGACATAGAAAACAAACTTACACTGGGGGGAAAGAGGAGGGTGGAGGGATAAATTGGGAGTTCGAGATTTGCAGATACTGTTATGTATATAAAACAAAAGATAAATAAAAGATCCTACTGTACAGCGCAGGGAAGTATATTCAATACCTTGTAAGAGCCTATAATGAAAAAGAATATGAAAAGGAATATATATATAAAATATATATATACATATCTGCATCACTGTGCCGTACAGCCAGAAATTAACACAACATCACAACATTGTAAAGAGACTATACTTCAATTAAAAAAGACTGATAAAAAATTAAAAATTAAAATTAAAAAAAAAAGAATAAAACCCAAACTCCTATTGTGCCTGCAACGTTCTCCTTCATCCCAGCCGCTGGGCTACATTCCAAACTCTGTTCACCTAGATTAGAAACCTTCTCAGCAATCTGTCCCTACACACCCCGCTAACCCCACAGAAACCACTCCCCACTCCTGCCTCTTCCCTCTCAGGAATCCCTGCACAGGAAATGAAGATAATTCAGGGAGGGATTAACAAAGGGGCTGCGTACAAAGGCCTGGGTGGGGTGTCAGAAAACTACAGAGACAGTACAATGCTTGAGGGCTGCTATCACCTGAAGGAGGGCGCACTTACAGGGTCTTGGAGGAGAAAGTGGAGAGGTGTCCCAGGACACCACCAGCCAGCCAGGAACCACCCCACAAGTTCCTGAACTCACTTACCCTCCTCCATCCAAGTCTCCTCCTGTGGCTCCCTATTGGCTGAACCTACCTGGCAGCCATAGAGCACCTTGGAGCTCACCAGTGTTGCCCCTGCAAGTCAGGCTCCTTTCCAAGATAAGGGGGCAAAGTGTGGAAAGCAGATGTCAAGGAGCAAATGGAAGGAATCTGGCTCAAGTACCTTCAACAGGTCCAGCTATCTCTCGAGGGGGCGGGGTATACAAACAGCCTTCTACATGGATCACCTGTCTCCTCTCTGCCCTCCCTGAACACTCTCCCCTACTCTGACTTCCCTTTGCTGGGCTAAGTGTGTCCCTGCTGTGTGCCAATAACACCGCGAACCTCCCCTTATCACACTGTACAGTAATGATATTAATTACCTGTCTCCCCCACCCTGTGCGGCTTATTCATCATTATTCACCCAGCAAGTTACCTCTGTGTCCAGCACACAGGCACTCAGTTTCTATCTGCTGAATTGAATTAACTGGAATTATTTTATGTTCCTTAAATTTTTTTTTTATTGAAATACAGTTGCTTTACAATGTTGTGTTAATTTCAGGTGTACAGCAAAGTGATTCAGTTATAGACTTTTTTCAGATTCTTCTCCATTATAGGTTATTACAAGATATTGAATATAGTTAGTTCCCTGTGCTATACAGTAGGTCCTTGTTGTCTATCTATTTTATATCTAGTAGTTTATATCTACTAATCCCAAATTCCTAATTTATCCCTCCCCCCATTTTATATTCTTAATCTCCATTTTAGCCATAGTTACAACACTCGTTGACATCCATACTCTTACCATATTTGAGCAAAGAATGGGCCAAAGTATCGGTTTGTACATATTCAAGCCACAGAGATACTGTAGTCAATGTTATTGTCAGCATTTGAAACAACCAATTCGTTATTTTTATCTATACACTTCTCTACCACATACACTGAGGATAAGACACTTGCCCTCTGTAGGCCACTGTTTTTTTGTTTGTTTGTTTTAAATCTGGGATAAAAGTGGGTGTGGCCAGACAATTCCCGTGGTGACTTCCAACTCTAAGTTTTTGAGTGAAAGGCTGCAGAATCTCCTTAAATCCGGCACCCATGTCTTACTCATCACTGCGTTCCCGGCACTCAGCCGAGGGTTTGGCACGCAGTGGGGACAGCCTGGCTATAGGTCATCTATGTTTAAACTCAGCTCTGTCACATTCTGCCTGAACCCAGGCAATTACCTTGGCCCTTGGGGCCTCAGTCTCCTCTTTTGAAAAGTGGGGATAATCATGGGATAATGCTGGCAAAGAGCTGAGCCCAGAAGCCAACTTGTGGTAAACTGTCATGGAATGTGGATGACTGCACCAGCCAATGAATCTGGGATTCTAGACAAATTGCCAGGATTAAATGGCAAACTGTGCACTATTTCTTCAGTCTCATGTTCTCTAAAATACTGAGCGATTCACAGAAACTGTTTCTACTCTCTAGTTTGTAAGTAGATGTAAATTAGCTCCTGGCATTCATGCTAAAACACCAAATATTACTAAAATGTATGTTCAGTAATTACATAGACATTGGTAATACATTCACAATAGAGGTCAGGTGCTACATTTGTTTATCTTATTTTTAATGTATAAATAGATACCTAAACTGATTATTATACATTTAAATGAACAATGGCCTAAACATTTGCTCATAGTTTTGTGGGCAAGAATTTTCTGTTTCTAATAAAAAAGAACTACTTGATTATCATATTGTTACCTAATTATTCCAGAACAAAATAGAGTCTGAACTTTTATCGAGCTAAATCAGAGCTCAGGAGTTACATTATCTTTCAAACCAAGTTCCTGATTATCTCATTAAATAAGAGAAGGTGTAACAACAAATGTAATGATCAAATGTGACTTTTTCTGCCTATTTTTCCCCTTAGCTGTTTATGCTGTCGGGTTTGCCCATCTGGTTTTCATTTGAGAACAGAAGTCACTAATCCCACAAACCAGCCACTGATTTCTAATCCTAGAAAAGACTGGTATTACCTACCAGCACAATATGTTTTTCTTTCCTCCTGTGGAAATAAATGTGCAGCTTCATAGTGGATTAAAAAAGACAATTGAGAAATTTCCTATTATAAACATGTATGGTATCTTAATTTCCCAGTATAATAGCAGACAGACTAACATAATTAATCATATTTTAAATGCAAATTGTTGACAACGGTTCATCTGGTTGAAATTATTTAAGCCACATCAACTCTAACGAAAGTCCTGCTTTCTAATTCCTAATTTCTTTTTATAAAAATAATTCCATAGTCGTTCCCATACCCAGCAACCACTTCAAAATTTCACGTGATATTTAAAGCACCATCGCAGCAGCCCCCATAGAGACATCTAGGCAAATATAAGCGATTTATATGCAGATTTCAACCTATTTACTGAGCTTAATAGTGAGAGACAAAATATTATATGCAAAATGCGTTCATTTAAATTTTTGATCAGATCTTTCTGCTGCTTGATGGAATGAGAAAGTTATATTGGTATAGGAGCAAATGCATTTCAGAATAGAAGTCTCAAACCATGTGTATCTGCAATGAAAGACCTGGACAGTAGGGCTAGATCATCCATCAGTTTCACTCATCTTCTTGATTGACAAGTGTCACGGCAATGCGAATCAATCCAGAGATTTCCACAGTAAGCACTGAAGCAGCTGAGATTATGACAGCTCGTGAGCCTGCAACGCTGTGGGACCCACAGGGATCTGCAGGATGCTAGCACAGGTGGTATACCAGATAATTTTAGAAAGTACACACGTACACACACACACACACACACACATTGCTTAAAGTTACAGTTACGTTTGTACATAAATGAGTTTTAGGAAAAAAACATAACTAGCATATTGAAGCTATGATTTCATAGATGTTATTACTTAGGAAAAGGCTCAGTAGTTAAGAAAAAAGAGGTAAGGTGATTAAAGAAAAATGTTAAGAAAATAATAGTGCAAGTGGCATATGGAAATGACAAAAATAGTAATAGTCACATATAAGAATGACTAAAATTTGGAACACACGGACCTAGTCCAACCCCTAATTTTGTAGGTGAGGAACATGAGGCCCTGAGTAGTTTTAAAGGCTTCCCCAAGATCCTATGGCTTGTCAGAGGCATTTTAGATTCTATAACTTACCGTCCCACACGCTATGTGGTGCATCTAAGATTGGCTATCTTGCCTTGACATTTGTTTCAGCCTCATGAAGCACACACTGTTGTTTCCTCCCTGGAAGAATGGATCCATGAGAAATTCAGATAAACTCTCAAGCTATTTATGTATTTGCTGTTGTTTCTTTTCATGGAACAATAGGTAGTACAGTTGTCATCTGACCAGAATAAAAAGGTGCTAATGAAAGCTGATCGCACTCTCAGCCTCATTTTTTTTAATTCAATAAATTTGACATGTAATACTGTATCAGTTTAAGGTGCTCAGCCTGTTGCTTTGATGTATATATATTGCAATATAATTGCTGTTGTAGTGATATTTATCACATTGTGTAATTATAGTACAATATTATTGTCTATATTCATCATACTGTGCATCAGATCTCTATAGTTTATCTACCACTTGTTAGCAGTTGGTACCTTAAACATCGTGACTCTTACTCCGCCCCACCCACCATCCCCTGTAACCACCATTATAGTGTCTGGTTTTCACAGGTTTAACTTTTTTAGATTCCACATGTAACTGATATCATTTAGTACCTTTCTTCCTCTGACTTACCTCACTTAGCACGTTCAGCTGCATTTAAACAGAGTAATATTGATGAGATCTGTGTTGCTAATTAGGAGTATAGATGTGGAGTATAAGCATGATTTAAGTTTCTAACCCTCTACACATGTTGTTAAGATAACTTGTGAGCTGTCTTACTAAATTCAGCTATGCTTCAGCTCTCACTTTTACCCAACACACTGAGGTCTTTGGACATTATTGCTTTGTATGTGAAGGATATTCTAAGATATATACTCTATAGGCAGCTGAAAATGGTGGGAGGGAAAGTCCACATAATCTCATTGTGCTCCAGCGATGGGTTGGAACCATCTTCTACCAGACCGTGAGCCTCTGGCCCCCATCTCCCACCGGTGTTCAGAGTTGTCATGTTGGTAGCTTGAAATCGATCACCATGGGAGTGTGTACACCACAGAAGTTGGCAAAAGCTACAAATTGGGGTTTCTTCCTTGAGACAGTTGATGGTCAAGCATTTACAAGCAAACCAGTTTTTTGAAGGTGGCTGGAGGGCAGGCCCTTTTAAAATGATGCTTGGGTACTTTAGGCAATGATAGGCAAATTAACTTTCATTCTCTCCAGGGAGTAACTGAGAGGCGCACCACTGATGCTCTAGGTAGCAGATAAGTGGAGGCTCGCAGAGAGCTTTTGACTATATTTTCTTTGCTTTCAGGAAACTATAGTATAGTTTGAGCCCTGAGGGAAAGAAAAACTGGTCCAAAAAATCAGAAATGGGCTTTCTTGTTTTTCTGCTGACAAGAAAGACACTGCCTAAGGCTCCTTGGAAAGTAAAGATGACAGGTAATGTTTTCTTCAGAAAGACCAATTTCTAGATAAACATCCTCCTGAATGGGCTAGCTGTGTGCCATCGCACAGAACTTTGTGCTGTGATAAAAATGTTCTGTATCCACGCTGTCCAGTAAGGTAGCCACTACATGCAGCTGATTTAACGCTTGAAATGTGGCTTGTCTGCATTGAGACGTGCCGTGAAGGTAAAATACACACTGGATTTCCAAGACTTCGAATGGAAAAAAGAATGCAAAATATCACATGAAACCTTTCATATTGATTACAAGTTTAAATGATAATCTTTTGGATTTATCATTAAATATTATATATATTATTAAAATTATTTTCACCTGCTTCTTTTGGGGGTGAGGTAATAACATTTATTTATTCTAATAGAGGTACTGGGGATTGAACCCAGGACCTCCTACTTACTGAGCTATACCCTCCCCTACCTCCTTTTACTGTTCTGAATGTGGCTACTAGAAAAAATTTAAAATCCAGATGGGGTCCATGTTTATTTTTATTGGGCACCACTGAACCAGATCATGAGGCTCTGAGTCCGGTGCTACAGGAGGGCGAAGGTTACAGAGAATCACAAAGGAGGCGCAGGTGTAAGCACAGCTCAATTCCGCACACCTGGTGAGACAGAGTTTGTGATGCAATTTCCTCCCCGCCAAAGAGCGTTAGATTGTCGGGAAAATGCATGAGGAATTGTCAGTATGTGGCCTAGGTGGAGAGGGTGACACACCTAAATATATGAAACCATGAGCAGGTAAATCTGTCTCAAGGACAACCTTTATTTCCCTTAAACCTTCTTCCTTTGGCTGATAGGATTAGGACACTGTTTGAGAAGGTTCTATGGAATTCTGTGAGAAACTAGGGACAAATTTTTGGTCCTGCTTCCAATACATGTGTCCTATTTCTAGCCCCAACTGGAGAAAGAACATTGTTGTGCTTGAGAATTTATGTCAGACCATCATCTACCTTGAAATTCAGAACCTCTCTTTCAAATGGGGAACCAAAGGCGTAGACTAAAGATGTAAGCACTCTCAGTAAATTAGAAGGATGGTTGAGGCCATATAGAACTCAGATTTCATTATTTTAACTTCAGGTCATCCCTTTCTCAAGAAGGCTTAAGAAACACCACACAGTCAAATACATGTCAAAGACGGATTTTTTTGTCCATTTTTCAGAAGTCGGCTTGGTTTCCAAACCTGTCATCAAGGGCATGTCATCAGGGGCAAATGCTGCAGCCGGTAGAAAAACAGCTTAAGATTTCCCAGAAAGGAAGGATGGGGAAGAGAAATGTATTTTTGTCCTACTGTCTAGAAATCCAAACTTCCAAGCCTTCAACCATAGAGAATACCCACTTTAATGAGACAAAATCATGTTCTAATTAGGAAACTCTGATCCAGTAGAAGTTAAACAGCTCCCCACGTGCAAAACCATGAAGGAGCGAAGAAGGAGGGACAACAGCAACTCCTGAGCGGTGGCAGGGCTGGGACACAAATCCTTACTGTCTCTGCACGCGCCTTCTGGGACTTTAACATGCACCGCAGAGTGGGAGCTGTAAAAATAGACGCTATGTTTCGAAAGAAGTGAAAGACTTATTGCATAATGGTGGCAAACTCTGTCTGCTAGAACAGAGCGGCTGTGCGTGCAAACAGAAAGCTGAAAAAATAGCTCCCACTCTAGACAAATGTATTTTTGAAATAGTAGGCCTCGAGAAAAATGTATGGCTCCATTAGTATAGTAAAAGCCTCCTTCCCTGATATTGGGGAACTTGAGTGACCTTAGTCCACACATCTGGGCAATACATCTGGCTAATTCATGTCGACCCCTCCCCAGCTGTAAGTCTCAGGTTATTTCTCTCCTCTTTCCTTCCTTTTCTCTGTGTGAGACTTGTACATAAATAGAAAGGAAATGATTTGTAAACGTTAAGTATCGATTTTGGCTGAAGTCTCCAAAGGCAGAGATTGACAGCTTCCTTCGTTTTCATCGTGGGGAGCAAGAGCAGTGGGGAAGACGCAGACACAGCTGCAGGTTGAAGAGGCATCACCTCCGGCCGCTCCTTGGCTCTCTGTCCTCCCCTTTTCCACCCCCTCTGAGGTTTCATGCTGACTCCGAGGATCTCTGTCTTGATAACCACTCATCTGCTGAGTCACCAACCCATACAACAAATATTTATTAAGCAACTAATACGTGCAAGACCTTGATTAGGTGCTCAGAGACGGGGCTGGGGGGAGGCAGAGAGAGCTGCAAAGACAATTAAGATACAGTAACTTTCTTAAAGGAATTCAAAATGCAGGGAGATACCTATGCAGACTGTAATAAAATACCGAGTGTATCAAGCACTGTGATTATGTGGCAAAAAACCTGACAATGCCCTAGGACAGGGTTTGTCTCAGAGTGCCCGGAGGTCCTAAGGTACAAGTCTAAATACCCAATGAATTGAAAGGCCTTTTGTGGACAAGTAATCACAAAGAGAGAAGAGAGGTCAGCATGGCCGTCAGGCACATCCCTGAGACTTAAAGGGCGAGGCCAGAGTGGAGAAAATCCTTCCATCAATAACATGTCCATGGGGGTATCTACTGCCCACTGTTACATTGTGTCCTTGCTGGTGGAACAACTTTGCTTCCCTCTGGCGTTTTTGCTGGAGCCCCGATGGACAGGGCACTGACCGACTCTTCTAAGCAGCTGTAAAGTCCAGCCAGAAGCTGGACCAAAGAAGACAGGACAGAGTGCACCTGCCGTTATGATCATCAAGGCCACCTGGTGGCCTCAGGAGATAGAAGTGCCTTTGAAAGGCTTCTCTTTGGGAGGTGTCAGCAATTTCGCCCTCATAGTGACAGATGGCATCACAGGCAGTAGAACAGGAAGGGAGGAAATAAAAGACCCCAGAGGGCAAGGCTGACTGCAGATGAGCAAAACTCAGGCACTACATGGAGCCATGTGCCAGACACTGGACTAGACCTTAGGGATAGGGGTGCAAGGACCAGCCAGTCAGACACTGGTGCCTGCCCCAAATGGCTGATGGTCCGCTTGGGGCAAACAAATATTACTCACACTTGCATGTATGATTATTTCATTGGGTAAGTGCTCTGAAGGAAAAGCACAGACCTGGGAAAGCATAAAGAGCCTGGGGTCAAGGACATCTGAGGGGTTATAAAATGCTTCCTTGAGGCTAGAAGTAGTTGGGGAAAGAAGGTTGAATGGAGGAGTTGCTACAATTGCAGGCAGGGGCAGGATCAGAAAAAAGCTGGTTGTGATGGTTGTGATGGTTATTATACTAAGACCACATACCCTGGAAAAACAGGTTACCAAATCCATCAGAAGGGACTGTGGGAACCCTTAGGAAATCAACTTGCAAGATCTCAGAAGGCTTCTTAGAGAAGGTGGCGTTTTAGCTGGGCTTTGAAATATGAGTAGGGTTTTGACAGGTAGAGAGTGGAGGCAAACAGTATTCCAGAAAAAGGAAGAAACAATAAAAGCAGACAGTAAACATGAGGAGATGAGCAGTTACATATCTATATCTATGTCATGTATATAGTTTATCAATCTATCTATCTATCTATCTGGATGTATGTATCAGATATATGGATACAGATATAAATATACATCCTCAAACCATGAGGTAGGTTATTTCTATTTTGCAGACAGGAAATGCAAGCTCTAAAAGATGAAACTGAAAGCTTGGAAAGATTTGGCCAAGGTCACCAGGGTATTTATTAGGTGATAAGAGCCCAAATTTAAACCTCAATCTAAATCTACACCATGTTCCCTTCCTAATAGCTCACGGCACATTGTAAGTCCTCAATAAGTGGCTGTCGTTATAGATATAAACGTGGAACAGCAGAAGTGATCATGTGATGTGCCCAAGGGCAGTTGGATGAAGAGGGAGGTAACGGGAGACAGGATGGAACAGCAGGAGGAGCCAAGTATTGAAGGGCTTTGAAAGCCTGTTAATGTAGCCCATCTGCAGTGGGTATAAAACGATCAAACAGCAAAGTCTCAGTCAAATCCATTACCCAGGATCCTGCAAGGCAGAACCTGCTGTTTCCGTGCCTCATGGGGTTTGTCCAGAGTCAAGAATAATAAAAAGTTGGAGCAGATTATAGAGATAGATTAATGGGAGTTGATGAATCCTCTGTAGTTGAGGCAGAAAGCCTGAATTTTCAGGACGGAGGTCTGAGAAACTGCAGACAAAATAGAACAAATCTCACGTGGACAGATGAAGGTTTCCAAAAGTGAACTGCAGACAATGAATCATGTGAGGCAAAGAGCAATGACCGTGTAAACGAAGGATGCTGGCTGAGGAGGGGTGATAGTTAACACCTGCATGGATCGCGTTAGTAATATACTTTGTCTCAAAGGATGCTTGGTTAACACACTGTTCAGTAATTTTGTTTTGAGATCAGTCATATTATTTCCTAAGAAATTTTGCAAAAATTCCTTTTGATCGTCACTCAGATGTTATGAACTCTTTCAGATTTTTAAAGAAGAGAAATCTAATCAAGCAGTATGGTCTCTGTGCTCTGGTCCTGGTTCAAATGCTGTAGAGAATTTGCCTCCTAAGTGGGAAAGTTGGGGTGGGGGAAGGGCAGGGAGCATTCCTGCTTGGGTAAGACAGACAAACACCCTTTGCCTTAAGGAATTTGATATTTATTGTGTAGGAGATAGAGTCATCAAAAGAATGTGAGGTGGAGCTGTGACATAGTCAGCTCTGTATTCTAGGAGGAGAATTCCAGTAGCAAAGTGGATGGGATGGTCAGGTCTTTCATGTGCCTTTTTTTTTTCACGTACCTTGTTTTACCAAAACTTAACTGCTCCTCTTTAATCAGTACAAAGGTGACGTTTATTATAATGAGTCTCTTAACATCTTATTCCTATTAGCTAATAAAAGTTAATGTAACTGAACTTCAGTTGAACTGAATAGTTCCTAGAAATATACCGACAAGCCTTCTAAAAGGGTATTTCAAGTTCTAGGAGAGGGGAAGGCAGAGCAAACTTTTCGGGGAAGGGAAATATCTGGTGCTAAAACTACCACTAAGCGAATCACCCTCTGCCCCTGCCACCCAAGTTCCTTCCACTGCTGCAGATCACCTGGAAGTATCTGTTCCAGTGTGGGATAACGCACTCATTTGAATATCTACATTTAAAAATAACAGAAATAGATTTTTCCTAGAATTTTTTTTTTCCTGCAGTAAGTTTCTGGAGAACTCAGCTTTGGCTAAATTTAAATCAAGTTGTTATGACTGTGTGCTTGACGGTGGCTCTCAGCGCTTCCCCATTTCACAGTTTTCTGCATGTCTCTGGGACTGTGGTTTACTCAGAATTGACATGTACTTTGGGCAAGAATCTAAGAGCGATCTCAGTGGAGGCTGAAAAACAGATTTCACTTTCGGGACTTCTCCCTGTTTAAATGGTTTGAATGAGTATCGGCGTGCTTATTCCTTACTCTCTGAAACCTGCTGACCGCCTGCCACATTGTTCCTTTCCTTCTTTGGATATTCATTCATTCAGTCAGTCATTTGTTCATTCAATTGTTCATTTAGCAAATATTGGTCGAGGTGTACTGTGTCCTGGGAACCGCACTGGGGACAGAGATAGGAAACGTCCAGTACTCGCCACTGAGGACTGCGTGATCTGCTGCGCGGGATGAGGTGATGGACACTCCAGAGGCTCAGAGAGGCCGTGCCTCACAGAGATCGCAGTGTTGGGGAGCAATTCTCAGAGGACCTGGTGCTTGATCTGGGTCTTCCAGACAAGCAGATGCTCATAATATCAGAAAAAAAGGGAATTCTAGGCAGAGGCAAAGAGGTGCATTTCCTTTTGTCCCTTTCAAACTCCAATTCCCACATCAATTATCTTTACCTTTTAAAATATTGATCATCCAAAGTGGATAAAGATGGAGAGGAAGACTCAAGAAAGTAGCAACAGAAAAATATTTTTTAAAATACTCTTATCCAATGTCACAAGAATACTTAATTCTGTGTGTACATAAAGAATTAAGTATGTGGCTGTATCGTCTATCTGTATCCTGAGAAATTCCAAGACTCACCGTGAGTTTTCATTTCTCAAGCCAGAAACTGAGTACTTTGTGCTCAGTAGACTACCCACCTCTACCAGCACTTTCCTTTTGCTCTCTTGTGTGAACGCCTCGAGGCACCGCTCAGGGCATTGGTAATGTGCAGTCTTAAAGGGTCATTGACAGTGAGAACCTAATGAAAACCACAAGGGGGCTGGGAAGGCGACACATAAGTCAAGAGCATTACATATCTAGGGCATAATTCAACAAAATATACCCAACTCTCTAGAGCCATAAGAGAGAGTGGCTGGGTTTGGGGGAAGTGCGGAGAGGTGTAACAGGAAGGTAGACGTCGTTTTTATAAAACTAATGAGGCATCACTGCTAGTGAGCCCCACAACTGATCTTAATGAGAACCCTGTGTTGGAGGCTCTTAGAACTGATGGTAAACCTGAGTAGCATTTTAGGGAGGGACCAGGCATCAATTTGCACACTGGAGGGAATTTTGCTATTTTAAAATATTTTTGAAATACGGTCCTTGTGAGGTTTTTTTTTTCTTTAAAGAAACACCAGCTAATGTGCATGGATAATTATTTTTAAATCCTTAAAAAAACACTGGGGATGCTTTTCCCCATCAGTCTATACTAAAAGATTCATCGCCCATATTGATTTTTCTTCCCCCAAAGATGTCTCAATTTTCCATAAGACTTTCAGCCTCTCTCTTCCCATGTACTCTTCTCCTTGCTTTCTCTGCTAGCTCTAGCCTCTGGCTACTGTCCAAGGCAGTCCATTTTACAAACACGTATGTTTTTAAAGAAATTTAGTGATGATATCTGGTTTGAGATATTTTATTGCTCATTTGTTCTTTGAGGTTGTGCTGAGATGTTCAGGGATAAACAGGTAACATTAGGTATCTCTGTATATGGATAGACTTGAGGCTACCCATGGTGATGAACTAACACGGCCAAAGGTTCTTCTAGAACTAGAGAGAAAAGCAGGGGAATGAGGGCATCTTCTTAGCATCCACACAGAATCATCCACCATCCACAGCAGAAGTGCCAACATACAAAGTTTGTCTTCAACACATTCTCACCTCCCTATCTGGCACCACTCCGTCTCTCTAGGTTGGGCATCCTTGTTTCCCAACCATAAACATCTTTTTCAGGGAGTTAATTTTGTTTCCTTACATGTCAGGTTGGAAAGCATTCTTGATAGGGTCATAGCAAAACAAACAAAGAAACAAACCATAGTAACAATAAAAACAAAACAAAGCAACCACTGCCAAATATAAAAGTCTCCTAAAGTGTGTTTACAACGTGATTCGTTTATTCCCTCAACAAACGGTGGCCGGGTGCCTACGTGTACCAGACACAGTGCTAATGAATGGAGGTGAAACCATGAACGTTCCGAATGCAGCAGGTTACATGCTAAGATAGATGTACGCATGAGATGCTTGAAAGCTCAAAAAAAAAAAAAAAATCAAGCATCATGGGCCAGTCTTTGCATGCATGCTCTCATTTCCTACTCACAATGATCTTAAGGGGGAGATACTTCCATTACCCCCATTATGCAGATGAGGAAATGAAGGCTAGAAAGGAAACATCATTTACCCAAGGTCACACAGTTAGTACAGGGTAGAACCTGGACTTGAGTGACTCCAAACTCCAGCATCAAGTTTCAGCCTGGCTGCTTTCCAGAAGAAAGCACATCAGACTCAGTTTAGTCAAGGAAGGGATTAAGAGCATCCCAGGCAGAGGGAACAACACGTACTAGGGCTCAGAGGCAAGAGTCGTGGCATGTTCAAAGAAACCCATCTACATCATTTCAGCTGAGGGTGATCTAATTAAAAGAGTAGTGGGCCCAGAGCGAACCTGGGGAATCTCAGTATTTTAGGGGAAAGGAGGGTAAACCTGAGAAGGAATCGGAGAAGGAGCAAACCATAGGAAAGGAAGGCCACTGAAGCCAAAGAACAAGAAATCTTCTAGCAGGAAGGAGAGATTTCAGCAGGATGAAGGATGAAAGGCCCGGAGAGTGAAGGGTGGGATTTCAGGCACATGAATCCTTAAATACATAAATGAAAATACACTGCATAGGTGGACCCCTATTTCCTCCCATGTTGCCCACAGATAAGGACTGATGATGGGTGGACCGATGGACAGAATCACAAAATGTTAGAGACGAGAAGGAGATTATTTAATTTAATCATCTAGTTTTCCATGAGGAGATGGGGACTCAACTCCAAAGTGGTTTTTTCCTGACATCGCATAGCTAATTAGGGATAGAGCCGTGATTAGAATTCAGATCATCTGACTATCTCAAAAGGAAACTTTTCAGACATGTATTCAATGCAAAAGACGTGAGCAGACAATCCACAAATGGCCAACAAATGAAAAAATGTGTTCAGCATCATTTGTAATCAAAGAATCCCACACAGTACAGGGAAGCAGGCAAACTCGAGTGTTGCTGGTAGAAACCTAGATTGTAATAATCTTTCTTGGAAGATAACTTAGCAACATGGAAGGGGCCATATAGTGTAGTGATTAAGAATATCGGCCTTGAAGGCAAACAGACTTGGACCCAAATGCTGGGTCTGCCAACCACTTCCACCATATAGGCACAAACCTCAGTTTCCTCTGAAAAAATGTGGATCTTAATAGCACTTACCACATGAATTTGTTGTGAGGATTAAATGACAGTATGTTTATATAGCATTAAGCACAGTCCCCAGCATATACAGAGTCCAACAGACGGTATATTAGTGATCTTCATATATAAGGATTTCTACAAGCATGTTCCTTGGACTGGCGATTTCCCATCTAGGCATTTATCTTACAAAAATGATCGGAACTGGGCACAAAGATTTATGTACGTGGATACTCATCACAACATTATTTATAATGGTGAAAAATTGGAAACAGAAACATCCACCAATAGAGAGGTAAATTAATGATGGTTCATCTGGGTTGATGGGATACCACGTGGCCATTAAATACCAGGCTGCAGAGGAACACTTCATTATCAGAGAAAACATCTATACAAAGTGACAAAAGCAGGCTGCACAACAATATATAAGCACAATGCCAATTTTCTAACAAACCATGTGCACATCTATGTATTCTGCACATATAGAAAATACTGGATGGCAGTTTGGTGAAAAAGGAGGGACTCCCCACATCAATCCATGCTTGTCATACCAGTGCACGCCTGCGTGAGACCCCTGTCCCACAAACTAAGGAAAACCCAATCTTAGTGGATTGTGTTATAAACTCTGTAACAAGACTAAGATAAAAGAATGAAAATAAATTCTTTTCTTCTGATACTATCAAAATGACATAAATATTTGAGTTTAACGAGCCATTCTCAAGCTTCCAGATTTGAAAAGACTTGGAAGGAAATTATATTTTACAGTTGTGAACTTATCTCAGCATGCTGGGATTTCTACATTTAACTTCTATTAATGCTTTTCAATGCCAGCATGAAAACATATACCTTAGACAACCTTCCTCAGTGGTACTTCTTACAGAGAGATGATTAGACTAAATAAAATAAAGTAATAAACTAAACAGACAAACCCTCTCTGGAAAAACACTGGAAAAGAACGTTAGCATTGGTTTGTTTACTACTTTCTTCTATCGATAAATCCTAGGAACCCTACAGAGGAATTATAGGACAAATGAGAAAAACAAAGAACCCAAAGGAACGAGTGATCATTTTTTCCTACACAGATGATTCCAAATAGTTCACCTTAATAGACTTGGGAAAGACTGTAGTATGCGTTCTTAGCTGTAAACCACTTATCTACTCCTTCTAGCTGTACATTATTTGTGTAAAGTTTGGAATATAGACACCAAACAGGTTCTACAAATATAGAGAGTCCATTGTTATTGGTTTCGTGTTTCAATTTACAACAGGATTAAGTTATAACTGTGCTCCTAATAATGTGCTCTTGGGCAAGTCCCTTAGTCCATCAGATCCTCAGTATCTTCATCTGTAAGTGGCTATAGGACTGAACGGAATGATTTCTAGGATTCCTTCTAGCTCTAAAATTATACAGCAAACTATGGTGCAAAAACATGAATTAAATTTAAAAGTTGACTTTTCCTGGGGAAGAAGTTAGTCTTAGAAAGAATCCCTGTTGGATTTGTCCAAGTTATAAAATGCATATGTTAATATTTTCAATATTAAAGAGACAAATTTATGAGTATTATATTAGTTCAAATTCTGATTAACAGAACAGCATAGATTAGTACAACCAAGATGAAATGTTTCATATGATAAATACGGTAAGAAATGATTCAAACTTCCTGTTACAGTTGGTGGGCAAGCAATCTCTGCAAATGCATTTACACTTTGGCTGTGATAATAGTAATAGTCTGTTCTGGAAAGACGCTTTCTAGCTTCAGTGTACACTTGTGCATGAGGTCTCATTTGAATAACACAACAACTTCCTGAGCATAGGTTCAGTGGAGATTATATTCATCTCTTTACAAAGATCAGAGGCTAGATGACTTTCTCCAAATAATGTCATTATTGGAGTAATAGATTTGGGGCTGGAAACTAGATCTCAGACTCCAAAATCCATCCTCTCTCTGCTCCATCACATTGCTTCCCAGTGCCATCTAGCTCATTTCAGTGTGAGTTTTTAAGATGCCTTTGAAGGTGGCTTTTGTGCCCACAGGTTATGTTTGTTTTTATAATTAATATTTGACTTACTGAAGTTATACATTTAAAAACTTTAAATAAATTTTAAAATTTTCAGTCTTTTAGATCAGGGGTTGGCAAAGCATAAGAGGTGGGCCAAATTTGGCTGGCTGCCTGTTTTTTGTAAATAAAGTTTTATTGGAACACAGCCACATCTATTCATTTACATACTGCCTAGGGCCTCTTTGGGGTGACAATGGCAGAAGTTAGTCCCCAGCAGAGACCACAGTGCTCACACAGCCTAAGATATTTACCACCGGCCCTTAACAGAAGGTTTGCCAATCCGCTTGGGTTTGATTCACAGATCTTACTATTCTTTATTCAAACCAGCAAATCTTGACACTCACTTTTAAGGAGGCTTTTATAAATTCAGTTAAAGCACCATTAAACATTTTTAACATGTATACATGTATATGTTTTATGTATTAGATTTCCTTTTTTTTTTACACTTAAAGCCTTTATATGTATATTTATTGAAGTACAGTCAGTTTACAATGTTGTGTCAATTTCTGGTTACAGCATAATGCTTCAGTCATACATGAACATACATATATTCGTTTTCTTATTCTTTGTCACTACAAGTTACTACAAGATATTGAATATAGTTCCCTGTGCTGTACAGTATGAACTTGTTGTTTATTTTATATATATAAGTTAATATCCGGAAACCTCAAACTCCCAATTTATCCCTTCCCAAACCTTTCCCCTCTGGTAACCATAAGTTTGTTTTTTATGTCTGTGAGTCTGTTTCTGTTTTGTAAATAAGTTATTTGTCTTTTTTTTTTTTTTTTTTTTTTTAGATTCCATATATAAGTGTATCAAATGGTATTTTTCATTCTCTTTCTGGCTAGATTTCCTTTTAATGCAACTCAGGGCTCTCTCTTAACAAACAAAAAACTTTCCAAGTGTTTGTATTATTCTCGTAAATCTAATAAACCATGCTGAATCTTATAAATATAATCATATATTGATATTATTTTATATAATTTATAACTATTACTATAATCCTATAACTATTAAGTTCCCTGAAATGATCCAATATTTTGTATTAATGTAGAAAGGTTTCAGTTTAGAAATCAGAAGCCTAAATCAATTATAATTTTTATTTAAGATAACAAGACTGACCTATTTAACCAGGAGGCTAAATTCTCTTAAACAAAAATGAACAGATTCCTTCTTGAAGTAACACAAATATTAAAGCGTGTATCCTCTTAAATGTTTCTAGGCTTAATTCTAAATCATCTCAGAGTTAAAACATAGCTACTCATTAAAGAAACAATTACATCATCCCAAGTACTTCTGGGGGCTCCCTTCTCAAAGATGAATATGGTAGAATGATCAGTAATAGCAGTGGGGACACTGACTGGGCTTTTCTTGGCAACAGTGATGGGACCTGCTGAGCTCCATTTATAAGCCACGACAAGGACACCATAAATTGCAGTAGGGGTGGTCACACAGTCTCCATCAGCTTGCTAGGGATGCCATAACAAAATATCGCGAACTGGGTGATGAACAACAAAAATTAATTGTCTCACAGTTTTGGAGGCTAAAAGTCCAAAGACAAGCTGTCAGCAGACAGCAGTTTCCTTCTGTGAGCTGCAAGGAAGGACCTGTTCTAGGACTCTCCTCCAGCTTCTGCTGGCTGCTGGAAATCCTTGTCATTCTGGGGCTTGTGGAAGCATCACCCTGCTCCCCGCCTTCTTCGGCTTCATATGGTGTTTGTTCTCCATGTGTGTGTCTGTCTTTCTGTGTTCAAAACTCCCCCTTTTCATAAGAACTGCAGTCGGTGTCCACTCTAATGACATCATCTGAAGTCAATGACATCTGCAACAACCCTCTTTCCAAATAAGGTCACATTCTGAGGTGCTGAGGGTTAGGACTTCAGCATATGAATTTTGTGAGGAATACAATTCAACCCATAACACATTCCATGTCCGTGAGCTTGATAGCAGAGACTGGAAAGCTTAAAACTATCTTCCCTGAACTCTTCTGATGTTGGGATAGAAGATACAATGTAGGTTCAGTACCCAGGTAAAATTTGGAAGGCAAAAATGAGGCAGAGGTTTTGCTTCCACTATTTCTTCTGGCAAGCATGGTCACAGAGGCATTTTGTTTTTCTACGAGAGTTTTCACAGCGGTTTGGAGCTGGGTCTAGTGGGAGATTCTTGACCATGGTAGCTCCCTGAATATGGCAGCCTTCCAGACCATGGCCGTAAATAGGTGACTCTGAAGGAAGCAGTCTACACTGTATTTAGGTGACTGATCCACTTACCAAATAAGCCGTAGGGCAGTGAGCTTTCAGTGGGAGTGAGGGCAAGAGAAAGTTCTCAAGCTGATCCAATGCAAGCAGTTCTGCAACCTAGTTCTCTTGATCCAGAATATCTAATGGTGTGCAAAGCACCTATGACAAGTAAGAGTGCTCTGTGGAGCCTTGGTCAGCCCCAGTAGGAGGGTCATAGCATAGGATTTTAATATTTTGAAACTAAAGCCACATCCCCTTTGCAAAGAACTATTCCCCTTTTAGGAAACAGATTTCAGTTTGCTGAATGCTTGACAATGGAAAAACAAGTGATCTGGTGCCCTGTCTTCCCCTCATGAACTGGGTGCTTCATGAACCCACTCATCCACAACGCTGGCATCAAGTGGAAGGAGCATATGGGATACTGAGCCTGTGCAGGTTCTCATAGTCCAAGGTGCAGGAGTGGTTAATCCTAACACCTAAACCCTCGTGGGAAGTTCCTTATAAAAAGATTTTTTTTTTTTAAAGATGAAGACAGAAAAAGTTGAACCTGGCTCACAGATGGTTCTGCCTCATATTCAAGCCTCATGGACAATGAATTGCTCTAGCATTACAGACTCACTCAGAGGTGGGGAGCAGCAATTTTCCCAGTGGTGAGAACTTCCAATGATTTATCTGATTGTTCAGTTTGTATGGAAAGAGAGATGATCAAAAGCATGGGTTTACTTAGGGACTTGGAAAAAGAAACAGCCGATTGGTGACATGGTGATCATGTGTATAGGCCTCCTGGAATAAACCCAAAGTGTGATGCTCACCAAAGGACAGCACTGCATTGGGGGGAATCCAAATAATAAGGCAGAAGAGATGCTTCGTTCAGTGCATGAGTCAGCTGCTTTCCTCAACGACCCCAGAAGGTCCAGAAAGCAGTTGTGGCAGCAGGGATGGGGGTTATACCCCGGCTCAGTCCCACGGGCTTCCCCATAACAAGGCAGATCAGGACACCTTCCACTGCCAAGCGCCATCTTACTAATGGTGAACAGACACCGAGCCTGGAGGCACATCATACTGCCTGGTAGCAGGTTTCATATAATTGACCTTTTCCATCATGGAGCGGGCAACAACTCGTCCTCAGCGGACTATGTAGATTTGGATTCGCCTCCTCTGCCCGCCATGCTTCTGCCAGCAATACCATTTAGGGACCCACTAAATGCATTATTCATTCTTACAGTATTCCACACAACACTATTTCTGACCAAGATACTAAAATGTCACAGCCAGAAAGAAAGCAGGTGGCTGACCTCCACAGGACTCACTGATGGAACTCTGTGCCCATCACTCAGAAGGCTGCCATGCGGAGAGAGGAACGGCCCACGGGAGACAGCTGAGCCACACGTGGTACACGTTCTAGGCCAGATGCTCTCATGTGGTGTCGAGTCTCCCATAGGCAAGTCTCACAGATCTGGAAATCAAGGCGTGGGAATAAAAAAGGCATCTCTTGTTATGAAACCTGATGATATGGAAAAGTTTTCATTTGCATCTCTGTGACTTTGAGTTATTATGGAATTGGAGGTTTCTGGACTCCTCCATCAGGGAACATATGGTTTCACTGGACCGGAAGTTGAGACTCTCACTTGGTCATCATTGGGTTCCCAACTCTCAGGGAATATCTAAGTAGCCACTGTACATCGAGGGCCAGTGGATTCTTTGGAGCACCGCCTACTGCAGAAGTGAGAGAAGACTTCAGCAGCCCTAGAACTCAGACGCCTCATGGAGGTTTAGACTATGCCACCGAGCAAAGGAGTCTGGCCCACTGAACAGAGTTTGGGAAGCAAAGATTATGTGGAGTGGGCAGTCAAGAAGGGAAATTTCGAATTCCTGCTGTGGACTTGTGACCCACAGCATTACTGAGGATCACAGTAGCTCTTATATTTTCTTCTTGCTCTTTATATGTCATTTACATGTATTAACCACTTTCCTTTTGATTCCCTCCCCTTTGTCCCTCGTGTTTTATAAAGGGTTTTGGGGGGGATGCTGATTAACTTTATAACTCAGCCCGTAGAAGACACCAAGACTAGGTTGTGACTGGGCTGAAGGAAAAATGAACATTACCCACAAAGAGATCCAGACAAGTGTTGGGTCTCCCTTTAGGTGAGGGCAAGTGCATTTGTCCATTAGGGAGGACTGATTTTATTCTAATATTTGGAAGCTTCAATTTGGGAAGAAGAGTGGCAGACGAGGTGGATAAGAGCTCAGTAGCCATCCCAACCCCTTTTTCATGTGCCTTCCTCTACTACAGAGGTGGGAACACCGCAGACCCATTTTTTAGACTTCCTTGAAGCAAAGTTCTGGCTGTAATTTAGGTTCCCACAAAACAGTTGCATGATTCCAGGTACACTTCTAGGTTGCACTGTTTCGACTGGCAAGCATGATCGAGGAGACATTGAGTTCAGCAGGGTTAAGGTGGGTACCAGCATGCAGTCACTAGCCTTGCAGGTGTCTGGACTTTTCCCTCCTCCCTGTACTCCTCCTTAGTCAAAATGTCTGTTTTATGTCCTGTCAGAATCCTGTCTACCTTCGTTCTAATAAACGAAGTCAGGCTAAGTTAATTGGGAACAGTGGAAACAACGTTTTAATACTGATAATAATAATGATGTTGACAGCCACTGCTGATTAATACCATTTGTCGCGTGTTGATCACAGGCCAAGAGCTTTACAAGAATTATGCTATTTAATCCTAAAAATCCCCAAACCTAGTGAACTAATGTGCTGTTATCTTCATTTTACAGATGAGGAAACTGAAGCTTAGAGAGGTTAAAAAAAACTTGATTAAAGTCACACAGAGAGTAAGCGTTAGAACCAGAACTTGAATCCCGGTCTGAGTTCAGAGTCTCTTCTCCTAACTACTACATTATATTGTCTTTTTAAATCCAATGGAAATGATCTGAGAATATTAGGTAACCTTGCAGCTGAATGGGAAAAATATTTTAAGTCTTCTAGCCACAGACATATTTATATTTTCCTGCGATCAGGAGAGCTAAACATAAGACACTAAGAACTAAACAAGGACATTCTGTGGTAATACAGATATTTCTGTAGTAATGAGATAAGCATTTTGGTTTATTTCATTGTATAATGAAAGAGGGAAACATGAATATTTAAAGAAGGAAAAGATACATAGGTAAACAAGCAAAAGTAAAGAAATTTGGAAAAATGGAGAAAGGTTAGTTTATTTTTATGATAAAATATTTCATTAAAGAGCCCATATTATGATAAGCCTCTAAAAGATTAAAGCAGTATAGATAAAGCAGTAAATCAAGTTTAATGCAGGATTAGATAAGAGGCTGGTAGTAATAAGGATAAGACGCTCAAAACTTAAGGTCACTGATTATTTGGGAAAGAGCAAAGGTGAGCGTGCAAAATGGATCTTATGTTTGATAAATAATAGGTTTCTAAGGAAACAATAACCATAAATGATAAGGAAGAAACCTTGTAACACTGTAAACACACTGGAATGGGTGTATGAAGATCATTTCCACATTAGGAAATTACGTGGAAAATCTAGAGAGGTTCTCAACATTCACATATTCTTTATTTATTTTAATTTTTTGTTTTTTTGGGGGGAGGTAATTAGGTTTATTTATTTATTTATTTTTAATGGGAGTACTGGGGATTGAACCCAGGACCTCGTGCACTCTGCCATTTGAGCTATACCCACCCCCCATCACATATTCTTTATAACATAGGGTATGCAATAAGTCTTATAGTGTCTATTTAACTCTCCAAAGTTGTCAATAAATGCTATGGAGTGAAGGGTGGGCTAACTCATGGGTATAACTAAACCTCTACCACCTACAGAGAACAGCCAGCCGGTTAAACAGCTGACCTAGTCAGTTCTATTTGCCACGCCAGACACAAGTGGATCATTGCCAATCTCTTTCAATCAAGTTGGTCTAAGTTCACACTGATGAATAACTTCTGTGAAAAGAACTTCAGACCCAACACTTAACGAATAAACAGACACTATGAAAATTTCCAGAGAAAAATTAATGTTTGCAAATGCTTATATTTTATTATAAAATACATTGTTATTCTTTCTACTACTCTAATATTTAAGCAACCAAATCTGAAGCAGATTTAGCAATTGCCTTGTGCACGAAAAAGCTGTTAGGTACACGTAGTTTTATACATTTTTTTTTTCTCCAATTAGTGCTAAACATGAAACTATTATTTTCAGGTCCTTGATTTAGCCTTCAGAATTTATCCACTATGCTCCACTGTACAAAGTAAAAGTTCTGTTTGATACTGGGAAAAAATATACAAATAAACACACATATTTATATATAAATTATATGATCATTTGCCCAATCACAATTACATTTTCAAACTAAAAAGCATGTGAAAGTGGCTAAGAGATGAAATATTCTGGCAAAATAAAGAATAAAAAAGTTCCAAGTGAATGATCCTTTAGAGTGGTAAAAGGTTAGCTGTAAATATTCTTGTGAAATACACTGTGAAGGATTCTCATTCTGAGATTATGGTCTTACTTGCCTCCAGGTTCAAGTGTTGCTCAATCAGCAAGGTGCTCAATTCACAGTGATTGCTGCGCATTTCCTGGTTGATCAAGAAAATGCATAATCTCAGCCTCGACGCATTTACCATAAAAATGAATATAAGAAATAGGATTTTGATTTAAATTTTCCAGTTGCAGCAGATCCAGAAAAATATATGCAAGAGAAGATTTCATTTGAAAAGCTCTGATTCAAATAAGTCCAAAGAGAACGCATCTCTATGTACCTAAAGCTGTCTTCACATCAGATAGCAAGCTTTTCTCTATCATAGCCCTTGTCAATTTGATTAAACTCACAAACACGTGATTGACTCTGCCTCTGTTAAAAGCACTCTCCAGCCAGAGGATGGCTGAGAACCCTGTGGCTTTGTCTTTGTGAGTGGGTCCTTTAACAGAACAATCATAACACGTAACACTAGCTAGCTAGAGGCGTGTAAGTTTAAATTTAATACCCCACAGCTGAATTCTCCAAACGCAGCTCAGTGCAGAGAGGGATTTTGAAGAATGCAAATTCAAGTCCAGAATCCAGAATCCCCTTCCAGGCATGGCCATTTTCAGTTTAAAATGGCCCTCATGAAATATGACACTTATTTGCAGTGTTGCTTTAAAAGGCTGATTCTGGAAGCCGCTCTGTTTTCTGCATATTCTCTAAGATTAAAGATCCTCCAGGTGAAACACTTGAGAGAAAAGGACGGGACGTTAAGGGTGTGTGTGTGTGTGTGTGTGTGTAAGGGGTGTGTGTGTGTGTAAGGGGTGTGTGTGGGTGTGTGGGTGTGTGGGTGTGTGTAGATCCTCCAGAGGATGGGACCAAAACAGTCCACTCAGCCTAGACCTGGCGGGGATGGACAACTCCGTCCCCACGAGACAAGCTGGAGTGTCTCTAGGCCGTTAGCTGGGTCAGGCGGCCTTGCGGCCGGGCCTAGCCTGCAGGCGCCTCACCTCGGGTTCCCCATGGCTCCCAGGGAGCCCGCGGTTACCCCGGGCCGGAGCAGGAGCTGTGGCGGTGGAGGGAAGCCGCCTGGCCGCCTACGCGGGGCCCAGAGCCCCAGCTTCCCGCAGGCGCCGCCGGCGTCGGGCGCGACGGACGCGGTGCCATGGCAACGGCGGCCCGCCCACCCCCCTTCCCCCCGCTTCCCGGCGCCGCCGTGCCAAGCCAGGCGGGATGGGATGGGGCGGGGCGGGCGTTGCTAGGAAACCGGCGGCGGGTGTCCGCCTCCGCGGCGCGGGCTCTCGGCTTCCACCCTTCACCCACTTGGGCGCCCCCCCCAACGCCCCGCTTCCCCGAGAGGGAGTTGGGGGAGGGTCGGAGAGGAGGCCTAGAAGCCACGTGGTGGTGGTGGTGGTGGTGGTGGTGGTGGTGGTGGTGGTGGTGGAGGGTCTCAGGGCCTTTATCCTTTGAGGCTGGCCCTTCGTGGGTGACGTCCTCTTTCCCTTTGGCTTGCAAGTATTGTGTCCTGTGCCCTGAGTGCAAAAATGAAGGAAAACACTTCGACATTGTCTCTCCTGAGGATGGCAATAGAAGGACAGTGATATCCCAGACTCCAGTGAGGGCGCTTTAGCCTCCAAGCTTCCCCTTCTAAAAGGAACCATTTTGGGGGGTTTTGATAGCTCAAGGAGCAATGCTAAGCATTTTGCATACATTAGCTTATTTTCAATTCTATGAAGTAGAAGCTGGTAACTTCGTTTCAACATGAATAAAAAATATTGCCAAGGTCATAGAGCTGGTTGGGGTGGAGCCAGGATTTGAGGTCCAGTCTTGCTTAAGTTCAAGGTCCCTGCTTTTTCATAATGCTTAAGTGTCCTCCCTCAGCTGCTTCTTGGCTAGCACGTCATCCTTTGCTATCCAAACACCGCACCAACTGGGACACACTGTCTGGAAATGGTCTAAGTAGGAGATTGAAAAACTGAAATCAGGGTTGTCCAAAAAAACTGGGACATACGGTTTACATTGCTGTATCATTGATAATTTACAGATGTCCCAGTCTGTAATGTACTAAAGCAATCGCCACTTAGGATCCTCAGATTCTTATTAAAGGAAGAGAATCTAAACCAAAGAATTTGCCAAAACTCAGATGGACTTGAGATAGGTATCCCCATGCTGGGCTACATACTGTGACAGATTAAGTGGTTTTTTGTTTGTTTGGTTTTTCCTTTTCTTTCTTTCTTTTTTTTTTTTAACTAAACACTGACCATAAAGAGTTTATATGCTACTAGTGAACTGTCTTGTTTTGTCAAGGATTTCTGTGCAAGCAATTTATTAAGGACATGCTTCCAGAAGAAACTAGTAAGGGAAGCAGAATAAGGCAGGGGAATAATGCAAGCAAGTCAACAATTTAAGGTCAAGTTCCAGCCTCAACTTGATCCAAAGCTCAGGAGCACAAATTACACAGTGAGTTGATCCCACCTTGAGGTAAGGGAGCTGGGTATTTACACCCCTGCATTCATCAGTCACTAGCTACAGGTCTTCCTGAACACCCAGCACTTCTGGTTCTAGAGTGAATCTGGGTGAAGTGGCTCTGGTAGATTAAGGTAGTTCTCTGAAGGCTGGAGGTGTGAGCCGCTAGGAGAGAAGCACTTAGAAGTTGGGGGATGGGTATAGCAAACCAGTAAAGGGGATCTGAAGGGCTCTGGGCAGAGCACCAAAAGCATCCACTACAGTCCACTCCTCAAAACACTCAGATTCACATGTTCTCACATTAAGGCTCCACTTTTGTCACAACCTATTCAAGATTCTAATTGGTCGCAAATCTAGTGGGTCAAACCATAGCCCTTGCTGCTGCTTATAAGATTATAACCAACATCCGTCTCTTCTCTACCATCCATTCTGGAGTCCCCTCATCCTTGATTACTCCTTCTGCTGGTCTAGGGGGTTTGCCTGGTGGAGTTGAGACAGGAGGGAAGCAGGCAGGGTACAACCATTAAAAGAATGACACAGCCATTGAGAAAAACAGGATATGACAAAAACTGATTAGAACCAACTAGGCTCAAGATGGTGGAAGATTTGACTTCCAGTAGGCCTTGAGCCTTACTATATACTCATTGGAATACCACAATGACATGCTAAATGACACACCCACAGGTGCCATGACAGTTCTGAGGCAGATCATAAAAGCCAAAAAGTGGATGAGGGCCTGATTCCTGGAAATCTCTGCCCCTTACCCAAAAATAGTCGGGTAATCCTCTCACTTGTTAGCATGTGAAATTACTCAGCTCATAAAAACTAACCACCCCCATACTCCAGGGCCGCTCTCACTTTCTGAGATGACCCCATCTCCTGAGGCCACTCTCCTTTCTGAGACGGACCACATTCTATCTATGGAATGCATATCTCCTAGGGCAGTTCTCACTTTCCAAGATGACCCCATATCCCCATATCTCTTGCCTTCTGAGATGGCCCGCATTCTGTCTATGGAGTGTGTATCTCCCTGAATAAGTCTGCTTTCACCGGACTATGGCTCACTTTTGAATTCTTTCCTGTGTGAAGCCAAGGACCCTCACTTGGTGGCTTTCGTCCCAGGACTCGCCCAAGACCTGGGACATCACCATCCTCTAGCGCCCCCTTTTCCTGCAACGCAGTGACTCAAATCTTTATCCTTGAGGGGTCTGAGTTCCTTGCTACCAGGTCTTTATCAGGAAGTGGTTAATACAATTGCCTGTTTTCAGTTAAAACTGGGCCTGGAAGCAGCTAGAGAGACTCCAGTGGATCAGCTAAGTGCCAAACATGTTCCTTCCCGGTTATGTAACAGCAGGCCTGCCTTCTTATGATGATCAGGGTCAGTTACCTCTGCCAGTATGATCATAGCTTTCTTTGCCCACACAGAGTCCAAAACAATAGGATTGCAGCAGTAGCTTTAAGTTTAGTGTGAAGCATTCTCCCTCTGGGAACTAGAACCTCTAGACCCAATGCCCGAAGTTGTGACAACAGAAAGGATGCATTCCCCAAGCCGGTCACAGAGTGGCAGTGAGCCAGGCTTTTCCTCTTTCCACCCTTTGGTTCCCAGACCCATGTATTCAACCCTCTGGAGACACAACACAATATATCAGCTGTCAGTTTAAGGCACACGCTGCATCCTGAAGGGTGATGCTCTGACTCACAGGGTATCACTTCTAAGTTAGTGCCTTTGTCTACCTTCAGAAGGTGGTTACGACATATCATGCTAGAATGGTGTGGCACGTTGTGGGATCATCTGTGGATCCCCTAGTCCTTTGCCCATTACCATACTTTTTGGGGGCAAAAAAAAAATGTTTCGTGGGACTCTGTGTCCATAAATCGGACATTCTAAGACTTCAAATGGTGGATCTTGCCAAAGCACTGCAGGCAGGAAAGGCAGATTCATTCAATGATTCGTATTAGTTTCAGCTGGAACAAAATGCTGCCATTTCCAGGGTGAAAGGGGTAATACACAGTTAACTTGTCTCAAGTCTCTGGTCAGTCTCCCCGAGGAATGGCATTACAGCGGGGACTCAGAGTCAGTCTCTGACCGGTCAGACATTCGGCAATGGACCAGTTTTAGCCAGGAGGAGCCCACGCTTTTGGACTCATGCGTAGCCTCCATTTTTATCACTGTAGCTACTACACTCAGGAGCCTTTTGGACAAGGACTGAGGTAGCTGACAACAAATGCCGGCTGACATCTACCCGATGAGTCATCCTGCCCACCTGTTTGCTTAATGCCTCTTTTGCAGTGAATGCGCCCTGGTCAGCATTAATGAACAGCACAGAGATCTCCACTCACAGAGGTCCTCTTCCCCCAAACCTCCCTGTCCCCTAGCTTCCAGTCCCATGACCAACCCGTGGAGTCAACTTCCACTGCCCATAAGTGGAACTTATGTACACTATGTACATCTTCACCTTGGGCCACCTCTCTATCCACGCAAATTAGATCACCAAGTGCAATGCCCAAAGCTTTGCCTATTACAATGATTTCTCCTCTCTGGCCCCTTCAGAGCCACCTCTGGGTTTTCAGAGTACAGCCATCCATTCTCAGTTTGCAGTGATACACTGAGTCAACCCATCTGTGAACCAAACTTGGGATCGTTCCTCTATTAGCTGGTCATAGGGGACACCCGTGAGGCCATCAGTGTGAGCTGATGATGATGCCTTGGTTGGGGGATAACAGAGAGTCTGAGCCCCCACTCCGTGCAGTTACTCTTGTGTTGCGGACCTGCTTAAACCCAACTCCACCCAATTACATAGTCCTTGTCGCTGTCATTTCCTCTGTATTTCCCAAAAGCTAGAGATACGGCACAAGCCAGGCTGCTCCTTTCAGCTGTATCCAACACAGTTCACCAACACTGAAAGTCTCAGTCACTGCGATGATACAAAGGTATAGAATGCTACAATGAATGCTTGGTACATCAGATGTATTCTGCTTTCTTGGTGCTTCCTCATATACCATTAGAGGTTTGTTTGTATATATGTCCTTAAATATAAGTAAAATGAGATAAATTATCATATTCAATTTGCTTTTGTATAAAGTCAAGATATGCTGATTGTCTAACAAACACACAAAAAAAGAGATACAGAATGCCACCTACCACCAGGAATGGGATCCCCATTTTCATCTCGCTGGTGAGTGAGCTGCATCCAGAATCCCATCCTTAAAGTCAGCTTCCTGGGGCTACTTACGGCACCATCTGTCTTAGGCAGGTTCCCCAGATGCAGACCCTGAGGAGAAAGTTTTTGTGTAAATAATTCATTAAGCAAGTTGCCCCAAGAGAAGTTGGTAAGGGAGTAGGAAAAGCAGAATAGGGAACAAAAATTAGCCAGGCAAGGATGTGACTTCAAGTCAAGTTCCAGACTCGACCGGAGCCACTGAGGAGCTTTCGAGAATAAATGGTCCAACTTCCTCTTGATACTCAGCTGCCGTGCTGTGAGAAACCCAAGCTGCATGAAAGAGCCCCGTGCTAGTGTTTTAGTCAAGTGCCAGCTGAGCCCAGGTTCAAGCCAGCCACCAGGCACATGAGTGATGAAGATCGAAGATGTTTTGGTCATCCCAGTATTGGGGTCTTCCCATTTGAGGACCCAGATGTGCATGGGCAGAATCACGGCATCCTTACTGGCCCTGCTCAAATTTCTGACTCACAAATCTGTTATGATAAAATGTTGCAGTTTTACACCAATAAAAAAATAAAGATCATCATAATAATAAAAAGAATAAATGGCTCACCAGAGTTTATCCTTCCTGAAAGTAGGGAACTAGGTTTTGATACTTCTGCATCTGTCAGTCACTAGCTACAGGCCACCATGGGGATCTCTAATTTCTCAGGTTATTTTGGTTATGGAGGCATCTGAGTGAAGTGCTTCCAGGGTACCCTGGTTAGCACTCTGAAGAAAGTTATAGATATGAACTCTTTGGAGCAAATGCTGAAGAAACTGGGGGATTGACACACTGAATCAAGAAGGGGGGCTTACAGGGACCTAGAGAGAATGCCACATTGCTAAAGGAGCTAAGATTCGTACATGAACAGCTGACATTGAGCTTCTTCCTCCTCCCAGAATCTAACTCTGAAGAAACCTCCAAGGAGATGCAGAGAGGTTGGGTCTCCACGTGTGTTGAGGGGGAGAACAGGACATGGAGGTTCAGAGCATCAGAGTAATGGGTGCCATGGAGAGTTTTGCTTCCCTCATTGCCCTGAGCTGATGATTACCTTCTGTGATTCGGCTACCTAAGATTAAGGGCTTCCATCTCTCCAGTAGACTCTGTCTATTGCATTTTGGGGTTGCATGCCTTGATGAAGCAAGCTGCCATGGTGGAGAGGCCCACGTGGCCAGGGAGGCTTCCAGCCAGCAGCCAGCAAGGATCTGAGGCCCTCAGTTCAGGAGCCCTCAGTGAACTGAATTCTGCCAACATGAGCTTAGGAGAGGATTCTTTCCCAGTTGAGCCTTCAGATGAGAACCCAGCCCTGGCCAATACCTTGACAGCAGCCTGTGGGAGACCCTGAAGACAGGATCTGGCTAAACCAATCCCTGTGAGATATTTTGTATATGTTATTTCAAGCCACTAAGCTGTGGCAACTTGTTACGCAGCAGTAGATAACAAATACTAACATTCTGCAGCTGGCCTGTAGGCTTGAGCACATCCTCCATATTATAGATGCTTCTCCATGTACAGAGTATATCCACCAGCTAGAATGCAATGCCCACCTTTGGGTCCCCCTGCAGCAGCTATGGTATTGCCCTGAACGTAGCAGTCATATAGAAAACGATTTCTCAGTGGGAATTCCAAGCATTTACAATAATAACAAAAATTAATTGAGTCTTTACTATGTGCCAGGCCTTGTTGTAGGCACTTTACAAATCTTAATTTAGTTAATCCTCATGACCGTCATATTAGGTAGGCTCTTTTAGGATTTCCATTTTGGGTGAGAAAAATGAGGCTCGCAGAGGACAAATAACTTGCCCGGGTCTGACGCCTGTGAGTGGCAGGGCTGGGATTCAAGCCCTAAACAGCCTGAGTCCAGAGCCTGTGCTCCTCTCAGAACTGAGAAGAGAGTAATGGGTGCCATGGAGAGTTTTGCCACGCCAACACTGTCCTTTCCTGAAGAACCAGAAAGAATTCCAACTCCTCAGCTGCTGTTCGTCACCTGCTGGAGGGCAGGAATGTACCTCATTTGACATGAAACTTCACTTTTAATATTCAAAGCATGGCTCTAGTAGGAGTCTTAAAAGTTGGTTGAATGAATGAATGAATGAATGAATGAGATGCATTGAATAGGATGTTGGGAGAAGAGGAAAGGGACCACAGAGCAGGCTTTATTTCCAGATCTCACATCAGCAGACTCACATGCCTCCCTCTAGCACGTTTCTTTGCAGTTGCCATCCATATGAGGCCTTCTAGTGCTTATCTGACAGCATGAGCTAGGAAGGAGGGGGCTTTTATGAATTTGGAATTGAGAGCAGAAAATAATCCATAAGCGGTAAACGAAGTGGAAGGCAGCTATTGTCCCAAACAAGTGCGTTCATTTCTCATTGGTCTGACTGCACTGCACGTACACACACAGAAAACCCTGGATTATACCTAATTCTGCCTTTATAGCAGCTTATTACCTGCAGGGATAAGTGAGGTTATATAATGGGCTGGTTCAAAGAACGTGCTTGCTTGTATATGCAAATATCTGTCAAAATTGCTTAAAATAACAAGTTGCTTAACACCCACAACTGAGGGAATTTGGTTTGAAATGTTCAAACATCGCCCTTTATTAGGCCTGCCTACTACAAGCGTAGGAAAGGCAAGATGGTTCCTTTTCATGCCAAGCACCTTAACCACACCGTATTTTCCGAGGCAGGAAAGAAGCTGGTCTTGTCTCATATTTCATGTTTTGCAGGTACTGGAGTCAGAATAATAGTTTAGTTATCAATAGTTTTTATGATTAAGTTGCTTTGGTTACTTGGCACAAATAAACATGGGTGGGAGGTTCCACTATGTGGCCTTTGCTTAATAACAGTGGACTCTGTCATTTTAGGCGGTGTGTTTTGCTCCCTAAGAAGATGTGTAAACTGAGTTTAATTTCCTTGGCCTCTCTCTGCCTTTCTCCTCGCTTTCACTGCCATCCTGGCTGGGCCATGCAAGTCTGGTCACATCACACCCTGCTTAAAACTTTGTACTGACTCTCCCAGTCCCCCAGGGCACAGGGCACACCTCAGGGTCTGACAGCCACGGCCTTTGTCTTCCAGTCCAGCAGAGTTTTCCTCGCTCCCCAGCCTCCACATTCCCACCCTTCTGCTCTGTGTTCGGTTTCTGAAATGTTCTATGACCTCCAGAGCCCTGGGCCTTTGCATCTGTGGTCCCTGCGTCTCATTCACCTGCCTTTCCCACCCCGGCCCTGCCCGCTGCCTCCAGTTCTCACTGAGATGCCAACGCCTGGGAGGCATTCCCTCCGCTGAGGTCTGGAGCCCTTCTCCTGGTTGCGGGGGCATCCAGCACCCACCTCTGCGCCATCCTGCTGCCTGAGTCTTGTCCGAATCCCCTGCTGGCCCCTGAGCTCCTGGACGGGGTCTCTCAGCACCCAGCACAGGGGCCTGGTGCACAGAAGAAACTCAAAAAACCTAAACTAAAAGTCTGGGGAATGAATTTTCCCCTTACTCTCCTGTAACCTTTGTTTCTCTATTTGGGAGGATCTGAAGTGCAATTAGTACAGTTTATACATTTCAATCCAAATGAAGCACAATTTAAAGTAAAATAAAAGCTGTCAGCACAAGAGAAAATTTCCTGAAAACAAAATTAACTTTTGAAATTTTAACCACATGCAATACATTGCTATCATTTAAAGCACAAGATTGAAAACCAGTTTCTCAAATTTTAGACCTTAGTACTGCTTCCAAATCAATCTATTTTCAATTCTTACAGACCCCCCTCAACACACGGAAATTAGCCAGCATAAATGATGCAGCCTCTCACCCTCTGTTGCAACTTTTCTTAGAAAGTGTGACATGCATTTTTTTTTTTCTGTTGGCATCATAATGAAAGGAAGGGTAAACACAGTAAGATGGACTCTGTGCTGTGCTGGTACAGGACAGAAAATTAGCTAAGAAGATCTAAAGAACTTTTCTAAAATACTGTATTTATTAGCAAAATTGATTTTTATTTAGAACAGAATTCTCTCTGTGCAGTGCACACTGTTCCTTTGGTACCTCCTCAGCTATCAGCAGCAGCAAGAAGTTTAGTCCAAGAGAAGAGATGAGACTTAATAATTTGAGTGTGTTTCTAATCAGACCCCAAAGCTCTACTGGATGGAGGTGACTTTAAAACCAGTTCTGGGATTTGGGGCTTTGTTTTTATTTTGACAATTCTGATGGGCTGTGGTCTAAATACTTTGTAAACTATAAATCACTAGTGTAGTTTGCCCAGAGTCTTAAACTGCCTTTATCAGTTTGAATTTTTAAGACCCAAGGGGCCCAATTTGTACATCATGTAGTTCTTATTCTAGGAAAAACTCCAGTGTTTTCTGAACATTCTTATTGAGGAACCTGAAGTAGGCCTGACCCCACTTACCATGACTGACTTCCCAGGTCTGCTGAAAAGGCATTCAAGGCTCACCAGGCACATTGGGAAACAAGAACAAAGGGAAGACGAGAGCATAAGGTGTAGAGGGTCTTTTATCTTCCTGGAGCTGCTGTAAGAAACTACCACAAGCCTGGCAGCTTACAGCAACTGAAACCTATTCCCTCCCAGCTCTGGAGGCCAGGAGTTCCACATGGAGGTGTCGGCAGGGTTGGTGCCTTCTGGAGACTCTGAGAGAGAATACATCCCATGCCTCCTTCTTAGCTTCTGGTGGTTGTGGGCAATCCTGGGCATTCTGTGGCCTGTAGACCCATCACTCTGACCTCTGCTTCGTCTTCACGTGACCTTGCCCTCTGTGTGTCTCTGCGTCTGCGTCTCAAATCTTCCTTTCCTTTCTCTCTCTCTCTCTTCGCCACCCCCCTTTCTCTTTTAAGGACACTGTTGCTGGACTGAGGGCCCACACTTCTGCAAATACGCAAATGTCATATCCAGGATGAACTTAAGATCCTTAACTTAATTACATCTGCGAGGACCCTATTTCCAAATAAGGTCACATTCACAGGTACCAGGGGTTAGGACTTGGATGTTTCCTTTGGGGGGACATAATACAACCTGCTTCCAAGGTAGAATTCACTTGGGTAAAAATCCTTCATGCTTTGACCCTCCCAAGTATTTTCTATATTTTGACCTGCTGAACTTTCTCCTCCAGCCACTGAGGGAAACCCCTGTCTCTTGTCCAGAGTGTTTACAATAAAACCAGAATCTGAGATGCTATTGTGAGGTCATCTTGAAGACTAAAAGAGAAGAATAACCAAGAAACAAATAAAGAAGGAAGACTGATCCTAAAATCCTAAAAGATCAAACTTCAGAACCAGTCATGTATAACATGGCCCCACTGTTTGACACACACAAATTGCATCTACGTTCACAGAAAATGTCTGGAAGGATGTATACTGAAAAGTTAACAGAGTTAATCACTGGGTTTGGGGAGTACGGGATCTTAAATTTCTTCTTTATGTGTATTTATATTTTAGAATTTTAGGTAATTTTAAAACACCTCTTTAAACATTAGAACTAATCGTTTATTAAAAGATAATGAAATCCCAGGATGGTAAAGAATCATTCATCTGGTCTGGTCTTTCAAAGAGGCAACTGCTCCTCTGAGATCAAGTAGAGAAGGTGGAACAGGAGTCAGTTGGCATCTTTCCCCGAATCTCCTTTCATCGCCGTGAGTTCCATGCACCGCATCCTGTTTGGTCACTATCTAGATAACCTTATTGAAATGTAGATGTGAGAACTGGAAGAAAACACACGGGTCTTCTGGTCTAACTTCCTAGTTTTACAAACAGTGAAAGAGAACCGTGGAGAGCGTGCCATGCTCTGCTGAGGCCCACGGACAGACGTAGAGCTGAACCCCCAGGTGGGGCTTCTCCTGTTACTGCAGGTGGCTGCAGTCAAGGTCTTACGAGGGACCACTGGACTAACACGGCTCATCGGGCCTATTTCCAGTTCAGCTTCTAATGAATAAGCCACTTGTCTATGCTCATACCAGGTACACAACACTTGTGAAGACTTATTCATTGGACAATTATTGAAGATCTGTCCCCTGTGCCGCCAGCATATGCTGGTCACTGGGTAGAAAGATGGACAGGCAAGTCTTCAGGACCTACCTAGTTAAGAAGAAACCATAACCTAATGTCCCCAGGCCTACCTGGGCTGTGGATGCAGATGTGGCCATTTTCATATAAAGGCCCAAATCTCCATGACCGAGGTCCCCAGTTGCTGTCCTGGGCATTCAACGACCTCATCTGGTTATTTTAGGGCATCTCAAGACACAGGGACATGAGGGTTTGGGTTTTGCTGGTGGTGTCTCACAGACACTCGGCAGCAGCTCTGCTCATGTGCCCCCCAGGGCATCATGTGGGAAGTCAGAGGTCCCAGCACCATTTGGGGAGGTGTGATTGTTAATTTCCTGTGTCCGTTTGGCTGGGTCGTGGTACGCTGATATTTGGTCAAATGTTATCCTGGACAGATAGATAGAGGTAGCTCCGTCTAGACAGACAGATGTAGCTACCTAGGAGATATCTCCTTTCATCACCACAGATAGATGATGGAGCTCTATCTTTACACATATGTATATATATCTAGACATCTAGAGCTGTGTATGTCGATCGATTGATCGATCGAGCTGTCCATCTATCCTTCCTAGTGGCTCCTGGTTGTCTCTGGACTGATACTGGAGGAGAACTCATCGTCACTGTAGTGCCAGCCCAGAGAAGCCTATTTCCTTGCTACTCTGGTGACTAACTGTGCTGCTACTTCAGAGCCGCCCTCGGACCCTGCTGCTCTGTCCCGGCACAGAAATAGGAGAACATCACCCTCCTCGATTCTGCGTCAAACTTGCTAGCTGCAGCCCTGAAGCAGCTAATATGACAAAAGACTGTGATGCCTACTGGCAAAAAGGACTTCTAAAACTTCTTAAAACGTTTTTTAACTAAAAAAAACCTATGAAAATAGCAAATAAAAATAGCATTAATATCAATTTATAGATTTAAAATTACTCATGAAGAGTACTGCCTACTTTTCCATTTTCTATATTTTACTGTCTGGATGCTTTTCAGGTTTGCCTTCCCTATGGTTTCACCACGATATGCTTGTAAATCAACACTTTGCTGCAGACAACAGGCATGCTAAAAAGTTTTTTTCTTCTATGTTTGATTCTTCATCCACATTTTCAATGTGTTTTGTACTTTTTGGCCTGGACTTGTGGGCTTTCTCTCTCACGTTCTGTTGTGATCCCAGGAGTATGGAATAACTTGAATAAAATAGTAGCCTCATTGCATTATCATGTGGGAAAGGCATTATTATTCCTGTGGTACAGAAATGGAAACTGAGTTTCAGAGATGTCCAATAACTTCCCGAGTGTTCCTCAGCTAGAATATTCCAAAGGGGCCCTGAACCCAGCGCTATGTGAATCCAAGCCCACTTTTGTGATTTAGATGCTTCAGGTAACTTTAATTAAATTAGCTCAACATAGCTGAATAGTGACTTGCCAGATCTGTCCCACCACATAAAAGGTCATTCAAGTCCTTTTCCATGTCCACGATATCCTCACAGCATGACATGTGCTGTCCGTTCCTCTTAGATGTGGCCCCGTTTTCTGCTTCCACTCAAACTCAGCCAGCTGGTTGGTCTCCAGCCTTTGTTTACTTCCGCTGGGCTTCCTTCATCTTCCTTCCCAAGGCTTCAGTGATTCTTCTCTGCCTTCTGTTGTACCTCAGTTTTCTATTCTTCACTCCTAGGTAACTCTCAACTACTACTATTTTCATCTAATTATTCCTTACAGAAATGAGTTTCATGTAGACAAAGCAAAATACTCATGCTTGCAAATAAAGGCACTGTATCAGTCAGCACAAGTTACTGAAAACCAACTCAATCAGTTTTAGGGAGTTAATTGACTCAGGTACCTGGGAAGTCTGGGGGTGGCTGCCTTCAGGCATGGCTGTATCAAGTAGCACAAGCAATAACATGAGGAGTTTATCTGTTCATCTTTTGACTTTGTTTGACTTCACTCTCAGATAGAAGCTCTCCAATATGGCACCAAGAATGCC
This sequence comes from Camelus dromedarius, assembly GCF_036321535.1. NCBI lineage: Eukaryota > Metazoa > Chordata > Mammalia > Artiodactyla > Camelidae > Camelus > Camelus dromedarius. The sequence continues at coordinate 81,525,046 of NC_087440.1, forward strand.
TTGGCATAGCCAGGCTCCCATGTTCCTTAGCTCTCTTGATCCCAGGGCAAGAGAGAGAAACTCAGCCCTTCCCCACCCTCACCCCTGGTTCTCATACAAATTCCCTATAATGATTTTGATTTATCCTGTTTGGTTTGCATACCCATCCCTTTGTCAAAAGGATGGGGATGAGTTTGACAGCCTCAGTGACAGGACACAAAATAGATGTAACAGTACCCATTACCTTCAGAAAGGGAAGCAAGGGAGACTGCGAACATGTCCACGTTGGGACTACATAATGAACTTTCCGTGAGGAACACTCACGACAACAGAGAGAGCAGGAGTTCTCCACTTAACTACCATGAGCACCGCAGGCAGTTTTTAAAAAATTGAAGTACAGTTGATTTACGATGTTGTGTTAGTTTCTGGTGCACAGCATAGTGATTCAGATACATATATATATAAATAAAATATACCTTTTCATATTCTTTTTCATTATAGGTTATTACAATATATTGACTATTGTTCCCTGTGCTATATAGTAGGAACTTGTTTATTTTATATATTAGATATATATATATAATATTTTATATTAGTATCTATAGATCCCAAACTCCCAATATATCCTTCTCCACCCCTACGACAGGCTGATTTGAAAAAATTTAACCCCCCACACCCCATTTCCAGTTGGCTTGGGATGGGAGTGTGCCAGGCATTAGATCCAGACAGGCCAAGAGAAACTAGCCGGAGGCAACAGGCACACTCAGTACCTGGAAGCCCTCCCTCCTCATAAATGTCCCAGTGTCCCGGGCGGGGCCTGCCCGAAGTCTCTGAAGAGTGTCCAGTCCCTCCTTCCACTCCTTCACCCCCGGGGCAACTTCAGGGACTGTTTTCAATAAGCATATTTCCAATGTCCTTTTTCCTCCTAGATCTAAATAATGATGGTGGTGGTGCTGCTAATGATAGTGTTTGCATAATAATATAAAACGAAAACTTACTGAACAGCAAGTACTGGTCAAGATGCTTAAGATGCATTAGCTCATTTAATCCCCTCAACAATTCTGTTTTACAGGTAAGAGACTGAGGCAGAGAGAAATTAAGAAATTTGCCCAGGATCACAGAGTTAGTAAGTGGAACGCCGAGCTTTGTACTCAAACAATCCCTTAGCCAGTAATGGAAATTAACGTTAACTGAGCACGTATTATGTTCTAAGTGCTTTATAAGGATTTCCTTTCATGATACAGCAGCCCAACAATGCAGTGACTATCGTAGTCCTTGCTTCACAGAAGAAGAGAGGGAGGTGGAAGAGGGTTAACTCACTCCGTCCTCAAAGCCTGCAGTGGACTGACTCGGCTAAGAGTCGGGCACCACTGCCAGTTCCAAATAGCAGAAAGGTACATCTGAAGCTGTGCTTTTGGAAAATTAATCAGGCGGCAGCGTGGAAGATAGACTCTTTTCCCAGCTCAGCAGCACCAGCTGGAAGATCTGGCTACGGGGCCAGCAAGTGGCGGAGCTGGGATTAGAACCACATCTGTCTGCTTCCGGTTCTCAAGCTCAAATCCCCTAAGCCACGTGGACTGAAGTTGGATGCAGGCTTTAGGCTCCAGAAGCCCCTCTCCTCAAGCCCCTCTCCTCGTCATGGCTGCTCTGGCGCCTCACTTCCTTGCTGTCCTTTCTCTTGTTTTGAACCTTTCCATTGGCCCATTTCAGTTCCTCCAAGCAGAATATGCTCTGAAAACCCAAATCCGCCACCAGCTGGAGCTGGTAGGGCTGCAGTACTTCCTGTTGAATTGGGTCCTGGGGACAGAAACCACAATGTTATTTATACCCGAAGTTCTTTATTCGTGGTGCTTTACAAAACACAGAAGGTTGAGTCCTCTGTCTTATGGAGCCAGCAGACCACAGATACACATAAAATAACAGAGAATAATAATAAACTCTCTCTCTCCTCTCCTTCCACCATTACTTCCCTTCTGCCTGAACAGTCCCCTCCGTTGCCCCTTTTGTTTCTTTCATTACCTTCCTCTGAGCAGTCTTATTACTGACATAGACTCCTAATTAACACATCAGGTTTCCCCTTTTCCAAAAAGTCTCGGAAATTTGCCCATTCCGCGATGCTGTTCTCTCCAAGCACCCCCTGCCGTCTTTATTTTGTTCTGCTTTTCGTCCTGGCTCATATCATTTGTTTCTTTGTATTGAAAGCTTGTCAGCTCCTGGAACCTGGCAAGTATTAATTAGGAGGATGGTCCAGCGCACATCACAGTTTGATGGAAAGCAAGTCTGAGTGGGAAATTGGGCAGAGAATCAGAAAGAAGTGGAAGAAAGCAGGAGTGGGAGACGGCTTAAGACCGTGACCCAATTTTCAGACTCAGGGCGACCAAAAGCCAGCCTTTTGTGCCATGATTCTTCACCTGAGCTGAGCCGGTCTTCCCTTGTGCTATAAAAGTGCATGTCAGGTCTTGCCTCTGTGCCTTTGCCCAATTCGCTTCCCTCTGCCAGGATGCTCTTCCTTCTCTCTCTCACCTCTCTGAATTCCACTGATTTTCAAGGCCAAGAGGAAAATGCCATCTCTTCCAAGAAGCCTTCCATGATTCCTCCAGTCCTAATTAACTTATATTTTCATGACACTCTTACACTATTTGTATCACAGGTCTAGCCCTTGATTATGTAGTCTTAAGGAGAATGGTCTCAGCCTCTCCAGCCCTCAGTCTGGAGAGAAAGGAAAAAGGGTTCCTTCAGACGCAGGTTTGAATAAGAAAGAGACTTGTTAGTTGCTTTGGGTCAGATGTGCCCCAACAGCAGTCCTTCCCCCACCCCTCCAAGGGCAGCAGAAGGAGAGGGACAAGCTCAACAGGCACATAAGATTATACAGCAGCTGCAAAGGGGAATCACCAGCCATTGTTTAAAAACAGGACCAAGAGTACACATCTCTGTGGCTGTGGCTGCCGGCTGCATAGAATTGCCCGCCTGCTCGAGAAGCAGCTCAATTGTAAACCTATTCCTGCAACTTGAAGTATCTGCCTTTGGGAATTTGAATGCATATCTGAAGCGTCTATTTCTTGTCCTGTATGCAGGTTTTAATACATGTAGTGAACACTGTTGGGGCCCTGTCTGATCCCCTCAAAATTCTTTTCCCATTTCTGGATGCCCTACCCTTGGCTGCCAAGTCCAATGGCCAACACCAGTGACCCTCTTCAGAAGACTGGGACTTAGATTCTCCTGGTACTCAGTGTGAAAGCCCTACTCTCTGGCCAGAGTTGGGACCAAGTCTGAGGTGTAACTTACACTTCACGGCTCTCCCAGGGTTGGGCCGAGGCTGTGACTTGCCTGGAATGGCTCCCTGGCTTGGCTTCTTTGTGTTCTCTGTCCTGCCTGCCTGTCCTCCCCCGACTCCACCACGCCCTCTGATTTTCCCCGGGTAGCAGTTCCTTAAAAAAAAAAGTCCCTGCACGTGAATCTTCATCTCCAAGTCCATTTCTGGGAGAATCTGACCTAAGAGAATACAGCTGGTGCATCTCTTCATTGGTCATTGGCAGCCACGCACCGCACTCCACCCCTCCCTGCCAGTTCCGCCTCTTTGAGTGATAACTGACATTCTCTTTGAGTCAGTCCTCCAGGATCTAACTCCAAGAGGTTTTGCCGCAGAGCCCACATCTCAAGTCAGATCACTGTAAACGTGCCCTCCAACATAGTGAAAATCTGCCCAGTTACTCCTGATACGCAGTCGGTTTTACTTGTCTATTTCTAAGATAAAAGGTATCTTATTTTTTCCCTTGGATTTTCTCCATTTAAAAAATTTCTATGCAATACATTTAAGGACATCAGTGTATGAAAATGCTTGGTCTGTGAAACAGAGGAACCATAAGGGCCAAAAGGAGGCATGGAGCTTGTATGTGTTATTAAAACAACGATGGCTACTTTTGATCCTGGGTAAAGGCTTTCATTTCGTTTTTACATCCCAAAGTTTGCAAAGACAGCCAATTAAATACCATTGTCCATCTTCCTAGAAAACAGCAGTAGCTCCCCACTGTATGACTGTGGATGCTGCCAAGGGAATCACTGATAGATTTCATTCATCTTTCAAGATCCAACATTCTTGATATTGTCACTCCAGAATCCTTCTTCATCCCTGGCCCTGCCTTCAACTCTTCTGATAAGCTTCCTTCTGAAGCAAAGGGAAAAATTATCTTCCTATCCTTGGTTACAATCACTAAACTCTTTCTATCTGTGTTAAAACCTATCCCTAAAGCCCCACCACCATGTGGTCACCTTTGCTGCAGGTGTGCAAGTTCACGTCCTACACCCCCTTCCCCCGCCAAGCCCAAGGCCAGGTCTTGTAGTCCTTTGTTCCCCTAATGTGCTCGGCTCAGGTCCAGAGTCACACCTGCCAGACACCTCAAACACATGGGAAGTGAAAGTCACAGACTACTTTGAATCAAGCCAGGCAAATAGGATTTGTATGGGGCCGGACAACTTTGTGAATTAGAGCTTCAACTGGCGGCTGCAATGTGCTTTTCTGAAACGTAATTTCTCACACTCTACCTGCCATAAGGTGCATTCAGGTTTTCTTTCTAGCTATCGTTCTACGACTTGATCTCCCTTCCTGCCTCCCTGAGACATTCAAGTTCTCCTGACGTAGGGGTTTTAGTACTTTCGATTTCTAAGAAAGGCAGTTTATTAGGAAACCCGTGTTTACTCAAGTGTGCGACAAGTCCCACTTGGCCAGCAGGCTAAATGTCATTCCTTGAAATTCTCTTCCAAGCATGGACTCCAGGGAGCCAAATGTAACATTTAGTCATCAATAGGATAATTTAAGTTCATTCTTTCTACTTGCCGTCTCAAGAAGGGATTGGAGTTCATGCTGGTACTGTCTAGAAAAAGGAACTACTTTCCACCCTGTGGAGGTGTGTTATTATTGAAAGAGCCACCTATTTCCTTCACTGGCTTCCTCTATGCTTTGGGACTTAGGCACAGTGTCTTTTCAGACATGCTGACTTTTTATGGCTTCAGCAAGGTAATAGTGTATAAATGCCGTTGGCCATTTACCATTAGGGATTCAACTCCACGTCTGGATCTTGTTATGCCGGCATTTTCAGAGCATTACAGCTCAGCTGTGAAAGCACTCTGGCTTAGAGCGAAAATGCAGTAGAACCTTGCTAATCTAACAACTTAATAACACTTGCCACCCCTTCACAGCAAGGACCTAATAGTAAGACTCACAGTGAGGCTGCGTGTCTTCGGAATGCACAAGAACACATTCTTCTGATGACTGTGTTATCATAAATGATCTCCAACTTTGCTTATTGAAGCAAACGAGACAACATTACTTTACCACTGTGCTATCCTTTTAATTCAGCTTCCAAGGATAGCCTCAAAATGCCGGAGAACTTGACCAAGCTCTTCTGGCTAATGCACTGCATTCCATCCTTTAGTACCAAGACTCTCTATCAAAGCATGTTGTGGTCCTGGGGCATTTGGCCATCAGGTGTCTGAAGACAATCTTTAGAGGAATGTTCCAAACATGGAACATTTGGATTTAGATATGGAAATTCACACATATTATAATTCTAATTATTTGGCCAGAATAGGTCAGTCCATTTTCTCTCCCTGCGGGGTGAGGGAAGCTTTCATACTGATATTACAGTTATTTCCAGTTATCTCTAAATGATTTCCATCACATATACTCGTTAACTTGTCTTCTATTTACCACCTTCCCCTTCATAAAACAGATAGTGTGTTTCCAAAACAAGAGAGACTGGAAAAGTGGCTGATTGTTATTTCTGAAATCTAGGTGATCTGACCTAAAATTTTACTATCTCTAATCAGGATATTACAGTTGAAAGTTTCTGTGTGTGTGTGTGTGTGTGTGTGTGTGTGTGTGTGTGTCTAAAGTCATTAAACTCTTCTATGTGAACAAACTGTTTACAGACCCCAGGAGGCAGCCCTCAGCAGCAAAGTTTAACGGAGACACAAGAGGGAAAACTGAGCGCTCATATTTACAAGTTCCCATGACAATGACTACTGATCCATTCAATGAATATGTTTTCTATTGAGTATAGGGCATGAACCTGAGTACAACATAAATAGTCTGTAAAAATGGATGTGGCTATTTTAAGTGACTTAAAATACCTTCATAGTTTGGGGTATAATCCAGTGTCATGCAGGCTTCCTGTATGTGGGCTTTCGAAATGCCCAGTCTTTGGTTAACTCAGACTAGGGTCCAGGTCTGATGCCCGTGAACTGCTTTGTGGAGAGCTCTTGTTTTTTGGCAACAAGGTGCTCAAGACTTCCAAAGTAACTGTTACTCTTCCTTGTTACTTCATCTAAGTCTGGGGATGGCATTTGTCAAAGACAGAAAGACTCCTCAGAGTTTGCCCTGACTCGAATTGTCCCAAGTGATGTCAGTTTAACATCACTCCTTATAAGTAAATTACTGCAGACCTGATCATCACGAACTTTTTTCTTCAAGAAGAGGGAACTTTTCCACATACGCAAATTGAACCAGACATTTCTCTTGTCAAAAACTCAGCTTCACTGAATGTGGAAGGAGAATCCTCAACAGTAATCCAGTATTCCAAATAATTCTTAGCTGATACCTTAACCTTTGAGGGAAGGAATTCCTAGCAAATCAGTGGAGAGTAATCTCTAAGGTCTTGTCTCAACTCTTCTCTAAGAAACTTCTGGGCTTCATGATCAGTATGACCTTTCCAAGTGAATTCTTGGGAGTCTACAGAAAATCTGTTGTAAATTTTAAAATAATCCTTTAAAAACATATGGGGAATTATGTCCCTGCCTTGCTCAAAAGACTCCTCTGACTTGCCAGGACATTCAGAAGAAAATTCAGTCCTTGCCATGCCTCCAAGGCTCCTCATGACTGGCTTCTCCCTGGACCTGTGGTGTCCTTGCCCTCCCTCACGGGGCTCCGGTCACCACAGCCTCCTTCATATTCCAGCCTCCAGCCTCTAGCCTGTGCATGCATTGTCCCCTCTGCTGGAAGCACTCCCACAGATGACTCAGCTACTACACCCATGACCTGTTCCCTTATTCAGTCTCTGCTCAGATGTCTCTGCTCAGAGATGCCTTCCCTGAACCCATTATTGGCTGAATTGTGTCCTCCCAAAATTCATGCTGAAGCCCTAGCCCTTGACATCTCAGAATGCGACTGTATGCGCTGAGAAGGCCTTTAAAGAAGTGATTAAGTTACAATGGGTTTGTAAGGTGGCCCTAATTCGATATGACTGGTGTCCTTATAAGAGATTAGCCCAGACAGGGAAAGACATACAGAGGTGACAAGGTGAATACACAGTGAGAAGACGGTCCTCTGTAAGTCAAGGAGAGAGGCCTCAGAAGAAACCAAAGCTGCTGGCACCTTGATCTTGGACTTCCAGCGTCTAGAACTGTGAAAAACTAACTACATTTCTGTTGTGTAACTCCCCCAATCTGTGCTATTTTGTTATGGCGGCCAAGCTGACTAACCCATCCCCCAATCTAAGGGCCTTTCCTTGACGACTCTACCCCATACTGTGATTCACATCTCTTCTTAGCCCTTAAGAGTACGAATCTATTTATTTCCATTTCTAAACTGAGATTTAGTTGACATATAACATTGTATTAGTTTCAGGTGTACAATGTAATGATTCCATATATATATGTGTGTGTATATACAGTGAAAAGATCACAAGTCTAGTTAACAGTCACCACCGCACAGAGCTACAATGTTTTTCTTGTGGTGATAACTTTTAAGATCTACTCTCAGCATCTTTGAAATATGCAATACAGTATTATGAACTACAGTCACACTGCATTGTACATTACCTCCCCAGGACTCATTGATTTTATAATTGGAAGTTTGTACCTTTTGACCACCTTTCTACATGGCAGGTATTCAGTAAATATTTGCTTAATGAATGAATAAATATATTAAATACTGCACAGTAGCCCAGCTCTACAATAACTATACTAGGAGTTTTGAGCCATGTGTAAATACAGACATCGAGGTCCTGTGCTTAAATCAGTTGAACCAACTTGTTCCCTAAATGTATAGAAATTTGGCTTGCAATGATTATAATCCTGGCAGGCACCCTGAAAATGACATTGAAATGAACCTAATAAGTAGAGAAGTACTACGTGGAAGCTGTGAATATGAAATCAAATTCAGGAACATAAAATGGTGTTTCTTTTGGCTTTCATGGTCATTACACTATATTTGGAGTAATTAGGAAAAAACACATCACAAAGAAGCTAATGTTCAAAAAGGCAGAGATACTTGAAAAGTCTTTGAACACCTCTCCAGAAATAATTTAACTCAATAAGATTAAAATTCCAGATCAAAGGTAGCAAAAATACAGAAAGGGAAGAAAGACAGTTGTGAGACCTCCCGTTCCCACACACATTTACCACCACGCAAATGATTAGTAGACTTGGGGTCCCATAGAAAATAATTCCCATTTCCATCACATATAAGGAATAGCATTACATTATTGCTCTTAGTAACAGAGCTGGTAGTTTCCATCACTCATGATCTGATTGGTCTAGGAACAGGTCAACAATAGAGAAAAAAGAAAATGATACAGAAAGGATGAAACTTTCCTGTCATATAATCAATCAGCAAACATATATTGACTACCAGCTACTATTTGAAATTCTATCCATGGTTTTATAGGAAAATCCACCATTATATGCAAAAGCTTCATGTGATTTATGCAGTCAAGCAAACTTATATTAAATGGCAATGGACGTTAAGTCCTTCGCTGGAATGTAGGCTACAACCATGACGGTGATTCACCTCTGTATTTCAAAATCCTTACACCTAGCTAGGGCTGCATTGATGTTGGTTGAATGAATAAATGAATATCAAAACAGAAGTAAAAATATGGCAGTGGCTCAGTTTCATGAGTGATCTAGGAGTTATGAATTCAAAACTGTTAGAATCTTTCAGAGGACTTTCTTTGGTCAGCAAGCTTTGTAGGGAAAAAAAAAAGACTTCCGGATATCTGGTCCAATGATGGAGATTCCCTGCACTCAACCTCGTGGTCAGATAACACCCAGGGTCTGCCGCTGACTGCTTCGCTGCCAGCAGCAATAAATGTCTCTTATTTTTGTCTGCCCTGCACACACTCCCTCCTTTGAATACTAACATCTCCATTTGCCTTTCTCACTCTTGACTCGATTCCCAGAATTTAGGTAGAGCCAAACCCCTCCCCCACACCAGACAGGAAAATGGGCGATTGACTCAGGTCAGGCCAATCCAGGATTCCTTCCACTTGACCACAGTGATTGGTTTAGGGATATTAGGTGACTCAAGACAGGCCCACAAGACTCAATGCCAGGAGTCACGCTGGGACTTGTGAGGAGGAAAAAGCCCTGTCTTTCTACCAAATTTTAGTCTTTTGGAGGTAGGCCTGATGCTAGTCAGTTTAATCATGCCAGTGGAGAGGTAAGTAACTCCAGAGGTGGAGAGAGTGTGTGCATGTGTGTGTGCAAACGTGCACGCATGTGTGTGCATGATGGGGGACAGAGAGGGAAAGAGAGAGAGAGTGTGCAGGGCACCATTTGGTCACTGGGATACAGCCATGCCTGAAATTGGCCACACACCACTGATAAATTCCCATACTTGCTTCAGCAAATTTGAGTTGGTTTTCTGGGCTTTCTAGCAAAATAACTTGAATAATACAGCAACACAGAGCAAGCCTCAAACTAGTCTGCTTCTCAGTGGACCATGCCATGGTGAAAGTAGTTGTCAAGAGGAAGGAACACAAATTTATGGACAAGCGTGGAACTGGGAAAGTTACCTCCCCTCTCTATGCCTGAGTTTCTGCACCTGTGAAATGGGGACACTCGTACAACCTGCCTTATGGCACTATTGTGGGGATTAAATGAGTCAATGTGAAAAGTATTTTATGAAAGTATCCCCAGTGTTAGTCAATATTGGCACCATTATTGCTATTCCCATCCAAAAATGATCATGTCAATGCCAGAGTTCTGTTGGTCTGTGGGAAGATACCACTTTGGGATCAGATTTGAACTGTTACCAGGTTGAATCAACTATCTGCAGAGTCTATTATTGGATAAATTGATCACTTATTCAATCATTTGGGAAGGAAATCCCTGCCCAAGTCTGGGATCTGGCCTGACCCCTGAATCTACAGGGAGCATCCATGGACAGCCAGGAGGCCCCTGGAGGACAGGGTCCTTCTCCCTGCAAGAGCCTGTAAGGACCAGGGGGCCTGGGACTCCATCTGCACCTGTGGAACCAGCCAAATTTCCCATCTCTGTGGACTCCAGCAGGGAAACAAGTATTTTTACAGGAACGGAGGGAACAGGATAATGGTAGCTTTAGCTTGAATCTGAGGCTGTTGTAAGAGAAAATAACAGTGTTGGTAATTTCTCCTGCCTGTTTAAGCACTTTGGTGAAGTGCCTGCCCCTAAATTAAACTGGGAAGTAAGAAAAAACGAGTTCACATGCCAGCATACAGACCCACAGGCCCACTTGGCCACAGATTTCTAGCACACAGGAGTTCTCTTAGAGAAGAACTGGGCCCTGGGCCAGACGGCAGCAGCAGAATTTCCCTCCGCCGTGGAGAAAAAGAAAAAGACACTCAGTCATCTCAGTCAAAAATGTATTGAAGGTTTTCTTCCCAAATCCTTTGTCTTTCTCCTCAATCTCTTCTTCCTCCTCCTCCTCTTTTTCTTTTTTTTTTTTTATGGTTGTAATATATACATAACATAAAATTTACTATATTAACAATTTTAAGGGTGCGTTTTGATGGCATTGAGTACACTGATGGTTTGCAACCATCACCACCATCCAGCTCCAGAACTTCCTCATCATCCCAACCTGAAACTTGGTCCCCATGAAACACCAGCTCCACATTTCTCCCTCCCTCCAGCCTCAGATAACCACTGTTCTACTTTCTGTTTCTATAAATTTGACTGCTCTAGGTCTCTCGTATCACTGGAATCACATAGCATTTGCCTTTTTGTGACTGGATTATTTCACTTAGCACAGTGCGTTCAATGTCCGTGTTGTGGCGTGTGTCTGAATGTCCTTCTTTTTTTAAGATTGGATAATATTCCATTGTAAGTACCCCATTTTGTTTATCTCTTTATCTGCTGATGGATAACTTAGATTGCTTCCATCGTTTGGCTATTGTGAATTACACTCCTATGAACGTGGGTGTGCAAATATCTGTTGGAGACCCTGCTTTCAGTTCTTTTGAGTGTATACCCAGAAGTGGGATGGCTAGGTCACGGGGTAATTCTAGGTTTAATTATTTGAGGAACCATCATACTGTTTTCCACAGTAGCTATGGCATTTTATAACCCCACCAGCTAGGCACAATGGTTCCAATTTCTTCACATCTTCACCAGTATTTGTTATTTTCTGTTCTTTTAAAAATAATGGTCATATTAATAAGTGTGAAGTGGAATCTCACTGTGGTTTTGACTTGCATTTCTCTAGTGATGAGTAATGTTGAGCATCTTTTCATGAGTTTATCAACCATTTGTATATCTTCTCTGAAGAAACATCTATATGTCTATTCAAGTCCTTCACTCATTTTTAATAGAGCTGTTTGGTTTTTTATTGAGTTCTGAGAGTTCTTTATATATTTTGGATATTAATCCCTTATCAGATATATGATTTACAAGTATTTTCTCCTATTCATGGGTTGACTTTTCACTTTGTTGACAGTGTCCTTTCATGCACAGAAGTCTTAAATTTTGACGTAGACCAGTTTATGCATTTTCTCTTCTGTTGCCTGTGCTTTAGGCATCAGAGCCTCAAAATCATCACCAAATCCAACGTCATAAAATTTTTTTCTTTGTTTTCTTTGAGGAGTTTTATAACTTTGACTCTTACGTTTAGGTCTTTGATCCATTGTGAGTTAATTTTTGTATATGGTGTAAAATCCAACTTCATTCTTTTGCATGTGAATATCCAGTTTTCCCAGCACCACTTGTTGAAAAAAAACCTACAATGTTTAGTTTTGAAAGCTGTGGATTTTAAAATCTTTTCTCACTTCTTTCAGTGTTTGCTTTGTGCATTTGAAACTATGTGAATAGGTACATACACCTTTAGGACCGTTATGTTTTCTTAATGAGTTGATTCTTTTATTAGTGGGAATGGTCCCTTTTTTCCCTCTGGTTATATTCTTTATTCTGAAGTTCACCTTGTCTGATCTTAGTATAGTCACTTCAGCTTTCTTATTATTAATATTTGTATAGTATATCTTTCTCCATTCCTTTATATTTAAATTAGATCTCAGGTAGGCAATGCTCAATTGTCTTGCTTTCTTATCCAGTCTGACTTTTAATTAAAGTGTTTTTATTTAATGTAGTTACTGATGTGGTTGGATCTAAGTCTAACACCTTACTATTTTGTTTTCTATTTGGTTATGTGTATTTTGTCCCCTCTTTTCCTGCTTTCTTTTGGATTGTGTATTTTTTAGATTCTGTTTTCTCACTGTTGGCCTATTATCTATCTGCTTTTTTTTTTTTTTTTTGATGGAATATAGAGTTCACAATACACACCTTTAATCACAGTCTACTTGCAAATCATTATATACCAGGTAATACGTAACCTAAGAATAACACAATGGCTGTACTTTCATTTCTCCCTTGGTGTCCCTTAAACAATTGTTGTCATCCACTTTACTTCTACGGGTATAGTAAACCCCGCAAGCCAATGTTGTTATTTTTGCCTTAAACATTCAATTCTTTTTAAAAGAAAATTTTAAATCAGGGAGACATATGTTTTACATTTACACACACTTTCACCACTTCAGCGCTCTTCTTTCCTTTGTGAAGATCCAAGTTTCCAACTGGTATCGTTTTCCTTCAGCCTGAAAAGCTTCCTTTAACATTTCTTACTGTGTAGGTCTCCTGGATGAAAAGCCTTATTTTGCTTTCATTTTTGAAGCTACTTTTTCTAGATATAGAATTCTACTTTGACAGTTTTTCCCCTTGCAGCACCATAAGAGCGCATTCCCTTGTCTTCTGGCTTGCACTGTTCCTGACAAGAAGTCCGTGAGCATTCCCGTCTTTGTTCCCTGTGTGTAATGTGTCTTTCTTCCTCTGGCTCCTCTTAAGAAATTTTTTTATCATTGGTTTTCAGCAACTTGGTAATAATGTACTGTGATGTGTTTTTATTTGTATTTTTTTCTGCTTGGGATCCACTGAATCTGTACATGTATAGCTTTCATTAAATTTGGGGAAATTTTGACCATTGTTTTTTTGAATAGTGTATCTGTTCCCCCTTTTCTGGGACTCCCATTTTATATAGATTAGACCCCCCGATCTTGTTCCACAGGTCACTAAAGCTCTTTTCATTTTTTTCGGACTTTTTTCCCTCTGTGTTTCAGCCTAGATTTCTCCAAATGGCAATTTCTTCAAGTTCACTGATCTTTTTTTCCTATACTGTCCAATCTCTTGTTAAACTCATCCAGTGAATTTTTCACTTCACTAGATTCCACTGAAATTCCACTCATTTCTTTTTTTATAGTTTGCATTTCTCTCCTCATTATGATCATGTTTTCTTTTGATTTCTTAAGCATATTAACAAGAGCTATTTTAAAGTTTTAGTTCAGTAATTCCATTATTGTGTCATGTCTGGATCTACTTCTATTGATTAATTTTTCTCCTGATTAAGGATTATATCTTCCTGTTTCTTTAAATGTCTAGTAGCTTTTTTTTTTTTAGAGAAAGTAAATTTATTTCAGATCATTGTAATATGAAAATATCCAAAAAGAGCATGACAGAATAAAATCAATCTTCACATGTTTTAGTAATCACAAAGTATTCCTAACATCGCTGATTATGAAAATCACAAAGGAGGACTTTTAAAAGACTGAATTCTCACACCACCAGAGTATTTTTGCAAATTATAAGCCTAGTTCAAAATCTTACCTATGAATATACTTCCTGGGTTACCTGCATAAGGAGACTGCTGTTCAATCCACACTCTGGGCTCTTCTGTCTTCTCCCTTGCTCTTCACGCACTAATGCCATCTCTGAGAACACGGAGGGCAAGACACATGCAGCATCACTGGACCTTGAGCTGTTTCCATGTGACTAACTCATTTCATGTTGGCAGGAAATCTGTTTCATCTCAGTCATTCAGAAAAATACTCCTTTTCAAAAGGTTGGAATTTTCAAAGTGCATATGAATGGCTCATTACTAAAGAACTCTGAATCTTGGTTGAGAACAGAGAACCAAAATATTCATTGTTTGCAGGATTTGTTCTAATCACTAACAAATTTCAATTCAACATTTTGATTGTAGAGAAAACTGTAAATTGTGTATGAATTGTTCACATACGAATGTTGCTCCTTGTATTTTTATACCAATGAAATTGAAATAGTGAAATAGTCTTTCCAATATTTTGATTCTCAATCAGTTATGCTGTCCTGCCTTCATACAGCATTGCTGAGCTTTAGGTTTCCTGAAGGATGGAGAACAATCTCATATACATACTTTATTATATTTTTCATGAAAGTCTGCCCTGTGAGGTAAGGGCAAAGGTCTGTAAACACTTTATCTATGTTTGAACTATTGTACATGTTACAGAGTCTTTCAGTTGGTGCCTCTCCAAGGGTGACTCTTGTCTAATTAAATTCAGTGGGACCTTAATCATAATTTTGATGGTGACTCTTTATCTCCAGAGATGCCAGCAGGATAATTACTGTGTAGAACAGGACTTACAGAACTTTTGGTGGTGGTTTTAAACATCACATTGCTTTGTGTCTGGGTTTTGTTGTCTTTCTTTAAAGAGTACTGATGTTTATTTTGGCAAAGCATTAATTTAACTTGTGGATTAGCTTAATTCCTTTGAGTTTATTTTAAAGCTTTGTTAGGTCAGGTCTAGAACAGCCATTACTTCTGGGCTATTTTGTCTCTACTACTATGGCATAACGGTTCTGAGGTCTCTAATAAATGCCTCAGTGATTGTAGTAAGCAGAATAATGGCCTCCCCAAACGTCCACACCCCAACACCTGAAACCTGGGAATAATTAGGTTAAAAGACAAAGAGGAATTAAAGTTTTAAGAATTATGTTTACTAATCAGCTGATTTTAAAGTAGGGAGAGTATCGTGGATTATCCAGGTGGGATCAAGGGTCTTTAAAAGCTGAAGGAGGAGGCAGAAGAGAGAACCAGAATGTGAGGAGGACTCAGCTCAAAGTTGTTGGGGAGGAACCATGAGTCAGAGAAGGTGGGTGTGTCTCTAGCAAGCAAAAAAGGCAAAGAAACATATTCTTCCCCAGATCTTCCTGAAAGGATTGCATCATACTCACATTTTGATCTTATCCCAGTGAGATCTGTGTCAGACTTTTGGTCTACAGACCTGTAAGATAATAAATTTGTGTTATTTTAAACAACTATGTTTAGAGTAGTTTGTTACAGCAGCCATAGAAAACCAAGGCAGTAAACTATCCACACAGGCGGTGCAGAGATTTCTCTACACCGCCTGTGTGGAACTCAGTGGTCTCCCAGATAACTGTGCATGCTGAGAGCGTTTCTGTTTATAGCTCCCTCGTGGTTATTGACTTTGCTTAGTTTCCCTTCTCAGGGATTATAGTCCTGCTCTCTAGTGCCTGAGAATAATTGTATCATATATTTTGTCCCGTTGTCTAGTTGTTTATGGCAGGAAGGAATAGTACTGGCTACTCCATGACTAGAAGCAGAAATGATGTGTTCAACTTTGCATATTGAGAAACACATTGATACAGCATGACTGTTTTAAAAACTTCCTTAAGTACAGAACTGAAGACCCATCTCAGTCTTATGCTGGCAAATCATAGCACTGCCTTCTTTTAAGTCTTGGCGGCCACCGCTGAGGATAAAAGGAACTCTACGTCTTCACATGGTCTTCCCTGTGTATATGTCTGTAATAAAATCTCTTCTTTTAAGAACATACTGGATTGGGGTCCACCTTAGTAACCTCATTAACTTAATCACTTCTTTAAGGGCCCTATCTTCAAATACAGTCACATTTTGAGGTACTAGGGGTTGGGGCTTCAACATATGAACCTAGTGGAGGCGGTGACCATAACTCAACTCATAACAGTGCTTTTCCATACTTGAAGCTTTGGGAATCTTTTCTTCTTCTGTTTCTATGGTCCATTGGCTGTTCTTTATCAGTTACTGGCAGCGGGAAATATTTAATGAAGTAAACTCGATTTGCTGGACAGAATACCAGAATACGGTCAGGATATGTTCCTGCCCTCAAGGGGCTTTCTTTTTGTGGAGGAATTCTGTTTTTGAAATGTTAAAATATTAACTGACTTTGTTTTTGTCTTTAATACCTTCTTCTGCCTATTGACCCACAAACCAATTTCCATACACCTTCTACTCTCACACAAGCTTTTTTATCCCCACATACCTATAAGCAGCATGAACATGCTGAGCCTTGGACCAACAGAGGGAAGTCATACAGTCAAGAATGAGTGAAAACTCCCCAATTAGCTGACCATGAAACCCCAAACAGAAGTGAGAATGCTTGCGTCTGACGATGATGTTGAAGACCAGATGCCCATCCCCATGACCCAAAACTTTCAGTTTCTAAAAGAAATTAGGAAAACCTTTAAGTAGAATTCCTTCTCTGCTATGCCAGTAGCATAGAAACTCAAGAAAGGAATTAAATTTAAAAAGTCACATTTCTTGCACCCTGAAATAAATACCTATGATATTGCATAACTGGGGAAGCAAGATGTTTCCATAAAAAGAGAATCATGGGCACTATCTAGTAGATACAGAGAGTAAACAAGCAGTGTAGCAGACAATTTCAACCAAAGTTCAAGGCCTTTGAAGCCTGTGGAGGTGGAGAGGACACCATGAATGGTCAGTAACCTTCTTTCAATACTAACTGACTATATTGGTTAAGGTGATGCATGGTGCCTAACAAGCTGGCTGCTATAATAAGCAAACCCCAAATTTAAAAGGTTATCTGCAATAGTTTACTCCTTGCATATGTAACAGCATGACAGCAGTGATCCTGGTTGCTGGGTGACTTGCTCCACACAGTCATTCAGGGACCCAGGATGCTAGGTCTCCCCAGTGCAAGATGGAACATTGTAACAACAATACAGAGAATTCCAAATGAAAGGACTCATCCTAGTTCCCACATATCAAGTGCTTCCTGAGTGCCAGGCATTGTGCTGAGAGCCTCCATTCCATCCTCATAGCAACACCTGGTGAAGAACCTGGGGCTTGAAAAGGCTCACACCCAGTTCTGCCCAACCACAAGCTGGAATCTTAATCACTCTACACTCTCCTCTACAACAGGCTCTTGATTTATGCTGATATTGCATTTCTGAGAAGTGACATTTAATTCAAAAACTTGTAGAGCAAAAGTGAATTTTCTAACCAGGAATGAAGAGAATGAAAAGCAAGAGAAATGCTCTTGTGAAGATTGCAAAAGATTCCAGTCATGTAAATGTTTTTGCCATATTGCATTAATATGAGCAGTGAATACACAGTTTATGGGGAAAATTGAATACATTAAAATTTATTCATGGAATAACAAGAAAAAAATAGCCATGGACTAATGGAGCACTGGCCAATATAGCCTGAAAATGTGAGTATGCAAGGCTCCATTTTCTACATTATGAGAATTCTAATGTGTGAAGTCTCTCATCATGTTACTGGTGTTCCCAACTAAACACTCCTGTTACTCCTGGTGGCCCTGCTTACACGTTTTCCGAGCATTTTCATCAGAGTGAAGCATACAGCCAAAGCCCATGACAGTAGTAATTAATAATAATAGTCAAGAGCAAACACTCACTGAACACTGTGTGCAGTCATTGTTCTAAGCACATGCATTGACTCATTTAGTCTCCAGATTCACCCAAAAGAATAGTCTCTTTTATTACTTTCATTTTACAGATGAGAGCACTGATGCACTGAGAGATTAAGTAACATCCTATGATGGTTGCTTTTTGGGGTCAACTAGGCTGGGCCACGGTGCCTATATACTTGGTCAAAAAACATTATTCTGGGTGTTCCTGTGAAGGTGTTTTTGAATGAGATTTCCATTTAAATCAGTGGACTTTGAGCAAAGCAGATTGCCCTCCATAATTCTGGGTGGGCCTCATCCAATCAGTTGAAGGCCTGAATAGAACAAAAAGCTGACCTCTTCCTGAGCAAGAAGAAACTTTACCAGCAAATAGCCTGTAGATTCCACCTGCAGCACTGTCTTTTCCTGGTTCACTAACAGGCTGCCTTTGGACTTGAACTGCGACTCTTTCCAGCCTGCCAGCCTCCCCTATCAGATTTTGGACTTGCCAACTCCCCACAATCACATAAGCCAATTGCTTAAAATAAATCTCTTTCTCCATATGTGTCAGATCCTATTGGTTATGTTTCTCTGGAGAAGCCCACCTAATAATATACTTGCCTAAGGTTACATAATCAATAAGTGGTGGAACCGGCTTCCAATCCTGCAGTCTGGTGCCAGAATCCATACTCTTGATGGGAACTGTCCTGTTAGCTCTTATCAGTGCAGCTGGTAATCTCTATTTTTATGCAAGTAGTGATAGCTTTTTCCTACTTCTTCATATTAACTGACCATATTGGTTAAGATAATGCAAATTGCCTAAGAAGCTAACTAAGCTAGCTGTCGTAATAAACCCCAAATTTCAGAGGCCAACCACAATAGACACTTCCTTCTTACATATGGAGCAGTTTGATAATCAAGGGGCCATCTTGGTTGCTAGGTGACCTTCCTTCACACACTCATTCGGGGACTCAGCTGCTGGAGGCTCTGCCTTCTTCAGCATGTAGCTTCCAAGATCACCCTGGGGCTTGGCTCCACTCCAGCCAGCCAGAAGGGGAAAGGGGCATGGCAGATCATGCATGAGGATTTTTATAATCACTATTGCTAAGGAATTTTTTGTTTAAAAAATTGGCAAGCAATTCAAATTGTGTTTCTGAAATGATTTTATGTGCATGTGTGTGTTGCTCATTTATCATTGATTTTAAAATCACATTTAAAAGCACATTTTAAAGTCACTCGTTTCTCTTTCATTTTATTTCATACTCCTTAAATTAACAGGGTGTAAATTGAGAGGCAGGTGTATTTCTTAATTAATCAACCAAGTTGACTGGAAGGGCTGCTTCATGTAGTGGATATTAAGAGAGAAGATTGGAGGTAAAGTTGGGGCAGGATTATGGAGGGCCTTGAATGCCAAGCCAAGAGGACTTGGACTTTATCCTTTGAGAAATCACAAATTCTCACTGTTTCTCTTCCAAACTAATAGCCCTTGTTCTCTAAACCACTAATTGTTGTTGATGTTCACTACCTTACGTGAGAGTAATAATATTTTACTTGTCGTTTGTTTCTTATTTCCTCTCCTCCCTCCACACCCATCACCTGGATAAACTGTATGCATCTCAAGGTCTGGACCATGACTTCCACTTTTCTTAATGCTGCATAAGCCTAGCAGAACATCTTACAGATGAAGTTAAGGACTACATTCTGTTGAAATTCAAGAGGTGTACCTACACCATCAAATATCCCATAAATTGGTGAATATATCTATGCACATAATTTCCTCCTGAAATGCAATATATTTTAACTGAAAAATATGAACGATGTCTTGAAGCTTCTAATGACTTAATAAAGTACCACGTTCTGGTTGGGGTTCTCAGTGATGCTCGCCCAGTTATGCTCCTTAGTTTTGGAGTCACATCCTCCAGCTGTTTCACATCACAAAGCCAAGCTGCCATCACATTTGACACTCTGCTCTTTGAAATTTCTATTATGGGGTGGGGAGTCTCTTTTTCTCAAGCCTCTTTATTTTCCTTTCATCTCTATCACTAAGACTAGCAGTCAGCTGATATTTTTTAGCACTTTTTCTTTTTTACAAAGGAGCAAAGCATTTTTTAAAGATTCCATCAAAAATTTGTTGCATAAAGAATGCATAGTAGGGAACAAAATCCTGTTTGTGCTGGTAGTCAGCTAGGATCACTCACTAGCTGAGAAACCTCCTCCCCACCATGAGCCTGGGACTCCAGTTCACGGCTCAACAAAATTACAAATGACCATACATCACGGATCCTGGATTTACAAATAACCCAAACCATGCGTGCTAACTCTAGGGATGGTAAGTATCTAGGATATAATAGTAACTGTGACAATAGCATTGATACCACTAGTTACCACGCTATGTGACTACATGCGTGTGAAGCTGAATTTATCTCTGAATGAATGCACATGCATACACATGTGAGTTTGGGCATGAGTATACCTTCAAGTTCCCTACTACTACATAACGAGCTACCTCAAACAGTGGCTGGAAACAATAACCATCATTCCTTCTCTCACTCAGCTCTGGGGATTGACTGAGCTCCGCTGAGTTGTTCTCACTTCAGATCTCTCCATGGGTGCAATGAGCTTACGAGTGGAGCTGGAAATCATCTCAACGACCTCTTCACACACATGTCTGGGGCTTGAACTGGGAAGATCCAAAATAGCTGGGAGCTAGGGCTGGAAGACAGGTTGCTCCTTGGACATCTCTTTATTTCTGTTTGGTTTCTCTTTGTGGTCGTTTTAGTATGGTGGCTTCAGTGTAGCTGGACTTTGACATGGCAGCTCAGCCCTCCAAAAGCACAGGTCCAAGAAGAGAGACAGAGACAGATATGGAAACAGAAAGAAACTCTTGCAAGATGGGTGCTATGTGCTTACAAAATCACGTGCACATAATCATGTCCACCCTATAACCTCTGCCACCCTCCGTTGATTAGGAGTGTGTCACAGATCCCATCCACACTTGTAGGGAGGGGAATAACACAAAGGTGTGAATACCAGGAGGTAGGGATTCCCCTCAAGTCTGTCTGCCACATCATGAAATTAAGCAATGTGTTCCAAATCACATAGCTACTAAGAAGCACAAACAGGATTTGACCCCAAGCAGTGTGAGTCCAGAGTTCCCATTCTCTATGATCATGCTAGAGGGATACTTGGTGTGAGGGAATATTTTTAATTATTGTAATCCTCCTTTCAAATGAATGCACTCTCCTCTGCGTCCTCAGTTAGTAAGAAACTAAGCTGAGAGCATCATGGGTCTGAGTCTGCAAAGCTGAAGACCAGCCCCCAGGACAATCCATCAATGAGGCTTCCTTGTGGCATCTGCTCCATGCTGATCCCTTCAGGTCACAACAACAGACCTAACATATTTGTATAAACAGAGAAAGAGAGAAAGACGGCACCTGGGCAGGAACAAATGGGTAGTGTTGTGATGGAAGCAACTGGGGAAAGTCCTGTAGATGCTGGGAGGTCAGCCTTGGAAAGGACCCCAGCAGCAGCTGATGCTCTACAATACAAGGGGCTGAAAAAACACATCTCTGTAAAAATAAAGAAAAGCCTAACCGAGTGCAGCTGCCATCCTCCCAATAATTAGATTTGGAGGATTATTTCTGAGATGGATGGAAGATATCATATGGTCACTGCTAGAAATATTTGCCATCTTTGTCTAACTGCACTCCTAGACACCAGAGTTCTTAGAGGACCCACTATGTTTGTTTTTAATTAAAATGTGCTGAGTGAACCGTTAGCTACACTGAAATAAGGAAGAAAAGCACCACAAGACAAATCGGCTAATTGACAACTCCAAACATTGTATTTTATACCCTTCAGTTATGTTAATGGAGAGTTCCAATATGTTCTAGTTGAGATAATAATTACACAGCACAGTTACATAATAACACAAGAGGTTGATAAAAATATATTGTAAATAACTACAGCAGCAAAACCCACAAATGGGTCAAAGGATTACAAATTCATTTACTCGGTCTTTATTCCAACAAGTACATATCGAATGCTTATTGCTTATTAGGCGCTCGGCTCTCATAAGCTAATACGTACGGTGAAACATTCCTGGGGTTTTCAAATACACACTTCTGTTTAAGATAGCATGCTTTGTGAGTATCAAGGTGCCATGCAGGGTACCTCTCCAATCACATGATGGAACAGAACAGCAAGCAACTCTTGAAAAAGGAGAGACCATAATTTTACGTCATTTCAGAAGCTAGTTTATGTGAAGGTGGAGAATCTGGCCAAGATCTTGACAAATTCCATTTCATTCAGTGCACAAAAAACTAGCACAGCTGCCTGAAGGAAAATGTGTCCTGGGACTGTGCACACAGAGCAAGGGCAAAGGGCAGTCATATTCCAAGCAGACCATAAACAGGAGGGTGACTGGAAGCCCTTCCAAAGATCATGGCAGAATTTCAGCTGTGAGAGAACCAAAATTCAGGCCCAAATTGGGAGTGATGGAACTGTCACATGTCTTTGGATATTTTGTGGAGATTAATCCTTTGGCTGGGTCGCCTCTGATGAATGAAGGAGAATAATTCAGAGTCAGTCACTGAACACTCTTGCCCTTAACTGGAGGGCAGGATATCAATGAGGTAAATTAACTCCAAAGCATTTAGAGTTTATTTACAACTAAACTGCAGAGCCTCCATCTCATCCATATTCAATCAGAGAAAATTGTGGCTTATCCAAGACAAGACGGGAGCCAAATTTGGGGCAAGGCGAAGGGTGACATCATCTGAAAGGGCTGGAAATGAAGTGCAAATTTGAATATCATCCGTATATAAGTGATAATTAAAGCCGTGAGACTCAATATGCGCCAAGAGGGAAAGTCTATAAAAATGAAGAACAACAGTGTCCCGAGCCACGTGGTACGTCTGAAATGAAAATTTAAAAAAAAACAAAAAAACAAAAATAAGGTGGTAGGGGCAAGATTTTTCCTTCCTCTTGAATGATCTCAAGACAAACTCAGATCACTTGTAAGAAAGACACTCATCTTCTTGAAGACAATCCCTGAATCACTTGATTGTTAAAGCAGAGGGGTTTTTTCCTGTAAGATTTACATTCCAATTATTTCATTTCGATGGGGAAGACCACCCTCTCTTCCCAAATAGACCATTTTAGTAAACAGTGACACAGCGAGTCACCCATTCAGGCTGACATTTGATTGTCCTGTTCGAGTTGGGTGTTAAATGTGGGCAGGAAATACCAGTTGTTCTATCTGGGTGTTCGGGGATTTCATTCATGCGGTGAAGAAATAGTTCCTCTTTTCTCAGCTGTGTGCAGACACTTTAACAGGCGCACAACTGAAGGAAGTGCAGTGTGAGTCAAATGAAGTGCAGCCTAGTTCATAAGGAATAATTCATTATGAAAAGGGCGGCTTTTGCCCTCATCATCCCCTGGGAGATCTGTGACTTAGGGCTCTCTTTCTTTTTCTTTATTCCCCCTTTTTTTTTTTTCCAGACTACCAGCTCTCCAGACATAGATGTTTCCCCCCAAATAGCTGGTTCCTCGGGCTGAGCATGGAGTGACCCTCCCCCTGAGTGGTGGGTGTTAGGGGCTCAGCTGTGACTCCCCAAAATTCATATGTTGAAGTTTTAACCCTCAGTGCCTCAGAATATGACTATTTGAAAACAGGGTCTTTAAAGAAGTAATTAAGCTAAGATGAGGTCAACAGTATGGGCCTTAATCCAAAAGGATGGGTGTCCTTTGGAGACGAGGGGATTAGAACACAGAGACGCACAGAAAAGACCATGTGAAGACACACGGAGAAGGCGGCCGTCTGCAAGCTGAGGAGACAGGCCTCAGAAGAAACCAACCGTGCCGACACCTTGACTTCAGACTTCCAGCCTCCAGGGCTGTGAGAAAATACAGTTCTGCTGTTTAAGGCACCCCGTCTGTGGTGCTTTGTCACGGCACCCTGAGCAAGCCAATACAACGGGACCAAAGGAAACGGGGCTGAGAATACGTATTTTCCAAGGAACACCCTTACCTTGAGCCTTTTCTCTCAACTCGTAGAGACCTACCTCACAGATTCACTTGTTGTGTCATCTTGAACAACGAAACAACTAAATTTAGTTTACTTCTCTGGGCTTTAGGATCCTTATCTCAAAACTGGGATGAAAAATCTAGAATTGTTGCTCTGGAAGTGGATTTTCAACAAATTAACATGAGCTTGTCTCCTTCCCCTCTTCCACTCTCTGTACAGTCATAAAATACTATGGCTTCCCAAATATTTTTTCTTCAAAATATCCTATTATGGTTTGAAGTTAGCCTGGTTTAGGTTCTCACTATGTGACTTTGGACAAGTTACTTAAACTCGCTGTTCCTCGTAACCTGCTCCCTAAGGTTATGGAAACGAAAATTCAAGCAACAATTATTTAAGGCCTCCAGCAGTGTCCCTGGCAGGAGCTCCATGAAGGAGTTCCATGAAGGTTGCTTTCATCCTTCTAAAGGCGTGAGCCTGTTATCCACCAGCAGAGAAATGTTTATTGCATTTGATATTACACTCATTTTATTTATTTATGCCCCTCTTCATTCTAAAAGGATTTTATCGACTCAGAAAAATACCTCCTGGATAAATTAGTCTTCATAAGGGAAGAATAGCGTGAGGTGCTGGACAAGATGATGGATGACCTTCCTGTAACAAACTCAAAAGAAAGTTCAGAGGGTTGATCCCTAAGGCACCTCATAACTGCATGACCTCAAAATGCAGTGAGAAGGAGCAATGCTCTTCTAGGGAGGCAGAGGGGAAATGAAGTCCTACTTTGCAGCTCCTTTATAGGTTGAGTTCATCCCCAAATAAATGTAAAGTACCTTCAGGAATGGAAGAGTTGGTCTTCCCTTTTGCTTTCTTAATGTCATTAAAAATTTAAATATCCAAAAATACAAAGAGTATAATAACCAAACTCCCACATTCTACTGCCCAGCATTAGAAAGCATTCACATTCATCACATTTGCTTCCGATATTTTTTAAAGAAGTAAAGCACTCCAGCTAAAGTCACCTTTAACCAACCAGTACAGAGGCAACCTCCGAGGCATTTGAATTGATCCTTCCAGAACACTGAAATGTTTATACACATACAAAAGATGTTTGTGTAGGTTTGTGTGTGTGTTTCATGCCCGTAGTGTGAAGTGGTATGTTGCATTTTGCATCGAGCCCTTTCGGCTCAGCATTGTTTTCTGAGAAGGAGCAGCATTGTTACACATGGACCTCACTCATTCCTGGTAGGGGCTGTGTGCTATGGGAAGGACTGTGTGCCCCCCAGATTCCTATGTTAAAGTCCTAACCCTCAGTGCTTCAGAATGTGGCTATTTGGACCTAGGGGCCTTAAAGAGATAATTAGGTTAAAATTGGGCCATCAGAGTGGGCCCTGATCCAACAAGATTAGTGGAATCTTCCTGATGGAAGAGGAGATTAGGACACAGACACACACAGAGGGAAGACCGTGTGAGGACACAGAGCGAACGCAGCCACCTATAAGGCGAGGAGACAGGCCTCAGAAGAAACCAACCCTGCCGACACCTCGATCTCAGACTTCCAGCCTCCAGAATTGTGAGAAAATAAATTTCTGTTGTTTAAGCCACCTGATCTGTGGCACTTTGTCATGGCAGCCGGAGCAAACTAATACAGGCAGCAAAGTATTCTGCAGAATACAAAGCCCACAGTGTT
This sequence comes from Camelus dromedarius, assembly GCF_036321535.1. Classification (NCBI taxonomy): domain Eukaryota; kingdom Metazoa; phylum Chordata; class Mammalia; order Artiodactyla; family Camelidae; genus Camelus; species Camelus dromedarius. The sequence continues at coordinate 81,550,508 of NC_087440.1, forward strand.
TTACCCACTCCCCTAGTCGTGGCCATTTAGATGGAAACTAAGCACAAACACGCATCCTTGAACATGGCTTCTTGGGTACACATGTGGGAGTATCTCTAGGGTAACATCTATAAATGAAATTGCTGTTACATGGGAGGCACACTTTCAAACTTTCCAGATGCTGCCAAATGGCTCTCTAAAGCATCGATGCCAATTTATACCCTCAATGGCAGTGAGTGAGAGGACCAGTTAGTTCCTCCACATCCTGGCCAACATTTAATATTCCCAGACTTTAAAATGTGTGCCAATATGATTGACAAAAAAACTCTTATTGTCTTAATTGCACTTCCCTGATTATACATGATGTTGACTATCTTTCCATACGTTCATTGCCCATTCTTATTTCTTCTGTCAATTCTCAGTTCATGTCCTTTGCCTGTTTACACTTTGGGCTGTATGTCTTTTTCTACCTGACTTGTGGGAATTACACACATTTTAGATAAGAATCCTCTGCCTGCTAGCTGTTTTGTAAACCCTTCTTCCAGGCGACCACTTGTCTTTTAATCTTGTTCATGGCACTATTTTAACAAAAGGTTTTTAATTAGGTGTAATCAGATGTACCTCTATTTATAGTTTGTCTTTCTTTGTGTGTCATCCTAAAATAAAATCTTTCCTCTCCAAAATTCATAAAGGTATTCTCTGATATTTTCTTCTAATAGTTTTAGAGCACTTCCCCCATGTTTCAATACATCTTGAATTTATTTCTGTGATGGTGATAGGTAAGGACTTTCTTATTATTTCCCCCCTGAGAGTCAGGTGTGCCCACACCATCTATGGAACCATGAAATACTTACTCTAAAAAAAAAAAAAACTCAGTAAAGCATCCACAGACAGTCTCATTTGAAGTAGTGTAATTTCCTGATAACTCCTCCAAAATGTATTAGGAGGAAAATGTGCCCCTAGGTAAGTAAATAAGCTGACCTAAATGGGTATCTGGATATAAGCCAAGCAAATGCTAGAAGCTGTCTGCCAAAAAAGGGTTTTGATGTTGGAAGGGTTGATGTTAAGCCCTTCTTCCTGAGAGTCATTGGATAGCGGGGCCAGGTGTTTCTCCGAGGCCATTCTGAGTGTGTAATGATTCAACCATCAGTGGCGTTTAGAAGGCTTGTCCTTCCACTGTCCCTGGCAAGGAGATGTGCCTCCTGCCTCCACCAGAGCAGTGACCCCTGCATGGACATCTTTGGAAGGACACGCTGAAGCTGGCTACAGTATTATCTCTGGAGAATGGGGGATGCATGTTTGTGGGGAGCCTGATTTTTCACTGAATTCCTTTTTTTTTTTTTTGACCATATGCACATATTACCAACTCAAAATAATAGTTTTTTTTAAAGCCAAAAAAGAAAAAAGAGCAATATGTCACGAAGACACTAAGTAAAACCATGGGAAACATCCCTGCGCTATTCTGCTTTAAAAAAGAAACATAGATTGATGAGAACTTCTGGGGGGAATAAGCTGAATAGAAGTTACACTTCACCTTAATTATCTGAACAATTTACACCATTTGTTTTCAAATATTTCTTAGCCTCAAAACACTTCTCAGACTAGACCTTTCTCAGAAGACCAACATATAAAACCAATGGAATGAAAGCAGTCTTGGTTAAAATGGGGATCCCCGCTGGCAGTCTCTGTGGGACCCCTGGGGCTCTTCAGAGTACACTGAAAATCTTCCTTTAAAGTCAATATATGTGAGAATTAGAGATCAGTTAGAATTCCCTTTTTCACCATCTTCATGTAGTAATCCGAAGTCCTCTCTGAAATTCACAGCATTGTGTGTTCACTCATCCTGTAAACATTTCTTGAGCACACCTATCATTTTCCAGGCACTGGGATAGGCACCCAGGAGGAGACTGATTTGGAGATAGTGAAGCCTGGGCAAAATTTTGAAGTGAGAGTAGGAGACAGCTGAAAGTTGGGGAGGGCAGGGGAAAGCGGCGGGGAAGCAGGCTGGCAGATTAGGGGGATGGCAGGTGGGGGTGGGGGGCTCAGCCTGGGGATATGCGCAGGGCATCTGTTGGCAGTGGCAGGTGCTGAAACTGAAGAGGCAGGGAGGAATGAGTTATTACATGCCCGGTGGACCTTTCTAAGTTTGGACTTGGAAGACCACGAGGAAGCGACTGAAGGCTTTTGAGCAGGAGATTGACACAGTCATATTTGTGCTTTGGAATGATCGCTCTGGCCAAAGTAAGCATTGAAAGGGGATGTGATTCAGGCAGGGAGACTGGGTAGGAGATGGTTGCAGACCTCCAGGGAAGGGATGAAGTTGGACTGACCTGCAGCTGAGCCACAGAGATGAAGCAGAAGGGAGTTGACTGAGCCAGAATGAATTGGAGGTTGATCAGAGGAGGAAGATAGAAGTGTCCAGGGGATTCCTGGAGTTTGGGTTCAGGTGACCAAATGGGGTTGGACAACTGGGGCCATTCAACACAGCAAGAAAGATGGGAGAAGGCGCTGGAGGTGATAGGTGATGAGTTCCACTGGGGACAGGTCTTGTTTGAGGTACCTGTGAGATATCCAGGTGGACATGCCCAGGAGGCTACTGGATATCCAGTTCCAGAACTCAGGAGAGAGAGATCCAGGATGAAGGTGACCATTTGGGAGACATCCTCCATGCGAAGCTAATGGTGGTAGTTAGGAGAAGGTAGGTAGAATCCTTGAGAGACTGGAAACAATACAGAAAGAGTCCCAGAAAGGCAGAGGAGGGGATCCCAGGAAGCAGACTGAGATGGCTCAGCAGAGAGGAAGAAAATCGGGAAGAGTGGAGGTCAAAGAAAGGGAGAGAGTTTTCAGACAGCAAGAGCTGTCAGAACGTTCAAAGGCTGTGCTGACAGGGCGGCAAGGGCTGTGATGATGAAGGAAGTGTAAGCTACACTGAGGTGAACCTGGTTCAGTCCTTGAGGAGTGACACATGGGATGACTGGGTCGAGGATACCAACTCTAAGCACATGACAAAAACACCTGGGGAATTTTTTTAAATAATAAAGTCCTGGGTCGTTGATTTAATCAATCTGGTGTGCAGCCTGAGAAAGGATATACTTTTAATGCTCCACAAGAGAGCTTAATATGTGGCCACAGTTGGAACTACTGGTCCATTTATGTCCTATCTGAGCAACAAAGGATTGAAACAGGCTACTCTGGGAGGGTCAGATGGGTTTCACGTTGATTGGTGTAAGTAGAGGAAATGGAATTCAGCCAATTAAAACGCGTCTGGGTGGACCCAGTTCTTTTCAGTGGAGCCAGGTCCTGAAACTGGGGGAGCACCAAAGACGTGTCCTCTGTTGCTGGTGAAGGGAACTTCACTGGGCTTTCCCAGAATGTGAGACCTGTCCCCCACACCTCCGAATCATGCAGAGTCTACACCCACCAAACGTCTTTCTGAATAATCATTAAGCTTTGCCTGGTGCTTTAAAAATGATACACATATTTTTGAAAATCTGAAAGGAATACATATACAGGATAAAAAGAATCCTACAGAAGCAAAATTCTTCCCCCTCAACCACACCCCAAAGCCAACCACTGGACAATTTCTTCCAGTGGTTACCCCATAACCACAAATAATATGGTTATTCTTCTCTTTCATAATTTACAACATCGTACATTATCTATCAGTATTAGAAGATGAAAATTTACTTACTCTGTCTTCGCTTCCCCTTCTGCCTTCCAAAGTTAGGTAGTCGTGGTAGTATTCTTAATTCTTCTTGTGGTTACATTGATAACTTTAATGTAACTTAAAATTCTATTTCTCATTCCATAGACTTGACACAATATTTCTTAACTCCACACAGTGTGAGATGAAGATATCAGCTCCTCCGTTTTCCCCTTTCAACTTCTGTCAGTTTGATCTATGCGTTTCCATTGTTTTGATTGACAGCCTTACATTCTGTTCTGTTAACCGTAAGTCCTCCCTGCTTGGCATGCAGGTTAATTCTGAGTTGAAAACCAAAAAAAAAAAGCACTTAAAATATTTTGAAGAGGTAGGTGCTGTTCCCTGGAGAGTCAAGGACTGTGTTAGGACCACATTTCTTCCTTTTGTGTCCAGTGTCATAACTCTTGGGTGACTCAGGGAGTGTTCCAGTAGCATGGCCTAATTCTGTTTTATTTCACTCCATCAAAGACTTGAAATTGTGGTTCATTTTAGTTTGCCTCTTTTTGGATCATGATTTTCTTGTATGTACCTTTTTGACTTTTTCCTAGACTTCTCTTTTTTCTTATTAAGAGAAGAGACAAATTTTGTCTTCACCATTTCACAAACACTTCCAGATTCTTGCTCATCCCATCTAATGAACTGAATGCCTTTAAGTTTTCTTCTTACAGAGACATTTCTTGGAGCCCAATCACTTCCTGTTTTAACTTGAATCTGGGAAAAGGGATGTTAGGATGTTAGCAATAAAGAACACAAATATTTTGATCACTGCAAAAGGACAGTCTCACTGTAAACAAACCAATTTGCCATGTATTCATTAGTCTTGTCTGAATTTAGTTAGTGTGACTCTGTCATGGGGATGCTAATTATCTATGGACATATAAAGACACTTCAGGTTCTGGATCTCAGAGATTAAGTATCAGACCCTGAAGACAGTCACTCAGCCACCCCAAGAGTCTCACTGCAATCAGCCAAAATCCTTCAGTGCACTTGTAGCGGATGCTGTGCTGTGTTGCCAAGACACCAAAGGACTTGCCACAATTTGAGGCATCTCTGAAAGGCATCCTACATTCAGAGCTCCACCATGGGATGGGCTGAGGCCTCTTTTGCAACTGCTTTCAACTTCACCTTCTTTTTTTGCCCAGTCTTTCCTTCACTCTCTTACAGGTGCTGTTCCCAAAAGCACTCTCCAATAAATATCTGTCTCAAAATCTGTTTCCTGAGGACCTGTACCTACAATGCTACTTTTCTGTCATACATAAACAAATAAGATAACATAAACAAATAATAATATAAACAACAACTCTAAGCAAGCAAACAAGAAGGTTTATTTCTGACAGGGGATACTGGGTTGCTGTGGGAGGGGCTGTTTTCCAGGCAGGAGATGGGAAGAGGGGTGGGAGTCAGTTTCAGGGCAGGCAGGAGGGGCTGGGATCCAGGACTCAAGGGATGGGAACAGGACTGACGCCTAGTCAGAGACAGGAAGGGAGGAGAGTGCGGTGCAGAAGATGACTGCAGGGATCGGAATGGGGGAGGGAGTTGAGGAAGTGGTAATGATGGCTGCGACTCTGCATTTGCTTAAGGAGAAAAGCACTCTATTTCTGAATTCAGTTTTTTCTTCTATTATAGCTGTACCCTGAGACCCTGACTGGAGGCGGGGCTGGGGCGGGGCGCTGGGGATGGGCGTGGACCTGAACTCCTCTTCCATGGTGGTGCCCTGTCTGGACATTGCCAATGCCCTCCCTCAGGAGTCTGGTCCCTCTCTTTGCCTGTCCTCTATCTTTCCAGACACAGGCCAGCACCCTATTCTGATGAAGGAGATCTCTCAGATCCCAGCAGGGCCCTCTTTTGATGGAACAGACGCCCAAATCCCGGTGCCAGGCTGTGGGACTTTCAGTATCACTTCTTGCCTGCACAACAGCTTCATCTTCCCTTACCTCCCCATGAAGTTGCTCAAGCTACACTTGAACTTGACGTGCTTATCAGCTTCCCACCAATGATGAGGGTGAGCAAAATCTTTTCCTCCCCACAAAGACTGGTTTGGTAAAAATAAAATTCTCAGGGAATATATATCTGTCTTTTTCATTCAAAAGGAGAACTTGACTCCCAAGGGAAAATGTCTGACCCTCAGTTTCCACATCTGTAAAACTGTCATAAGAACAGCAGCTACTGGTCAGAGTTTAAGGAAAACTAAATGAGGCAACCATGTAGACCGGCTGGCACACTGCCCAGCACATGGTAAGCACAAAGTGAATGTTACCTGTAATTGTGATTATGATGATTGACTTTTAAAGGTCAGTAAATTGGCACTGATTTGTAGTTGCTAAAATGCTACTACCTGGGACTTTGTGAGAAGTAGCTGTACAGAGTCAGCTTCCCAATGTTTTATTCTGAAATGATGTCTAATCCTCTGCTCCCACTTCCCCATACAGATTCCAGCTCTGGAGGTCCCAGGACGCCAGAACCCCGAGGAGGTGTCACGTGCAACTTGAAGTCAAGCCTACTTCTCTTTGGTAAATACTTACACCACCCCATGCAAAAGCCTGCCTACTCCATGGGGCAGATTCATCTTTCCAAACATCAACTCAGAGATTGGTTTATCAGCCTGGACCACAAGCATGGCATCACATATTGGGTGGCATCTGAGGGCCTGACAGAGTAGAGAACTTGTCCTCTGGGGACGAGGTTGCTTTCTCCCCTAACCCGCCCTTTCTTCCCTACACCTGGATTACAGCCCCTGCTGGGTAGCTGCCTGTTTCTATAAATAAAGTTTTATTGGAACACAGTGCTGTCCATTTATTTACATGTTGTCTATAGCTGCTTTTGTCTTAAAATGGCAGTTGAGCAGTTGTAAACGGAGACCATGTGGCCCACAAAGCCTAAAATAAATGTGAAACACAAAATGTTAAGTTTTTCTGGTGTCCACAGTTTTTTAAAGAAAAAAGACAACTCAGTAGCAAAAGAAACAACCTGACTTAAAAAAATGTACAGATATTTCCCCAAAGAAGACATAAAAATGGCCAACAGGTACATGAAAATGTGCTCAAAGCTAATGATCAGGGAAACGAAATCAAAACCACCAATGAGCTGTCACTTCACACCTATTGGGATAGCTATGACGAAAAAGAGAAAAGGTTGGTGAGGATGTGGAGAAAAGGGCACCCTTGTGCACTGTTGGTGGGCAGGAGATTGGTGCAGCCACTATGGACAACAGTATGGAGGATCCTCGAAAAATTATAAATAAAACTACCACATGATCCAGCAATCCTTCTTCTAGACATATATACAAAAGAATGAAATCACTGGTTCCTCAAGGAGATAGCTGTGTTCTCATATTCACTGCAGTATTATTCACAACAGCCAAGATATGGAAACAACCCAGATGTCCACTGCCAGCTGAATGGATAATGAAATTATAGTATATATAGAAAATGGAATTTTATCCAGCCTTAAAAATTGAGATCTTGCCATTTGCAACAGCGTGGATGAACCTGGAATACATTTTGCTAAGAAATAATCCAGACCCAAAAAGAAAAATACTGCATCATCTCATTCATATGTAGAATCTAAAAAAGTCAAACACACAGTAGCGGGGAGTAGAATGGTGATTACCAGGGTGGGGAGGTGGGGAAAATGGGGAGATGCTGGTGAGGAGGGTACAAAGCTGCAGTTATGTAGGATGAATGAATTTAGAGATCTAACATACAGTATGAAGACTACAGTTAATAATACTGTAAGATGCACTGGAAATTTGCTGAGAGAGTAGATTTCAGGTACTCTTACCATGAAAAAAAAAAACTGCATGAGGAGATGGATAATTAATTAGCCTGACTGTAGCAATCATTTCACTCTGTATATAGATCAAAACATTATGCTGTGAACCTTGAACATATACAATTGTTACTCTTAAAAATAAAAGGAAATATTTTAAAATATATTTAAAACAGACAAAGAGGGGGAGGGTATAGCTCAGTGGTAGAACATGTGCTTAGCATGCAAGAGGTCCTGGGGTCAATCCCTAGTACTTCCAGTAAAATAAATAAATAAACAAATAAATAAATAACCCAATTAACCCCCCTCCAAAAAATTAAAAAGTGAAAAATAAGTGAAATTCATTTGAATAGTATGTCCAAAATATTATCATTTCAACATTGCAATCAATAGAAAAATTATTAATGAGACATTTTATGTTTTTTTTTTCTCCATACTAAGCCTTCATGTATAGCACATCTCAATTCAGGCTAGCCACATGGCCACCTTGTGTGGCTAGTGGCTACTGCACTGGACAATGCAGGGCTACACTGTTGCAAGCTACACTATTTACTTAATATAAATAAAGGTCTTTCATGCCCACTGAACATTTTTATATCACTTTTAAATGGCTCGATTTATTTAAAAGATCTCCATTATCTGGATATTTATATTTCTCCCTGGTTTCATAATTATAAATCATTAACGTTTTATATTAAACCTTTATACCTCATCTCTATTTCCTTAGGATAAATTTCCAGATGTGGGTCAAAGAGCATACATAAATTTTTAGGTTTTTTGAAATATATTGTCTAATAATAACACTTCTCTTATAACATTGTTATGAGGATTAAGTGAGCTAGTACACGTAAACCAATTTTATTATTTCAAGTGAAGTTAATAAAACTTCAACTAGTAGTGCCTGGCACATAAAGGCACTTTATATAAATATGTCATCTATTGTTATTAGTACTATTACTTCTGAATTCACCCCCAGCACTGTTATACTTGCTACTTTATACCCAATGAACAATGTCTAAGAATGCCTGCTTGCAGCGCATTCTCTCCAATACTATTATATTTATAGTCCTTGCAAATTTCATATGTAAAAGTGGCTTCTTGCTACTGTTGGTTTAATCTGTGTCATTCGTTTGTTTTCTTATACTTAGGATTAGTTGGATAGATTTGTCACAACCTCAGTCTATATCCACCTATACATAAATAGTAGGACTGTTTTTCACTGCAATGTTTAGGACAATACATGGCCATTTGTATCAGTCAGCTTTCACTCAGTTATGTGGTTGTAACAAACAACCTTAAAATCTCAGGGGCTTACAACAACAAATGTATTTCTCACTTACATCACATGTGAGAAGCTGGGCTGAAAAAGCAGCATCTATTGGGGTCATGCCTTTCTCTTGGCAGATAGAGAGGAACAAATGATCAAGGGTAAGAATGAATTTTCCTATAACTTCTACCCTTACTTGGCACTCAATCTCTTCTGCTCATGTCTCATTTTGCTCATGACAAGCACGTCATGGCATCAAGCCCAAAATCAAGGGGGTAGAGAAGTATGCTCCAATCATAAGAGACACTGCAAGTCATGTGGCAATGAGGGGGCCTGAAAGGGGGAGCAAATGATTGAGAACAATAATATGATCTACCGCACCAGTCAAATCAATCCAGTTAAACTCCACCCACCTGAAGTCAGGAATCCTGTAGGACCCACTGTAGTCCTTACAGGAGTGTTATGGTCCCTGCCCCATAAGGGGACAGATGATAGATGCTCAGCTGCTGAACTGCTTCCAAGGTGCTCTAAGGACAAACTGGTTCAGAGAGACTCCACTTAAAGCAAACACAGCTACATCTCCACTCCCTGCATGAAGGGACAAACTTGCCAGTCAAGGAAAAGAGCTTTGTACCTAAAGAAATAAATTCATCATCAAACAACTAGGAAATGATAAACCCTGGGTGCTCTTACAGCCATCAAACAAACGAAAGGTATCCTCAGTTCTCTAGGAAAGATGGTCCCCCTAGAACAGGGGAGACTGGGGTTCATATCCTGGCTGCATCACCTGTAAGATCAGTAGTTGCTATCATCATCATCGCCATCATCATCATCATCACTGCTACTGCCACCACCACCTTTTAAGGTCAAGCCAGCTGCCATACTCCTGAACCCAGCCAACAGCAGCCTGGGTTTCCATCCCAGAAACTGACCCCTGTCCTAAAGAAAAGGGCCACAGGCTCTGGTTGCCTGACCATTTGGAAAATCACTAAGCTATTTGAAACTGCATAAAAATGTATTCCTAAAATCTTAACACTAGATAGTTTTGGAATTAATAAATGTGTATTAAAATTACAAGCCTATTCCACTTCAAACCTGAAAGAAACCATTCTAGGAACATGAGAAACGAAAAGGAGAAATGCCTGTTTCCTATAGTAAGTCACTTCATATTCGAATCATTTATTTACATAACAAGCCTTTCTGGACTGATTAAGGGAACTGCCAATTACACTCCCCAACCTTTCTTCAGGTTACAGAGAAGCACAATGCTGCTTCTTGCTTTACGTGGGAGTTCCTGGGCTGGAGAAGTGTGTCCTCGACAACTAGACTCTTCCCCACGTGTGTCAGCTTCTGGACGGATTCAGTGCTCAAAGGGGAACACTTCTCATCCTGAACCAATGGCAAAGAAAAGAAAAACAACACGATCCCCTCCATCCCACAGGGCTGCTGAGCTTGCCCGAGCCTTTGAAAATGGTCAGCAATGAAAGTACACTACTTTCCTCTTTATCTATTTTTAAACTCTAAATCTTTCAAGGCCCAGCTCAAATCCCGCCTCTGCTGTGAAGCCTTTCCGAACTCCCCCAGGTGAGCATGATTTTCCTTCCTCTGAACCCCAACTGATATTTCCTGACTTTACCTCCTCATCCGCGCTGTCTTCACTCCTGGTAATGCTGGTTAACTTCCCAAGTGGACAGGAGCACATACTGATTTTATAGCTTCATCCCAATCTCTCTTCTTCTGGGGTTCATAGCAGTTGGTTCTGGGATGAGCCTGTGATCCCAGCAGAACCATTCAGCATTTGCTCTGCACAATTAACAGTCATGTTGAAAGAGAGAGGCTCCTGTCTTCTCCTGGGTCATGAGCTATAAGGAGATTTTAAACCTACAATTTCTCAAGGCCATCTTCCTTGGACTTCCACAGAAATCCCAGACTGAGAGATGGAGAGCCCTCATGACATCGTTTGAACCCCTAGATCCAGCTATGCCTGAAATTCTTCCCCTAGACTTCCCTATTACGTGAGCAAATGTATTCCCTTTTCTGCTTAAATGAATTTGAGTTGGCTTTTATCAGCTACAACCTAAGTGACTAATACGCTGACTCAGAACTCCTTAAGAAAAAGGATGCTGCAGGTAAGGCTTCTCTGGACCACAGAGCCTCCGGAATCTTTCCGTCTTGCTGCCCCGTTCTTGTCATTGTGTGGTTGACGCCGATTGTCCCCAGGTTTGGGTTCCAGCTGGAAATGGACCGAGCACGTGGAGGAGCGCACAGCCCGTGCCCGAGGGCCATGTCCGGAGCTGGCACAACCGCCTCCCTCACAGTTACGTGGGCGGGAGTTAACGACACGGCCACACCGAACTGCGGGGCAGGCAGGGACATGTGGGGCCGCTGTCTGTTCAGCCATGACTCTGTTTCTGAAGGAGAGGACAGAGGTGGCTGCCCAACTATCGGTCTAAGTCACGCCAGGTGTTTGCAGATGAAAACAATTGAAAGGCCAAGTCTCACTTGAGTGCATGCAAGGTGGGGGGTGAGGTGGGGGGAAAGCCACATCGTAAGGGAGAAGCGCTGGTGAGCAGACCTACGCGTAGTCTGGCGCGGAGGTACCTGACGATGTCACCTGAGCTCAGCCGGAACTACACTCCCTACAGGTCCCTTCCCGACGTGGCTCCCAGCCCGGGTGGCCAGGGGAGCAAGGCGGCCGTGCAGCAGCAGCCTTTACTCTGAGGGTGGGTGCAGGACCGCCCTCTGCTGCTCTTCCGCCCACTCACCTGTTTCCCGGGGCGGCAGCCTGCGGCTTCTCAGCAAATGCCCCACGTCCTCTTTCAGATTCTCCAAATCCTCGGCTGAGCGCCAGCTAGCTCCCTGTGCGTGACCCTGCACGGAGGCTGGAGGCTGTGGGAGACAGGGTGAGCTCCAGTTGGCCTTGCAGGTCCCAGCTTTTCTTTACCTTAACCTTGAGGTTTGTCAGCCTCGGCACTGTTGCTACTTTAAGCCAAGTGACTCTTTGTTGTGCGGGGCTGTCCTGTGCCTCGTGGGGTGTGTAGCAGCATCCCTGGCCTCTTCTCCCTAGGTGCCGGTAGCAATCGTCACCACAGTTGTGAGAATCCAGACTGTCTCCAGGCGTTGTCAGATGTCTCCTGGGGGGCAGATCACCCCAGTTGAGGACCGCTGTCTTTACAGCCAGGTTTTCGTCCCAGTTCCTCACCTTGCAACCTATAGCAACCTCAGGCCCACCTTTGCCTGCAGAGGCCTATGACTCAGAGACTCGCTGAGACCTCACCACCAATTCCCACAGTCACAGAGTCTAACCCCACAATCTGTCCCTTATCCCCTATTCCTCATAGCTGTTCTGCTCATGTCTGCACTATAACTTTCATGGGCCCTTTCTTCCATAAAAAATAGAAAATAAAAGATAAAAAACCAGTATGTTAATGCTATTTTGGTATAAAACCAAATATTATGTAGGATTTATTATTATATATCATTACTATACTTATGTTAATTAAAATGAAAGCCTTTGTGGGCCCCTTGCGAGTAAGGTGAGCCCGGGGCATTGTGTGTTTCGTGGAGGCGTCGCCTGGGGCTTGCAAGGTTCTTTCCCCCCAAGCCTGACTAACAGGTGCACTCATGGCAGTCCCACAATTATCTTCTTTGTCATCAGAACAAAAACACATGCAGCAGTGATTTGCTTCTTTCAAGACCATCCTGAGTTCAGAGCAGTAACTCCAAGCACTTGATGCTGCAGTCAATGGGAGCAGAGACAAACTGGGCGAGGGCCCTCCATGGTCTGCCTTTCAGCCTACTGGCTGGGTCAATAGAAATGATAGTTGCTGTTTAGGGAATTCAGGGCAAAAGATGAGTGTGAAATAAAACTCCCTTTTAAAAACACATCAAAGAAAACAAGTGGGTCTCAAGGTGAAATTGTAGACATGTGTTTCCTATGTATTTTCCATTAGATTGTTAATAATCGGATATAAATCATCCAGTGCACTCAGATGGGCCAGTCCCGGGGTCCCTCTCCCCACCGGGTGACGGCTGTTTCTCATTAGCTTGGAGCCCGCTGCCCTGATGAACAATAGGCGCCTCTCCGGGTCCGTGGAGGACAGGAAATTAAGCCATCAGGCTTCTTGCCTATTATTCCCACGCTTTCCTCAAGCTGTAAATCCATCAAGTGTGAAAGGCAGAAATATAAATTGGGGCCAAATAGGAGGGAGTTGGAGATGGCTTTATTCCACACCTTTCTTAGAAAGTTTGTCCACAAATGTTCAATATTCACTCTGGAAATAACATACCCCCTCTACAGCAGATGTTCTATAGATGGGGACCACTGTAGATGTTAGGAAGTTTGTATCAAAGCACCAAATATTTCCTTTAGCAAGAACACTGCTGTTACGTATGGAAATTTCAGAAAGCCATTTTGAGTCAAACAACCAAACTAAAGGAAGCAGAGTTTAAGATAAATGTTAGGAAAATTGTGTAAAACCTTATATCAAAACCCTCGGCACTGTCAAAAAGCAAGATTTCTGAATCCAATGAATAGCTGAAGAAGAAAATTCAATTGCACTTTTTCAGTTTGTCTGCCAATTTTATAGCACTTCATTTAAAATGGAATCTCTAAAGAATCCATTCAAATTAGCTTTACAGTTTTCCCCAAAGAATCCGCTTTAAAATAAATTGAACTGGAGCACGTGACATAAGAAGTGAGCATAAAATTCATGTTAACTAGTACAAAGGAAAAAACTTCTCATAATAAGGAAACAAATAATCTCACATGACTGAGCTAAAAATAGTCTTCAGATTGTCAGTTTCAAAATTGAACAAAAATAGGGAGCATTGTTACAATAGTGATATGGCACATTTCCTCCTAATGAAATGGCCTTGAATTTTGTCATAAATTCCCGAAAGAGGATCCTCTGGGCAAAAAGAAAATACCAGACATGAGTTGCTTTCCTAAATAGAGTGACAGCAATGCAAATGCCGTCCAGCTGGGACTGAGCAGCCTTGGCTGGTGACTTCGTTCCTAAAGACAGGGCAGAGCTGGCGTGAAACATGGTGAGAGAGAACGCAGTCCTTCAGAATCTGCTGCCCCCTGTTTAGTAAACAGCTTGTGCTGCAGTATTTGCTTTATTTTGATCAGGTATATTGAGCATAAATATTGGTTTGAAATCTCTTTATAAAGCTTATTAGGGCTCTTAATTAAGCTCCCTGAGGATTGGGACAACAGCTTCTGTGACTCGGTAACCACCAGTATCCATCCCACCATCTGACACACAGTGGGAATCCCATAGATGTTAGAGGGAGGAACATTAGAATGAATAAATCAATTAATTAATCGATTGTTTAAATCAGATTAAACTTAGTTGTTTTTTTTTAATTATGCCTTTTGAAAAATTTCACAGTTAAGTTGGGAAATGTACCGTTGGTTTAATGAAGGAGAGGATGGTTGGGTTGTGGTTAACTTTTTTTTTTCCTCTGTTGATATCAGAAAACAACTACTTTGGTTTATTACCAAAGAAGGCTTGAGGGAGATTCTTTGAGGCCTTTCCTGAAAGTACAGGAGAAGTTAATCTTAATGGGACCCAGTATGTTGGAATTTAGCTATGTCTTGAATATGGGCCAGCCTCTCTTTCCACAATACCCATTTGGGCTACCTTGCTTTTTCCTCTCTGCTCACTCAGCATAGCTTGATAAAGACTGTGTTTTATTTCCTGTCACCTTACCCACCCTTCCGAGTTCTTCAATCCACCCATGCTTTGGTCTATCCATCTATCTGATCATCTGTCCATCAGATATTTAGGGCTACAGTGATGAGCAATAGTACGAGCTAACATTTAGTGAGTGCTTGCACCATGTCTGGTAGTGTTATTAACAATTTATGCTAACTAACTCATTTAATCATCCCAACACTTCTACGAAGGATGTACTACCATAATCCACCCTTAACATTCAAGGCAGCTGAGGCACAGCAAGATTAAACACCCGGTCCAAGACACTACCACTTAAGAAGAAGGAAAGTCAAGATTTGAACCAAGAGAGTGGCTTCTAGAACCACCAGTCGGCTGCACTCATCAGGCAGATATGGTCTTGGCCTTCATAAACTCTACATACTAATTCTAAATTAAACAGCATTTAAACAAATAATTAAGTCATTTAAACTGTAACAACTGCTTTGAAGAAAAACTATAGGTGTTATCAGACTAGGTAAGAGGGACATACATGTAGCCTGGTCTGAAGAATTCAGGAAGGCCTCGCTGCTGAGGAAGTTGGGTCGAGACATGAATGGTGGGTAGGTGGTGAAGCATAAGCAGGAAAGAGTGTTTCAAGCAGAACAGCAGGTGCAGGGGAAAGAGGCATCTGGGTTGAGGAAGAAAAGCTAGGCAAGGGGCCGTTGGTGTCTACTGATGTCAACATGATCAAAACGCAGCTCAAACCTGGGCCTCCTCCAGCGCTCTCCATCCCGTTGTCTTGCACCTTGTTAACACAGTTGTGAAAGTCAGACATCCAGGAGACAACCTTGTCATCCTCAGCCTCACCCAGCAAAGCTAATCCGTCACCCACTTCTGTCATCCAGTGCCACTGTATTTAACCCGTTGTCCCCACTGGTCTAGCAAATCCACTTGTTTCTTTCTGATCCCACCCTAACGCTTGAATCCAAGCCACTTTCATTTCTTGCTTGGATGTCTGCAGCTTTCTTGTGTACCCAACGCTCTTCCAGAATGCACTCCAGAACCCCTCCCATCCATCCTCCACACTGCAGCCAGACTAATACTTTCCAAAGGCGAATCTGGTCATGTCATCTCTGCCCTCACTTAAAAACCTCCGGTGGTCTCCCATTGCTCTTGGGAAACAGACAAAAGGTCTAGAGGGCCTTGCATGGCCTGGCCACCCTCTGTAACGTCAGCGTCCTCCTGGGCCCTGGGCTGTGCCTCTCCGCTCCTCAGCCACCACCATCTGCCTCCCCTTGGTTTCTGCTCCCTGCCATGACCCTCCCACGGGGCAGCTTGGCAGTGCTCTTCCCTCTCCTGGAATGCCCTGGCCCTCCACTTTGTTTACTTAGCCCTTAGTCATCCTTTAGATTCCCATTTAATCCGTGCTTGGGTATGTGACCTGTCCCCATTAATATCTCTGTCTGAACCAGTCACTCCTCCGTTATGGCTGAATTGTGTCCCCCTAAATTCCTACCTTGAAGCTCTAACTCCCAGTACCCAGAAAGTGACTGTGTTTGGAGATAGGGCCTTTAAAGAGGTAATTAAGTAAGAATGAGGTTGTTAGGCTGGGCCCTAATCCAATATGACTGGTGTCCTTGTGAGAAGAGGAAATCTGGACACAGACATGCACATGCACAGAGGAAAGACCAGGTGGGGACACCGTGGGAAGGCTGCCATCTGCAAGCCAAGGACAGAGGCCTCCAACAAGACCAAGCCTGCTGATGCCTTGATCCTGGACTTC
The DNA here is from genome assembly GCF_036321535.1 of Camelus dromedarius. Taxonomy (NCBI): domain Eukaryota; kingdom Metazoa; phylum Chordata; class Mammalia; order Artiodactyla; family Camelidae; genus Camelus; species Camelus dromedarius. Next base: position 81,566,671 of record NC_087440.1, read on the forward strand.
TAGCCTCTGGAATAGTGAGGCAATAAATTTCTGTTGTTTAAGTTGCCCAGTTGGTGGTCTTCTGTTACGGCAGCCCTAGCAGACTAATACATTCTCTTTCATAGAAACCGACATAGTTGCAAGTTAGCTTTCATTCCATGGTTTGCTTGCTGGCACCCTGATAAGAATGCAAGCTCTGTCAGGACAGGAACTGGATGGTATCACCAGAGCTGGCACGCAGGTGCGGGTGTAGTAGGTGCTCCATAAATACTTGGTGTGTGAGTGAATGAATGCACAAGTAACATCATGAGTGAGTGGATGAAGACACACAGGGAGGAAACAGTAGTTACACAGTGGTTTTATCTTTGGGAAGATTCACTGTGGGCCTGGGTTGCATCTAGAAGCAAGGGCACCTTGTATTGGCTAATACTGGGTATTAACATGCATTTATGTAATTTCACTAGATCCAGTGAATTCCCGGAATTTCAAGTTTTTAGTCCCTCAGAGAAACACTGTTCAGTGAAATTTAATCTCATGGATTTTATTTTTAAAGAGGCAAATATCTCTCTAGGGTAAAAAAAAGATAATTCTAAGAGTCATAAATCCAACATCTTTGCAATTAGAAGAAAATATCTTGTTTATATCAAACCACATTGATTAAGGGCACGCCTGTTTTCAGCTTGGAAAACGTCCTTGCTGGTTTCTACCAGGGCAATGACACAGTGAGAGCAGCTCGGAACTGCCACACGGGAGGGAGGGTGGAGCCCACGTGAGCATTTCTGTCGAAGTCTTAAGAGGAGTCCTCTTTTCTGAGAAACTCATTATTCACTTAATTATTCATTCTGTTTATTTACTGTATAGTTATTACACATAAATATGGTGCAAATCCCCAGAATCCTCAAACACCAGATGCCAGTTTCCCTCTGCAATCCCAAAAGACATAGCCAAGCCATCACTGTGAGAATTAAAACAACAACAACTAAAACCCAATTAAAATTGTGCCAGCATGTTCATTTCCAAAATAAAAACTCTGCAAATGAATAAGCTTTTAGTCACTCCCCTGACTGCTTCTGCAAAAGAGCACACACAAAAAACTTTAAACTCAAACTGGCATATAATTAGTATTTAAATCACAGCTACAATGAACTCCATATCCGCACAGAAAGGGCATTGGCTAAGTCAACTTCATATTATTTCTCCCATTTTCAAAATCAAATGATTGAAGAAAACAGCGTTTGCTTTTCAGAATTTTGACATGTCTGGCAAAGCCCAGTGATGGTGGAGGAAGAAGCCAAGACAGCAACATGATAGTTGGGGTCTTGGAATCTGTAGGTTACACAACCTCTTCCTCCCAATGACATGAGGGGGGCTCACAGCCAAGTGTATCTCACCTACCTGAGCATATAGCGGGTGAACCTGCAGCCCATGCTCTTTGAACAAAGCCCAACAGAGCACAGGTGGTACCAAGGGGAAAGGAGGCAGTCTCCTTCAAGAAATTGTTGGGGGTGCAGAGAGAACCACACGACTGCGGGCAGCGCAGGGCTCGCCGCTGGGACGGAGGATGTGTGTGGGTGTGTGTGGAGGAGGAGGAGAGGCGGGGTGAATGTGTGTAAGTGTTTACAAGTCACCAATTCTCTGATGATACTGGCTCCATGAAGAGCCAAGTGGACTTTTAGATGAGCGTGTGACTATGGTCACTTGAGGAGAGAGTCACAGTGTGATGGGGAGATCTGTCTGGTCCACAACACCCACACCAACAGCACAGTGTGCCCGGTGAGGGGAGGTCACTGTGAGACCCGAGGTGACCTCAGAGATGCAGGGAAGTGAGTACATTTCTGGAAGTATGGGAAGCTCTCCTGGAGGGGCCAGAGGCCTGCAGGGTCTCCCCTAACCTGGAGCTTGGGCCTGAAAGTCCAGGGGTCTCGGTTCTCAGGGCTAAGGTTATAAGGACCGGCTCAGGAGTCAGACTCTCCAGGTTCAAACCCCAGGTCTGCCACTCTCCTTCACTTTTCTGTGCTTATCCCCCTTCCTGAGAATAAGGATAACGCCTCCGTCTTATGGTTGCCAGAAGAATTAAATGTGGCAGTGCCAATGAAGTCCTTAAGCAGTGTCCGCCAATGGTGGGCAGTACACTAAACGCTGGTTCTTACCATCAGTGCTGGTAAGTTCCAGTCCACATGGCGATTTATCACAGGACTAAGCTTTGCGGTAACCCTGTTTTTTTTCTACTTTTTATTTCTAAGGCAGCTGATAGAACTGTTTGTTTTACTCTTGAGCAACAAGAATGTTGCTATTCCTGGGGCTCAGATTAAAATAAGTTCATCGCCTCCAGTCCCACAGAGCCTCATGGCCATTTTTGTTACCTGTTGCAAATGTTTTCCAGTCATGTAGCCTAATTTGGAGCCTTTTTGCTGAGAAGGCAGAAACATTTGCTAATCTCTTCGGCAACCACAGTGTAAAGTATCAGGCCCAACAAAGCACAAAAGGTCTTCATTAATAAAATACGGAATAGGAATCCTGCGTAATATTTCATTATTGCTTTCTTATTAACATAACATGGATAATCTGTTGCTGCTTTAAGTATTCCTGGGCATGAAAGCCTCGTATATCAAGTTATGGCTCAAAATAGATATATTAAACAGTTACACCCATGATATCATGAAAGAAACGTGGTAGAACTGAGAAAATCAATTAAAATTAAAATAAAATCATTCTTTCTGCCTTATGCTTCAGTTTTCAAAGCAGCTGCTCTTTTAGGTGAGCACTGACTTTTTACCTCGCTATCAGAGGTCTACAGTCAAGTGCGTGCACCCCAGCCCCTTCCCTCCTGATGGGCATTTCAAGTTGAGTTGCTCTGGTGTCTTCTCTTGGAGGCGGGGAGGGTGCCAGCGGAGATGAGGAAGTAGGGGCAGAGGGAGTGGAAGGTTAGGGGTGTGGCTTCTGAGTTCACAGTCACTGCTAGTCAGGTACCGGGGACAGTAAGACGGCAGTGTGCTCATAAGACATAAAAACATTGAACTAGAAGATTCCTTAGAGATCAGCTAATCAATCATTTCCCAAAGTATAATCCATGGAACATTAGTTCCTTAAGACAGCTCCTTCTCTACACACACACAGTTACACTGCGCATCAAATAAGTCCGAGAACCTCGGCGTCCTACCCGTTCCGCGGAGTGCCATAATGGACTGAATCGTGCTAGAGTTTCCGTGAACTTCTAGGCTAAGAAAATACCCACGTATCATCCCTAATGACCAAGCATTTCCTGAGCTTCCTTGGCCACCGCACTCTTTGTTCACATAACACTTACTTCCGTATAACAGGTAATTAGCAATCTTATCTAAGTCAACCTCCTCATTGAAACTGATGAAGAAGAGGAAATTGAGACCCAGGAGAAGTGCCTGACTTGCCACCGAGCATAAGAGGGAGGACTGAGTGGAGAGAGAATTCAAATCTTCTGATTGTCCGCTCCATATCACACCACCTCTCAGAGAGATCTCCCTCCCATTCATCAGTGCACACAGTGCCAGACACTCAGGACACAAAGATAAAATACAGTCCTGGCTTCGAAGAGCTCCTGATCCAGAGTTGGAGATGGAACTGGAACGCGAAGAGAACTGTTAAGTGACCGCCATGGGCGTCCAGAGGAGAATGTGACTAATCTAAAGGAGGTAGGAGTTAGTCATCACACAGGAGGTGATGTCGGCATGGAGCCTTGACGGGTGACCAGGAGTCTGCCTCAGAATGTTTTTCTCTCCTTCAGTCCCTTTCTGAGGAGTCCCCATGGTAGAAGCTCCCTTGTGTGGGATAATATTTACATAAATCACCACAGGGCTCTGTCTCCTGACTGGATCAGGATCGGGGCCCCAGAGCAGTCAATCCTAAGGTTGGCCAGCACCCTACAGGAGTGTTTAGGGAGTGTGTCCAACAGAACTTGGTGCAACGATGGAAATGTGCTCTTTGACACCATTCATTATGGCAGCCACCAATCACATGTAGCTACTGAACACCTGAAATATGGTACTGGATATGGCTATTCAGTGAAGAACTGAATTTTTATTTAATTTTGATTAGTTAAAAATTAAATTTAAATAGCCACATGCGCTGGTGGCTTTAGACAGCACAGCATTAGACTGATGAACAGATTTACCTTGTGATTCCAATTTAAAATAGAAGCTGGTTTAGATTTATGATTTTAAGTTGAAATCTGAGTTTACAAATACTATCGAAATATTTAAGAGAATAAAGACATCAGATTATAGAGTTTAATTAATTATACTTAAAAATGTATTTAAGTACATGGGAAGATGTATTTGTTCATTGGAGAACTTGGACTTAAAAGAAAATTGACTCAAGGATTTGAAAACATTCAGAATAATCCTCTCACCACAGTGCAACTAGTGAGAAATCAATAACAAAAACTAGAAAGAGCCACAACTCTTGAAAATTTAACAACTTATCTCTGAATAGCTCACGTGTCAAAGGAAAAAACCACAACAGAAATTAGAAAATATTTTGAAGAAAATGATAATGAAGATAAGACATATCAAAATGCATGAGATGCAGCTAAAGCAGGACTACAGGACATTTACAGTCTTAAATATAAGTATGAGAAGAGAAAAAAGGCTGAAAATCAGTACGATATTTGTCTTTCTCTGTCGATTTATTTCACTTAGCATAGTGCCCTCAAGATTCATCTATGTCATCATAAATGGCAGGCTTTCCTTCTTTTTTATGGCTGAATAATATTCCATTGTGTACATACAGATATATCTCCTATTTCCTTTATCCATTCATCCATCTGTGGACACTTAAGTTGTTTCCACGTCTTGACTATATTGACATCATAACAGGCCTTTTGAGACGGGCCATACCTGTGGGTTTTCTCAGTGCTGTGAGGAATTAGGAAGTTCAAAAGTAGTATAAAAGGCTTTCATTTCAATAGGTCCAAAGATAAGGTATTTCTTTCTTTGAAATGTATATTGCAAGCAAAATACAGGAAAGCTGGGTACTTTTTTTTTTTCTCGCTTTTTTGAAGGTTTTCCAAATGCAATTCAAAAGCAGATATATGAGGTCTCTTCCTTGTTAGAAATCAACCCACATCATATACCAGGCTGTGAACACACTTCCCTATGGCAAAAGCCTGACCCTGGGGGACACTGCTGAGAATTCAGAGAGTCCTATAAAGGCGCCATTAAGTGATGGTCTTCCATCTTCTGCTAATGTATCCTATAACATTATTTTGAAAAGCTAGGTAATTCTCTAACACATCTATAATTTTATTATAAATTTAAATAGCAAAGGACACAATTTCCACATACAGGAATATCTAAAAATTTTTTAAATAAACTTTTATTTTAGAACAGTTTTAGATTTATGAAAACCCCCCCCAAAAACTGACAATAGTACAGATTTCCCATACACCTCACACCCAGTTCTAGTATTAACATCTTACATTAGTATCCTACATTTGTTATAATTAATGAAACAATGTTGATACGTTATTATTAACCAAATCCCATGCTTTATTCAGTTTTCCAGGGTTTTTACCTAATGCCTTTTTCCTGTTCCAGGATCCCATCCCAGCTATCACATTACATTTCACTGTCATGTCTCCTCGGGCTCCTCTTGGCCGTGACACTTCTCAGGCATTCCTCGTTTTGGACTTTGACGGTTTTGAGAATTACTGGTCAGGTATTTTGTAGAATGTCTCTGAACTGGGATTTGTCAACCGTTTTGACTGCGATTGGACTGAGGTTGTGGGTTTGGGGGAGGAAAGCCTGAGGGGTTCAGTGTCTTTTCATCCCATACATAAGGGTACATAGTATCAGCATGATTTCTCACTGTTGATATTGACCTTCATCATTTGGCTGAAGCAGTGATTGCCAGGTTGTTCTATCCCCTACTTCCATGTGGTACTTTCTGGAAGACGGTCACCATATGCTGTTCCCCCGTAAGGAATGGAAACTTATGTTCCATCTCTTTGAGGGCAGAGTACCTTCATAAATTATTTGAAATTTTCCTGCAAAGGAGATTTGTCTCAATTCCTCCATTTATCTATTTATTCAATCATTTATTTGAATCAGTATGGACTCATGGATATTTATTTTATCCTTTGGGTTATAATCCAATATTACTTTATTTTGTTACTCAAACTGTTCTAGCTTTGGGCACTTGAAGCTCTCCCGTTGGTTCTCGTGTCCCTTTGACATACCCTTACTGAAGTGAGTCTTTTTTTTCTTTTTAAATTTAAATTTTGGTTTTGTTTTGTTTTTTGAGCACTTCCTCACTTTCTGGCACTACAAGGTGATCCAGGCTCATCCTGTATATTTTGCCACACACTAAAAAAAGTCCCTGGGATTTACCTAGTCAACCCTCTCCCACCAAAAGAAAAACATCTCTGATAATCATTGGTCTTCTAGTCATCACTATAGTTTTGCCTTTTCCAGAATGTCATATTGGTACCGTACAGGATGCAGCCTTTTCACACTGGCTTCTTTCGCTTAGAAATACACATTTAAGGTTCACCTTAATGTGTATTTTGTGGGTTAATATCTCATTTCTTTTTATCACTGGATAATAATTCCATTATATGGCTGCACCACATTTTGTTTATCCACTCATCTCCTAAAGGGCATCTTAAGTTGCTTCAAGTTTTGGGTGATGATGAATAAAGTTGGTATAAACATTCATGTGCAAGTTTCTGTGTGAAGAGGAGCTTTCAGATCAGTTGAGTAAATACATAGGAGCATGAATGCTGGATCATTTGGGAAGACTATGCTTAGCTTTGTAAGAAACTGTCAAACTGTCTTCTGAAGTGGCTGTACCATTTTGCAATCCCACCAGCAATGAATGAGTAGAAATGACTGAACTGAAACTTAAATGAGAGGGAGGAGGAGGAGGAAGAAAAAGGGGAAGGAGAGGAGGAGGAGAAGAACAGAATGAGACACATGTCAGATAACACCATCAGTATAACATATGTATAACTGGATTCTGGGAGGACATTCTCTTTAAAGACTGTGGTAAAAGAAGCATTTGTAGAGAAAATGGCCAAGAAGTTTCCATATTTGATTAAATGCATACAGCGTCCTGGAATTTTGGTTTCTATTTGTAGTGCAGGGGAGGGTGGAATCTGCTGATACAAACTTGGATATCAGTTAAAAAGCAGGTGAGATAGAACCCTGGGTGGCTCAGTGTATGTAGTTCTGTTTATGCATGTGATAGGGATAGCAGAAACAAAGGAAACAAAGAGTGAAGGGAGGGAGGAACCGAGGGAGGGAAGGGAAAAGGGGAAAATAAAGACAGAAATGAGCAAAAGTCATCCCACAAGCAGTCCAGTATAAGTAGTAGTAGGGAAAGCCTGGTAAAGAAACTGACTCAAGCACTATTTCTGCCATGTTTAACCTTGGAAACATCATTTAAAATCAAGGTTGGCTTCCTTCTTTAAAACAAAGATGACTAAACTTGGCTTCTACTCTATAGTGACTGTCATTATGATAATACTTGTGATGTATTTCCAGACCCTTGGTCAATTTTTTCCTATAAATACAATATTATTGCAATTGTTCTTCCTAATGAATATACTATAACAAACCTAACTGTTCGTTCTCCTTTGAAGTTTTTTCTCCTCTCAAGGATCAGTAAACCATAAAATAGGGAGTATATTTGAATTTCAGTTTATGTTTTCATATACATTAAACTGCATCTTCTGTGAAGTTAATGTTCTTTTTGATACACATTTCTGAGCATTTAACCAATTTATCAATCTAAGAGAAATTTAGATTGAACACTTTGTATTTCATTATGTTAAATTGTTTTAAGCCACTTTTCAATCCATGTGGTCATGCCAATTTAAATTTGTTTTGTAAGAAAGGTCACTTTGTGAGCTGCTATCCTGAATGCCATTAAACTTTCATTTGTGTGTGTTTTAACTGTCTAATCCTGCAGTTCTAAACAGATTTCTCAAAAGTTACAGGCCAAGAAAAAGGAAAGCAACTAACTGTTTTTATTAACCCTAAATTACAGTTCCGTAAAGTGAAGTACCAGGTAGCATGATTGTTGAAAAAAGCTGTTTAGAATTTACACACATGAGTGAGTGCTGCCCAATGAGAATGCACGTCTATTTCAAAAATGCTTCCATTGTTCAGAGCATTTCTAGAAATCCTCTTTGAAAACTGTCTTCAGAGCTGGCAGCACATTTTAAAGGGTATTGTCTCTGGTGGCAAATCTTTTGTCTTTTGAATGTGGATTTGATTAATAACCCAAAGTAATTGGGGTTAGGCTTGGGGATGGGTAAGATGGGAGTTAATACTTAATATCTAACACGTGATAGATGCTTGACCTGGGATGGCCAATGAATCTGGCTAAACTCATTTTGAATCAAAAACATAGTGTGACCGAAGAATATGGGCCAGTGTCATAGAAGATCCTCTCACTGGAGGTGATGTAGCCTAACAAGTTCTCTGTGTTGAGTCGGGCTGACAGGTTTGGATCACCACCCTGACACTCCGCCCATCCCCATCACGTGGCCCGAGCCAAGTTACTTAGATCCTCTGAGACTGTTTCCTCATTTCTGAAAGAGGATGCTAATATTCATCTCAATTTTCAAGAACAAAATAAAGTAAAAATATTTTTAAAACCCTAGCATAATTGGCCCCCCTTTCCCCCTTTGAAGGTGACAACTGTGAAGGAAAAAATATTAAGATGACGGTGGTCCAATATGTTTTTTTAAGTGGAATTTTATCTTATGGTTTTATTTTCCTATTATCTCATCAGATGTGAATTCCAAGGTTATTTGTTACTTTTTCATTTGGGGCAAAGATCTAGTTGTCATTTTGGTGTTTTGAGGCTAAGGGACTCTGTGTGTGTGTGTGTGTGTGTGTGTGTGTGTGTGTGTGTGTGTGTGTGTGACCTGGTGGTGGGATGGTATGGCAGAGGCAGTTGTGAAAGATAAAGCTGAACAGAGAAGTTGAGACCAGATCATAGAGGGCTTTGAATGGCATATTAAGGATTTAGACATGACCCGACAGAAAAGGTGGCTACAAAAGCTTCTGAGAAGAAACAATTCTATCTTTGCTTTGTGAAGATAACTGACACGCTGGACTAAATTTATGACATTGGGGTCTGGTTTTTACTTATCGGCACATCCTTTACTCATCTTTACACCAATGGAGAGAAGAACATATGGCCAGATGGATGGATGAGAGTGGGCAGGGAGATCACGACGGGATGGAAGAAAATGTCATGTAAGTCTTTGCGGATGTAGACTCAAAGGATGTGGTGACTGACTGGATGTCAGGGGGAGATTTGAAAGGAACCCTGAGGCAGCTGGTTTGGATGACAACTAGGGGTGGGGGGTGGGGTGGATGCCATTAACAGAAACAGAAAACACAGAATGAGAAGCCAATTTTGGAAATTAGAGAAAACAATGAGTCTGATGTTAGTTCAATGAGCTTGTATTGAGGTGGAAATGTCCAACAGGCAAATGAAAACCACAGGTCTAGGTGGAGCTGAGATAAAAACTAAAGATAAGAGTTGTTTGTGGAGTCACACCCATAAAGGTGATAGCTGAAGTCTTGGAAACAGATGAAATCATCCTTGAAGAATGTGTTGATTAAGAAGATTGGCCAATTAGAGGACCTTCAAGAGTCTTAACTAACACTTAGGAGATGGTTGTAGAAGAAAGAGAAAAAGATAGTGGGGGTATATGGGCACAGAAATACCATGAGAAAGCAGTGCTATGAAGGCTAAAGAGAGAAGGACCCAGGAGAAAGGACAAGTGTGATGAGGTCTGAGAGGGGCTGGGGGGTTTGGCCATTGGTAGATCATTGGCCTCAGGGGAAGGTTGGAGCTGATTACAGTGACAGATCAAGTAGAGGTGGGGCTTTGGGGACAGAGAACTGGCTACAGCTTCCTCTTCCATCTTCAACTTCTTCTTCTTAGTCTCTTTAGAAGACTCTGTTCTCTGTTGCCCCAGTAAATGTTGATGTTACCTAGGACTCTGTCCTTGGCTCTGGGCTTGTAACAGTTAGGGTTCTCTTGGTTTCAAATAACAGAAAGCAACTCCAGCTGGCTTGAGCAGAAAGGTTTATTGGAAGGATACAGGGTTACCTCATAGGACCCAAAGGGTTATGACTGGGCCTTGTGTACAAGCTTTAGCCAGAAATCAAGCACCACAGGGATTCTCGAGCTGCCTCCTTGCTCTCCTCTTGGTGTCTATTTCATCTTCTGCTCTTGTTGCAAGCCAGCTGCCTTGGTTTTCCAGGCCATGTGGTGGCAAACACGTCTGCCACTTGCTCCTGAGTCACACCCACTCACTCGGCCAGAGGAGCGCTGCTGCGTCTCACTCAGTCTCCTGATGTCTCCAAGGGAAGAGGCTGAGTTGATCAACCTGCGTACATGGCCACCCTTGGGCCATTTAATTGAGGGCAGAACAGTAAGGTCACACTACAGACAGCATCGTGGCTTGGGGCAGGGACCTGGAAGTGAGAAGCTGGAGTGAAGCTCACAGGATGAGGATCTGGATGGGGCTTAGGGGAAGTGATAAGATGGGTGGTGACATGAGAAGCTTCTCACCTCCCGTCTCTTTTGTTCTGTGCTCTGCTCTGTGAACCTGGGCCCTCCTAGGCAGCAAATCCTAGAGGGGCTCTCCCTCCTTGAGAAGGTCCAGGCCATGCTGTTTTCTTCTAAAAAAGAAAATGGAATGGCTGTCCAGCTCTTATCAACTTCCCCTCCCTGTGGCCAGCCCGCAGCTCACCTAGGTGCGTGCCCAGTGACCAAGTCTAGACTCTCAGGATGAAGCAGAGTTGACTGATCCAGGAGCCAAGCAGAGCCTCTTTCTAGGGTCTCTGCATGTGGAACAGGACAGATCATGGGCCAGTTCCTTAAAGAATGGTGTGAGGCTGATGGTGCCTGTGGGATGGGGGCAGGGTCTGGAGGTGCTTGCGTTGCTGGTTCTCATTTTCCTGGAAACCCAGTTGCACCACTGCTTTCGCTATGTTAGGTTCCATAAGCTAGCCCAGTATTTTCTAGTAAAATTCCTTTTTCATCTAAGCTAGTTTGAGACCGAAGAGAGCCTGGACTAATCCAGGGTCGAGGAAATTGCCCAACAGCTGTTCCCACCCTGGCCTCCTGCTCCCACTCAGCTGGCGGGAGTGAGCTCTCCCTTTCTCCTGTCATGTTTCCAGGGAGAAAGGGGGTCAAAGAGTGATGCAATGCAAGGTTTCGGAATTCTGGCAATTACTGAAATACGGGCATTGTGCTGGTGGATTGCTCTGATTTTTATATTTTCACAATCTAAAATCACTATCACTCATGTATTGGGATGAGGATCAATGACTCAACTTATTCAATTTATGATGAAAATACTTGCTAATAAAACTGTACCCAGAGTCAGAAAGGGCTTTTCATCAGCCAGAACAATCTGTCCTAAAACACACAGGATGCTCAATGACACCACTGATCTACGTTGTTCTTGAAATGATGTTTCAATTGTACTTCTTAATGATTTTCAAAGTTTTCTTCATTTTAGAGAATGTTTTGTATGCGAATTTTAGAATAAGACTTTGTTTTTTAACCTTTTTATTTTGGAACAGTTTTAGGTTCCTAGAAGAATTATGAAGATAGTACAGAGAGTTCCCAAGTACCCCTCACCCGTTTCTCCTGTGATTGACGTCTTCTATGCGCATAGTACGTGTCACAAGGAATGAACCAATAGGTACATAATATTATTAACTAAAGTCCGTATCTTATTAGGGTTTACCTAAAATCCTTCCTTTCTTGTATTCCAGGATCCCGTCCAGAACACCAAGTTACATTTAGTTGTTATGCCTCTCTAGGCTTTTTGGATTTATGACAGTTTATTAAGTTCATCTGCTAATAATCTGTATTAGAATGAGGTTCGTTTAATGTTTCTGTTTTACAGGTTTACATTTTTCCTTGACCTTCAATATTTTTAAAATTTGGATTGTATTATATGTTTTCACAGTGTTGTCAATGTTTGGAATTCTGAACATTTACAGATAAAATATTAGGATTGATACTAGTATTTATTTAAAATAAGTGCTGAATGTCCAGTGTCACAGCTTTTGTTCCAGTGTAGCAGTCACCAGATCCCAGGTGCGGAGGCGGAGTGGAGAACGTGAACACAGATGGTGAAGGCTCCTGGCAGAGGGCAAAAACCTCCCAGAACCCGGGAGGGCACAGCAGAGGGCAGCCAGGCAGCACAGGGCTTGCAGTTCTGCAGGAGGAACCCTAGGCCCAGGCCATTCTAACGGGTTCTGCAAATAAGTCTTTGCTCCAATATCCTTACAGCACTCTGTTCTGCCTCTGGAAACAGCTGAAGAAGACTTACTAATGTCAGTGCAATCTTGTTTCTTTGTCTTGCACAACTAGTGCGCTGGGGCCATTTTGCAGTGATGATTTTGACTCTACTACATCATCCTAGACAAGTCTTAAGTCTTTCTTTTCCCAACACCTAGCTCATTGCTTGGAATGTAGTTAGTAAAAGCTCAGTACATGTAGGTACTATTATTTATTCAACCAAAGCTGAGTGCATGAAGGAAACTGGCACCACTGGCAGGAAAAAGCAACCCTCTCCTAACTTTGGGAACTGATGAGGCTCAGGGAGCCTGCGGGTGGGGTAGTGAGGACCAGTAAATGAGTGGAGCATCCCGGCCTGCAGTGCGGGGTGGAGTTGGGGGACGGGGAGTGAAGAGGAAGGGCTGGGGACCACCCCAGTGGCAGTGCCAGCAGCAGCCTGACTCAGGACTGCTAGCCATCTAGAAGGAGACTGCCTGTAACAACCACATCTAGGATTATGAGATGCAAGCAATTATCAGCATTTGAAAACCACGATGAAGCGTGTAATCGAAGGTATGCAGCATTACATTTGTAGAGTGGAATTTGACCTTTAAATACATCACAACCTGTTGGTCTCCCTGGAAGTTGCCAAGACAATACCCCAAAGTTAGGCTTACTTCTGTCCATAGTTCATGGCATATTCGAAGTCTTTAAAGCTGATGTGACCATCTGAGTCTTGATCTACTTCCCTGGAAAATGAAACAGAAAATTATTTACAGGTTAGTTTTGTCTCACTTAGGCATGAAGAGCAGAGCAGAATCTATTTCTTTGCGTGTGTATGGAGAGGCACCTATTTTAATCTCCTTGAAGGCTAAGGTTGATGCCTATCTTTTTTCTTACACTGATGAAACCTAAGGTAAAAGGAAAAGGTATTTATTAAAACCTACAGAAATAATATATTCAATACATTTAAAGGAATGTCACCATATTCACAGGTTATATTAAAAAAAGTAGAAGTGATGGTTTTTCTAGCCATCCTACAAACACTTTCTGTGATATGTCAATAAATATACATGCATCTGTCAACTGAAAAACAATGCAGGAGGCTGAAAACAGAAGAGTTTATTTGGGGTCTTAAGAATTGCAATTTGGGAGACACAGGTTGGGGTAACCCAGAAAGAGTGTTCCGACAAAGAGAAAGAGTCGGGGGCTTACAAAGACAACAAGCCACGAGGTGGTAAAAGTTGCTCAGGGAGAACTGTGACTGACTGTGATGTGAGTCAGAAAACATTTGTCCTTGAGGAATCCCAAGCTGTTTTAGGGTAGGGGCTCAGTAAGTAGACGGACTGCCATGAGTTATTTCAGGGTAAGGGTCCAGTACGTATCTTGAGTTTCTGGCAGGTATTCTGGACGACTTCACCAGGTCAAAAGGTCAGATTCCATGCAGGCCTAGATGTGTATAAGTCCCACTTCCTTGATGCCCCCCCGGCTCCATCTCACAGAGCTCTCTGAGCAACATCGACTCCATTTTGATTTTCCTTTCACACCTTACACAACAGGAATGTGGAATAAAGCATTAAGAGACAAGAAAAACATTCGGGGAGTAAACAGTAATGAAGGGAACAGTGACTGACACTCTGCATCACACTGTCTTTACATTCCGGGTCTCACTGAATCTGTGCATGGATGCCAGGACAGGTCTCTTTCACAGACATTGAGCCTAAAGAGGTTTAGCAGTTTCCTCGAGATCACGGGGCCGGTAAGTAACAGATTTGAAACTCAAATTAGAATCATTAAATTCCAAAACCATACTCTGTTCCACATCGTCTCCCTATGTGAATAGGATGTTCCAGAGAAAAGTGGTTGTGTTGGGCAAGTGCTGGCTCCGGAAGTTTTCACTGGCTTCAGTCATGGCCTCGGAAGCTCCGTTAAATCCTGACAAGCACCTGATAAGCTTTTCTGACTCTATGAAGAGAGGTGAGGATGGGAGCCTTTGGCTGGTCTGCTGAGGGCGTAGGTGGCCTCAGCTGGGTTGTCCCTGTGTGTCCCTAGAGCCACTGAGACAGAGGCTTTACTCTTTGAACAGGGAGCAGAGAAAAGGCACCCGTTCCACCTGGTTACGATGACACATGTCAGAAGGACAAAATCATGGCATAGGCAACACGTTCCACTGTTACCAGTGAAAGTACTGTTTACTGTAAAAATGTGTTTGAAAGATAACTGATGAGCTGTGGTCACGATTCCTCTTTGGGGGGCATTCTAAAACAACGCATTACACGCCTTAAACGGAGCTCTCGGGTTGGTACAAATTATATTTTGTTGAAAAAACAAATGTTATCAGCCATGACATAGGGCTTTTTACAGCAAGGACTAGCCCAAGTAACAGGGCCACTAATCACTGTAATAGTTTTAAAGCAGGCTTTTAAAATATTGAATTCTAAAATAAACTTCCTGAATATTTCATGCCAAAGTCTCTGAAGTCTATAATGGCACTGGATAGAGTGATAATAATTTTTTATCCTTTTGAAGTAGAGAAAAATCCCTACTTCTCTGCCTGAGGGCAAAACCATGTTGCAGTATGTTAGTATAAAATGACTGCAGACTGTAGGGGCCATTATTCTTGTTACTTCTTTTGGTAAAATATACATGATGATTTCATGCTATACAGGACCAAAAGCAGAATGTCAGATCTCTTCTAAGGGATTAGAAATAATCAGTATCACATGTTACTGACTACAGAGTATAAATCATTCCCTTTATTAAATTAGATAATTGAAGATTCTTAATATTGCCTAAGTATTTTTTCCCAAGGAACTGGATTAGATAAATGGCTTTTTTTTCTTTCCACTCTGAACTGTTACGGTTGAACTATAAATCTCAGAGGGTGAGCTAAGTGGCTAACCTAGAAAAGTAATGCTTAGAATAAACTGCTTCTGATTTTTTTGGGTGTGTGTGTGCGTGTGTGTGCGTGTGTGTGTGCGTGTGTGTGTGTGTGTGTGCGTGCGTGCGTGTGTGTGTGCGTGTGTGCGTGCGTGTGTGTGCGTGCGCGCACGTGTGTGTGTGTGCGTGTGTGTGTGCGTGTGTGTGTGCGTGTGTGTTTATTTACTTATTGATACTGAATGCTTGTAGAAAAGGAAATTCCTTTTCCTGATTTTCTCAATCAATAACCTTTATTGTAATTACCTTAACTTCTTATTTTCTTTCTGTCTTTGCCAAAGTGTCCCCTCAGAAAACAGGCACAGTGTAACTAAGAGGTGTTAAAATGGAAAAGCCTATTCACAAGCCTTGGAGTGGCATTTTATTCACATAATGACTGGAGGGATGTCATGTTTATATTTAGAGAGAGACATGGCAAAACACTGTTTTCCAACTTTTCTTCCTCATATATATATGGTCGTCTCAAGGAAAATGAAGAGGAAAGTCACATTTCAGAGCTATCATTTTAAAAGCTAAAACACTGTTTTTCATTGCAGACAGAATCCTTCCAAAGAAGGAAGGTTTCGCAGCACCCACACTTAATTCACTGTGTGATGGAAAAGCAGGTGTGGCTGGTGGGTAGAACTGGTGATGTGCTGAGCAGACGAAGAAAATATCATTAGGTTAAAAAGTTTCACTGTTTCTGTTTAAAGCGTTTAACCCTAAGAGGAGCATCCTCTCCATCCCCAGAGTGTGCTCTTTCGGTGTCACGGACATATATTCAGTGCTAAAATATTCCACCACCCCTCACTCCAACTAGAAATAAACTCTGGGAAGGCAGGGATTTTCTCTTGTTTGCTGCCATATCCCTACCTTTTAGCCCATGCCAGGCAATGAATGTTTGCAGAGTGAATGAATTTGTAGAATAAATGAATCTGGGGAAGCCGCAGACAACATTTTGGAATATCTACTGCCTCCCAGGATGTACTGGGGGGTTAAAGAGAGTCTATCATCACTGCTTTTACAGAGTCTAAATACCAGCCAGAGAAATAATACACACCCAGGGGCCAGGACTCAGGGACCCATGAGTAACATTCAATGACGGTCTCCATGCCCAACTGCATTTTGGAAACAGAGACCAGGTACAAGAGAGACTGAGTGAGAGACGGACTCTGAAAGATGAGGTTGCATATAGAGCAATGGATGAAAAGAACCCCTTGAGTGTCAGGCTGAACAATTTAGAAGTAAAGAGCAGGAAACTGGAAACCAAGACAGAACACTGGACACCTCTGAGGCTAACCTGCCTGATCGCTGCAGCCCAAGTACTTGAATCCGGTTAAGTAACTGCTCTTTTACCAGACACGTGGATTGAGATAGAGATAGAGATGGAGAGGCTTGTATTTCAGAAGTGACTTTTCAAAGGAATGAACAAAGCATATCTAGGTGTATGAGGGGAAAATAAATTGCTATGAACAACAGTAACTGCTTTCTAGACATGTAAATCCTGTTAAAGGCTTTTTGGTTCGCTCGTTTCTGAGATGTAAAAGGGAGCGCTGAAACTGATTTGGGGAGTAGGGACTCAACGGAGCTGAAAGGCTCTATGTAACTCGGAATGAACAATTGAGGAGCATCTGGGTGGAAGGAGATGACAAGCAAGATATGGAGGATGCAGGAAGAAAGGGCGACTGAGGGGCGGGAGGGAGAGTGCCACACTAGACCTGGGGAACTGGCCCAAGAAAAAGTCCCCAGTGGTGCAGTGGCCAAAAGTCCTTTAATTAACTGCCACGTTTACTGTGTGTTGTGTGTTATAACCTCTCCCTTATCTTCAACGAGGGCTGTGACAGGCACCCGGTCTAACGGAGGATGGTGTGGCTGGGGGGTGTGTGCTGAGTTAGGGGCTGAAGACGGAGTTAGGAGATGGATCCAGGCTGAACGCCTGCGGCAGAGAGCAAGAAAGTGAGTGGGGAACAGTAAGATGACCCGTTAACTGGATTAACTCAGGGAAGAACTCAGAGCCCCAGGCCTTCCAGAAATTTACAAAAACCTTAGGAAGTGCTTTAAAATTCCACAGGGTGTGGAATGGGAGTTCCAGGCAATACTATCTGGACTTTGAAGTGCAGAAAACCCCAGGTGACAATGAGATACACTGAGAATTTTAGGCAGGACTAGACTCTGTCCTTTCAGCCAAATTCTAACCGTTTTCATATCTATTAAAATACAAACATTTTTTGACTCACCAGATAAGTGGTTATAATTACTTTTATCACCATGAGCTTTAGCATTTGTCTCTTTACATCCTGATTTGTGAAGCAGGATTCTGCTTTCTCCTTTTTGTGATGCTGGATGGACGAGATACGCTCCCGTGACCCAGAGGCTAAGTGGTCCCCACCCTGAAGGAGCCAGGGCTTCACACTGTGAATTTTTATTAAGTTAGGCCATAGTGCTGCTCTAATGTGACATTCTGAAGAGAAACGCAAGTTGTTTTTCAATTTAAAAGCTACGTAAATAGCAAATGTTTCTCACAAGTAGTAAATGCTCCTTGTGTGAAAATATTTACAAAATAACAATTTCTCATAATCTCTTGAAAATAATTTTTGTTTTAAATAATTCAAGAGTACTGCACGATCAGGTCTCCAAAGCCAGATCTCAAATTGGAGTATGTGTTTTTCCCAAGGTACTTAAAAAAAAAAAAGAGGAAGAAAGGAAGGAAAAAAGGAAAGAAACAAAGAAAGAAGGAATTGAAACAATGGAATAGTCTCTATAAAGATGAGGTGGGTAGAGATCAGTGGTAGAGAGTGTGCTTAGCACACACGAGGTCCTGGGTTCAACCCCCAGTACCTCCACCCAAAATAATAAATAAATAAACCTAATTATCTCCCCCCAAAAAATAAAATAAAAATTTTAAAAACTGATGGTTTTTTTTAAAAAAGATATAGACTACAAAAGTGACATATTTAGGTGGAAACAAGAATACAGAATATATATATATATTATAATTGCAACCTTATAAACATCTATATTCATTTGGACAGAAGTTAAAGATTATATGCTAAACACAAACTTGTCTTATGGGTTATTTTGCCTTAAAATAGTCTTTAATATTAATGTATTTTCAACTGAAGGAAAATTTTCTTTCTTTTTGGTCTGAATTTTCTAAATAAGTGGTCTTATGTCACGCTGTATAAATCCTCATTAACGAGAGCAGGATTTCTCAATCTCAGCACTATTGGCATCTCGGGCTGGCTCATCCTTTGCTATAGGGACTGTCCTGTGCAACATCCCTGGTTTCTATCCACTAGATGTCAGTGGTACCCTCCCCCCTCCCTCCCCAGCTCTGACAGCCAAATATGTCTCCTGATATTGCCAAGTGTCCCCTGGGGGACAAAATCATCTCTGGTTGAAAACCACTGAGCTAGAGAAGCCAAAGTTGGAGGCAATTCTCTGGAACATTCCAGCTAAATCTAGCCTTACTGGAAAATTGCTTTAAAGACTCTTTTTTTTCTTCCTAAACAAGTGATTTCAGGGCAGGTGAGGCACACATGTTTCTTGGATGGATTAAGTGGATAATTGCCTCAACGCTCTGCCTCGCTGATGCTAAGGTTTTTCAATTGAGCCCAGAGAAGACCCTACTGGAGAGGCAAGCTCTCGGTGGTGATAACAGAGCCGGTGGCAGGCATATCTGTGTTCGCAGCACATACACTGACAGACGGCAATTATTTTGAGTCACTGTGATAGTTATACGGGGTGTTGCAAGTTGACGCTGCATTTGGTTCACCTGAAACATGAATGAGAAATTTAATGTGGAGGCATAGATTTAAATGAGAAAAGTTTTCCAAGTGGAATTTTGGGGGGTGAGGAAAAGGGAGAGAGCCTCTCTTTCTCTCCAATTCTTTGCAGAATAATTTAAACGGAAGTCAAAAGTGCCATTACATTAGGGACAAAGCTGTCATACTGACTGAACAGTGAGAGTAAAAATTACCCTCCAAGCAAGGAGCCCCTGCTGGGCATGAGAGGACCTGCCAATTGAAGATGCGATGCTGACAGCTTCTCCCCCAAGCAGCCTTCTCTTCTGAGGACCCCGCTGGTTCTCCCCACTGGCGTGCTTGCCGCTTTGTTGATGAGAGTCCTGCGGGGCTCGACAGCAATTCAGTTGGTAATGTTTATTAATTTTACCTTTTTAAAGACACGTGTTAAGAAAAGCCATTCAGACACACAGGAAAGATAAGAGAGCCACGTCGATATTTTCTGGTCTTTTGTAGGTTCCTCCATGGCTCGGGCAGATGCCTTCTCTTCCGTGTGTGTTGCACTCCCTTCCTGCCCCGCCTCACACGCTTCCCGCCCATCTTTTACTCCAGGGGGTGCCTCCCATCAGCTGCACCAGGCGCCTCTGGGTGTGGCCTCACACTTAGTTCTGGAGGTAGAAGAAAAGGAGTTAACGCCCCATAGGTGACCCCTGACCAATGAGGGAACAGGCGTCAGCGGAAAACCACTTTCCTTCTGTCCCTTGGAGGTTGTTCTCTGGGCTCACGGGAGGCTCTGATGGGATCAAGTTGCTCACAGAAGTAACAGACGTGGTAAGAGACCCTTACTTGGGCTTGTCCTCATTTCTCCATTCCGCTCTTGCTCACCAAGGTTATGTCCCAAACAAGCAACCTGCTTGCAAGCCCTCATCTAAAGCTCTGCCTCCAGGGAGAACCCAGGTGGATGTGGTGGAAAGTTGATTTTCGGAGATGAAGTTCTCACCGGGCATTTAAATTGCCATCAGCAAATAGCCTGTCACATCAGATTCTCATTCAGGTAAAAGGGATCTCAGTCCTTGAGACAGATCAGTTTCTTCTATTTGGAAAATGATTTTTAGAGCAAATTAAATATTGTCTTTAAGAAAAACTCTGAAGTTTCGGGCAATTGAAGTGCCAAAGTCAACCAGAAAAAAAGAGCAGCAGTCTTCTCTTCACTGTCTCGTATGCATGTCTTACTGAATACTATTTAGTTGGCCAACAATAAGTGGGATTATTAGACTTCAGCTGAGGACGATAGATTCCTCAATGTAAGAGAGTTCTTCTGCCTTCTGGATGTAGAAGTACAGCTATGGATTGGCCATGAGCAGGGGGTGGATTAGTCATTTAGGATGAACCGTGAAGAATAAAAGGATGGCCAGGAATAAAGGATGACACAAGCCAGGCAGAACTTCGGCCTTGTTAGGAGCGGGCTCAGCCTGCTAGATGAAAGGCATAGTGGACATCGTTGGCTACTTCCCCGCACCCATCCCTCCGCCCCCTGTGCTACCCAGCAGCAGTGTGATTTGGGTGGTTGGATCCCCATCCCAAGCTCCGGTAGTGGGATCCGACTGGCCTAAGCCAATGCATATAATTCCACCCTCCCAACTATAGCTACTGGTTTAAGGATCCATTGGTTAATTAGTACATGGCATTCCTCCCCCGACCACTGCTGATGGGTAAAGTGTTGGGTCATCCGTAACGAAGCCTGGGAATTCCGTCTGTGAGTTGAGACAGGAGTAGCTCTTTCACTGGATGGCCGGGGTGCAGAGAGGAGGCTTGGTACTGAGAGAGTCCCTTTCCTGCCACAAGGGGACAAACTCCACAGCACTTCTATGAGCCAGTGGCACACTGCTCCCCAAATTTATGCATATGCTTTTAAGTGTCAACTATCAGCCCGAAAATGGAGCCATACACAATGAAGGGAAAAGGCAGAAGAATCGCAGAGTGAGCTGGAGCCTAATCAGACCAGTGCAGAAGCATGCCGTATGTCAAGACTCTTAGTCACCTGGCCCAGTAAGTTCCCTGGGGTGTTCAAGGCAGTCTGAAATGGAGTTCCTTCTACCTGCAAATAAAGGTGTCCTGACACACCGAGTATCCCATCTGAAATTTTTTCTAAACCTTGCAATATCTAGAACTTGGCAGACATAGAGTAGACACTCATAAACACAATATTTTTCAAATAATGACTCCATTTTGCAAGAAACCCTAAAATAACTCAGATTTTCTCTTTAGGTGCTACCTCAGATTTCCGGATTATTCTCCACAGTTCTGCATTCTAAAAGAAGTTACTTTCTGGCTGTCATCCAGCAAAAATCTTTGTTTACAGTGCCTTAACTGTGTTGATGTGCTGAAAGAGGCTACGGATGGGACGAATGTGGTTTTTTCCCTAAAGAGTGACAGGATAGATTCTCCAGTCCAAGAAAAAAAAAAAAAAAAAGAAAGAAAGAAAGAAAGAAAGAAAGAAAGAAAGAAAGAAAGAAAGAAAGAAAGAAAGAAAGAAAGAAAGAAAGAAAGAAAGAAAAATGGATGTGAAACGCAGTCACAGCTGGCGAAAGTGATTAACCATAAGTAATGACTTACTTTTTCCTATTTACTAGGCCTGAAAAATGAGGAGTCTTATTTAAAGCTAGAGATATTTTAAAAGGAGGAAAGAATGTACTTTCAGGATGCCTGGGATTGACTACTTGTGCAATGTGGATAAATGCAATCAACATACAGCCCAAAGTCTCATTTCTGGCAAAGGGTTTCATATTCCTTCCCGATCAAGTGTTTTAGCAGAACTGCTAATAAATAGTGACAGGATCTTTTTTCTCAGTTGGAATCTCTGGAAGAGAAATCGTGATGTAAGAAAATAGCACGCATCAGACAGCTTTAAGGATAAAGAACAAAACCCAAAGGGAGCCTCTTTGAACTAATTATAAAAAATCGAGTTCCTGGACTTTTAGGTCACTAGGTCCTCTGTTCTTCCACCATGCCATACAGGGGTAGGAGGCCTGCTCTGAATACGGCAGGGAGGCAGTGCGGTTCACCAGAAAAGGCCCGGGAGTGAGCTTTCATCCCTGTGAGGCCGGCTGACCCTGGGCAAGTGTCTCAGCTGCTATGAACTGTGAGCATCTCACTGGTCAAGCTGAATGGATGGGCTGTGATTGCTCAGATTTGATACCGTTGTAAATTTTGATGCATCTACGCTGGATCTTAATATACAACTAGTGTCTTTGTCCGGAAAGTTGAAAAAGGCAAACCAACCCCTGTGAGCCACTTTTAGCCTTTAAAAAGCAGTTCGAGTCTTTACCCTGCGGATAGTTTTGTAAAGAACTATAAGCATATATAAATGTAAATGGGGAAAAAATATGATCCTGCCTTCAACAGTGTGGAATATGAATGGAGATGAAGCCATTTCTATTTCAAATATATAATCACTTCAGCTGAGATATCTAGTATCATCTTGAACTTGATTATGAGATAAAAGAAATGGGACAGAGATGGCAATCATTTAATCTCTTAAGAACAGCTATTCTGGAGAGCTTTTCACTCTGTGCTCAATAGATTTCTAGCAGGTTATGATCTGGCTAGAAAGAAAGCATAATGATGAGGAAAATTATGTTTTCAATAACACAGGCTTTTACAGTACAAGTCCTTCCACAAAGGAGGCAATAAAATGAACTCTGACCACTTTAACAGATGGCGTAATGGCTCGGTGCACAGATGTGGCCTCTCTGAAAGCAACAAGTTCATATCCTTGATTGGAGGTTTAGGAATGAGCTGAACTTTCAAGTGTAATGTGGGAAAGATTACATACTTCCAGACAAGAAAGCTGAGTATTAGTGGGTTCAGATGCATGAAGAGATGGACTAAAAGAATAAAGCTTAATGAGCTTCATTTTGCTAATGCAACAAATAGAGCTGAAGTTGAAATGTGAACTATAAACATCCAGCCATTTATAAATGCCCCGTTAATAATGCCGTTAGCCACCGTTAGAAAGCTTGCTTTTTAAAAAGCATACTTCCTGAGAGTCAGAAAACACCATTGTCAGATGATGCTTATTTTCTCTAGGAGTATAATGTTTTCAAGCAGAATATATTTTTAGTCAAATATGATGGAGGACTGAAGAGTTTTTTATTTGCTCATTTTTTTTCCTTTTTTTTTTTTTAGCAAATTTGATAAATTGAATGTAAAATTTATATGGATAGATAAATATGCCAGGAGAATATTTTTTAAAAAAATAATGATATCAAAACAAAATATAAAGCCTCAGTGTGATTATGAATTAATGAATGAGAAAAGCCTTCCAGACACACACACACACACACACACACACACACACGAATTCAGCAAAGGTCAACAGAGGCATTTTGACAGGTGGGGATAAAACAGGTTGGTAGGAAAAGGAGCTGGGATCACTGGTATCCACTCTGGGACGGCTGGAGTCTGTTTCCATGGCAGAGCCCACTACGTATAGTTCAACAAAACTTACTTCCTTCTCTTCCTGAGAACATAGCTAAACCACATTTTCCAGCCTCCCTTGCAATTACATGTGACTGGGAGTTCTGGCAACAGAATGATAATAATATAATAATATAGAAACAAAGAACATCCACCGCTCCATCTAATTAGAAGCACTCACATTTCAAAGGAGTCTACAGGACCTGACAGTCACCCCAGGGACTGTGTCACGGCCAAATCCTGAAAGTTGCTCTCATCCTGCGTGAGCAGAGGCTCCCTGGTAATTCAAGGGATTTACTCTATATAGCTTGGTTATAGGAGCATCATTTTACAATTCTATCAAGTCAGGGTGTTGGTTTTCTTGATTAAATGAGAATGCAGAATTTTTTTTTAAACGCTGTGATTTTTAACTGTTTATACTGCAGTTTTTAATAATCCACTTGGGGAAATAACATTTTACATCTCAGGCCATTTCTCAATGATGCGCATCACTGAGCCAATAGAAAGTCTGGCCTTACTTCCACATAATTATAATGAATTATTTACGTTTTTGTTTACAACATGCCCCCAGCCTTGAAAACCTCTGGGTCTGTGGACAATAATAAGCAACATAAAAACAATGAATAATACTTCATAATGAAACAATTTCCTTGGATTATCAAAAATACTCTCTTAATAAAGCCTACCTATAATTGCAAAGTCACACCCACTACAATGACCATGAGGGCTTTTAATATGAGAATTTCAGTCGAAAGAGATAAAGTTTCAGAGGGCAGATGGCAAGCGTTTAGAAAATTAGGAAATGCACAGAAAATGAACATAACCAAATTAATCAAATCCTCGGCTCAGACCAAGGGGCTCCACGTGCAAGTACAGAGGGACTATTTCAGGACTGAAACCTGGAGGGGTTTCTTCATAAAACAGCTAGAAAATAGGACTTCTTTTCTAGCCCTGAAATAATAATTCTCAAGGTTGCTGTAGGGATAGGGGGAGAAGAGGGGATGCACCCACCTTAATGAGGTCTCACAAAGTGTGGCACGTCCCCACCCCAGTCATGACAGTCCTCTCCCCTCCTGCCCAGCACTGAAAATGACTCTCCAGGTGGGTGACCAGTGCTGGAAGCTGGTGGGAGTGGCAGGTGCCTTCGTGGGTGGGTGGGTGGGTTGGGGAGAATCTTCAGGGGTTTCAGAGAACAGAAGCTGGCTCACCAGGGGTTTCAGTAATACGTGAATCACAAAGGGGCATTAGGAGTTGAGGGGGCCTCTTCCTAGCCTTGGGAAGAAACTGGGCTCTCTCATAAATGGCCACCCTAAAACCGATTTCAGGGATTCAAATGTCTGTCCCCATCCAGAGTGACATTTTCTGCCCATTATCCAGTCTCTCCTGCCTCCAGGCAGGGCCACATCATTGATTACAGAGTATTTCAGCCACTAAAAAAGATCCCGACCATCATTAAAGACATTAAGTGTTGATCTGTGCTGGCTAAGTGAGTTAAAAGGTTCGTGCCCTTCTAGTAACAACTCGACGAGGCTATTTCAGGATATTTATTAAACAAATTAAGTATTTACATTATGCTAGAGCACAGAGGCACAGTCATTGAGTGCATAAGTATATGAAAATGAACCTAGGAGAATTTATTCTGGGAAAACTATTTTTCCAGTTTCCTAGAACTGGGTGCTGAGGGCCCACTGAATGTTTGGGAACGAGTCTTAATTGGGCAGGAATCAACAGTGTCCTAGTGGCCACCTGCACAAATCTTCCTGTGGATGAACTCAGGTAACGAGGAAAAGTTCATCATGACCCCAGACGTTTTCCTTGGAGGGTCTACAGTTTACATTTTGGAAAGTGGTGATTAAAGACTAGGGAGACAATTTAGGAAATCTCCTTCAAAGCCTAAAGACGAAAGGAAATGGGTATATTACTCCCACAACTTCCCCACCACAATTAAAAATTTTAGTGCCCTAACGATGAAGAGCCCAATCTAAAAATATTCTCTTTAGCCGATGGTACATACTATGGTAAAGGGATCTGTGTGTTCTCAAATACAGCGATAGTATGAATATTGGAGCATCTGTGTTACATTATTGTCAGTTTCCATCTTACTTGACTAGAACCTTGCATGAGGCAGAGACCAAATGCATGTTGTTCACTGTGCTGTTCTTAGACTTGACACACTGCCTGGCACACGCTGGCCTTCAAGAAACAGGTGCTGAATATGTGAACATGTGAATAGGAAAGTTTGGAAACAGGTGAAAAGAAATATCACTTACCATCCCATGGCCTTAGACCAATTGTTATGATCATTATGACACTTTCTGATTAGCATAAGAATGTTCTGTATCCTGCTATTTTTAAAGTACTATAAACATCCCCCCCATTACTATAGTCTTATTATTTTCATTTTTTAATGGCTGTATGATTTTATCAAATGGATTTATAATAACTTATTTACTGGACTTTTGACTCCAGTCTTTTTGCTTTTGTAAATGTGTCAATGAACACATTCATTAAAAATGCTTTTTCTTAGAAATAGGTTTCCAAGTTCATTGACTAGTTCACCAGACACACACTAAGAACCCACTATGGGCTGGGCACCTTGGGCTCAGAAGATGTAGGGGGAGCAGAAAAGAAACAGAGGCCACTGCAGCTTTTAGTCCAGGCAGGGAGAGAAAGAAAGAATCCTATAAGGAAGTAAAATCATCAGTGTGCTAAGGGCCCAGGAGGAGAGACAGAAGGTGCTATGAGAGGGCAGGAGAACGGGACCTGGCATGGAAGTCAGGGAAGCTTCCCCGAAGGGCTGAGATCCAAGGGATGAGCCAGGAGATAACTGGGAGGTGTAAGGCGGGGAAGAACTGTTTAAACAGAGGAGACAGAATGTTCAGGGGTCTTGTGGCAAGAGACAGCAAGCACATTCATGGGACTAGAAGCCATGTGGCTGGAGTAGAGAGTGGGGATGAGCACGGAGCCGAAGGAGGCTGGAAGGTGAATGGAATGCAACTACTCAGGACCTGGTGGGCCACTCAGAGGATTCTGGCTGTTATCCAAAGAGCTATGGGAAGCCACTGAAGTGCTTCAAGGAGAGGGCTAACGTGCTTAGACATACATTTTGAAAGTTCATCCTTGCTGAGGTCGGCAGAATAATGGCTCTCCAAAGATGTCCATCTCCTAATCCCCAGAACGGTTATGTTCCATGGGAAAGGGGGGTTAGGGCTGTAGATGGAATTAAGGTCACTGACCTTAAAATGGGAGATGATCCTAGATTATCCAGGTGGGCCCAAGGTATTCTCAAGGGTCTCTGAGGCAGAAGAAGGAAGGAGAAGACTCAGTAAGAGTCAGAGAGAGACGGGATGATGCTAGGCTGCTGGCTCTGAACATGGAAGAAGGTGCCATGAGCCAAGGAATGCAGGTGGCCTCCAGAAGCTGGAAAAGGAGAGGAGATGACTTTCCCCTAGAGCCTCTGGACGTGATTCGGCCCTGCTGACATCCTGATTCCGGCCCGGGGAGTCCCATTTTGGATTTCTGACCTCTGGAACGTAAAGCTAATCAATGTGTGTTGTTTAAGTCCCGAAGTCTGTGGTAATTTGTTAGAGCAGCCACAGCAAATGAATACAAGGGCGGAGATCATGAGTTTGTTTGGGAGAGTTAAGCTTTATATGTCCTTAACTCAAGGAATATGAACATTTGGTAGTGTTCATCAAATATAGCTACTTTCCTAATAAGTTACATGATCTATAAAGAAATTTTATCTCTCAGGACCCCAGTTTTATCATATATAAAAATAAGTTATATTTAAGTTAGAAGTTCTACTTCTAAATCTCTGAGTTTATAAGCTCGAAAAGAAATAAATGTGCTTTTCCCTTAGATTCCTGTCAGTACTTGGCAATCATTGGGGAAAAAGTGATACTAAAAATAGTAGATCTAAACTAAAGGGGGAAAAGATTCCATGAAAAAAAAATACCCCATATATAAAATTATCTTGAAATACCTTAATAAGAAATGTGTTGAATTTATATCGAGAAAACTACAAAATTCCAGGGAGACATACAAAAGGGTATTTTAAAATGTGGAGGGACGTGCCATATGTGTATTCCTGGATGGGAAGACTGAACATTGTAAAGATGCCAAATTCTTCCCAATTAATTTATAGGTTGAATGCAGTTTTCATCAAAACCCCAAAGGGAGGCTTTTGGAACTCCACAAAAATGATTCTACCATTCGTCCAGAAAATAAACAGGCAGGAAGAACTGAAAACAATTTGAAAACAAGAAATACCAGATTTTAGAACATATTATGAGAACTAGGGGGAAAAAAGAGTGTCTTTGTTGTAAGAATAAGGGCAGAAAATAGATCACAACCTGGAAAGGTCCCCAACATGTAAAATAACTCAATACAGAATATGATAATCAAGGCAGTATATATAAATAAGGATTATTTAACAAATGATAAGGGAAAAACTGGCCAGCAATTTGGAAACAAAAGTGTTTAGATCATCATCTCATGCTAAATACCCAAATAAATTCCAAAGCACTAAACAATCTTAAAATTCAAAGCAACCAAGAAAATGGAAAACCTTCTCAGTATAAAAGCAATGGGGGAAAAAAAACTGTGAAGGAAAACATATGAAAACTTAAAAATTTGCACATCAAAAAATCTTCATAAAAATAAAACAACCAACTGGAAAAATAGTTGTGATAAAAATGGAAACAGGTAAATGTTCTCATTATAAGAGAAAAAACAGGCAAATGATATGGATGGATAATTCACAGAAGAGGGAATAGAAAGAACTAATCAACATATGAAAATGTTCACTATTACCAGCAATCAGTGAAATGCGACCAAAAATGAGATACTGCTTTCACCTATTAGATTATCAAAGATTTAAAAAATAAGTAACATTCAATCATCAGTGAGAGCAAAGAGGGGCAGATACTGCAAGAGGGAGTGCCATTTGTTAACTAGGCAGTTGGGTAAGAAGAACCAGGAGTCCTAAAAATGATAAAATAAATTCATACTCCCCAGTATGGACTTCTGGCATCTAGGAACCTCGCCTAAGGAAGTAACTTAAAAGTGAGGACAAACACGTTTATTGAAGGGTTATTTATAAAGTGAAAACAGCAAAAATGATTGAAAAGCATGGGCTCTAAAACTCATTTATTTTAATAACAAAAACATGGAGAGAAACAAGAAAAACTAAATGTTAACATTTATCTTTGATTTGCCAGGAATACGGTTGGTTTTTATTCTCTTTTTCTTATCTTGCTCTATTTCCAAAATACTGTACCAGGAGCATGTTACTTTTGTAACCAGATCTCTCCCCCACCATACACATGCGTAAGCCCACCCTGCCCCCATCACACACACACACACACACGCACACGCACGCACGCACGTACGCACGCACGCACGCACAACCACCTCTTCTCTATGTTGTCAGCTTCACACTGCACTCAATTGAGAGCTAAAGGAAAATTCATGTTTGATAAAATCATCCGTCAAGTGATGGCCAACAAAGGAAAAACATTTAGCACTTTGAGGGCTTCTATGAGTTTATAAGAAAGGAACGAAAGGAAAGATGTTATGGAAGCACTGTTGAAGAAAAAAGTGCATTCGAGTCCACAGAGAGCAATGTGGGTCCAGGGTGCCGCTGTCTGGGCATGCACTCTGCTGTGACAGTTTTCTTTCTGTGACCGCGTGCTCTGACTATTCTTAACACTCTCTAGCAATAAATACATCCCCGTATGGAAGTTTTACTGAAAACGGCTCCCAGCAGGGAAGGAAAACAAAACAGAACCCTTTTCTTAGTCTGAATCAAACAGCAGGGATAAAACAACTCTGAACTTCGTGCTTGGTGTTATCATCTCGGGAGCCAAGTACAGAACAAACACCCTGAGATAGGACCGTGTAATGTCTTCTTTTCTTCCCTGTGGCTTCTCTGCAGCTCCACCCCCGCCCCCAGCCCGCCCAGTGAAGTGGGCTGCTGTATTGAGGACGTCAGTCCTGTCACCTGCCAGTCCCACGTGCTCTGGTGCATGGGGAGAGAGGCTGCATTTAAACTGCCCACCATGCTTCCAAATTCCCACCCTCTCCCCAGAATAAGAGCATGTAGGCATTTTTTTCCTTGTGGGGACTTTAGAAATCACCCAGACCATTCTTTCCATTTTATGGATGAGGAAACTGAGGCCCAGAAGCATAAAGCAACTTTCCTAAAGTTACATATCCAGCTGGCAACAAAATCAGGACAGAAAAACCAGGTCTCTTGATTCACAGCATGGGTCCCATGCGCAGCTAATAATAATTCTGGGCTTTCTGAGATCATGAGGACCTTTGTCAGAAATCCACGTTGGTCCCATTTTACACAGAAAGAAAAGCCAAATTGCAGAATACGGACAGTTCAAAGCTCTGTACATGCTGCACATAGTACTAGGAAGAAGACTCCAGGACTCCTCATTTCCAACTCCTGGATCGTTCTCGCTTTATATAAGGATATGGGATAAATTCTGGGATTAGGATGACTTTATTGTGCAATCAGCCAAGCTCTTCACAGCCATGAAGAATTATGGGCTGATTAAGACCTGGAGTTGGCATGCCCTGTCCATAATCTCACACTGAGTGTCCTCCCCAGAGTTCCACAGAATAGCACAGAGAACATTCCAATAATTCGGGGCTGGGGGGAAAAAAAGCACAAAGACATTTCAAAATATTAGTGCTTCAAAATTATCTAGTGAGTGTACATTTGAAAATTTTCCATTAAAGTTCTTAATTATGTTTTTCTCCCACAGATGCTGGGTTGTACTTAAGAAAAGAGCCCTTAGCAAAACTTGAGTTTAATAGAAGCACTGGCATCAAAATTAGAGGAATTTCATTATGAAATACTTTTTAATTAATGCTACATAGATAGCTGTAAACTTGAGTTTCGAGCAATGGTG
The DNA here is from genome assembly GCF_036321535.1 of Camelus dromedarius. Taxonomy (NCBI): domain Eukaryota; kingdom Metazoa; phylum Chordata; class Mammalia; order Artiodactyla; family Camelidae; genus Camelus; species Camelus dromedarius. Next base: position 81,597,011 of record NC_087440.1, read on the forward strand.
AGAAACTAAACTACTAGCAGAGAGTGAGTGTTCCTAGAGCATCCTGAAAATCAGAGTTTTGACTCATTTGGTAGCGTGTCTAGCTGGAAAAATAAAAATCAATGAGAATCAAGGGAAAAGTTGAATGAGCAGATTAGAGACAGAGCTGACACCAGGGAGAAAGTAAAGTCTACAGGAGCTGGAGCAACGAGATGAATGGGTGCTAAAGGCTCCTCAAAATTCAGGGCAAAAGATGAAAAATTTGTGAACCAAAATGGAAAACAGCCAAAAAAGAAATATGTTTTTTTTTATAATATAGTTAATTCACTCCTTGCATACTTTACTGGCATTCATAATTAGCTGTGTATTAAAAGGCTTCAAAGGGAATTTTATAAAATATAACATATACTCTTGATTTTGAATTTCAGAAAACTGAAAAAACAAAAACTTTAATGATATTGTTCTTAGTGGAGATACAGATATTAGTGGCATGTTTCCTAAAAGCAGAGTTGAAACAAAGATACTCTTCATTACACATTATTTAATAAACTATTAGAGGGTCTTGCCATGGTGATAAGGCAGGAAAAACAAGTTTAAGAAAAATTAATAGGAAAGAAACATCACTAATTGCTGAAGTCATGATTATATAATCTAGCAAACTCAAAGGAATCTAAGAATTTTAGAAATAAAACAATTCGAGAAAATTTACCATATGAAACATATTCCAAAATAACAATAGCATTCCTTTTTAATAATAATAATGATTAATTTTTTTCTGAAAAGAGACTTCTCTTATAACAAGGATGAAATATATCTGTATTTAATGCACATTTCCTGAGTACTTATTTGGTAACTAACCTAAGCTGGGATGTATCAGTCCAATACAAATAAAACTACAAACACTTTATAGAAGAAAGAAATGAACAAAAATTTTGTAAACATGGCAATACTTCACGTTAATTTATATATTGAATACATTTTCAAATAACAATAGGATAATCTGTTACATAAAAAAGTCTACAAATCATATTAGAGATTAATTTGGACAATAAAGGGGAACTTGCCTTAGGAAATATAAGATTGTTTCAATAAAAGCAACCCACATTAAAAGTATGTTGCTGACCTCAGAAATCCATGGAACAAAGTAAAGAATTTAGGTATAGGGCATAAATTATATGAGAATTAAATACATGGTAATCTGAGTGCAAGAGAAAAGAGAACTGCTAAGGTTATTCCTTAATAATATTAAGGCATATAAACTTAGACCCTTACTGTATACTATAAACCATAATAAAATTATAATAAAGAAAAATTTAACATACAATTTCCCAAATTTAGAAAACAGAATAGTTTCTTTATTCTAAGTGGGCATTTAGATTTACCATTTAAGAAACAGGAGAAATTATGAATAAATGGTAGTTGAGGATTTGGGGTGGAGGGTAAAACTAAGATAAAAAGTAAATATTGATATGAAAATATTTATGATAAATAGTTCACGTAAGTTTTGACATCAAATTGATAAGAGAAGCTCTTACAAATCTGTAAGAATCAAAATTTCCAGTTATAAATGGCCAAAAGTGACAAAAGAAAAAAATTTAAATATATCAAATTTAAGTAAATGTTTAACTTGCTAGGTAAGTGGAGTGAAATAAAACTGTGATGTAACATTTTATACTTACCAAAATAGCAAAAAATATAAGTGATAAAGACCAGAGTTGGTAAGCCCCCAGGGAACATACTATTATTCAACAACAGTATTTCCAACTTTGCTGAAAGCAATCTGACAAGAAGTAACCAGAACCACACACAGAGACACACACACACACACACACACAAACTCTATTTATTTACATATTGTTTATTTTATGTTTATATATTTAAAAATCTATTTATATTTTAATTAATTAATTTATATATTTTATTTTTATATTATGTTATATTTTTTTTTATATTTTATTTTTATTTTTGACCCTTTAATCCTACTTCTGAAAATGTACCCAAAGAAAGCACATTTTAAAAACTTCTGCTCTTCAAAAGACACTGTTAAGAGACTAAAAGATAAGCCACAGACTACAGGAGAGTCATTGCAAAGCATATACTTAATAAAGCAGTACATAAAGAATTCTCAAAACCCTAGAATAAGAAAGCAAACAACATAACAAAAAACGGGCAAAAGACTTGAGCAAGCACTTCACTAAAGAAGAGATACAGATGGAAAATAAGCACATGAAAAGATTTTCAACATCACTGGTCATTAGGAATATACGACTGAAAACGGCACTGCGTACCTTAAAGAATGGCTCAATTTACAAAGACCAAGTGCTGATGAAGACGTAGGGCAACAGGAATTCTCGCTCACTGCTGGTGGGAATGAAAACACTTTGGGGAAGTCTGGCAGTTTCTTAAAATAGTAAACATAAACCTACCATATAATCCAGCCATTCTAGCCCCAGGTGTTTACCCAAGGGAAAAGGCACATAACCATTCAAAGACTTGTACCTGAATTGGCCTAGCAGCTTTGTCTGCAACAGCCAAAAAGCAGAAACAACCCAAATGTCCATCAACATGTGAATGGATAAGTAAACTGTTGCATACCATAAAATGAAATCAAAAAGGGGTGAACTACTGATACACCACATAACATGGATAAGCCTCAAAATAATCAGGCTGAGTCAAAGAAGTCGCACACACAAAAAAGAGTACATATTGTGTGATTCCATTTATATAACATTCTAAAAATGGGAACTAATTTATAGTGTCAGAAAACAGTTCAGTGGTTGCCTGTAAAGAGGAAGCAGGGAGGTGGGGTAGCAAACAGAGACAAGGGAACTTTTGATGGTGATGAATATCTTCATTATTTTGACTGTGGGGACATTTCATGAGTGTATACATCTCAAAAACTATTAAACTGTATACTTTAAAATATGTGAAGTTTATTATATGTCAATTACATTGCAATAAAGATGCTGAAAAATGCTTTAGGCAGAAAATCATTTATACCATCATCTTTTATAATGGCAAAACCCCAGTAGGAAATCCAAGTATCCTACAAAAGGGATATAGCTCAGTAAATTATGGCTCATCAATCTACCATAAAGCTTTTCTGCTATTAAATAATATATGTGATGACATATAGATATAAACTAATATTTTCTCCAAGAAGAATATGAAATGATATAAACAACATTACTACAACAATGCAAAACTCAACAATTACATATGGCTGAAGACTGAAAGAGGCCACAGAGAAACCGAACAGTTGTTATGGTAAAGTAAGAAATTATAGGTAGAAACATAGAGTTATTGAAATGAACTCTCCCTTTTTTTTTTTTTAAAAAGAACAGTATGTTTGTTTGGTTTTTAGAATTCTGTTAACATCTTTCTAAAGCATTCGTGTAGGGAGGGTGTAGCTGAGTGGTAGAGTGCATGCTTAGCATGCACAAGGTCCTGGGTTCAATCCTCAGTACCTCCATTAAAAAAATTAATAAAATAAAAATAAATAAACCTAATTATCTCCATCCCCCAAAGTAAAAAAAAATTTAAATAAATAAATAAATCAAGCAAGCAAGCAAGCATTCAGGAAGCCCCTCCCACAGTAAGGAGACAAAGGAACTAAGTAAAACTTCAATGCTGATAAAACATTCATTATTTACTTTTTTCTTTTCTCTTTACAGGCACTCTGATCCATTCCCACTGGTCCCACTACCGATGTGATTTTTCCATCCCCAGGACACTGCTTTCTTCAGGTCCTTGCCATTCTTTTCCCAGCTACTGTCAAAATTCTGCACACTAAACTCCAAGCTCTACACTGCCATCAAGAGAGACTACACCATGTATCTCCCTCATAAAACTGTTAGAAGACCCCCACTTTGCCCACATAATACAGTTAACTCCTTAACGTAAGTCCCTCATAGGCTACTACAACCCTTACTTGCAGCTTTATTTTCTAACATTATTTCCTTATTCCCACCTCCCACTCTCCCAGCCTCTTATTTGCTAATCCTTAATTCCTATGCACCACTCTGGGTCCTGGGGGGCATAAAAATGAACATTACTTGTGTGATGGTTAATTTTTAGTGTCAGCTTGGCCAGGCTATGGTGCCTAGCTGTTTGGTCAAACACCAGTCTAAGATGTTGCTATGAAGGTTAATTTTTAGATGAAATTAATCTTTAAAACAGTAGACCTTGAGTCTGGCAGATTGCCCTCCACATGGGTGGGCCTCATCCAATCCGATGAAGGCCTTATAAGGAAAGCGTGAAGTTTCCCAAAGAAGAGGCGATTCTGCCTCCAGAATGCAGTAAAGAAACCTCAGCCGAGTCTGCAGTCAGCAGCCTGCCCTATGGATTTCAGACTTGCCAGCTCCACAACCGTGTGAGCCAATTCCTTAAAATACATCTCTCTCCATATATATCTATCTCCTATTGTTTGCTTCTCTGGAGAACTCTAATATCACATGGCTCTTACACTTATAGAACTCGTAGGCCAACCCAGGAAAAAGAAACAGAAACAAATACTTACATCCAACTTGGAGGGTGCCAGAGTAGCCCTTCTGCCATAAACAATGATAGATATACTTTTAAAAAATGTTTTTCAGAGATTGGACAGCAGAGAGCAAGGTCTGTGATCTCTGAGAAGGAAAGCAAGTGAAGAGAGCCCTATAATTATCCTGGCTTTCTGCCCAGAGGTACCATCTGAACTAAGGTGCAGGGAAGGGAAACGCAAGCAGGGGATGGCTGTCTCACTGAGCTGAGAAGACAGAGGTCAGAGCTTGGGGCACAGAGTACCGCATGTATTTGACACCAGCAGCATATCATTTCTTAAACACCCTCCTCCGTGTGACAAAATTCCTTGCAGCAATAATCATGTAATAATCAGCAGTAATCATTATGTTCTTGATTTATTCTCTGGTTTAAAAGAAACCATTAATAATGCAAAAAGGAGAATAAAAATCACTTTGCAACATTTCATTCAAATCTGGTAAAATAGTTCAGGTGTAAACTAAAATTTATGCTTAACAAACATAAATATGAGACCTCACATTTCCCACCTCGGTTTCACTATTTTACATTCTAAAAACAAGTTAAAACTCTGAAGTGGTCACACACAATGACCGACTTTAATAACTCATGTTGTTTATCTTCAAAACCACTGTGCTGTTACCGCTTATGCTGAATCTGTTCTTTAAACACGAGTTTCTTGCAGCACAGGAGATGGAAACGCAAACTATATTTGACGCCAGTTCAAATGATTCTGAGCTGCTAGAGATATACTCTCAAAATAAGCACGTGTAGCTGTTTAATAAAGATATAATACTGTTCAATTTAAAGTTTCTGTATGTATTATTCAAACTCAAAAGTAACCTCAGCAATTGTTTAGAATGTAGGCCAAAGTCCCGCTCCCCACACATTCCTGGGTATTTTTATCACTGATGAGTCAGAATTTGTAGAGACATGACGATAAATAAAAGATAGGCTTTTAGTCATTTCTATAACTGTTTTAAAATTCTCTTCAGAGGCCATACCTCCAAATTCCTAGCACCTGGGTTGGACTGCGCCCCTGGCCTGACCTTCAGTGGGGGTGGCTGAAGGTCTGGAATTTGACTGCAGGAAGGAGGCAGGTAAAGAGCTCTGAAACCTGCATGGGACACCCCGAGGACACGCAAAGGGTGAGAATGCAAAACATGGAGAAGGAAGTGACAGGGACGAGCCCACTGAACAACCACTGATCTCCCACAGGGCTTGTCCGTGTTGAGGCTGCCACGAGTGAGACCGGCGAGACCTCAATGAACACGCTGATGACTGAGTAGACACCAGAAAGGAGGAGGGCTAATTTAGTTGTAAAGTAAAGGGTACTCTAAAACTACACAGTTCACCCTTAAACAGCATGGCCTTGAACTGAGCAGGTCCACATATTATAAACGGATTTTTTTTAATTGAAGTATAGTCAGTTTACAATGTTGCATCAATTTCTGGTGCACAGTAGAATGTTTCAGTCATACATGTACATACATATATTCCTCTTCAGATTCTTTTTCATTATAGGTTACTACAAGATATTGAATATAGTTCCCTGTGCTCTACAGTAGAAACTTGTTAATCTATTTTTATATATAGTAGTTAGTATACATGGATTTTTTTCAATAAGTATAGTACCTGTAACTGCAGTTTACACATTTTTTTTTTTTTTAATGGAGGTGCTGGGGATCGAACTTAGGACCTCCTGCATGCTAAGCATGAACTCTACCACTGAGCTACTTCCCTCCCTGCCTGCCCCACCCCATTGAGTTCACAGATCTTTAAATTAACTAAGTGTGGAGAAAAGTTTGTGTTTGATTAGAGTTCACAATATATGGAATCAAAAGAACTAAGGCTGAGTCCTGATTCTATACAGTGTTTCAGCTTCCTGACCTTGGGGGAGTCATTTTTCAAGTCCTTTGTTTTTGTAGGCAGAGATAGCAGTACGTGGATTTTCAACTGTATGGGGGTTGGTGCCCCAAACTTCCACATTGTTCAAGAGTCAACTGTGCAAACAAACCTTATAAACAAGTTTTGAGAGTCAAGCTTGAATATCAAGCTGATTTGCAAGTGAATGGAACAAGTCTCAATACTCAAAGAAGACATCAAAATCTTGATTCTCAGCATCATAACATTCATAATGGTGGTAGGCAGAATTTCTAGGAATGGCCCCCAAGAATCCATACCCCCAGAACCTGTGAATGTGATGACAGGTGATTCCCATGATTAACTCAGGTGAAATAACCCAGGTGGGCCTAATCTAATCACATGAGCCCTTAAATGCAGAAAACTTTCTCCAACTGGAAGCAAAAGGAGATCAGAAAGACTCAAAGCGCAAGAAGGATGTGGTACACCATTAATGCTTTGAAGATGGAGAGGACCACATCAGAAGGAACGTAGGCATCTTCTAAGGGCAGAGTAGACTGGCTGACAGCCAGCAGGAAAAAGAGGACCTCTGACCTACACCCACAAGGAAGTAGGTTCTACAATGACCCAGATGAGCTTGGAAGCAGATTCTTCCCATGAAGTTTCAGACAAACTCAGCCCAACCAACACCTTGATTTTGGCCTCCGAGACCCTTGGCAGAGAACCCAAGTGAGCAAACCAGACTTAGAAGCTGCAGAACTGTGAGATGAAAACAGAGGCTGTTGTAAACTGTTAAGTTTCTGATAATTTGTCACACAGCAATAGAAGACTAATGAAATAATGTCTAGGATTCAGTAAAAACATTACTATACATGTTAAGAAGTAGCCAAATGTGACCCATAAATAGGAGAAAAATCAGTCAATAGAAACAACCAGAACAACAAAGATGACATAATTGGTAGACAAGAGCTTTTAATTATCAGTATGATCCAGGATTTAAAAAAAAAAAGAGAAATGGAAAATATAAAAAAGAACCAAATGGAACTTCTAGAGACTCAAAGTATAGTATCTGAAGCCAATAATTCGTGAGATGAGATCAACATCATATTAGACATTACAGAAGAAATTATTTTTGAAGTTAAAGAAATGGTATAGAAACTTTCCAATTGGAATCTGAGAAAAGAGGCGGAAAGTGAAATGGAAAGAACATCAGTGACTTGTGGGGCAATATGAAGTGGTCTCATTTATATGTGATTGGAGTACCAGAATATCAGGGAAAAAGAAAAAATATTTGAAGGAATGATGGCCAAACATTGTCCAAATTTGGTGAACACTGGAATCCCTGATCCAAGCTCAACAAACCCAGAGCAGGATAAATAAAGAATACTATAAAAAGGAACACTATAACCATATTGCCAAAAACAAAACAAAATCTTCAAAGCAGCCAGAGAAAAAGACACATATGTTCAGAGAAAAAAATATATAAAAATTACCACTGACTTCTCATCAGAAACAATGGAAACCAATTAGAATGGCAACTTTAAAGTGCTGAAAGGAAATAGCCTTCAGAAATGAAAGTAACAAAACCTTTTCAGACAAAGACAAGCTGAGAAAATTTGTCATCAGTAAATATGAATTACTGGAAAATTTAAGTTCCTTAGGCTATGAAAAATCATACAGAATGGCAAACTGGATGTACACAAAGGAGAGACGAATCCTGGAAGTAAAGGTAAGAAAGGAAGAAAAGAAATAAAGGACAAATAGAATAAATGAAAATAAATATGAAGATGGTAGGCTTAAACCCCACAATATTGATAATTAGATTAAATGTAAATACAGTTAATACTCTAATTATAAAGCAGAGATTGTCAGAATGAATAAAAAAGTGATTCAACTATATGCTATCTTTAGGAAATCCACTTTAATTATAAAGACATAGATAAATTAATAGTAAAAGAATAAAAAAAGATAACAAAAGAGGAATGGCCATATCAATATTACTTCATAATAAAGACTATTGTTGGGGATAGAGATATTTCATAATAGTAACAGTCAATCAGTTAATCATGAAAACATAATAATACTGAATGTATATGTATCTAATAATAGAGCTTAAAAACATATGAAGCAAAAAATTGAGAGAGGTCAAAGGAGAAACAGACAAATCTATTATTATAGATGATTATTTTAATACTCCTTTTGGCAGTAAATGGTAGAACACAAAGACAGAAAATCAGTAAGCATAATATGACTGAACAACACTATGAACCCGCTTGACCTAACTGACATTTATAGAGCCCCACCCTTGACATCTCAAGGGTATTCATTCCACTCCATTTCTCATTGAAAATTCACCAAGACAAATGCTGAGACATTACAAAAAGTACAAGCAATTTAAAAGGATTGAAATGAAAAGAATTAAATTAAAAATCAGTAACCAAAAAATCTGGAAAATATCTAAATATTTAGAGATTAAACAACATATTTCTTAATAACCCATGGTTCACAGAAGAAAACACAAGGAGAATTAGAAACTGTTTTGAACTGGATGATAATGAAAATACAAAATTTGTAGCATGCAGTTAAAGCAGTGCTTAGATAGAAATATGAAGTTTCAAATGCTTATATTAGAAAAGAAAAAAAAAAGTAAAATCAATGATGGAGACATCTACCTGAAGAAACCATAAAAAGATCAAGTAAATCAAAATAAGTAGAAGGAAATAATAAACATAACAGCAAAAATCAATGAACTAGAAAAGGGAAGAATAATATAGAAAATGAGTGAAATCAATAAAATTAACAAACCTCTAGACTGATCAGAGGGAAAAAGCTCACAAAATTTCCGGTAACTGAAGTGAAGGTGAGGCAGATCTTAGAGTCATTAAAAATATTACAAGAGAATATCATGTATAACTTGCACTAATAATTTTGAACTTAGATGAAATGGATACATTTCTTTTACATTTAACGTTTCTTTTAAAAACGAAGAGTGAGAGAGAAGAAAGTACAACCCGAAGTAAGTATGGCAAAATGTCAAATCTGTTACATTTGGTTGGTAGTTACCTGGGTGTTTGTTATGATATTTTCTGCATGCTTGAAATCCTTCATAACTAAAATTATAAATCAGTTGAGGGAAAACTATTTCTGAGCAATCATTCAATCAACAAATATTTACTGATCATCTACTATGTGGTAGGCACTGGGGCAGAGTCTTGGGGATACAGCAGCCAATCAATCAGACAGACAGGTCTCTGCCCTAATGGAGTGCAGGTTGGTGGGGGGAGACAAACAAGGAAATAAACAAGATATAGATAGATTGTGGCAAATGCTATGAAAGAAATGAACCCACGGTGACATCTTTACAAGGGGAAAAGGTGGAAGGGAAGCTTGGAAAAGTAGGGAAGATGAGATATGAATGATGAGAACCAGTCACATATGCAGTCATGGGAAGTGAATTCCAACAAGACAGAACTGTAAGTGTGGGAGCTCCCAGGCCAGAAAGAACTAGAAAGACTAAGATATGGATAGGAGGAAAGCAGTTTGAGATGAAGCTAAAGAGGTTAGATTTTAAGTGCAATAGGATGTCATTGGAGGTTTTAAGCAGAGGAGCTGGTTTCAAAGCACTTTGGTCACTGGAAAATGGATGGTCAGAAGGGAAGAGTGGAAGCTGGAAGCTATTGCAAACTTCAGGGGAAAAGGAGGAGGGCATAGGGTAGGATGGTGTATGTAGGATGGCAGCAGCGCAGATGGAGAGAGGTGGGATCATTGACTGTTTAAAGTTTCGAGCTTGTTTTTTTTTCCCTCTACTAATGGCCACCCAGGCAGAAATAGGCACCCCATTCCTCACTCTTAGTCCTCGTCATCACTACGGCAACAGGTACATGCAGCAGCCTCATGTTTGCTTCGGTGAGCACGCGAACACAATCTACCCCGGGGGTGGTATGATTAATCATGATGCTACTGCAGGGCAGGGATTCCCATTCCACTTCGCGCTGGCAAGCTGCTCAGCACTGCCAGACACAGCGAAACCATTGCCAGACCACCTGGGACTGCTCCTGGTACCAAGTATTTTATCAGCTGGGATCCAGTCAGGAAATCAGAAATACAGTAGTTATTTTATTTTTAAAAAATTTGGGGGGGGGGGAGAGGTAATTAGGTTTATTTATTTTAAATGGAGGAACTGGGGATTGAACCCAGGACCTCGTGCATGCTAAGCATGTACTCTACCACTGAGCTATATCCTCACCCCTAAAATAGTTGTTTTAAAAGAGACTTCAACATAAGAAATAAGTTAGATAGGTATTGGAGGACTGAAAAGCAAAAGGGATACCTTGCAGTTATTTAAAAAAAAAAAAAAAGGTAGTAACTATGAATACATGAAACCTCTACCATCATCAGGGCTGAAGAAGCAAGAAGGAAGAGGTTGAGGTTATGAGGACCCAGAAGGCTGGTGGAGGGTCCTGGGGAGCTGGAGCCCAGAAGCCCAGACTCTGGAAGGCTGCAGCTGGTGTCTCTGAGGGGTCCAGGGTGAGAAACAGTGGGAAACTAGCACCAACTGCAGGAGCTGGAATGAAGCAACCCCCACCCCGGGAACTGAGAGGAGGCAGGAAGGAGCCCGTGTTTCTCCCTTCTCCAGCCATCAGGCATCCTCTGCACCTCGGGAAGATGGAATGTGCTGAGAGGCAGCTGGTAAAGGAGAAACGTGGCTTTTTAGAGTCCTTGTCCCAGCCTCACCATGCAGAGTACAGAGGGGTGGGTTTGGGGCTCAGAGACAAGAGCTTCATAAGCAACACACACTGCATTTTCCATGATCATGTTTCATGAAACAATTTTATTCATTCTTGACGTGCACGTTCATACAAATGTTTTGATTATCTCCGGAGCCACTTTTAGAGACATTAACTTTATTTTCCAGGGCATGTCATTTTCACATCTGTTTAAGTTGTCTGGAACACAGGACTGTAAATTCCATGCTTGGTACTGACACTAGAAATTTTTACCTAAAGCCACTTAGGAGCTATCTGCATAACATTATAAAAGGTGTGTTTGGGGGTTTGTTTCATTCAATCTGGGATGAGTATTTGTGATCTCTAATATGTGACCACTTACTAGATTGCTTTTACAATGATTTTTAGAGGCTTATTTACAATGATAGCCAATATTTGCAATTACGAGTTTATAACACCAGGCAGAAGAAATGGATCTGTGTTAAATTTTCTTTCTCCTTTATTTGCCCAATTGCAGGTGACCTCTGTAAGCATCAAAACCTCACATTGATTGAGGCTGCTTCAGGCTTAAAACTCTTGTTCAAAATAAAGTAACTGGGAACGTCTGGTAGTTTGAGAGACTTTGTAAGAGAACTAATTCTTTTCAGAGGGTATGTTTTGAAGAGAAGCCTCATTTTCTATTAAGCCCCTAAAGCAATGCTCCTTAAATTCTCTTTGGTTTAAAGGACCACTTTAAAAAATTTTCCAGTCTGTTACAAATTGATACTTTGTAAAATTTAATAAAAGTGAACAACCAGAAAAATGAAGTGCAAAAAAAAAGACATACAAGATAAAAGCCATAATTCTGTATTATTAGTTCTACCAACAGGAAATTATATTGTGATATATATTACCAAAGTAAACATAAGGAAAAAGAAAAAGCCATATGAAAATTGTACATGTTGTTTGTTCACTGAAAGTATGCATGTAGGCAACTAATATATAGGCTCAGTATTAAACTTGTAACTTTTTTTTTTCATTTTGGGGAAAAAAATGAATCCCCATATTAAATGCCTATAGGCACACTTTGAATGAACACAGTCTATATAAATACTTAAAAATTTTAATGGGACAAACTGACTTGTTTCTTGCTTGATAATTTATCTAATCTAGGTGGGGTTGCCAACAAGGCCACTTGTAGGAGATAAAATGAACATCTGAACTGTTCCTATGTTTTATTTTAATAATAATAATAATAATAACAGAAAAGAAACAAGTCTCATAGAATGGAATAGAAAAGATTTTAGAGCAATTTCATTGAACTCAGTTTGTTCATTTTAAAATTTTATCTGAAATGGATAAAGTGCTACTGTGGTTTCAGAGTCCTTTAAATCCTTCGACAGAAGTCAGTTTCAGCAATGGATCCTATAAGTTATGGTTAAATATAAGTGATATTTTGATGAAAGAAATGGATTCTGGATCCATGAATTTTTTAGGCATAGATCTTTTGATGGAAAATAAAATTCAAAATGCCTTACCAAACTTTAAGGTGTTTTATGATAGCTTTTCACAGATGTGCAGTATGAAGACCATCACCTGCCATATTGATAATTGTTAAATTATGGAACATGTGTCATAATAATTTGTAGAAACTGTTCTTCCAAGTTCTCAGCTTTCGTTTTTGCCCTTTGATCTTATCCACTGTTGAAAAACATGTTGCATTTCTTCCTTGCATGCAACTACTGAGATCGTTAAAAATACTGAATATATTAGATACATATATAGTCCTGCTTGTCCAATTCATGTGTTCAACAAGCCGAGACCAAACTGTCTTCCGATTTTACAGAAACGTTGAGAGTTGTTCTGTAAATCAAACACTCTCGAACACTTGTCCTGTTGATTATCATCACACCTCAGTGTGTAGCAACAGCTGGTTATGATCTGCTTCCACAGTATCATATAACACAAGAAAATAAGCCAGAATTTAACACACCAGCCTTTATCTAATTCATGATTTTTAGGACAGCACTAAGCCTACAGTTTAGTTCCACCAACATTTCTTTTCAGGGCAGGACTTTCTCATGAGACTCACAGTCCACTGATTTATATTCTGATGCTGCCCCTTTATGAGGGTGACTTCTTCAGGATGTTTTCTGCACACGCTCCTACATCAAACGCAAACTCCAGTCCACACTCGTTGACGAGGTAATCCTTCGTCTATGCAGTCCAGACTTAAGTTCTTTTTCAGCGACAATGCTGAAAAGAAGTTCTCCTTTCATATCACAGTCATGTTCCAATTGCACATAAACAGGAATATGAGTGAAATGATCGTGCTACCATGAAAAGATGTGTTGCTGGCTTCAATCGCTCTGTGAGTTAGTCTTCTAGACTGTTAGCCCGTTGCAGAGGACGCTGAGCTGGAGGGCTCTGGATGTAGGACTTGAGCTACCTTCTTTGCTACGGATTCACCCGACATTTCTAAGCAAATACCTTTGAAACAGTCTTTCACCAACATCTCATCAACTGTATATGGATTTCAGTCTTGGCAAGCTGAAATGCTACTTATTAAGAAGTCTGTAAAGCCCTGATGTTTACATGCGAAATATTGAACATCTGTTCCAATCAGCTTTTTAATCCAATATTCTTTCTTTAACAAAAATTCTTATGATCTTGAACTTAATTTTTGTATGTAAATGCCCTACACATTTTGATGGTTCCATTGCTTCACTGCCAGTACATCTCTACAAATCACTGAAGATTATGTTTTGGGGGATGTCAGCATCAACTGAACTCAGTACGTGAGGGAACACAGTTTTGAGGAAAGCCAATATGTACTCTTCAGAATCACTTCTGCCTTCACCATTTGTTTTATACTCTTTGCCACATTTAGAAAAGACAAATATTTTCTCATCAAAAACCAAGCAAGCAAACAAAAGAAATTCCACTGAGGTTTGTTTTACCTTCCATAAATTAAGGGTGAAAATAACTAACATTAATTTTATTTCCTTAATTAACTAATAATGTTAGACAATAAAGTGAAAATTTTTTATTAAAAATGAAAACTTGTGAATATAAGTTGTAAAATGAAACACTTCCATTTTCACAGAGTACAGCTGACAAACCAATCATAAGCGATCACATACAGTGACACGGTCCTACCGCACAGGGTTATTTACTACACAATTTGCACCACATGGGACCCAGCATTTGAGCTGCCAGAACTGAAGTGGTCTCCGCCTGTTTGGTGAGATGAGCCTGCCATCGTGAATGTGGGCACCATGACAATTTCAAGCTGCTATAAAATCTTCTAATGCTTACTCTCCACGTCTGTACCTAACTTGTCGTGACCAGCGCCGCTCTGCTGATCACAATTTGAACAGCATGGTCACAAGGTGTTATGAATATAGAATCAGTGGTATTTGCTGATGAAGTGCATTAGGGATGTGGAGTAGGGGGAGGCAAGTAGAGGAAAGGTAGGATTCAAGGAAGATCCTTGGGCAATTTTTAGCTTTGAGTCAATGGGTGGATGGTGATGCCACTTACTGAAACAGGAGGGAGAAACATGTTTGAGTATGTGAAGCCTGAGGTGCCGTGAGTCACCCAAGTGGAGGTGGTACGTATGGATAAACCTGGACCTTAGGGAGACATCTGGTCTGAAGGCGTAACTTTGGAAATCCCCAGCATTTAAATATCATAACTCTGCATAAGATCACATAGGAAGAAAATGTGGGTCTAGAAGGAAGCCAGGAGCAAGGTGGGCAGAGGAAGGGAGTGACTAAAGGAAGGAAAGGCTGTGGGTAGACAGTCTGATGTGCATCACTGGAATAGAGCCATTTAAAATGTTCCACAGCGAGCACAACCAAGGATGAGATCTTCACCTTTGATTTCCAGAACGCTCTGCACAGAGCACTGCACATGGAAGCACTTAATCAATAAGCATTTGATGAATGACTGAAAGACATGAGAGCTGCGAATATCTGTGTGTCTATTATTCTGCTATTGAAATTTTGTGGCACTTTAATTTTATCAAATACCTAATGATTATCTGTGTGAGTAACTTATTCCTTGAAATGAATCATGGCCCCTTTGATGAACAGAGCTCCTGACTGTTTTGCCACCACGGACCCTTGTGGTGGCTTGATAAAGACTCTAATTTTAAATGCATAAAATGAAACCAATTATACTGAAATAGATATAAGAGTATTAAAAAAACAAATTAGCAGTAAGGCAGTATAGGTGCTTCTTTATTAACACACTAAATAACAAGTTCTAGAGGCAAGATGAGTAACCAGCGGTGGCTAAAGGAAAGGGAGGATTCAAGGGCAGGTGGATTCACTATGATTTCAAAGCAGTGAAGAGGGTGAACAAATTCAAGACTGCCATAACATTTATATTATGACGCAAAAATATCTGTGACGTCTATCGGTGACAAAGTCCCAGATACTGCTAAAATGACCGTGCTTTGTTGGCAACGTGTCTAGTTTAAAAACATGCTAAATATCCATCAGAGGTCTATGTTCATGGACCCCAGGTGAAGAATCCCTGAATTCAAAGATCTCTTTCACTTGTACCCTTACCCCTGAACCCAGGTTAAATTCTATGGTAAATAGAATTTAAAAAAAAAATAAGAACAATCATATCATATACCAAATAGTACAGCCTTTTCAGAAAGCAATTTGCTATGTCTACTACATTTAAAATATGCACCCTTTGGCTTAGCAATTCCACTTCGAATAATTCAACTTGAAGAGAGAGCCCCACATGTGAGCAAATGAGTATCTTGCATGTGGACGTTCACTGCTAACATATTCATAACATCTGCTCATTCAGCAAGTATCTCTTGGGAGCCTAGCGTGTGGCAGGCACTCTTCTAGGTGCTGAGTATTCAGCAGAGAACCAAGCAGACAAATTTCCTCCCCTCACTGAGCTATCTTCTAGGGGTAGAGACAGATAATAAACAAAAGAAAAAGTAACCTCTATTTGTAAAATATGTTAGGTGGTGATAAGTACTACACAGATGGAGGATAAAGAAGGCTGGACGTGTTCTCTATAAATACTGTGGGTAGGGAAGACCTCTCTGGGAAGGGGACAATTCAACACTTGGAAGTGTTAGGAAGCTGGCTTGTGTATATGTGGGGGAAGAGCCTGGCTGACAGCAGGCAGAGCATGTGCAAAGGCCCTGAGAACAGGACACATCTGGTGCGTTTGAAGAAAAGTGAGATGGTAAGTGTGGCTGAAACAGCATGAGTGAGCAGGAGAGCTACAGATGAGTATGGGTGGGAAGACGATGGGGGCCAGATCAGTTAAGGTCTTGTTGACCAGTTTTTATGCAAGTGAGATAAGAATCCACCAGAGAGCTGGGAGCAGAAGCGTGGCCTGATCTGCTGCACATTTGAGAAGGATCCCTCAGGCTGAGAACAGGCTTGAGAACAGACTGTTGAGCAAAGGCAGAAGCCTGGAGCCAGGTTGAGAGGCTAGGTTGGTGGCGGTGGCTTGGACAGGGTGTGGCAGTGGAGATGCTGACAGAGTGCATATAAGTGGAAGAGAAAGGAAGGCGCTTGGGATGACTCCCAGGGTTTTGGTACAAGTGGCACCAAGGATGGAGCTACTGTGAATTAAGATGGGAAAACTCTGAGAAGCCCGTTTGGAGGAGAAGCTCAGGAGTTTGGTTTTGAACATGAACGTGGCCATCACACATCCATGTCGAGAGTTAGATACAGAAAAACAGCAGAAAAGCTAGAAGCAGTTTAAATGCCACTAGGAGGGACAGATTAAGTGAATCATTACATCTTGATAAACTGTTGAAAGAAGAGCAGTTACAAAGAATGTGATATAATCAGACTATTATGAAAATTTGTACCATATGAAAAAACAAGTTGCAGAATGGTACGTCACATTTTAATATTATATTCATGTATCATCAATGTGTGCAAGTCTGTGCCTGTATATGCTAGTTTATATGCTCAGAAAAAATCTGGATGAATACACACCAAACAGCTAATAATATTTATCTGGGGAAATGGATTGGCAGAGGGAAGAATGGAAGGAACACAGTTTATTTCTATATTGTCAGAACTTTCAAATGAAGAATACATATTATACATATATATATAAATAATATACAAACTAACAACGACTAACAAGTTTGAAAAAGTGTTTTAAATGATGCTTGGTTCAGATGTAAGCAAACAATCTCAAACCCAGGTACATTTTGTTAGTTATTCTTTGAAATGAGGCAGAGACTGTGATCGCAGCTCTTGGCCAAGGCAGCAAGTGGTGTAAGATATGGGATGGACAGCGGTGTCAGAGATGAGTAAAAGTGGGTGTGTGGAAGGGGAGAGAGGAAATGAGGCCAGGGGCAGACATACTTCAGAGATCACTAACACTCAAGTTGGGACAGTACTCAATCTCTAGACATGGTTTTGTCTGGCTAGCACAGTGTTTTTCAAGTTTTTAAACATGGATGCCTTTAGGCAACTTGGGAACTCTCCAATTTGCCACAAGCCCCACCACTCTCTATAACCTCACACCCAGCCTAACTCATATATTTATGTTACTGCAGGCAATGACTTTTACACTCCAGTGCTAACATGCATTGAGTTCTTATCCCAGCTAGGCACTGTATTCAATTCTGCTTTGTGCTGGCTTGGGCATGTAGGTAAAATCAGAAGATTATAAGAACATTATTAATTTTCCCCACGAAATCTACACATGCCTTATCTATCTCCCTTTTAGCCATATTCATTTTCTTGGACACAGCAATAAAAATTAAAGTGGTCATAACATCACTGTTTTAGTTCATACACATACAAATCAGCAGACAATGGAACCCTGACTTCTGATTTAATTTTGACAATTCCTCCTTCTCCTGGGCTGGTAAGAGTTTTTCTTGGCTTAACTATAGAGTAGGAAAAGATAACACAACCCAAATCATTATTAAAATGACTGCAACAGGGACAGAGAGAATCATAACAATATAATACACATGACTGTGCAAAATAGGTTCTGATGGCAAACACATTCTGAAGGTGGGGAAAAGAAGCCTTGGCAAGTAAAGGCCAAATAAAGTAAAAAGTAAACTCAGCATTTCTTCTGCCAAGCATCCTTCCACACATTAAATAATATCCATTCTAAGATGACTTTAAGTGGCTATTAGCATAATTATTTGTAGAATGAATGATGAATGAATAAACAAATAAATGCTCCACATGTGGCATCTCTTTATCTCAATGAAAAGAGGGCCCTAAATAGTTCTCCATGGAATTCTTTTTTCAAAGAGGGTTTCAAGATCTAATTATGGCCCCAGGCTGATGTTTGGCCCTTAAGCGCTGAGAAAGGAGCAGGGTGCTAAGAGAAACTTTACAAGACCTGGAAAGGAAAAGGCCATAATGTTTAATCATATGTCTCTGGCGAAAAAAGAAAAGCAACTCTGAAACTATTCTATTTCTGATATTCATGAAACATATATTGCCTTTTAAGATTTGTTTCTCAGAACAGCAGAAATCATTTGGTCTGGGAGAACACATTGTGGCTTAATTATTATTATTTTTTTCTTTCCCGGATTCTCTGCCAAGAACTACCAAGCAAAATGAAATGACAGTGTGGGAGACAGCTGCTAAGTAATCTCTTTGTTTTATTTCTAGTAAGATAGCGACATCATTTCTGTTGCTAACGTATAGCCACATTAGTTCTGAAATAAGCTATTATAGTCTTTTCCCCTCAGTGGACTCCAGCTGCAATAAGTCATACATCATTTATAATTGGAAATGTGTATCTCTCCAGAAAAGTTTGCTGCTTCTTGCTTAAACTTTTAAAGACCTGAGTACACTGCTTGAACTTGAAACCACTGCTTGATTTTCATACATAATTTGATATTGACTGAGCACCTGCCACAGGCCAGTGCTGAGACTTTAATGACTAAGAGAAGCAGCCGAGGGCAGAACTCTGAGGAGGACAACATTGAAGGGAAGGAGACTTGGAAGGCTGGCTGGAAAAGCAGGAAGAACACGATGTCAAGGGCAAAGAGCATGTTTAAAAGGCAAGCATGTCAAATCCTGTGGACAAGGACTAAAGAGAGACCTTCAGCCAATAGAAGTGACTGTTGAACCTGGTCCAAGTGATTTCAGCAGAGTTACTGAGGCAGAAATAAGGTCACAATGGACTGGAGGGGATTTGGATACGAGAAGCAGAGGAGTGACTGCAGCTTAAACGCAGAGCGTGAGAGAAGATAACTGATGCAGATGGGTCCCCAGGAAGCAGAAAGGGGCAGAATCCAAAGCCATGGTGAAAGGATCTACCGGAGACTGCCGGGGGGTGGGGGTGGGGCAGCCCCTTCACCTCTGTCCAGGAGGGAGTCATGGGGCAGGTCAGGGCCGGAGTGGAAAAAGCTAGCCATCATCCTCCATCCTCATCTCCACAGTCGTCAGTAACAGGGTACAAGAAAACTAGAGAGGGGAGTGGAAGTAAAAGACGCTGCTTTGGTGACTTCTATTTGCTTAGAGAAATGGGAAGCGAGGCCATTTGAAGAGAGTGACAGGAAAGAGATGGGGCAGAAGCCGGAGAAAAGTGGCAAAGGTTTGAAACTGCTTCTGGGGGAACCAGGAAAGAGTTGCCTGGAAAACAGAAAGACAGCCGGTGGTCCAGAGGTGCAGCTGGGATGTGTACACTGCTCACACCATTCATATTGCAGGAGCTCAACAACCTGAGTGTAAAGCAGGGGGATGGAGGGTCTGGTCGCCAAGCAGGCGCAAAGGAAGGACAAGGGGGCTGGAAGCTGAGGGCCTTGCTGAGGATGTGATGGACCAGACAGGGACAGGGAGTCTCACGAGAAGCTCACAATCTGAGAAAAATATAGAGAAGAAAAGGGACTGGAGGCCTCGATGAAGCTGAAGATCAGGTGTGATGAGACCAGCACTAGACCCAGGCCAGAGGGGACCCTGCCTTGGGCCCTGCATTCAGAGGGCTCTGCTCTGGCCCTTCTCCAGCTGCACCCCTCTCATGGAATGCAAGGCTGCAAGACCCACATGATGTGTCCACCCCGAGTCTACATCCTCCACCTTTTAGACCACATTCCAGGTACCTGGTGACCCTAGGATTCCCTACCCAAACAGGCTGGCCCCCTCTCAATGTCTGTACAGGCCTCTTCCTGAGGGTCCGCCCAAAGGATGGCTGTTTGTAGGTCACGTGGGTTAAGGTCGGATTTGAGGGCTGGGTGTCCACATAAGTGTGTGTGAGGCTCCTCAGTACGTGGAGCAGAGCCAGGGACAGAGGCCAGCTCTTCCCTGTGCCATGGGTGTCCCATGTGGATCTCCCAGCAATTGATGAGTTCTAAATACAGCTTTGTCTTTAAGGTCATTATTAAAGTATATTTATCTGCTGGAGAGGGTGTAGAGAAAAGGGAACCCTCCTACATTGTTGGTGGGAATGTACTTTGATGTAGCCATTATGAAAAACAGTATGGAGATTCCTTAAAAAACCAAAAATAGACCTACCATATGATCCAGCAATCCCACTCCTGGGCATATATCCAGAGCAAACTCTAATTTGAAAAGATACATGCACCCTAATGTTTACAGCAGCACAATTTACAATAACCAAGACATGGAAGCAACCTAAATGTCCATTGACAGATGATTGGATAAAGAAGTTGTGGTATATATATATACACACACAATGGAATACTACTTAGCCATAAAAAATAAAATAATGTCATTTGAAGCAAACTGGATGGACCTGGAGATTATTATACTAAGTGAAATAAGCCAGAAAAAGAAATAAAAATACCATATGATATCACTTATATGTAGAATCTGAAAAAAAAAAAAAGATACAAATGAACTTATTTACAAAACAGAAAAGACTCACAGACATAGAAAACAAACTTATGGTTACCAAGGGGGAAAGGGGTGGGGAGGGATAAACTGAAAGCTCAGGATTTGTAGATACTAACTACTATAATAAAACAGATAAATAACTAGGTCCTACTGTAGAGCACAGGGAACTATATTCAATACCTTGCAATGGCCTATAACGAAAAAGAATATAAAAAGGAATATGTCCATGTATAACTGAATCACTATGCTGTATATCAGAAATTAATACATTATAAATCAACTATACCTCAATAAAAGATCCAAATAAATTAAAAAATAAAGTATATTTGTCAAAGTAGGAGGATAAAACATACTTTATTTAATTAGTTTACCTTGATTTGTAATTTTCACATACATAGACATACAGCGGGTGGGCTTCCACTTGTACTCTTGCCCCAGGCCCTGCAAATGTTAGGGGTGTGCCCGAATGAGAGGTTCAGGTGGGTAAGAGGCTGGAGTAAGGATTGATTATTAGACTTTTGAGTCAACGTGGCAGCATAAACCCTCACTGAAAATTCTCAGTCTGCTGCAACTTATAGAAATAACAGATAATTTTTTGAAAAATCACATGTCTTGTACTATTTATTTATTATCTACTTGCATATCCCCCCCAGTCCTTTCCCTGCCTTGCTCTGTGCCCCTCTGGACCACGTTATCTGGGCTCCCACGCTGATGCCTTCCAGCTGGGTTTGGCCAACAGATGTTACCAGCAAGAGATAGGACAGGAAGAGAAAGGATGAGATATTTCTTTCCTGCTCTCTCCCTGGCTCAGGTCTTCCTTCTGGTAGTGGATACTTCCCTCCAAACTCTGCTGCTACCCTCCTCCATAGCTCCAGCTGTCCCTGGGCTCCAATGATGACATTCCCTCCCTTGCCCCTTCAGGACTGGGAGTGGTGACAGCTTCCTAGCCTCTAGGTACCTCCAATGATCTTGTTGGATTCATTATTCCTGCCTGTACTTCTGTCAATACTTCATTAAAATCTCTTGAATTTAAGTATTTCTGTGGTGTTCTCTTTTCTGCTAGGGCCTTCACTGATTGTGAGGTTGGGGTAGGGGCAGGTGTTGGAAAGACCAGAGGGGCCTGAGGTTTCTATATCTTCAAAGGGAAAGGGACTGAATACACCCCAGAAATATTAGGGGTAGGATGAGGTGAGATTACTTCCATTTTTTTCAGTTAAGGTCAAGACCTCAAATTACCTGTGACTACAAATGAAGATAAGATGCCTACAGTTGACTAGCATCTGAGTCTATATTGCATGCAAGCACAGAAATTTTTACTTCCCTGCAGTAGGATTCCCAAGCCATGCTTCATTTATGACCTGTTACAGAGCTAAGAAACTCATGGGCATGAGGTTGAGGAAATCTCAAAACCACTCCTCAGGGAGAACCCTTGTAGAGCAAATCCATATGGGAAGTAAGCTCTCAAGAAAAGAAAATTACAAAACATTCAAGGATATGCAGCATGACTAAATGTAGTCTAACAAATGAGACAACTCACATCTGAGGAAATAGGTATATTAGAACACTCTGAAAAAGACTTTAAAAATGCTAAATCATCATAATGGAGGGATTAATAGTTATCACACAAGACTGTGAAATTGGAAGGCTGTGAAATAAGAAGAGGTAGACATGAAAAGAAACCATCTGAAAATCTTGGAATGAAAAAATAATATTAGCAAGTTTGATACAGCTTAAGAGAGATTTAATGAATTGGAAGGCAAAACTAAGAAAATCTCCTAGGATGTAGTAGGGAGAGATTTTTTAAAAAGGTAGGGGGAGATGGAGACAGATGTAAGGGGGAAAAATTAAGGAGAAAATGTAAGGGGAACTTTGATGTTAAAAGAAGCTTCAGAAGGAGAGGAAAATGGAGGAGAAAAAATATTTAATGCTGTAAATATCAGATTAAGGGAGAAAAACTGTATGAGTACTTCCCACGTGTAGAAACAAAACATTCAAAGTAGTCCAACACCTATTTACGATGAAAAACAATTGAGCAGATTTGGAATAGAAAGGAGTTTTTCCTTCTACCAAAACTCTATAGCAATATCTTGAATGGTGAGACTTAGAAGCATTTCCATAAAAAGCTAGAAACACAATATGAATGCCCACTACCATCCTGACCACTCAATATTGAATCAGAAGTCCTGATTCAGGGAAAAGAGTTATCTGAGTATGAGATTTTAGAGATGGTGCATTTCCTGGTAATGGTTCAGATATTACCAGGACCAAACAATGCTCCTGCTAAATGTGAGCAGTCAGCTAAAGCAACGGAGGTGAAGGTCATTAGAACTGAGAGAGTGAAGGAATTGAAGATCTAAAGTACTGGGTAGCACCCAGGATGATGAGTTTGGGTTTGGGAAGAAGCTATACATGAGGAAGGTGACTTGGAGCTTAGTGGATGACAGTGCCATGGACAGAGGGCAAATCAGTCAGATAGCACGATGATCCAAAAAGCAGGGTCCCCACAGGGTGGGAAATGTTGGTCTTCAAACAGCATTGTGCTTCTGAAGCAGTGTTTTCTCAAAAGACCAACTGAGCAAAGCTCTGGAGGAAGAGCTGAACGTCAACTAAACAAGGAAAGCAGATGCAGCGTTCCATCACTCAGTTAAGGATGCAGGGAAGTTCATTTACAACGGAAAAGGGATTCTAGGGATGTCCTTGAGAAGTCCGAGTGAAGTGAAGGGTGGAGGCTGAGTCAGAACAAATGAAGATCCAAGTAGAATAAACAGGAGACAACCAGGGGGCGTGGAGGGACTTCTGTTTACCACAGGGATGGTGGGGCTGGGAGCCTGATGGGACCAGGTGGCATGGAAGACAAATCTCTCTCCGTTAGTCTGCCCCAGCCTGGAAACTGATAGGAGAATCCATCATACGTGTTAAGGAATGGAACACATGACCTCTTGGGGGTCACAATGGGAAGAAATAAAAAAATAAACTCTGCCTCCAGATCAGATTCACTAAATGGCAGATTTTTCACTTGACAGTGCCCTTGTACTGTACTGTAGTCCACACTTGTACATATTCAACACAGGGATATTCATATTTCCCAATATGAGAAATCTAGACAAATTAGATTTCTGGAACAAACACCACAGTCTTAAATACAATAAATATTTAGAAGAGGGCTGTAGACATGGAATCTATAAGCATTTAATGAGTTAATCTTATATGGAAGCTACCTGAGATATTTTATTTTACAATTTCAATGAAGAAATCGTTTCCTACTTTGTGTAATTAACCTCAGAGAAATAGATTTTGGAGACCAGCGTCTCTTTTGACCACTTAGTTGCCCCCCAGAAGCAACTGTCTCCATTACATCTGCCTTATCGCTTCCCCGATGCAGCAACATGGCATGTGCAAGTCAGGAAGCATCCCTTTCAATGAAGAACAAGCATCGAAACAAGCAAGGACTGGCATCTGTTAGCCTATGAATCTGGACTGTTAATTATAAGACAAACACGATGTATTCAAGAAAATAGTACCCATTCATTGCTTTTTCTTCAAAATGGAAAGGCACTACGTTTAATTTGTGGTTCTCTGCATTTTAAATAGGCAACTCAATGAAGCAATAAATGTGTTCCTAATGAATAGATTTTTCTACATAGGAAACTCTTAATGGCAAGAGCATAACTGAAGATTTAACCTGGTGAACATAAGAGTAAACAACAGAACACGTAGTGATAATTTGAATTGGCCAGAAAATAATGTTTTGGTAAAAAAAAAAAAAGATTCACTATTGTTGAAAGTAATTTTTTAGGTTGTGATATAAATGCATCATTGTGTGAAAAGACAAGGTAACTGTTACTCAATTACCAATATCTAAAATAAGATACAGCTCTGCGTATATCCCACCTGTCTCCTCATGTAACTGTTATGCTTGGTCGCTCTGGTGAGACCCTCTGGCCTTCCAGTTTCCCCTGTCTTCTGGGTTTTTTTTCTCCTTTGATCCAAACTCCCACTGCTCTCCTCCTAAACCTTTCCACTGAGTACCTGGAACTTCCATTTCTAATTAAACTATCCTATACCCTAACTTCTTCAGCTAACGTTCACTCTACTGTATGCCTTAATTGAACTTGGTTCTCTATTGGAGACATAGTTTTCCTACACCTGTTCTCCAAATCCCCTTCCCTCTTGACTCTTCTGAAACCTCATCATTGATTTCCCTTTCCCTCTTGTTATCTTTAACCTTCTCTCTCTATGGGCTCCTTCCCATAGAATTGTAATAATCTCAAATCTCAACATCTTTCTCTCTCTCTCCACCCACCCTCCACACCTTTTTCTATCTTTCCCTCCTCTCCTCCACCAGCTCTCTCCCCTCCCCTCTTCATCAATCTTCAAGCAATCGGAGCCTACCACTCCACTGATATTGTTTTGGATGCAGTCAGTAACTCAACAACTACTTCTTGCTAAATTAGAAGAGCCTCTTAATCATCTCACTGATTTCTTGACAACACTGGTCATCAATGACCCCTCCTTCTTCCTCTATTCCCTTGCTCTCAATGACCACATAGTCTCTGGGTTCTCTTAATTCTCTGGGCACTTTTCCCAGCCATCTTTGCACACTCGCCTTTCTTTGTTTATCCCCTAAATGTTGGTACTCCCCATGGTGCTCCCTTAGATAGTTGTCCCTTCGTGTTTAAATCCTCCTTCTGCAAGATCTCACTTACCCTATGGCTTCAGGTACCATTTATATGCCAATAATTCTCAAATCTATGTCCCTAGTCCAGATCTTCCTCCTCAGCTTCAGAACCACATACCCAAATGCCGACTGGGCATCTCCTCTTAGATGGCTTGGAGATGGCTCCAATGGAATTCATCCTCCTTTTATAACCTGTACCTCCTGTGTTCCCTCTGTCAGTGAACATTGTCCTTGCTCCCAGATGCTAAACCTGAAACCTAAATTCAATCTTGATGCCCACCCTTCCCTCTTTACTCCCAATCTATTTACCTACATCTATAAACTTCTCCACACAAGTTTCTCTTAAATCCATCCACATCTCTCCAACACCTTAGCCGTATCCTAGCCCAGGTTCCATCATCTCTCGATTTGATTGCCATGGTGATCCTGAACTGGTCTCACTGCCTCTAGACATCCATTCTCTATGGCAAGAGAGATTGGTCTAAAATGCAATCTGATGTCACTGTCCTGACTTAAAACCCCCTTGGATCCTCCATTTCCCCCAGGGGGAGGTCCTGACTTCTGGACTCACACAGCCCTTCATGACCTGGCTACTGTCTTCTAGTCCAGTGTCACATCTCACCATCCCTCCACTCTGTGCTCCAGTTACTGAAGTCATTTCTGCACTGAAGTCATCATCTCTTGCCTGGGGACCTTTGTACGTGCTTTTCCATATACCTAAAGCAATCAAGCTCTCCTCTTTCCCTGGCTAACCTTCAAGTATTACTGAAGACATTAATTCCTCCTGGAAATCTTCCTTAAACAAGGCCAGGTGCTACCATATCACCTAGTGCTTCTTCCGTCACTGCACTTATCTCACTCTATGGGAATTATCTGCTTAAATGTATGTGACTATTAGCGCTGTAGGCAAGACCCACATCTGTCCAGTACATCATATTATCCCTGCATGCACCCAGTACTTGGTAGGGACTCTATGTGTGATAGATCAGCAGTCCCCAACTTTTTGGCTTCAGGGTTCCTTTACACTCTCAAAAATCGAGAATTCTAAAGGTTTCTGCTTACATGGGTTATATCTATCAACAGTTACCATATGAGAACTTAAAACTGAGAAAATTTAGAAATATTAATTCATTTTAAAATAACATTAAGTTCATTACATTTTAACATAAATTTTTTTAATGAAAACTAGGTAAATTTTCCAAGACGAACCCCCCAAAAATAATGATATAAGAGAACTATTTTACATTTTTGCAGATCTTTTAATTTCTTAGTAAATTACCACTGGATTCTCACATCTGCTTCTGAATTCCCTTTGTGGCATTATGATTGTAGTGTATAAAGAAAAATACAGCTTCACATAGATATGTAGCTGAAAAGGGAGGACTATTTTAACAGTCTTTTCATATAACTAGATATTCTTTCTGGATATTACACTATAACTCAATAAGTGGTAGTTTCTTAAAGGCTAGCTGCACTGTATAATTTGAAATCATATCAATTAACTTTTCATACTTTGCTACATTAAAATCCTTTGGTGTATTTTGTACTTTCAATGGATCTTTTACCCAACCATGATTCTGTAACATCATGCATTGGTTATCTGGAAAATATTAATTCACTGAGTTACACAGATCCTCTAAATGTAACACATTTCATTATATAACGTTTAAAAAATTACATTTGTTAATATCACCACAGAAATTTAGTAGAAAACTCTTTAAGTATTGAGAAACTGTCAAGCTTACAGTGTAGATACAAGTTTCCCAAATTCTAATTTTCACTTGAAAGCTGGAATTTTATCACTGGCAACAAATACTGTCACAGTTGTTTTCCTGGAAATGACAGGCTCACTTCGTTCATTTTTAAGAAAATGTCGACCAAATACTCAGATCTAAATAACCGTAGTTTGTCTGTCAGTCATTCTCTCAAATAGAAACAGTGTTGCAGGAAAACAGTGGCCAGTTCAGATCTCCACTTCAACAATCGTGCAGTGCTTTTCCTGGAGACCACGTGTGGGCATGCAACAGAAACGCAGTCTGGACACCTCCCAGAATGGTAAAAAGATGGGCACTTGAGGGTTAAGATTTAATAAAATAATTGCTTCATCAAGGATATTGAGTGAAAACTGACTTTTTTTTTTTTTAACCGTGAGGGCAAAATGATGATGAATACAATGATTACCAGGAGAGTTTGGGGCTACTGCCTCGATTCACGCTAAACACAGGGGAAACAATTCATGCAGTTAGACCTACCACAGCTTTTGCATCATCGATGCAAATGTCAGCAGGGTGAGACGAGGCAAACTGGGCTTTAGCGTTATGAAAATTGTTTTGACCTCACAGACCGCTTGGGGCTGGGGGTCACACGTACAGAACTGCTGGCTTAGATGAGTGAGTACAGGAAGGAGACCATAGCCAGTGTGGGTGCCAGTGACACTGCTGCCTGGGCACTGGTCCCCTCCCTCGTCAGAGATCCACCCCGAGCACCTTCTGCCCAGCTAACTCCTCTGCTGCCTCCTCCCACTCAACATCTGGTTTTGCCTCAACCCCTGGGTGTTGACACCTGGTCTGTCATAAAAGTCCTGTTTGCACCCCAATTTCCTGGCTTCACTTTTCTTACTATTTCTGGGACCTGGCTGAGTGACCTTAGACAAGGGGCTTCTCTAATCTTCTAAGCCCTCATCCGCGAAACAGCAAGAGAAGTGTCCATCTCGCGCAGTTGTTGTAAGACTGGAAAGAGACCATCTGCATAAAGTGCTTAGCCCAGTAGCTGGCATGTAGCAAGTGCTTAACAAATGACAGCCATTGTTATTATTATTAACACTATTCTTCTGAAAGCGTAAGCTGCCTCCCCCCTAAATGGAGAAGCAATGAACACAGGACTTTTATTTCCTTCCCCTACCAATCCCAGGAGGAGGTTCCTGAGAAAAAGTTGAAGAGTCAATTGGACTTCTCAGACACCAGTTAAAGAATGTGTCACTTGCTAACAAGAATGTTTACACCCTAACAGGGAGGGACCTCTTTAGATGTAAACATTTGGATTATGCATAACAAAGAATGATAAAAAGATGCAGTCTTGAGATGCAGACTCAGAAGGACACCAGCGTGAGGTCTCAACCACAATTCCACGCCTAGAGAGCCTTGATCTGCTCAATTCTGATGACCTTCACCTCTACCCTGCTTCAAAAACTGACCTTCAATGGCAAGACCAGGGGCCAGGTCAACCACCCAGAACTTCTCTGCAAATGAATTGCTCAGGGTCAAGGTCCCATTCACCACGCACAACTCACCACTCTTACAAGTCTACTGCTCATTTATTCCCAGCTTCCTTTCAACATCTTCTGAGACTCCTAGGACCCTGACCACTCAGCATTCTGTCAGTGCACAGATGTCTGTCTGGCTTTCTTTATTCTCCACCTCGCCTGGGGCCCACGGTCCCACGCTTGTAGTTACACAGACCATTATCCTCAACCTTCTGCCTCCTTGTTCCTCTCACCACACCCCCACCCACACAACCCAAACCCGAGATCAGTCCGGTCATCATTCTCTGGTCAGGTTTGGACCCCATTCCTCTTGCCTCCTAAGGGTCTTGGCTCCTTCAATCATGTTCTGATATTTTCCCTTCTACTCACTGTACCTTCCCAAAACATAGATGTTGTTAAATTCCAAGTAAATTCCAAGTTACTTCTTCAAAAGTCATTTACGCCAGTTCTTTCTACTTGTTCGTTGTCAAACACACATGTGCACACACAACAAAGCACATCTGGATCCACCAGGCCCCAAAATGTGATAAGTTAGATCTGGATCATTTGCCTGACAGCAATTTGTCAAAAATAACTTAGTCAAAAATCAAGTTGGTGAAAACACCAAGGTGTCAAAACAATCTGGTTGAAAGGAATACCACTCAGTGACATGCTGCGGACTTTTCGTCTTTTTATTTGCTTCTCTCTCCAGCCTCCACTCCACTCCAGCCTGACCAACAGCTTCCCACTGCTGACAGGTGCGATGGAGATGGTCTCCTCTCCTGGAGGCTCAGCACCAGCGGTGCCCTCGGCCTGGAACGTCTATCTCTCCGACCCACCATCTGCCCCTGGCTGACTCCGTTCCTCTAAATTTCCATTGGGGCATCAGTCATAGGGGACTACTCAAAACAGACTAAACCTCAGACTATGAGAATTAAGTAGGAAGAGCGCAAGTGTACAAGAATTGCCAGATTGCTTATACAAATGGTACTAGTTTTCAACACTTAAGTGGCATGACCCTATTTCAGGAGGAAAAAATGCACATAGACATAGAAGAGGATCGGAGGAGCGAGTCTCTAAGGGTATTAGCAATGATTTTCTAAATAATGGGTGGGATTATGTGCATTTTTTGTCTGTACTTTCTGTAATAAGCATGATTGTTTTTGTAATTAGAAAACCTATTTTTGTAAGATACTTTTATTGTTACCATATTTGTATTCCAATTGTTCACAATTATAGACCATTGTGGACAAGGATGAGTAGATAGAAAAAGAACTCAAAAAACAGGTAACTTTTAATCATGTGTAATTCATCTTAGGGTGCGTAAAAATTACCAAAACTAGAGGAATCAGACACCAGAGAGATTAACTTTCAACTAAATGTGATTTCAGCAAGATTATTGGGTTGATCAAATTATATTTGACAAAATTCTATGGCAGCCTTAACTCTACCTCCTTGAGATCTCTTGTGAATCTTCACATTCTCTCTCTTCCATTCCTTTTGTTACCAGGTGAGGAAAACAATCAAATTCCTTACGGCACCCAAGACCCATCATGATCAGAGTTCCATCTAGTTCTTGACATTTCTTCTGCCACATGCTCCTCCACCCCCCAAAAACACCCACTGGCCAGCCATGTGCCCTTTGCCCCAGTAACGCAAACTCCATGTCCCTGAACGCATCACGTGGCTTCAGTTCTCCCTGCCTTTGCATGTGCTACGTGCTCTGAAATGCCTTTGAAACACACAAGTGCTCGCACAGAGTGACACAGTGCCACAGTGTGAGTGCCACACTGTAGAGTGCTAGTATTAATCCTGTCTGCCCTATGGACAGGACTGCCGTCTTCATCTTGGCATTCTGAGTGTCTCTAGAACTCGGGTGTCCAACGCGCGGTCTGCACAGCAACTGTACCAACATTGCCTGGAATTGTGTGAGGGATGCACATTTGCAGGCCCCGCCACATATCTACTCAATCAGAAACTCGGAAGATGGGGCCCAGGACGGGTATTCAAAAAGCCCTTCAGGTGACTCTCATGTGCCAAGTTTGAGAAGCACTGATGTAGGTAATCATTAATGTTGTCTGAAGGAACTGATAAACGGTTAAAAACTTGTGATGCTCCTTTCCATTTTTTTGAAATACCTCCATCCCAAGCTTTGACTTTTGCATCGGTCAATCCAAACCTACGGATATGTATATACCTAAATAAAATAAATAACCAATCTTTTCCAAATGTCCAGTGAAATTTTATTTAATTATTTGATCACGGTAGGACATTAAACTTTCTCCTCTAAAAAGAGGCAGTTAACACAGGGCTGAAGATTTATTATTAGTTGGCTGCTCAGTGGCTATATTTGCATTACAGATCTGAATTTTGGTTGGAGAAACGGAACCCCAGGAAGTTAAACCCACACTGTCTTGCTTAGAACATGGCAATTTGCGGGAGGCCAGGTTCAGAACGAGCAGCCTCAGAATCTCCCTCTATTTCTGAGTTCACGGAGTCACAACACTGCTCTACCTTTAGGTGTATCACATGATTAACTTGGTGTAGACACCTTGGAAGCTTACAGTAAATACTCTGTTTTGTGGTCAGGCAATTAAACGTGTAAAGGTCCCTACCTCTATCTGATCGTTACCTACAGGACATTCCTGTGGGGCCAGGAGTGATTTGTTGGTGTTGTGATATAAGCAGCCTTTCTGCATCAACCTCTGTGAGCTGCTGAAGTCTTGGCTCACACTCAAATGCCCCACTTGGGTTTTGTTCAGGAAAGATTTCTTCCAGCTGCTTTATTTGTTCTGCGATTACATGTATGAGCTTCCAGAAAGTACAAGATCACAAGTCAAATGAAAGGCTTCAGTTCCCAGTTCGCATAAAGAGAGAAAATTTGAAACCAAGGAAATGACAAAACATGGTTAAATGAAGGGCTGAGTAGAAACGAGACTGAACAGTATTCTTACCAAGAGGTCAGCACATGCCAAAATGTGAAAGGGAAATGAGACACCGTGGGGTAATCAGAGCATCCTTGTGCTGTATTTATGGCCATGCTTGCAAAGGGACTCAGACTTCCTCCTTAGCATTTACGATTTAAGGCAAAGCAAACTGACAGAAACAAAAAATAAATCTGTATTTAAAAACAAACAAAAACTTGCACATTCACAGCAGCATTATTCACAACAGCCAAAAGGTGAAAACCACCCAGATGTCCACCAACAGAGGAATGGATAAACAAAATGTGGTATACACTGATAATGGAATAGTATTTAGCCTTTAAAAAAAGGGAAATTCCTTTCAAATGTGGATGGACCTTGAAGATGTGATGCTAAATGAAATATGTCAGTCAAAAAAGAGAAACACCGTAGGATTTTACTGATACAAAGAACCTCCAGGACTGGAACTCACAGACATTGGAAATAGAATGGTGGTTGCCAGGGACTGGGGGGAGGGGAAATGGGAGTTCTGGCTTTGCAAAATGAAAAAGTTCTAGAAATTGGTTGCACAACAGTGTGAACAGACTTAATGCTATGGCACTGTACACTTAAAAATGGTTAAATGGTAAAAAATAAAATAAATAAAAACAACCACATATACAGGACTTCTGCTTTAAGGATCAGAAGGGTGTATCTAAGAATGAAATCTTGGCATCCTGGAGACTGGTCACCATTTGTGGCAAGAGCCTGGGGATTAGGATAAAGATGCAGGTCTAAAGGGAAAATGTAAAGTAGGGGGAACAGGAGTGGAGAGCTGTGGCAGACGGACGAGTAACTGAAGAACATGCAGATAAAGACTGATAGGTCAGAGGGCGTGAGAGGAAGATGACCTTTGGCACAAAAATGGAGGGTTTGACCAAAAAAAAAAAAAAAAAAAAAAAAAGAAAGAAATCACCACATGCCCAAAAAAAGCCTAGAAATTTAAGAAGCAAAAATCTGAGGTTTCATGAATCTCAAAATAGATACTGGAAACTATTTAAAAGTCGACAGAGTCCTGATCATCAGTGGAGCTTCAAACACATCACACACATTTACCCACTGTGATGAAGCCTCAGTCTTTCTCTACCACAGATGGGACAACTGACGTATGCAAAGATCATCAGCCAGTGAGATCTTGGGAAGATGATGTGTAAACAGTGAAGATGCTCTTATCTGAAGCAATCCAGATCAAGAGTCAATCAGCTAATCTTTAAAAGTCTATTGAAAAGGGGAAACATGCCAAAAATGGACACACTGGCTGTAGATGCCATGGTGGACCATCAGATCCCCCAGCTGGAACTGTAAGCTGCTGAGAGTTGACAGGTGAGACCCTCTTGGGCTTCACCTCCAGCCAAAGAAACTGCCTTGCTCCAGGGGACATCACCCTTCCTTGGAGGGTCGGCCACACCTGATGTCTGGTCAGTGCAGGAGGACCAGTACGAATTGCCCCTCTCTGGCACATCTCTGAAGGGTGGTCAGGACCAGCATCCCTCTGGCGTTGGCGGGGGCCTGAGGTGCAATTCTCCTTGTGTTACCCTGCTTCCCTCACTCCCATCCAGGCCTGGTTCCGAGAGCGCTCTCCAACAAGCCTCCTGCATACAAATCTCCATCTGAGTCTGCTTTCCAGGAGCCCTATCTAAGACACAAATACAATGTAAATGTTTAATTTTAAATTTTAAATATAAACATGCATTCGTTCTCTGATATTCTGATCTATGCCAAAGGCTTCATCTTTGGGAACTGGTCCAAGGATCAACATGCTTTGTTCTCTTTCTCACATAAACTACACCTCAAATGAATTACCTTTGATTTCCTATTTCGGTTTCTTAAAAGTAAGAAAAGTTAAAGACTACTGGAAAACAACCTAGATGTGGAATTCCTCTTGATTTTTAAATTCTCCACCCACCAATCTTTAACAGTTATCTTACCTACAGTTGATGGGACAGATTTTTTAAAAATCTTTATTTTAAATAAAATACACATAACATAAAATTTACCATCTTAGATCAGTCATATTAAGTGGTACATTCATACTGTTTCCCAGCCATCACCACCATCCATCTCCAGAACTCTTCTCATCTTGCAAAACTGAAACTCTGTAACCATTAAACAATAACTCCATTCTCTTTTTCCCCCTCAACCCCTGGCATCTACTATTTTACTTTCTGTCTCTATGAAAATAATAACTTTAGGTGCCTCCGAATTTTTTCTTTAATTTAGGGAGCTACTTTATTAAGTCTTTCCAAAGACTTCAAAATTTATTTAATAGAAAAAGCAGCTGTCTTTTTGTACTTACATCCTGTCTGCTTAATATTTCATTAAATAACCTAATTACAAGTGCAACTGGCATAAACAGGTTTGAGAACAAACACCATAAAACAGGTTTGGGGACAAACACAACTCAGTTCGGGCAGAAGTACATGAGGGCGCTAGAGAGAGGTCTCTGATTACAAGTGTCCAGCCTGCTGCGGGCATCCACCCGATCGCTATGCATGAGGACTAGAAGCTTCCTTCAAGCTGCTGAACTGGTTAAGGGACCTTCATCTACTGTCTAAAAACACTGATAGCATTTACTGAGTACCTATTATGTGCCAGGCACTGTGCTAAGTATGTAACTTGCATTATGTCACTTAATGTCCAACATCCGTGAGGGAAATATTATCATCTTCATTTCACCTCCAGGAAACCGAGGCACAGAGGAGGACACAAGCAGTTTATCCAAAGTTGCATCACTAAGAAGTGGCAGAGCTGAGATTTTCAAGTTGGTGTGAATTCAAAGCCTGCCCTCACTCCACCTGCTACACTGGCTCTTCAAATGAACATCAAATAAAAAGTGTAACAAGAATAAAAACGGAGAAGCGATCCTTTGTTTTCTGCTGGCATCATATAAAATGACAAAATATGTCGCATGTGGTTTTTTTAAAGACTATAATTTAACAAACAAGGGATGCACTTAAAGCCTCACAAGAAAGGAGTGTAGGTAGTCCAAGCTGCAATTGTTCTTTGTTTACATAGGAATGATTTCAGTTAATTAAAGACAGAAGAGTTAGGCAGTATTTGTAAGGAAAGAACTGAAGTCAGACATTTTAATTATGCTATCAGATTAGCACAAAAAAGAGAAGAGGCTGGAAAGTTCATAGAATATAATAAAAGCTAAGTATGTTGCGTCTCAAGATAACTCTTTGGATCAAGAAATAAAAAGAATGAAAGAGCCAGCACATCTAAAATAATTCAGAGAATCAGATAGTAAGTGACTAATCAGAGAGGTCTCATTATAACCATCTGTATCAACACCCACATGGAAAAAATCAAGCTACAATTTTATTAGAAGTATTTTCCCAAGAAAATAAAGCATGATTTTTGTGGCTGTCTTTTAAAAAGAAAAATGAATGGCATATCAAAACAGATACAGAAACATTGAAAACCAACCAAAAAAAGAGGAGGCATTTAAGACTGCCAAACCATGAGCAGAAACAAGCTCTGTTTAACAGCCTATGGGAGGCCTGGCAGAGAGAAGGGTCCTCGTCATCCAGGACACACGTGGTAGCTGCCTTCTATATTCACAAGCAAGAGGTCACTCACTGTCCCCCAAGGACGCTGAGATACAAAGATAGCAGCAGAGATTCCCAACAGAACAGCACAGCCAGGAAAGGCTGCCCGTGCCATTCGGCTCTTTTCTGTACCAGCAATCCATCAACCGACGTACATCTAAGACCCAGACTCTGTGTCAGATACCCTGACAACTTCTCTTTCATGGGGCCATCTGACCTAGACACCCATTTGTACACAGAACGTCTTTGCTGGTTGTCCCAAAGACATCTCAAATTGACATCATTATCATCAGCCCCACACCTGACTCTCCTCCTGTGTTCCCTGTCACGCTGAATAGAGCCACCATCCACTCAGACTTCCAGGCCAGGGGCTCAGGGGCCATCCTTAACTCCTCCATCTCCCTCCACTGCACATCCTGTCACCAGGGTCCTGTGGATTTAGACGTGAAACATCACTTGAATGCATCTGCTCTTCTACCATACTCCCTTATTTGAGGACCTAGACTCTTGCAAGAAGGCATCTTAGCAGTGATCAGTTTGGTCAAGGAGTCTGATACATGACCTCCTCACTGAGCTCCAACTTCATATCAAAATATGATGTTCAATTCCTTCAACAAGCAGGGTAGAATCCCTGGAAAAAAATGGGAAGAGAAAGTTCTTTCCCTTAGCACTTTAGGTGTGAGAAATTTTTAGCATCCTTGTTAGAGACAGCGGAACCTCAGGTAACACCAAAAATTTGTAGCCCAAATAAAATAGTCCAGTTTATTTTCAATATCCTTCTATTCAATCAACAGTCTCCTTCTAGCAGTTTTAAACTATAGTGATTCATTCTGAGTAAACACAGAAATATTTCCTAAGGAATTTCTCCCAGGTAAGAACTGTAAGGATGCTACTTGGATCTTCCAACACAGTTGCCTCCTGGAGTCTTTCCAACAGCATCTGTGCTGACATACAACATACAGATCTGGCTTTGAACTCGGCCACTTCCTAACTGCAGGCCTTCAATCAAGTTACACAGTCTTACAGAGAAAAAGAAGACAATGGCGTTTGTTTGTAAATAAAGCTTGTTAAATTCAACAACAAATATTTAGGGTTCTTCCATGTCTTGGCTATTGTGAATACTGCTGCTATGAACATAGGGGTGCATGTATCTTTTCGAATTAGAGTTTTCTCTGGATATATGCCCAGGAGTGCGATTGCTGGATCATATGGTAGGTCTATTTTTAGTTCTTTAAGGATCCTCCATACCGTTCTCTACAGTGGCTGCACCAACTGACATTCCCACCAACATAACACTGTAAATCAACTATACTTCAATTTTTAAAAATGCAGAACAAAACAAAACAAAACTTCAATTAAAAAAAAAAAAGGTTCAACAGCAAATAATAAAGATCAGCCAAGGGCCAGGCACTGTCTTGAGCACCTGGGATTCCAAGATGAAAGTCACAGCTCTGTCTCTGGCACTTCCAGTCTAGTGGGGCAGACAGATATGGAACAAGAAATGTGACAACTTATGAACATGCTAGAAGCAAGATGTGAGCAAGCTCCATGAAGAGGGAAGACTGGGGAGGATGGAGAAGAAATGAATGAGAACTTATTTGAAATGGGAAAATTATGCAAACACTTGATGCCTGATACCTGACTCACTTAATAAATGCCTTTCAGTAGTTTTGTTTTGTTTTGTTTTGTTTTGTTTTGTTAACCCACATTGAAGCTTACAATTGTTACTGACCTAACCTTTCTCTTGTCTTCCTGAAAGTTCTTATATATAATCAGCAATAAAACACCTGAGGGTCACTGTATCGTGAAGACAAACAGCCCTGACAAAAGGGCCTCTGTAAACAACAGGCACTAAATTGCCAGGTATCTGAAGAAGCCACCTGGGAAGTCAAGCCTCCAGCCCCAGGGAAGCCGTCAATGGACTGTGGTCCTGGCCAATGTCTTGTGTCACCTCATGAGAGGCCAGGAGGAGTCAGAACCACTGGTTAAGCCTCTCCTGGATTCCTGACCCCCAGGGATTCTGCTGAGTATCAGGGTAACTTGTTACTCCAAAATAGATAACTAAGACACAGGTCAACAGGGCATTAATGATATGGTCTTTATTGTCAGGATGGCATAATTTTCTTAGTTAAAAACCAACTCCTTCCATTTCTTTTCTCTGGAGCATAGAAACAGGAGATGCCCGATCCTGGGTTGTGAGACAACATGGAGTTAGTGCTGGTTCTGCTTCTTTCTTTGCTTCACATCAACACCCCAAGAAAGAGACTATAGTTTGAAATGCCAGAATTATGTGACTATAAGAGAGTGACGGGTCATGACTCCTTAAAAAAACATTTAAAACAAGGTACACAGCAAGGCAAGGAATAATGAAAGCAAATGACTTACCACTAAATTGTAAGAATTGAGCAAAGAAAGCAAAGTAAGTTCCAGCTACAATTATTAGATAACAAACTATGAGTTTTTAATTTATCAGAACTGGTGATCTTGGTACTCCATTTCATTTATTTAAAAATATAATTTTTATGGGTCGTGTGAATTAGTATTTAGTAAAGTTGAAAGGTGCTACAGTTAGTAGTAAAGTTTCAAGGTGTTGTATCTGGAACCAAAAGAAAAGGCATTTAATTCTCATTTACTGTTTGTCTCAAAATTTAAATTCATTCATTCACAAACATTCACCCTATACCTAATTTCTGCCAGGAATTACCCTAGGGCTCGGGAATGAACTGGCAGGAACTATGATCTGTGACCACCAGCAACTCACAGAGGGTAGACCAGTGCTTCTCACATGTGCATGACCAATGGGGATATTTTAAAATATGGATACACAGGCTGATTTATAGGAACTCACATATTGAAGGTGGGGGAGTGGGACCTGGAGATCTCCACGGTTTTAACTCATCACTGCTTGTGATGCCTAGTCTGATGGTTCTCCACCACCAGGGTGGACAGTCATTCAATACAAACCACAGACTCAATCATCAGATACTTACTGAGCACCTGATCTGCAGTGCAGGTGCTGGGAGCTGGGGGGGGGGGGGGCTACTGTATACCGGAAAAGATGCAACATGAAGTTAGAAGGATGACAGTCAGCCAAGTGGAGGGGGAGGTGATGTTCCGTCATTGGCAGAGCACGCAGTGCCTTTTGGGAGCAGGGGGGCGGAGCGTGCACGAGGAACTGGGCCACATCCCCAAAGGTGGAATCACACCAGGTAGGCTCGATGATTAAGTTAAAAGACACAGTAGCATATTCATGAATTCTGAGCTTCTTTTCATTTGAAAGAGACCTAATTGAGCCTCTGCTACAACCCCCAAGGTCACACAACAAAGAAAGGAGCTGAATCTAGGTCCTGCGACTCCAGTTCGAATGTACTTTTTTCTTGATCACTTCCTCCTAGGCATAAAGGACATCTTCAAGAACCAGAACAAGAATAAAGTATATTTTTCATTTCTAAGAAGATTGTGTTGTTACTATAGGCATACTTTATCTCGGGAGCTATCAATCTGGGGCATTTTTGAAAAGATACAATCAGCGAAGAAAAAACAAGGTGGATGTGAAAAATGTCTTTGAAGCTATTTCAGTTGCTACTGTTGGAAAATGTTTGAATTTCAACTCTAGTAGGCATAAAATAAGCTTATAGAAAACAGTAGTTTTGAAATCTGAATCAATGACCTAGAAATAAATCTCAGAGAGGGATAAACGAAATTTTGAAAGAGCAGAATCAAAGAAAATAAAAATGTTATTTCCAAATGGTTTGTAAAAATAATGTTTTTGGGTTACAGTGTGGAAAAAGGTACATTTTAGATCTACAGGTATTAATGATATACTGGCATTTTGTTACCTAACACCAGCTGGGTAAGGAGTGTATTTCCATCAAAAGGGTTTATCACTGGAAATAACTGAAGGATATTCACCAATAATACAAAATAGTCTCACCAATAATACAAAATCTTTCCCCTTTTCAGGGTCTTTGCCATCTGGCACCTACGCCTGCCATTTTCTGAGGTTACTCAAAGGAAATCATTTTGTCCTTCTCTGGTACAAAATCAAACTCAGATCTCTTATTTCTTGATTTCTCTGTTCATCCTGCCTTCTGGAATCGCTGTCTTCCCATTGTTCCCATGAAACTGTAGGTTCCTGGCTGTCCTCTGACCACTCCTTGCCTGGGCATCCCTCCCCATCATGGGCATCCTCTCAAGGCTTTGCCTGGTCTGCTTCTCTTTCTGATCCTCCATTTGCCAACATGGCACCACGATGCTCCCACTCACCCAGGCTCCCCAGCCCCGGGAGTTAACTGACAGTTCTGTTGGCACTGCTTCCTAATATCCAATCAGCTTTTGAGGCTATCAGATTCTGTATAACATTCCTAAGACTTGCGCTTTCCTTCACATGTCTGTCTCCTTTACTCTGGAAACAGGACCACACTGACTAAGCCCTAGTCAGTTACAATGGCTCCCTGCAGACCAGCTCTTCATTTTCTGGTACATCCTGCAGCCTGAGGCCAGATGAAGACCTTTATCATTATGTCCCCTCCTTGTCCAAGAATCAGTACATGCCCTGCTGAATCCAACCGCAGTGCCCCTTACCCAGAATGACTTTGCCCTTTGTAAACCAAATCTACTACTTTCTCCAAGATCCAACATGAAATTCGTTCCCAGACGATGCTTTCCCTTCCCAATCGAATCCCCTTCCACAGTGGATTTTAAATTCCTCAGCAGTCATATCAGGATCACTCTCTCATGCTCATGTACTGTAAATAGAGGGCAGTTCTTTTAGAGGCCACGGTACTGAGGGGCCAGTGAAAGGGTCTCCATAAATGTTTGCTGAATTGAACTGAATTCACTGCAGCTCTTCCAAAGCTTAATTTTAATGATATAAAGATTGAGGAGAAACAGAAAGCACATCTTGCTTCAGCTGTAACAGTTATTCCTTTAATTTCTTAAACTATAAGAACAGAAATAGATATACACTAAAAGCATTTTTTATTAGAAACATCAATGGAACAAAATCATTATATATTCTTCTTAGTTTTGTCTCCTCTGACGTTTTTGGTGATCTTATCACTCTGATTACAAAGGGGTCTTTTGGCATCTGAGGAGCTAAAATTGATGACAATGGGTAGACTCAAATATGTGAAAGATGAGTTGTGTCCAAAAAACCATGGGTCAGAGAGATATTTTCCAAATGGGAAATGAATTCTGACAGGAAGCTGCCTGCTGGGAAATGAAGGAAGGCTTTGAAAAGCTAGTAATCATGATCAAATTTTAGTTGTGTTGACTAGTTTGAAAGACACATGTGGAATCTACAATATAGAAGTTGTTCTGAAAAGAACATAATTATGCAGAAGTAAAAGCCAAAGAGCTTTTAAAATTTAAGCATCCACATTGTCTAATGTGTTAATATGTCACAGGTAACACGTCTGTCTTACAAAGTAACTGAGGTTCAAGAGTTCTTTGTTAGGCTCATAAATCTTACCTCCTTTATATCAAGATTAGCTCCTGACTAGGTAAAACTAGCAGGAAGTTGCTTTAGTAAGACAGATTGTTTAAATAAAAAATCCTATGTGAAAATTAAAATCATACATATGTTCCTGTACCTAATCTCCTCTGTATTATTTCTTTCTAATCATATGTGAAATGCTCTCATTCACTCACTAAGCGTTTATTGAGCACTGTCCAAAGCTCCAGGGATTCGATGATTCCTACCCAGAAGGAACTCACAAGTCAAAGATAGGTGCTTCTGGGCTTGGTGGAAAGAAATGGAGAGTAAAGGACAGGAAATAACTAAAAAGAAATAACACTACATGAGAAATTTCATGTTTATGCCTAAATTAATTGAAGAATACAACAAATCAATGTCAAATAAAGCCAGCAAAGATCATAGTCTGCCAACTGGATCATAGTCAGAATTCAGTTTTCTGAAATTCTCATGTCTGAATGTGTCAAGCCAAGACAGAAGTGAGCAACAGTTCAGAACATTTCAAGATGCTGAAAAACAGTGACGGTGTAGACAGAACCTACAGATAGGAAATGGTCTCTACATTTATTT
Organism: Camelus dromedarius; assembly: GCF_036321535.1. NCBI lineage: Eukaryota > Metazoa > Chordata > Mammalia > Artiodactyla > Camelidae > Camelus > Camelus dromedarius. The sequence goes on from NC_087440.1 coordinate 81,638,389, forward strand.
CACAAGAAATATAACTGTGGATACTTTTGTCTCCTAGTTTTCTTCTGGCCATAACTTGTTCATCACCATAAAATAAATTTAGAATTATATTATTATACCATTGTAAAACAATTTTAAAAGAGTAAGAAGGAATCATTACAGAAATTTTAGAAAACATACAAATGGTCAGAAGTGATTCATATGACCAAATCCTAACAATTCTACAGGAAATTGTAGTACAACAAAGAAAATCTTGGAATGAAGCAATATGCTCTAATAACAATTTTAGGGAAAACAGAATAAAATGCAACTGCAAACGCAAACTTACTTGGTGGCCCGGGATGGCCTCCCCTTCCTTCCTTCCTTGCAGAATCCGAGCCCCTCCCATCCTCTGCAGGATATAGGACCACCACACACCCCAACAACTGCTCCCTTTTCTGAACTGCTTATTTCATCTCACCCCGTGGATCTAGGCAGTGAATAACCTGCTACTGTTTATTTTCCTTTTTTTTTTTTTTTTTGCCTTTTTTCCCCAAATAGATCATATGCTGTCTCCTGAGGACAGGAAGTGTGCCTTCAATTTCTCTGTATCCCCAGCAACTAGGAAGCACCCTTCACACGATAAATGTTTGTTGATGAAAACACATATGATCACTTTAATTTTAATATTTATGTGAACATTAACAAAATAGAGTTGGTTAATCTTTTGAAGAAAGGATCTGAGGTTAAAATTTTTAATGCTATATATTTTGCCTTATTTGGCAAGATCTCTGAAGGATTCAATATAATCATGTATTATTTAGACAGGTAAAAATGATAAGAAATGAAACCATTCCCATTAAAAAATAAAAATTTATATATTCTGAATGTTTAAATCTCTTTAAACTTAGATATAGTACACAGAGAACAAAAGACGGTCAAACCTTTCACTAACAACCCTTATTTGTATCTCCTTTCCCTCTGCCAAACCCCAATTTATAAAGTCATTCTAACACATCCAAAGAGGAACACTGTTTAAAAAAATTTTTAATAACAAACAGTTTTAAATAAGGCACAATTGTCCTAAATGAACTGGACCCACACATTTTTTGAATTCTACCTACCACACCCACACACTTAGCCTATTTAAACTTCAGACTCCCCAGTTCAAATGTCAGTGGCACCGGAGTGTCAGAGAGAAAAATCACGTGGGTAATCTGAGCTACACTAGCAGATTAGAGACTGAGTGTGTCAGGGGAAGTGTGGGGGGCACAAGTTTCCAGGACTCTTAGATGGCCCCACTATCCACTCTGAAAACAATTCCTTTCCCATCTCTTGCTGGTACCCATGTCTCTGTAACATTCTGTGAGTAGACAGATGTAAGGCTTTAAATACAAACACCCCTATGCTGTCAGCATTGTTTGGTGCTTCCCTAGAACCCCCTTGACCCTGTCCTCACTGCTGGTATCCAGGATCCGTGTGATTTGGGAGAAAAGGATCTCACCCACTCCCACAGTGCCAGGGTGTGCTCTACCAATCAGCAGGGTGCCAGTGCCTTGCCCGCAGTGACTGGTTCTTAGATTAGCAGATACTCCTGGCCCCCATAATTAGCTCAGGGGTGTCCCACCACCTTGGAGAGAAGCCCAGGACTTCTGACTCCCCTTCTAAATAGAGCAGCTCTCTCACCTGGGGCTAGGGAGATGATGGGTGTGAGGGCTGGAGCTGCTGCAGTCAGTGTCGCAACCATTAGGAGCATCAGAACAAGATCACAGTGGAACTGGGGGCAAAGGCAAGGCTGAAAGAGCACCCCAGCTCTGACTGAATTATCCCCAAGCCAAAGCCACCTCTCGAGGGTTCAGTTGTGAGAGCCGACACATTTCCTTTATCACTTACAGCAACTTGAGTTCCAGTCAGTCACAAATTTACATCTTAGAAGAAGGCAACAGACTGATTCCAAATTGCATCACAAGGTTCACTCAAGTCATATCAGACAGATCCTGTCTTGAAATCAGGTGCTGATTTAGAGACTGACATACGAGCCCTGGGCATCTAAAGGAGGAAGAGATGTCACAGAGAGACAGATAAGGCACTTTAGAAAACGATGAACAGTTTAAAAAATGTTAACTTATGCCCCAATTTTGCCTATGCCTTGGTTGTTAGAAAGCCCAAGTTCTAAAAGAGATTAATTCTTCAATTGTAGGATTTTAGACTCTCTGGCAGGAGTGATTGGAAAGATATTTTGGAGCAGGGGTCTTGCTGGGAACCCCTCAGATTACAAACTCCCCAGAGGAGGCACCAGCACACTGGCTCTATTCTCCCTTCAGATCTGAATGGCCCCACTAATCGGTTTTCCTTCCCTAAACCTTAACTACTCATATAGTCGGGGCTGCACATTATAACCAGTTGCTCGTTCACTTAAAATTTTTGAAGTCCAACCCCTGACCTTTGAGGTTCCAAGCCTGGACGTAGCCGACAAAACCCGGGGACAGAGCTGCATCCATCTCAGGGCTCCTGCACCCACAGGTTCCTCCTCCAGGCAGTTCCTCAGAGGCACCAAGAGCCTTTCCTGCCCGGGTTTCACACACCCTGTGCATTTTGCCTGAGAAGCTCTCCGCACGGCCTGGCCTTCCCCACCCTCCTTGCGTGACTGAGCCAACTAGATCCCCAGGGCTTTGCTGAAATGCCCCTCCTCCAAGAAGCCATCTGACCGCCATCCATGTCACTTAGGACCCTGGTTATAAGCAGTCATGACATCCTTTGCTTTTCTAACATAGCAAGTAGAGAGATTTGTGATGGTCTTGTTTTAGTGCAATTATTTCCCTAAGCGCTATTTTCCTGATGAGACGGTACCTGAGTATGGAGGCAGGAACTGTCTGGAAGGCCTGGATTTGCTTAATGATTTCTTGATTTCTGCTGTTTAGTGAGATTCCTCTGTCTCCTTCCTTAGGGCAATACGCACGCCTGATAGCAGCCAGCTTGCACACAGCTCACACCTACCACCAGCCATCGATGTCCTCAGCCAGCACCTCTGCCCTCCCCACCCCTCCCCTCCACCAACGGGGCATCTGCTGCTGCCTCACTGTGTTAATGCTTGGCCTTTTCTAGAAGTAATGAGTTCAGAAGCAGCACAAGGAAAGAAGTGATGAAAAGCAGGACCAGCTTAGGGGAGCAATCCTCAGGGAATAAACTCCACGCAGGGCTGCTCTGCCTCCACGGTGACACCCCAGCCCCACACAACTCCCCTCACTCCACCTTAATCTCTTATTTCACTGTAGTCATCTGAATCATCTATATTTGTTTGAGTTAATAAGCATTTAATAAGCATTTTCTTTTAATAATAATAATTTCTTTTAATAATGCATTTTCTTTTAATAATAATGGGAGGATTAAGAAACTATCAGTTAAGTACACATTAGTATGAATTAGTTTAATCCAAAGTACCTCCCTACTAACATCCAGCTGAGATCAGCTCCACTGATGAAACGAGAGCTTGGATGGGGTGTGGGAGGGGGGGAAACGGCAGGTGATCTGGGAGCTGTGTGACATGAGGACACTGGGGGCCTCTGAGGTAGGAGGACGAGGAGGAAGGGATAAGCTTAGAGCCTGGAAAGGCAGAGGAAAGGCTCCGCCTCCTTCTCCCTGTATTTTAACACTAACAGTTCCCACAGGCATTAGGGTGCGGGCCACCCGCTCTAGGGATGCAAGGTGCTGGCGGGCTCGCCTGGGAAACTAAGCACCACTCTATCATGCTGTCGGGCATCACACTCCAGGCTCCAGGTCCAACTTCCCTGAACTTTAGAAACCATTCTGTTCTTAGTTGGGGGCTATACTGTGTCACTTCCAAAGGGGAAAACCTCTGTACTAAGCTCACAATAGGTGTGCAGTACACACCTGTTTATGTGATGCATCAACAGTGTACAGTCTGATCACTGCCTCCAGGAACCCGAACCCTGAGCAGAAACTCAGAAGGATGAAACAAAAGGAAAGGTTTCTTTCTGATCATCTTCCAAGACCTTCATGGAGTTTGTGAGTGAGAGTGGCGGCGTGTCGAATTATGCATTATAATAGTTCAACCGTTATTGCGTATGGTCCTCAGGAAGTTTATGATATGAAATATTCCTACTATGGAAAAAGAGACTTTGGTTTTGTATCATGCCCCTGCAAAATGAGGCAGGTATACGTACATATCGAGATAAAAGTACCCCGTGGAGCTGAGCAGAGAACCGTCTTCTGTACAACGCTCTCCTGGATTCATTACAACTAGGGGTTCTCTTCCTGGTGGGCACCCCCTGGGGGGCTCCTCCTGCTATCTTTCAGATTAAAGTATTTGTTTATTTTTTCAGTGGCCGACTAAAGACAAATCTGCAAGCTAAGGATAAAGACACTTCAAACTCTGCCTTTGAAGCCCGTTTCACGTCAAGTAATTGACTTCCCTCCTAGGGACCAATTATAGATCAGGAGGAAAACGAGGCTCATAGCTTTCATGAGAAAACCAGAGACGGAAACATGGTTCGCACCCTGCTTGCTTTCTTGTAGAAACAAAGGTGTGTCTCCTTCCTGTACGTTAAAGAAATATTATCATGTTTGGCAAAATAAAAATATCTCTAATGTGCTTGTCCCTCCCCTTCATACTTTAGGAATGTTAACCCCAGCTCACCCAAAAATATCAAGCAGCCAGAAAACAAAGACAGGGTCTTGATAAGAAGGAAAAGTACAGAATTCCCTAAAAAGAGGGGTAACAGGATCTCAGCAATGTACTCTCCCTCCTGCCTACATGTCCCTACTACGTAACTTCCAATCGCCACAACCCTGTGGCACTCTGATGTCCATTAGGTGAAAAAAAATTCTGGATACTCACACGACAGTGTTAGAATTAATGGATGAGGTGACAAGGCATTGTTAAAAGTAGGAACTCTGGAATCCGCAGAACAGACTCTGCATTCTGGCTTGGAGAACAGGAAGTTTCTACCCTTTTCTTTAAGCCCTGCTGCAATATAAAATGCGGGTGATGAAAACAGCCACCCTGGAGTTGCTGGGAACAGTAAATGAAACAAAGCACGAAAATTTTTAGCAGTAGTAGGATGACAACATCCTAAGGGTGACCTCACACAGAATCTAGTGTCTTAACTCTCAAGGTCAGCTGGACCAAGCAACGTGCTAGCCTCCCACTCTGATAAGAGATGGAGAGCTCCCAGAGGCCTCGAATGGGGCTAAGCTTGCAGAGAGGAGCTATAGTCACTCCCAGGGGACACAAGAAAGACAAAATTCTCCTTTGAGTTTCACCACCTGAGAAACATTTGAAGTGCCCTTTCTCTCTCCCCCCCACCCCTGCCCCTGTCTCCCTCTGTTTCTCTGTCTCTGTCTCTCTCTCAATCAGATAGAAGATAGTTAGGAAGGGAAATAGCCTTCCCCATCACCCTTGGACAGAGAAGTTGGTACAGTACATATAATTCCCCAAATTTCCCAAATGCCCGGGTAAATTCCCTCAGCACTATAAATATCTAAAGTGTTTAGTCTGTGTTTTAGGAATAACGAAAAACAACAGTACCTAGAATTAGTCATCAAGCTAAAATAACTCAATCAATCTCAGTTTAGGCAAATATGAGAGCACTTAATTTGCAATAATTTCATGACAGATCTCCTACCTAAGAAAGGTCAAAAACTCAGCCTCTCCAGTATTTCTGGCACGAAGGTATGTGGATGTACCATTTTCCTGCTGGATATGGTAGGGGTCTCAAGGGAAGACATTATCCTCCACTCTACCAAAATCCATATAGGGATCTAGCAGATGCGATGTAATTTATAGCAATCCAATAATTTTAATTATAAACTAAATTTCCTTAAGCTGGTCATAAAAATGTATAGTTGATACACACAGAAGAATGAATGTATGTTAACAAACAGCTACATTATGAAACATGATAATAAAACTAAACCCTGTGAGCCCAGCCCAACCTAAGAACTAGAAAATGACCGATACTTTCGCCGCTGCCTGCATGCTCCTTCCTGACCTCAGTCCTGTGCCTTGCCTTCAAAAGTAATCGCTCTCTTAAGTTGTGAATATATCATTGCCTTGCTTTTCAAAAAATTTTTGTTGTTGTTGCAAATATGGATCTTCAGGTGTATATTATTTAGTTTGGCTAAACACTGCAAAAATTTTGAGACCTTTACCTTCAAGTGGAGCTGAAGCTGGCACCGCAGAGCACAGAGTGGCTCAGCTGTCGCCATTCTCCCTTAACAGGCATCATGGGGCCCCCCCCCGCCCCTCATCTCTCAAGGGAATCAGCCCAAGTGCAAAGGCCTCTCCTGGCTTCCACCCACAGCAGTCATGAAATTTCCTTCATTCTCAATACAGGTATCTGTCTACCCAGCTGTTGTCTGAAATGGGGTGGAACCTGCTGCCCAACCAATATGAATCTAACTGCTAGACATTACTAGTTTGCACAGAGTGGACTTGAGGCTCACCGCCATGTTGGTCACTGGAGAAGTCCTCCTGCCTGAAGGGGACAGAGCACAACCCAGGACAGCTGTGAACCTTCCTGATGGCTCTTCATTAACAAGCACACCAAGGCAGAGGACTGTTAGGCCTGGTTGACCATATCATTTGGTCAACATATTCACTAATTCCCCTGGACTTCCTTCAACTTCTGGTAAGAACCATGATTTCCTCACCATTCTTCCAGCAAGCCACGTCACTGTCAGCATCCCATCCTATTGATAAAACCGGTAAGAACTGCAAAGGGTCTGAGAGCTCAGTTTCCTGGCAAGTTACCAAGGTGGCCTGCCACAGTTTCACAGATGCTGGCAGAAGATCCAGGTCTGCTGGCTCCGAGGCAAAGGACGTCATCACTCACGGCACGGTGGGCAGCACGAGTATCACACATTTGTGTCACTACCCCTGCCTCCAGATTCTATGGGATGATGGAGATGGGCTAACAGATACCTGTGCACACCTCGGGTTGCATCGCAGAAGAGGAATCTAGAGTTTAGGGAGCCTGGGTCTTTTTAAATGATTGTAAACATGCCTGTCTTTTGTTCTGGAGGGAGACACTAACTCTGTTTCCAAGGTTGTTCACTATACAACTAGCTTAAACTTCCTTGAAAAGAGATTGTGGAACAAAAGGCAGTCATCGCCTTACTCCTAAGATTTGTAGAAACAAGAGAGGTCCACAGAGCTCACACAGTCTATCGTTATCTGTTATACTTCAATTAAACATTTCATACAAAAAGCTCTTAATTGTATGATTGTTTTAAATTCTATCTTGAACCCAGCAGTGACAATCATACTTGCAGAGCCCCGCAGAGGAACGTGTCTGTGTGCTGCAAAGTATCCCCCAAAAGATATGTGTTTGTTAGCACTAACACATATGTGGTTTGCAGGTTCAGAAGTTTTGAAGGAATCTTTCTGACTCAGTTTTTTTTTCTCTAGTAAGCAAGAACAATAATTTTGCTCTGTAATATTAGCTTCAAATTTAATTAATAATTCTAAAAGACATAACGATCTGCTGTGAGCTAGAACTATAAAAATACTGAAAGTTCTAGCCAGGGTCTGTATGGCCAGCAAGCTTCCTCAGTATGATGTAAGCTCATCTTTCCAGTGATGCCCCAATTTTACATTATCCTACAATTTGCACCTTTTCTTCCCAAATCTGCCAGTTTTCTCATGTTACTAATGTACTGACCTCTTCTTTACATTACCCTGTAATTGATGCCTTTTCTTTAAGTCCATCCCATTCCCTGCATTACCAACAGACTGACCTCCCCTTTATCATGCCCTGCAATTTACACCTTTCCCCCCTGACTCCATCAGATTTCCCAGGCCACTACTAATGTACTGACATCTCACAATTCGCACTGCATTTCTTGCAATTTATACTTATTTTTCAGAAAAGCCGGGGGAAAGCTGCCTTGTGACTGTGTCTAGGGCTGAAGACCGAGACTGCTGAGTGTGAGGGCTCCGCCACAACCCTTTGCACAGGGCCCCCGACTTAGGATGTGATTAAATACGAGGATCTGGGTCCTGGGCTGATGGCTACGTACGTGACAGAAAGGAGATGTACGTTTTATAACCTGTCCTTTAGGAAAGCTTCGCAGAGGCTCTGCAGGATGAGAAGAGTCTCTAACAACTAGCTTAACATACATTGAACACATTCTTTTTTACTGCGTTCATACGGAGACTTTTTCATATAATTAACACCTTCCTCAGTTCGTACCACTGCTATTTGCCGTATTTCCTCCCGGTCACTTGGAAGTAAGACTTCCTGCAGAACGTGCTACCTACGTTGAGTCTTAAGTGAGTTCGAGTCGGTGAGACAAAGGGAGGGAGGATGAAGACAATTACAGATACAGAATGCCGCACGTGCAGAGGCACAGAGGTGCAGGTCCCAATCCTTTAAGGAACTAGAAATATTTCAGTGGTCGGAGACCAGTCTGAGTAGGAAGGCGCCTGAAGCAGATAATCCAAGAGTGCCATTGGCAGGTAGGAATCTAGTCAATCTGCGTAACTAGGAGCCATTCAAGAGTTTTAAGCTGGGAGAGTGACGTGCTCCTGTTTGAAACCAGAATAAACTCTCAGTCCCGTTTTCTGAATTCCACACCCATATCTTCACTTCCTACTGAGCACCTCTCTCTGGGTGTCTCCTCAGACTCTACGTGTTCTAAACACTTTAGGTTGTCTTTTGCCTCAGAACTGCTGAGCTTCCTCTTTCCTTGTGTTACTTTTCTGGGTGCACGGTATTACCATCTACCCAGTCACCCACACCAGGATCCTCTAAATAAACTTCCTTCTTAGCCACCTATGACCAGATTTTGTTATCACCCAAGTCTGTCTCGGGTTTTCCCTCCTCACCAGCCTTGACCCATGTCTGCGGTAACACATACCGCAGATGGGGTGGCCCACACAACAGCAATTTAGGTGCTTATAATTCTGGAGGCTGGAAGTCTGAGACCAAGGTGTCAGCGGGGTTGGATTCTTCTGAGGCCGACGGCCATCTTCTCCACGTGTCTTCTCACGGCCTTCCCTCTGTGTCTGTGCCTTAATTTCCTCTTCTTACAAGGACACCAGTCATTTGGGACTAGGGCCCACCCTGATGATCTCATTTAACTTAATTAACTTTTTAAAGACCCTGTCTCCAAGTAGTTAGAGTGAAGTCCTAGGAGTCAGGACTTAAACATAGAAATTTTAGGGGATCACAGTTCAGCCCATAACACATACCCTATCATCTCCTCACAAGCTCATTGTATGTTCTCCTAATTTGTTTCCCTACCTCAGTATTGTCTCCATTCTGATGTACCTCAGGATATCTTTCCCCACACAATTTAAAATCTCTAAAACTGCGGTGCATCTTACCCTGGCTGGTATCTCAGCATTGTGCCCCAGTTTAAAGGGCAGAATTTTTTTTTCATCCGTGGCACATGGTAAGAGGGTGCCCTGGGATCTGTGGTGTCTCAAACTTAATGACACGGCACTGTACTCCAGAAAAGGGTGTGGCAGTTTTTTTGATCTGCTGTTTTAATTAAAAGTCCTCCACCTTAGCAATGGGTAAATTCTAAGCACTGTCTCAAAGAAAAAGAACATCTCAAAAGGCACCCCTTCATACATTAAGACACTGAGTAACGATATTGAGAGCCAACCGCGCACTTTAATTTACCAGTCTCAAGACAGTGAGCCGGAGGAACTCCAGTTGGCAGAAAGCTCTGTGAAGCTATATCATGAATAATGACATTCAGGTCCCAAAACTCAGTAATAAAAAGAACCTGATTGTTACCACTTTTCGTACAACTGCTTCTACATTTGTAATTAAGTCTGTGCCTTCTCTCCAACACCGTGCAATGCTGATCACTTACAACATGGGTCAGAGGGAAAAGACTTGAGGCCCTGCTATTTCAAAAGATAAGAGAAAAATTCTAGCCTGCATTTGGGACACACTCAAGAGTATTTTGAGACAGTAATCGTTCACCAGATGAACCCTTGTGGTAACTGTGGTATTTGGGTTTGTAATGCTTTCACAGTGTTTACAAGGTCAAATCTAAATTCATACATTGAAAATGTGTTCTATTTTCACTGCGGAGTATGGGCTGAATCGATTTATTTGCTTATTTTCAAATGCATCTACTGGCCTTTAGAAGCCATTATTTACATAAAGGTCCTTTTGAACTTTACAAACGTATTGGATGCTACCTACTGTCCAAATATTTTAATAAGGTATTAGGTATGTACAAAGCAACAATCTATTTCCAAAATAAGAAAATGAAAGATGAAAATCATTGCAGAACGCCTTCCTTAACCATATTTTTAAAATAATCATTTTCCCAGATTTCTTTCTATCATCCTGAATTAAAATACACTTTCTTAAAATATTAAACCATATGAATATCTAAATCTATTTTCAGTATTTTATACAAAGAGTAGAGAGTACATTTTTCATAGCTATCAATATGTCTTCTTTGGGCAGGTATTTTATTTATTGGTTATTACAACCCAGCGTCTGTTTCTTTTAAATTGACCTAAGAGACAGTTAACAAATGTGAATGTTTATCTTAACCCTCTTTAAGGTCTAAATTCACTTTTCATCTTGGCTTTTCTCATTTTCACCTTGTACCTGATTACTTTACGAGGCATATGTCTCTTTCTTCCTTTAATTGCTTTTTGTACTTCCTTTTTCATTCTTTTTTTTTTTTTAAGTTGCTTGTTGCTAAGCAATGTGCATAACATTAGGACATACATTCATTATCCTTGAATACTGTCTACTTGGTATTATTTTCCTTTATTCTTTTACCTCATTTGAATTGATCTAAGCTGTACTTTGTTTTCTCTTGACCTTTCTCTTTGCCAAAACATATTCCCCCCTTTTCCTGCCCTTTGATCAGTATTCAATAGCTATTGTATTCGATATTTAGCCCCACTTTTTTCTATTCTCCGTTGTTTCTGTTAAGCTCTGGTGGACGGGCTCGTATCACTAGACTGTTTTTCTTTTTAGTCTACTCTGCCTCACTCCTTTTGTTCGCAGTTAAAGACGTAAGGAAGACATCTCTTCTGTGAAAGTCAGGGCACTTTCTTTTCCCTTTATCACGTGAGCCATTCCAGATGCTGCTTGTTTTCAGTACCGTAGCACCTGTTCTGCTCTCTTCCTCATTTACTTGTTTACTTTAGCGATTATAATATTAACTGTGGTATAATCTGTGAAGCCACTTCACTTACTCAACTTGAATTTGGTCTATTTTTCGGTGAACTACAATGTGTTTAATTTCCTCGACTATGGTTAGCTGCCAAATACAAAAAGCTCCCCCAGAAGACCAAGCAACAGAACAAAAAACCAAATGTCGATTGCTTACATATACCATAATTTTCTTTTACATTCATGTCTGAATAAATATTTTTTGAAGAACACAAAGAGCACACTTCACCTTTACCAAACCAAGCTAACTCGTAGGCTAACCTGTACTGCTGGGCTCATGCAGACTGTCGTTCCAATTCTTACTCCTGGAGATAATGATTTCTAAGTAGGGTGTGGATGGGTTTATGATATAAGATTACCTGATATTCAGCTTGACTTACTCTGGCTATAACCTCATAAGGTTTTCCTTCTTCTAATTATAAAAAGAAAAAAAGTGATGATTCTTCCCCTATTTCAACACAGGGATGTTATGGAGTTGCAGACGAAGTTTAAGCAAGATTCATTATGGATAAATTCTCTGGAACAAAGTTGCTCTATCAGAAATGTCAGATATGCGTAAGAGTGTACATGTTAATATTAGTGTATCCGCTTTCACATCTGGCCTATTAGTACTTTTCAAGTTCCATTCAATATAAACTTTGCAAGCATACCGTTCTTAGTATTTATTTGTATGATCCCTTGAATACTGGACTGCAGAGTCAGATGAAAGCACTCAAATTAATTGACATCATAGTCAAAGATTCTTACCACATTTCAAATTGATCCTACACTGAGGAGTTGCTTCCATTTTTTTCTTTTGAAGGTGGTTTATAGTTAAGTTGAAAAATAATAGTGGAGACTAAGTAATAAAATGCGGAAAATGTTAATTACTTAAAAGAAAACAAATGATTAAAAACATGTCTATAAACTCTATGGCTTACAGAGAGGCAGTGAGTGTAGCTGTTAAGAGGACAGGCGTTAGGGTCAGTCAGCTTGGTTATCTCAGCTATTTCATTTAAATGAAAACTAATAACACTTCTGGGGCAGTAGACCATAGCACTTAAGAATGAGAGCTTGAAAATTTATAAGGAAATGCACTGAGTTAAGGGCAGTCAATACAATTCTGAAGAAGTTACAAAGTTCGAGAACTTATACTTCTAGATATTAAGATACTACAAAGCCACAAGTAAGAGAATGTGGTACTGGCACAAGGGCAAATAGATCCATGCTAAATAACAGAGTCCAGAGAGGAGTTGCTGTTATAGTCTCTCAAGTCTAAAGGTAGTCCAGAGGCAGAATTCCTTCCTCCTCAGGGAATCTCAGTCTTTTTCTTATGTCCTTTAACTAATTAGATGAGGCCCACCCACATTAGGGAGAGTCATCTGCTTTACTCAAAGTCTACTGATTTAAATGTTAATCACATCCTAAAAACATCTTCACAGCAACATGTAGACTCTTGTTTGATGAAAAACTAGATACCATGGCCTAGTCAGGTTCACACATAAAATTAACTATCATACTTGCATTAGGCAAAGATTTCTAAGAAAAAGCCAAAAAAAAGGCTAAAGCTTTTGATAAATTGATAAATTGGACTTCATCAAAATAAGGAAAGAAAATGTAAAAAAATGGAAAATGAAAGTCACAGACTGGGGGTTGTATCTGGAATACACAGCAATCTCTTACAACTCAGTAATTTTAAAAAATGAATAGAAATATGGGCAAAAGATTTGAACATACACTTCATTACAAGAGATATGGATGGCAAACAAGGATAAAAACCCCAACTGTTTAAGTCATTAGTCATTAGGGAAGTATGAATTAAAAGTACAATGAAATACTACTATACCCCTGTTAGAAATGGCTAAAAACTAAAACAAAACAAAAAATTAACAATACCTAGTGCTAGTAACAATGTACAGCAACTGGCAGTCTCATGTTCTGCTAGTGGGAATGCAAAACGGTACAGCCACTGCAGAAAGTAGTTTGCCTGTTTCTTTATAAAATTAAAACATACATCTACCATGTGACTCAGAAATCACACATATTAACTCAAAAGAAATGAGGACAAATATCCAAACAAAAGCCTGAACACTAATGTTTATATAGTGGTATTATTCATAATCACTCCAAACTGGAAACAACCCAAGGTCCATAGATAAACAAACTATGGTACACCTATACAACAGAATGCAACTCAGCATTTAAACGGAATTAACCCTTGATATGTGCGTCGGCATGGATGAATTTCAGATGCATTATGTGAAGGGAAAGGAGCCCAACAGAAAAGATTACAAAGTGTATGATTCCATTTACATGACAGTCTGGAAAAGGCAGTAATATAGCGGTTTAAAAAAACAAAACAGTGGTGCCAGAGACTGGGAGTAGAGGGAGGGAACTGAAAGGACAGGAGTATTTTGTATGTTGATTGTAGTGCTGGTTACACAACTGTATATATTTGTCAAAACTCGTATAACTATAATACACCTATTAGAGAATTCTACAATCTGTAAGTTATACCTCGATAAACCTGATTTTAAAATATTGACAATGAAAACCAAAAAGGTGAAAAAATATTACATTAGGATAAAACTTAGGGAAGAAAAATAAAAATATGAGTTCAAAAGGAAAGGATGTAAAATTTCAAACTGGTAAAGAACCATTCACATAATTTTAAATGCTTGTTGTTCACACATTTTTGAAAGAAAAATGATGAGTGTCAAGTCACTGTAGTATGTAGGTTCCACTGGATACATTTAAGAATGACATAACAGTTTTCTTTTTAAATGTCAATGTGTACAACACACTGGAAATTATATACTTTGCAACCATTAAACTTTGAAAAGTTATAGCCATCAACCTATAAATACACAAAGAAAAGCATAGCTTTTAAGAATCCTCTTAGGGAAATAGTTCTAGAACACAGCTTCCCAAAACTCTGTCACAGATGGTTTGCATGTGTGCCAAGATATTGTGCCCCAAAGTCTCTTGGGCAGGCAGGCTGTTTGCCTTCAGCCAAAAGCAACTTGTCTGTTTACCTAAATGTGCTTTATAAATAATCTCATTGTCTTTGAATGCAATAAGGTGAAAAAGATTGTAAGACACTGCCCTAGAGAAATTCTTGCAAATGTGTACAGATGGAAAGATACAAGAAAACCTGCTGCAGCATTAATTGAAATAGTGATAGTGAGTAACTGAAAGCAGCCTAAATGTCCATCCACAGGTGAATGGACAAATAAAATGTAGAATTACCTTTCAATGAGATTTTACGTTCCAGTGATAATAAATGAACTACAAGAGCTCCATGTATCTTTATGGATGGATCTCAAAAACCTAATGAGTGTAAAAAATCAAGGTCATGATTACATACAATATGATACCATGTATAAAACATTTGAAAACATGCAAAGCAGGATAACATACCGTTAATGAATAAATATCTATGCAGTAGTATTAAAACATGCACAAGATTGATAACTACCAAAATATTGATCACATGGTTCTCTCTAGAGAGAAAGGGTGAGGAATTAGGGAAGGATACACACGGGTTTTCAACTTTTTGGGTAATATTTGATTTTTTAAAAAATCTGAAGCAAATATGACAAAATTTAAAACTAAAGAAAGCTAAGTAACTAAAATGCAAGTGTTATATTACTATCTTTACTGTTCTGGATTTAGAATATTTCCAGTGGACACAAAACAATGAAACTATGTATTTGGTATCCTGAAATTTGTCAGGAGTCCTGATTTACTGCAGATGTAATGATTTATAGCACATACAGAATCTTCAGGGTCCAAAGGATCAGAATACTTGATCAAGCCTAGAGAATACATATACACATTATTAATTTTTTAGTTAGCTAATTACTGGAGCCTAAACCCAAGGTCAGTCTGGAACTCCTCCTCAAATTCTAAGAAACCCAATGGAAATCTGACACGTTTGAATTGATATAGACCAAATATCATATCTAAGATAAAAAACTTAATTATCTGCAGTCTTTAATAAATTAATTTGCTGATTCATTCAACAAGAACTAAATAACCACGTGCTTTGTGCTAACTTGAACGTCCAGAGGTAACCAAGACAGAACAGACACATACATCACTGCTCTCGTGAAGTTTTATAGTCAAGTGTAAGAAACAGACAATAAGTAAACGAAGGAAAAAGACTGTCTTGGAGACTGGTAAATGCCATGAATGACGTAAAACTGGGAGGTAGAGATTCACTGTTGAGGGGAAGAGTGATAGCGTGAAGCCACTTTGGATACAGAAGGCCTCTCTGATGATGCAGTGTTTAAACAGGGAACCATAGGGCAAAGACCCAGAATAGAAGGTAGCAAAGGTAACAACCAGACCCAGGGGACCCCATAAGCATAGCAAAAGAAACGGAAGCTTTCCAAGCCTATGGAAATACAAGGACATTTATTATCACGTAGTAGTTTAAAAGTTTTACAATTCCTTTTAAAAAGTTAAAACTAGAAATAACTTGTTTCATATCCATGAGCACTTAAAGTATCACATCTCCGTTCTCCACCTTGACTTTTTACCTGGTATTTCAGTAAAAAAGGTTCTTTGGTATTACACTGAAATAAAATAATACTGAAAATAAAGTAACAAGGAATCGTCAAGGTATTTACTGAATGACACCAGTAAAAATCAACTTTTGTGTAACATATGTGCTAACCATTTAGAAAAGACAACAGACTGTAAATATATTCTTGGGAACAGGTGTTATGGAATAAAGCAAGCACGCTCAGGCAGGGATCAAAAAAGCAGGTGACTATGAACAGTAAACTAATATTACAGTAAGACATTAAACATCTGTATCATATTTCAGCACATGTGTTAACACTCAAACTTTTCTCGAAGCTATAATGTATTTTCTTGGGAATGGATATAGCGAATAGTGGAGTTCTTCATTTCAATCAGAAAAAAATAATCTAAAGTAGACTTAGGCACACTCGATCAGCTGTATTAGTTATCAGTTATATCCCAGATGGCCATCTAGGGGCCTTTAAAAGCCATTCCCTACGTCACCGCCTAATACACGGAGGTAGACAATATGGTTAACACAATGAGAATTACATGGAAGGAAGCAAAACAGAAAATGCTGCTGTCTTTCCTCATTATACCACAGTGCAGTGATACCTTCTCTGCTTGCAGTTATAATTGCTACATCTCTGAAGATACCAAAAGGAAGCATAGACAGAATAGTGAAACTAAAATTAGTGACCAAGGACCAGAGAAGTCTTCTGTAGGAAGATGGGGAAAAAAGAAAAAAACCAACTCAGAGCCTCTAATTCAGAAACACAAAGGCTGAGAAAAGCCAATGGGATCAGGAAAAGTTTGCATGTGATGATTAGAATCAATTTCCAAACCTGAAAATTAAGAATCATGAAACAACACTGAAGATTAAAAGAAGTTATATGAAGACAATTTTTAATCACAGTTGTATGGAAACATATGAAACATCTTATCCATGAGGTGGAACAAGATGAACATAGTTTTAAAAAATCAATAAAGTGTTTGGTAAGTCATGGATTCTGAAGCCTGGATTTGAATTCGGATTTACTGGTTACTAGTTGTGCAACCCTGGACAAGTTTCTTAACCTCTCTGTTTCTCATCTATGAAGTTGTTGTGAGGGTGAAATGAATAAATGAATAAATAACAGAGCTTGCCACATAGTAAATGCTTAAAAAAACCTTAGCCACAGCTCCATGTGCAGAAACAAGTTAACATATCAGGTGTGATTGCCATCTTGCTTATAAGGATGGCCCTTGGCTGGCATCTGGGAACCTGGATTTCTGGACGCTTCCCACCAGCATTAACTCATACGAGTGGGTCACTGTGCCAAAAACTGTTTGTGCAACCATATAGTTTATGTTGAACACCTGCTTTCCTTCTGGGAGTCTGGAATTTTGGTACATGCCAGGCAGAGACGGCCTATGTGATCATCCCACAATAAAAATCCTGGGCACTGAGTCTCTAACGAGCTTCCCTGGTTGGCAACATTCCACACATGATATAACAACTTGTTGGAGGAATTAAGCACGTCCTGTGTGACTTCACTGAGAGAGGACCCTTGGAAGCTTGCACCTGGTTTCCCCTGGACTGAGCCCCATGTGCTTTTCTCTTTGCTAATTTTGCTTTGTATCCTTTCACTGTAACAAATTGTAGCCCAAAGTACATTTGTATGCTGAGTCCTTCCAGCAAATAATCAAAATTGGTGGTGGTCTTGGGGACGCATCAACATACTCAGCCATAGATTACTATCATCAATTATTTTATATTAAGTTTGAGTATAGTAAAAAATACATTTTAATAAATCCGAAAGTCAAATTCAAGAAAAGTGATTTTTAGGTATAATACCTTGATGAAAATAGAAAACACTGTATTGTTTCTTTTCATAAGTAAATGATGAAATAAAAAAGTTGAGATTCAGTAACATGTTCATTAAATTATATCACTATTTCCTGATAAAATGCTTTTATGTCACATGAAAATATTTAGCTGTTACACCTTTCTAAGTGATATTCAAGGCAAGAAAAATAAATGGTCAGAAATACTTGGGCACATCCTTCAAATAGCAATAAAAGATACAGCAAAACTAAAGTGCCAGAATCACTCAATTATAGAAATGCATCACTAATTTTATATATTTTCTATGTATCTTACAAATAAGTGGTTAGTCCTTCCCAAAACTTAATAAATCCAATGTTCTGTCCAAACTTAATAAACCGAATGTCCTGTCTAATAAGTAAGTATTCGGAAAAGAGAATTTACAGAAAAAGTACTTAATAATTCATGTGAATTTCTGTTTTTGGATAGTCAGATGAATTCCTCCACTGAAAAAAAACCAAAAATGGTAAATAAGATACTAAAACAAAACTACCTTAAAGACCGTGAGTTAAAAAGATAGTGGGGGCAAGCCATATTCTCAAGGCAGCCCAAATCCAAAGAGTTTGGCGGGAAGTCAGCATGCCAAAGCTACGTTTGCCCTGAGGGTATTGGTCCATAGCTGCATTTGAGCTTTGGTTTGATGGCTTCATGGGAGAAGATCCAGGGCTTGCCCAATATGGATCATCTCATAGGATAACTTCCTCACATTAAGCTGATACCCAAAGATAACATGAAAGTAGTCTTGAGAGAAGAAGTAAAAGAAAAATAAAAAGAAAAGAAAACAAAGTTAAGCCATCTCTGAAAGGTTATGGCTGCTGTCTGCCCTCATGTAGGCTGGTACCTTGGATCTAAGCATATCTTGAGTGGGTACAGAAATTTCAACCTGTGAACTTGTTTTAACATGGTCCTGTACTGACAGTACACACACATACACAAATATCTTAAGCAAAATATTAGCAAATTGAATCCATGTATAAAAAAGATAATAGCATGACCAAATTGTGTTTATACTAAAATATGTCATTCAGCATATTAATAGATTAAAGAAAAAAATCATTACCTTGATACAGAAAAAGTATGTAATAAAATTTAATGCTTATTCATGATAGACTAGGAAGAAACTTCTTTAATCTGACACAGGATATAATTATAAAACATCTATAAATACAATTGAAATAAGTGATAAAATGTTGAAGTCCTTCTTTCTCCCTGAGTCTGGGAACAAGACAGCATCCCCACTAGAAGTTCTAGCCAGTGTAATAAGTCCAGAAAAAGAAATTAAAGACAGGATTGAAAAGGAAGAAAGAAAATGTTACTCTTTTACACTGACATCATAATTTTCCTAGAAATACCTTTAAAAATCTACAGGTAAATTTAATAAGGTTGCTAGACATAAGATCAATATATAAAAATCAATTACATTTCTATTTAATTTTTTCTACAAGTAATTTAAAAAACAATTTTCAAAAGCTACCATTTTAACAGCTACAAAACTATAAAGTATTTTATTATTAACTTGAAAATTGCTAAGAGACTAAATCTTAATTGTTCTCACCATAAAAAAAAGAAACAATCATTATGTGACCTGATAGAGTTGTTAGCTAACACTACAGGAGTGGATCATATTGCAAAAATATAAATGTATCATATCAACATACTATATACTTTAAACTTACACAAAATTATATGTCAATTATATCTTAATAAAAAAACTATAAAATATGTAGGAATAAATCCAACACAAAAAGAGAAAAACCTATTTGCAATATAGAGTAGTGATTAAAAGCACAAACTATATCCAGGCACCTTGTTTTGGAATCCTATTTCTGCCATTTACTAGCTGTGGGATCTTGGGCAATTCAATTAACCTCTATGTGCCTCAGTTTCCTGTATGAAATATCATGTATTACTAGGACTACTTCATAAGGTTGTTGGGAAGACTGAATACAAAGTAACAGAAGGAGGCCTGGAACACAGGAAACCCTTAGAATGCTTTATTAAGTGAAAACCAATATGATTATAGTGATGATAGTGGTAGTATTATGGTGTAGAAAACTATAAAATTTTTCTGAAAGGCTTTAATGAATACTTAATTAAATGGAAAATATACCATGTTCATGGATAGAAAGACAGTAGCGTTAACATGTCAATTCTCCAGAAAATTGATCTGTAGATTCATTACAATGTTAATTAAAATGTGAACAGGGCTCTTGACTCTCAACAAGACAGTTCTAGAATGTATATGGAAAAGCAAAAAGCTGGGTATAATCAATACAACGTTTAAGAACAAAAGTAAAGTAGGTGACTCACCCTACAGATAGTAACATTTTATGAGGACAGTGTGGTTAAGTGACCAAAGGAACAGAATATAAAATTCATAAGTAAGGGCAACATGGCAGGGTTATAGAGGAAAGTGGGTACGATCAGTAAAAAGAGCTGAAAACATTGGTTATCCACATGGAAAAACAGTGAAATTAGGTCCCCACATACTATGCCATACTCAAAAATCAACTCTAGAAGAATTAAGGACTTAATTTTCAAGAGCAAAACTTTAAAAAAATTATGAAGAAAATACGGATATTTCTTTAACCTTGAGATAAGGAGGGGTTTCTTAAATAAGACACAATCACTCTACCACAAAAAAAAATGCATAAATTCAATCAAACTAAATTTTACTTCTATTTCAAAAGATACTTGAAGAAAGTGAAAAGACAAGCCACAGACATTTGTTAACCAATGAAATATTTGCATCAAGAACATATACAGATACACTTTACTAAATATAAAATAGATTAACAACAAAGACCTCCTGTATAGCTCAGGGAACTATATTCAATTTCTTGTTATTAGCTGTAATTGAAAAGAATCTGAAAAAATATAGATATCTACGTATAACTGAATCACTTTGCTGTAGACCTGAAACTAACATTGTAAATCAACTACACTTCAATAAAAAACAAGAATTAAAAAATATATATATAAATAATATGTTCAAATCAACAGAAAGTGCAGAAGAAAAAAGAATGGGTAAGAACCATGGACAGATCTACAATATACAGATAGACAAGATACAGATACACAATAAATATGAAGTGACATGACAGATGAGTTGTTGTAAATCAGGGAATACAAATCAAGTTCACAATGAAATATTATACCCACCCCAGTGGAAAAGATGAAGAAGTCTGACAGTATCAAGTGTGGGAGAAGATGCAGGTTAACAGATTCTCTCACAAACTGATAATGCGAGAAACACAAATGATTTGGAAATATCATTTGGTGTTATGATATTTTGGCATTAAGTCAACTTTTGCATACCTTATCATCTAGGTACATACCTAAGAGAAACACTTCCACATAGCCACCAGGAGTTATGATACAAGACTGTACAATATTATTAGTAACAGCAAGAACAAACAAACAGAATTGGTGGGGAAGAACTAAATGCTCATCAACAGGAGAATAGATAAATTACGGTAAATTCATGCAAAAGAATGTTATACACATTTCAAATGAATGTATTAGAACTACACACAAAACAGGGATAAATATTAGAAATATATTATTGAGAGAAAAAAACAAGTCACAAAAGACTATATACATTTAACATCTTTTTAATATAGTTTTAAAATAAGGAAATTAAACATTAGGGAAATATACAGGGTGTGTGTTTATACATGTATATTTATGTATGTATGCATGTATTTTTAAAGCTGGGTAATAATAAACACTCAATTCTGGATGGAAAGTCACAAGACCCTTTTAGTATGCTCAAGTGATACTACTTAGATTCTCTGCATAATTTTAGACTTTGAACATGTCAACACCTATAAAAGAGAAAGCCCTATACTTTCTCTATTTTCAAGTTTCCTCTAAAACCTCTAGGAAAATATATATCCCAGATATTTATCAAAATATATCCTATTAAAAAAAAATGACACTCCACAAACAGGTGAAGATTTTTTGTGACTCATAAATGAGAAAAGATTAGTACCGTGAATATATAAAGAGCCCCTGTAGATTAATATAAAAAAGACAACTATTTATATGTGGGCCAATAATATAAATAGGCAATTGACAGAACAGGAAACCCAAATGGCTAGCAGACATGAGGCTGAACTTTACTAGTAATCAGGGAAATTAAAATCACAGTAAGATGCCATTTCACACCCATCAGCTTGGCAAAACCAAAGAGTTTGATGACAAGTGTTGAGGAGGATGAGGATAGAAAGGAATTCTGATGCACTGACAAGACAGAATGTGAAAGACCACTTAGGGAGCAAGTCAGGTTGCAGACATGCGTGGCTAAGACCCTGCCAATCCACTCCTCTGTATGTGTGCTCTACAGAATCTCTCCCACATGTGGACGAGGAGACACTTGTGAGAATATCCACCGTAGCACATCTGTGATGATGACAAATGAGTCTATCAACAGGAGAATGGATATATAAACTATGGGATGCTTATATAAAAGAAAAAAATGTTCTGGGGAAACCTTTCTTGCTGTTTTTATTTCCATGGAGAGGAACCTCTTTTGGAGTAACATTCCCAGCCTCTCTCCACCTCCTCACTCAGTCCTCCTAAAAAGTGACATTCAATTGGTGCCCCCTCCTCTTTTTCTCTAAAAGAGCCACCTGATTGCGAGGGGTGGGCATAAACACTGCTCTGCTCCATAATGCCGTGGGGCAGACCTCATGTGGGGAGTCCCAGGCTAACTACACGGCCTGTGATTAGAAGGATAAACCTATTTACTTCTGGCTGCTTCTAGCAAGCCCATTCCCCCAAGAGAGCTACCTCACAAATAAAGCTGATATCTCTAACACTTGCCTCTATCTCTTAATTTATTCTAGGTGGCAAAAGAGGGTGCTAGTTATTGTGCCCTCTCCAACCCTAATAGAATACTATACAGCAGAGAAAATAAATGAAAGATACACGTGTTAGTGTGGCAGAGTCTTTAAAATATAGTAAGAGAAAAAGCAATTTGCATTTATGTAGTAAGCTTGAAAGACAAACAAAACAATACTATGTATTATTTAAAATAAATAAATCTATATCATAAAATATAAAGACACATATAAATGATTTAAAAAATTCAGGATAGTGATGATCTCTTGGGGAGAGGAAGGGAAGTGAAACCAGGCAGGGTTACCCAGGGGGCTTCTCAGCCATGTTTGGAATGGAATGTTTTATTTCTTAATCTGGGCGGGACATAGATGGATTTTTTTTCTGCCTCAAATATTTCATATATACACACACACACTCTTACGTGCCACAGGCACATCTACAAGAGGGTAAGGAGCAGAGCTGCAGAAGCTCTGAGAGCTGCCTAAAGTGTCCTGCCCTGTTAGCCAGGCCTTGCCAGCTCTTTTCCAGACCCCCTGGAACCAAGCCAGTGGGAAGAGGGATTGCCTGCGCCTAGAGATGGATACTAAACGTAGTGCTGGCTTCTACAGCTTTACTCTAAACAGGAGGAAAATATATTAAACCACAGAATCAGGGAGAGTTAGAAAGGATAAAGCAAGACAAGCATCCAAGGAGTGGAATTCCTAGCCATTCAAATCATTTGAAGGCTTCTAGAATTTACTTTTGTCAGAATGAAACCCGAACTATTGACTTAAAAGAAAATAATAACAAAATCTTTTTATTAATGATCTCTGAAGGAAGATTCAACAACTGTTCTTAGTAATGCATCTTGATGTCTTATAAATCACTAGGAAGTTTAATTCAGTGGAAATTTTAAGTCAGTATATTATGACTACATATGGTCTGAAGATGCAGAGAAAGGAGATAATCTGTATTATTTCCTGACTCCCTAGGCTAAATCCGACACTGAATCATCACCATAATAATAGAACAGAGTTTACAAATCTATGTTGCTTCATTGAAAAGAATAGATATTTTTTAAACTTTAATATATTTTATTAAATTGTTAATTTTGAACAACTTCTTTCCTCCAGAAGAGGAGGTATTCAAATGATAAACTCTTTTTGGCCTGATGCACATGCAACCCTCAAAACCATTTTTTCTTGTCTTGTGTCTCCAAAGGAGAGGAACAAATGAAGACTATGTTAATACCACAAATCACTGGCATTTAGACTAGATGTCCGGTCCTTACACACGGTTTACAATTTGTAACCTAGGGATAAATTAGATGTTAGAAAAGGTAGCTGACCACTGTTTGAAACAATAGACACAATCCAGTAAAATTGCTTTCCAGCGAAAGTCTATCACATTTTCTGCTGTATCCGTCTTTAACTGCTCAATAGACTCATCAGTTTCTTGTGCCCAAATGGACTCAGAAAATATCTGCTGAACTGAATTTAAATGATAATTAAAAAGAAACAGGAGAAGATGGTGAGGATTCAGGAAAGGATTCTACAACCCCCAAGCAAGACTGCAGACTGGGAATGCTCAGGAAGCCTACCTGTCTTGAGGACTCTAATGGCTTTCTTTAACCCTTTATCTCCCTGTTGACAAGGTACAGAAACTGAATGAAAAGCACTGCCTGCCATATTGGTAAACAAAGGATGCTGTGGCCATCAGGTCATCAGCCACTGCCACCACCCCCTGACAGTGAGAGGAGGTGGACAAGCAGGCAGCCAGCCTCTGCAGCCACCCTCAATGGTGCACCCTGAGGGAACTCAGGATGGGAAAGCAGAGGACATTGGCCCTAGAGAGCTAAGTGCAGATCAAAGGAATGATTTCAGTGAGCCCAGACCTTTGTACCTTCCCATACATAGAAAAGCGCTGAATTCCTTAACTTGAGGTGTCTGGTTTTCTTTAATTAACAGTAATCTTTTGATGTTCGGACTACCTGGTCTTGGTTATAAAAAAAACTCCTATATATCCTGGCCTCTGCCTTGCCTGGATGGAACAGTCTCTTAGAGCAATCTGAGAGGCTGTGTCCTGCGCTCGAATCCTTAGGAAGTCCACCGAATAAAACATAACTCAACTTTTAGGTTGTGCATTTTATTTCAGTCGACAAACCATAAATGATAATTAATAATGATTAACAATAATAATTGTATAATACTTATACAATATGCTGAGACAGTGTGATACAGTATATAGAATAAAATAATACAATATAATATGGGGCAGCATCCATGAATCAGACATCTTCTTGCCTTATCTACCTTTCAAATTTCACCTCAGATCTCCCTGGCTCTCACTCATTGCAATCCAGCCATTCTGGCTTTCTTCTAGTTTCTCACCCATGCCAAGTTTATCCCCACCTGAGAGCCTTTTTAACTGCTTTTCCTCTTTCTGGGTGGCTCTCCTCCCAGATGGCAATCAGCTTTTCACCAGTTAGGTCTTATTCCAACGTCACCCTCCCTGGCCTCCCTTATCTAAAACTACCCCCGAGTCAGTCATTCTTTCCTTTGTTCTGTTTTTCTTTCCCTGCAGTACCTTATCCCCACCTGAAATTAACTTGTTTGTTTATGCTCTTATTGTCTGCCTTCTTACAACTAACTGTGAACTCCTTGAGACCAGGGAGCTTGTTTGCTTTGCTTATGAACCCAGAAAGATACTAGGCACACAGTAGGTGCTCAGTAACCATTTAATGAATGGATTAATGAATACATGCCTGCTCAATTTAAAATTCCTCAATTTCAAGGCTTCGAAGAATGTAACAAATGCATTCCCTATTTTATCAAATTCAAAATCTTGCATACTGGGTTTACTTAAAATGGGGGAGGGGAGAAGAAAACAGAGTACTTAGGATGAATATTAGAGAGCCTATCCCACTGCAAACGCCACTGTCGTGAATGCTATTATTTAATTTACATATTTTAATCACACTGATCTGGATCCATTAAAACCTAAAAATAAATCCTTCCACTATTTTTACAGTAGGCACTAATTTAATTTTATTCTGTCACTAGAGCTATTACATTATTTTCTATCCAAATTACCTTGTACTTTTCTAGCAATGATAGGCGCTATCTCAATATGGTACAGGTGTTCTTGTAGCCTGAGAGACAGAAAGAGGCGAAACACAGCATGAACATACACGACTGAATAAAATGCTTATAAAGTGTGATTCCTTCTCTCAGCCAGAAAAACGAGACACAACACATTAGGTCAATCACTGGGAGTAAAAGCCCACGAGCGACGCCCCTGTGTTATGCATGAATCCGGCTGTCTTACACGTCTACTAGAATTAGAATAACTGTGTTTTACTGAACACACATTTAAAGGAGAAGGCTATCCCTTAAAAAAAATAAATTCAGGAGTCATTCAAACACAATTTTACTGGCGCCGTTTCAGAATCTAACTATCGTGAGGTATTCCAAGTTAAATTTAAAACTCCTCATTTTTCAAGCTGACCTGTTACAACTAATAGGTTTTAAAATGATGAACAGCCGCAGAACCATAAAAAATATTCCACTTTTATAAAACCAAAGATCATTCTGTCTGAAATGAAGGTTCATTTTTAAAACATCATGCACTTGGGGGGAAAAAAAAGTCATATACTCCTGGCAGCGATGGCCATTTCCATGAAAGAAAATGTTACCGGGATACAGCAGTGGCACAGAAGTGAAATACACACTGTCAAAGAAAAGCTGTTCTGCTATTTGGCAAATACAGAGCTTGTTTCCATATAATGGGTAGGGGAGAAGGGGAGGGGAAACCCCAGGATTATGTCCAGGAAATTAGAAGAGACAAGACAGAACTATGGTATTAGGGCATGGAATAATCACAATTTATTATCTGCTTTTAAGACCATTTCTACAGAAGTGTAGAACTTCAAAATGCAGTAAGACTATGGTTAAAGAAGCATCTCAAACCACATCTCCCATTTGCATGCAGTAGGACAAAAACTCAGGGGCTAGTGAGGCAAAAGGCATGGTTTCTGATGGGATGCTTTATAGGGTGGAGGGGTTCTCAAGATCACCCTCGAGTCTGATGATTTGCTGCTTTTTGCTATGTTCTTTGGTCAAAGTAAGTTACAAGGTCAGCTCAAATTCAGAGAAAGAGAGAGAGAGAGAAATAAATGCCACCTCTTGACAACAGGAGAGCCACGCTGCTTTGCAGAAGCCCGCAGCAATGAGGTGAGAGGGAGGGGTTGTGGCCATCTCTGCAAACCCACGACACAATTGGTGAATGCGTGTGGTCCTTCTCCAGTGAAGTGGGTCTCTGAATAATAAGGTCGTAGTGGATTATTGGGAGATCTCTCAACTCACTGAGTTCAGTGTGAGAGATTTGTTATAGAGACCTTAAAAATTCCTATCCCCATGCACGTACTTGGGACAGAGACCTGCACTTTGGGGTATACAGCAAAGTTCCAGAAGTTCACGAGGGGTCTAGTCTCTGCCCCTCAGCACCACTGAGAGACAGATCACACACAGGAGGAGCAATACAAGGCAGGTGGCATGAGCTTAGAGCAAAATGAGATGGTATAGAAAGTACCATCCCAAGTGCTGGGAAGAGGGGATGCTCACTGAGGAGTGGACCGGTCAGAATGTGTGACAGAGGAGGGCACCCGACCTGACCCTGAGGGAGGAGCAGGACTCACAGAGCAGGGGGCCAGGGAGGGGACATCCCAGAAAGGAGCCACTGGGCACAAAGGGGGCCACGTGGAAAAAGAGCATGGTGTGTTTAGGTAACTAGTTTATCAAGACGGAAGTGAGCACAAAAGAGGAGAGGAGCCAGAGGGTAGCCAGCCTTGACTACCGGGTTTGACCTTACAAATGCTGGAGAAGATGTGGAGAAAAGGGAAACGCTGGTTGTGGGAATGTAATTTGGCACAGCCACTATAGAAAACAGTATGCAGGTTCCTCAAAAAACTAAAAGTAGAATTACCATATGAACTGCAATTCCACTCTTGGGTATATATGCAGAAAAAATAAAAACACTAATTCGAAAAGATACATGCACCCCAGTGGTTCACAGCTATTCACAATAGCCAAGACATGGAGGCAACCTAAGTGTCCATCAACAGATGAATGGATAAAGAAGATATGTCATATATATACACAATGAAATATTACTCAGTCACAAAAAAGAATGAAATTCTGCCATTGCAGAAACATGGATGGATCTAGAGAATATTACGCTTAGTAAAATAAGTCAGGAAGAGAAAGACAAATACTGTACAATTATTACTTACATGTGGAATCTAAAAATAATACAATTGAATACATATGCAAAACAGAAACAGGATCACAGATATAGAAAACAAACTTTGATTACCATAGGAAAGGCAGAAGCAGGCAAGGGTACATTAGGAGTATGGGATTAACAGATACAAACTACTATGTATAAAATAGGTAAGCCACAAGGATATACAGTAAAGCACAGAGAGTTACAGCAATTATCTAGTAATAACTCATAATGGTGCATAATCTGCAAAAAAATTGAATTGATGTGTTGTATACCTGGAACTGATATAATACTGTAAATCAACTATACTTCAATTAAAAAAAAAAGTTTGACCTTTAGCCTCTACACTTAGATGTGAGGCCTGGACCCCTGGACTAGGGTGATGGGAAGAGGGCTGACAGCAGAAAGACATTGAGCAAGCAAAGGGACTTGGTGATTGAATGGATTTAGAGCAAGGACAGAAAAGGAAAAATCAATGACTGCAAAAATGAATCTGAGAAAATCTTGGTATCACTGACAGAAATAGAAAAAAGAGCTGACTTGAGGACAAGGCTAACGACTTTCACTTTAAATATGATGAACTGAAGGTGACAACAAGCAACTTGAAACATTTTCAGCTACGTATTAACTATGAGACTTTGGGAATATTATTTAACTTCTCTAAGCTAGGTTTTCTCATCTACAAAATACGAATAAGAATAGTATACAACTCATCAGGTTACTGTGAGGACTGAATGGAATAATGGCAATGCCCAGCACTCACTAAAGCACTTGAAAAATGACAGATATTTTGGCCATCATCATTATTCAGTTTATATTTGACAAACTTCCAACAACTCTTTTTTTGTCACAAGAATATGTGATACACCTTTTATCAGGGTGTTCTTCTCCCCAATACAACTGAGATAAGTTAAAATACTCTAACTGCAGACCGTATAAATTTGCCACAGCATTTACAACCTGGAGAAGGCTCTAATTCTATGACAAATTCATCACTGCAAACCATTAAACCTAGGATGTCAGCTGATCCAGCTGGATTAGATGTGAACATTTGATGGTGATGGTTTTCCCTAAGAAGCAGTAGGTTTACATGGGGCCTTATTACATTGAAAAAATTGAAAGAAGAATCTTGTACATGATTTAATAATAATTTGCAACAGACTAAGGATCTCATTGAAATGAAAGTTTTCTGCTTTGCTTTGTTTGTTTCGGATAGAAGAAAATAAGATTAAAGAGTTTAAAATTCTATAGTAATAATGTAGTCATGAAGGGAACATTAGCCGTGGGGAAATGGAGAACAGGTAAATTCCAAGTAAATCTGGGAATTTAACATTGTAATTATTAGCAATACTGGGCTGTGAAACACAAATATCTATCATGTGCATAGTAGGTGCTTAATAAACACGTTAAATAATGCTGAATGAAATTGATGATGGTGATTGATCAAACTGATGATGAAAATGATGACCAAATTATTTGCTTTTCCATTTCTGGCCATTCACTCACTGTGCTATTAATCATAATTTTCTTTAAAGAGTAAGTAAACAAAAGGTAGGGAAACAGAGAATCAAGGTATTTAAAGCTTAAAGTCCTTTAGGAGAGGAAACTGAGGACCAGGGAGGTTAACAGGCTTATATAACATGAGACTTGAGCCTGAACAACTAACCAATAAGCCTTGTGCACATCCCACCAACCCACAATGGAGAGGAAAGAGTTATGGAGAAACTCAAGCTGGTCAATTTTGTGATTTGTTTGAAGGTCTAACAAAAGGTTGACATGAGTGATGGATTCTGAGAAATGTGGACTTCAATTATTTAAGCCATAAATGTTTCCCATTATGATGTTTAAACAGTTCACAATACTCTAAAATACAGATATATATATTTATTTATTTTATATATATATTTTGGCCATTAACACAGTCACATTTTATGGTATTGCAGTATGAGGTTTTTGATATTTTTTATCAAAAGATTTTATGACCAAATTGTCAGAAATCAGGGAATTTTATAAAAAGGGTGTACAATTCAGCTAGTGTTTCCATATATCCATAGCCTTAGGTCCATGAAAAGGGTTATAGCCATGGATTATATAGCTCTATTTTTAACTGTGAAAATTTATATGCTGTCCAGATCTTTATTCTATTGAAATTGAACTGGAAAGGCCCTTAAATAAAATGATTCCTTCAAAATCTATAAATTGTAGTCGATCTGATTAATAAAGAGGCTCAAAATCCCTTTCAAGGGGGCACGTGGGTAGAGATGTAAAAGGGAAGGAAAGGCAAAGATTCCTCCTTGCGTGACGGGTGTGCTTGCTTGTGTTTCCAGTCTGGAGTCAGACTGTCTGGGTCACAGCTAACTTCTATTAGTTAATGTGATCTTCAAACAAGTTAGCCGCTCTGTGCCTCAGTTTCCTCATCTGTAAAATGGAAGGGGGGGTTATTGATAATAGTAGCCACCTCCTAGGAGTGTTGTGAGGATCAGAGTTAAGTCAAGCAAAGCATTTAGAATGGGGCTTGGCCCACAGCAAGCACTCGGTGTGTCTTGGCTATTTGCTCACACCCTCAGGTCTGCTTACCCACCTTTCCTGCTCCATCTCCCACTCTCCTCCATCCACTCTTGGTCCATCTCTCTCCTGGATGCCTTTCCTTCCAGGGATTCTTCAAATCCTAACTCAGTTGCTAAGTTCCTGGATTACTATGTCTGGAATTAAATCCTCTGGCTTCTTTCTTCTTCTACAGTAGGTACCATTTTCTACTTTACCTTATAGTCATGCTGTTAAGGACTGCCCCTGTCTGACTTACTCCTGTGGCCCTGAAACTACGCTTCTCTGTGCCTTGCACGTGGCACTCAGTAAGTATCTGTGGAATAAGCCAATATGCAGGGAGACTTGTCTTCTGCCTTATCAGCTGGTAGCTATTCTTATCACTATCAAGGAGGCCCACACTGCAAAGTGTAGGCATGACATCATGACTGTCTTCTGGAATAAAGTGTAATTTTTGAAATGCAAAGCTCATTTAATTTCATGAAAACAAGAATTTCTGGAACAAAATCAACCCAGAATAAAAGCTCAGATGTGAAATGAAGCCAGGTTGGTCACTACCTGCACTGGGCAGGGTGTAGAATGACTGTCATCTCTCGATTGCCCAAGGTGAAAAGGAGTGGCCCTTTCAAGATTCATACCAATTATCCCTGAAGTCAAAATTCTTTTCTGTTCTCCTGCTTCCTTCTCTAGGATCATCTAGACAGCTTTATACAAACATGAATAAACAGTGAGTGCCTACTATGGGACAAGCACAGTGTTTTATATGCAACCACTCATTTAATCCTTCAAACAAATCTATGATGTAGGTTCTCTTAATATCTATTATTTACAGATAAGGAAACTGAGGCACAGAGGAGTTAAGTAACTTTCCTAAAGTTTATCAGCTAGTTCAACTCATCTTATTTTAATCCATCTCACTCATTTATTGTCCTATATGAGAGTGGAAAGGGGATTCGGGTGGAATATCTGGAATATTCAACTGCTGGTGGGGAAAAGGGCCAGAAGAATTCTACAGGGTCAGGTCAGGTTAAGTCTGGTCAGGCTGGGCTGGACTGGACGTGCCAATTGTGTGGACTGCAATGAACTCAAGGAGTCAAAGGAACTCAGGCTAGATCCCCAAATCCTGGGGGATCCAGGTTGGTAGGACTCTCTGGGCAGTGGCAGAATGGGGGATCCAGCGGATATTCCAGATAACACATTCATTTTAGAGTAAGAGCTTGGGAGAAGGTGGAGTCCTGGCCTTCAAGACAGGAAGCCAGAAGAGAGGACTTAGAATTTGGGACAAGCCTTTGTGCTCATCAAGAAAATGCAAGAAGCTGGACGTGTTGAGCTGGACACACACTGCGGGGTTAAGGAAATTAGTCTGGGATGGGGGATGCTGGGATCAACCCAGACAGAGGTTACTCTTGTCACATTTTAATCTACCCTTCACACTGCAATAGGAGACACCAAGTAAACCACGAATCTGATCACGTTGCTACCCTACTTAAAACATTTCAGTGGCTTTCCACTGTCCTCAGGATCAAGTTCAAACTTCTCAGCAACTCACAAGGCCATTAGTGATCTGGCTTCGGCTCACCTCTCCAGTCTCATCACTCTGCATTTATCCTCCTGGCCCCACCCTTCCAGGCAAACAAAAAGAAGTATATTCAACAGCAGACTACCTGTACCTAACAACTTTTGGTTATTTAAAGGGCCAGGCTTTACCCCTGAGCTCTGCAGATGGGCTCTGCCTAGAACATGTTTTCTCTCTCTTTGCCTGGCTATTTCCATCCTTCAGGTCTCCCATCAGCCATCACTTCCTCTGAAGTCAGCCTCAGTGCCCCTTCCCCAACCTGCATTCAGCATCCTTCCTGTATATTCCCACAGTGCTTTGCAGTCGTCTTTCAGGATTAGCCATCTCAGATTCTAACTCCGTCTCCCCAACTAGACTGTAAGCTCCTAGAGGGCAGTGCAGTGTCTGTCTTGTTTACCTTTATATATTCCCAACATCTGCAGCATAGTAGATGCTAAGAAATATTTGTTTCCAAAACAAAGATATAAGCCTGAGGACAGAAGAGTGCAGGGCAGAGGCACCTGACCTAGTTTTCGGGGTGCAAAGAGAAGGTAAGAGTGAACGTTGCTCATTAAGTTTGAGTTGAGGACCACACATCCAAGCAGGGGCTCAGGGAGGATTTGGAAACATTACCAAACATGTACAGAGGGTCTAAATTTTAGTCACTGATTTGAAAGCTATACATAGTGTGTCCAATGTAGTCACAGAAATACAGGGTCTCTTGAGTGCCCATGTCCCTTCGAGGGCTGAGATCTCATGGAAGACAGGAGGGTCTGACTCAAGAGTTTTTATCACATGGGGAGAAGCAGGAAGAATGACAGGGAAGGGGGAAAGCAACATGAAGAAAAGTTAAACTACTGTCTCTTTGGAACTGACATGAGCCTACTAACAAGCAGACAGGAAAAAACAAAGAGGTAACTAAAGACACGCTGTGGTGTAATATTTGCATGTGGCAAAGGGGAAACCATAAAGGCCATTTTGTTTTAATCATTAACAAAAGTGCACCTAGCTCACATGCTAGGATCAGGCTTGAGGGGGAAAAAGACAAATTAATCTAAGGCAATTCATTTTGTGATGGCTTAAAGCAAACAACTTTTAGCAACCCTATGAAGCCAGCTAGTAAAATAAATAGAAATGAAGTCCAAGGAATTTAAACGTGAAAATTTGGGGGGGAAAAGAACTGCACAAAGCAAAACAGACAAAATACAAGGCTAACCAAACAAAAGCTAAATCAAATAAATAGGCACTGCCGTGTGCCCTGGAGTACTGCCAAGGAGAGTGAATTTCAACAAAGAATGCTTTCGCTACCAATTCGGAAAACTTCAATTCCAGAAAGGCAGAAGGGAGGCTGCAGCCGCTGCTGAGTGACACGGGGAGCGTGGGGTGGAGAGGCAGCAGATCAGACGTTATTTCAGGCTTCGTAGACAAACACTAGGACCTTCCCCTCGCAAGACACGAACTGGCAGCCCACTCCCTCCCCAAGCACCGCATACACAGCCAGCTGTAAGAAAGAAGTCCATGTCATTGATGAGAAATTTGCAACACCTGGGTAGCAGCCTTCTCTTCTCAATTTGCAGATAAAAAGACTATTGTAAACACCTCTTATCTTACCCAAAGTGTTGAGATGAACCCAGTCCCTGGAGCCCAAGTCAAACAAAGCATTGGTAATTATCTGCGACCTTGGATGCTGGGGACAGAGCCCATGCTAGGGCTTGGTGCTGCAATCACTCCCTGAATTAGAGCTCAGCTCTCCACTCTGTTTTGACCTGGAATAGTCATAGTTGTTGTAAGAGCAGCACTGTAATCCTCGCAGTAATAACCATCACCACCACCACCACAATTTCCCCCTTCCCCTGCCCTGAGCAATTATTCTGTACCAGGCACAGAACTAGGCCCTTTGTGTGATTTATCCCCGTTAAGCCCCCAACAACCCACTGGCATCTTAATTTTAGGGCTGTTCACTCCACAGATAAGGCAACCAAGGTAAGCCAAGATACTTTTCAAAGGTCTCACAGCCAAGGAGCAAGGGGGCATGGATTTAGATCCAAAGTTAGCCCAGGAAAAGCTCTCTTAATCAACAGACTTGGCCAGAAAACCCAGTAGGTGAATAATCAACAAGCACTTACTAATCGTGGGCATGGTATGCACTATGAACTCTGCCAGGATAAACCGGGGTAGAGTGGTTTCTTTTTTTTTTTTTTTTTTTTTCTTAAATGACAAAGACTAGAGTTCCTTTTAATTATACTGTAAAAAATTTTTTTTTGAACTTTAAGTCTTTAAAGAAAAAAGGCTCCCTACTCTTTAATATCTACCATATCTATCCAGCAAGTACTCAGAGTTCTCAAACCCCCAAGGAAACTAACAAAACAAACCAAAAGGAGAGTTGATAATATATGGGTTTTTTTGGTTGGCATTACCCAAAACACACATTTAGCTCCAAACACTGGGAAACCTGCGAATCTGAAGTTCCTTGAGATTTCCTTAGTGTAGCAATGCTTTTTCCTCAAATGTCTATATTGCTGTCTTTATTGAGATTTCTGTACATTAATGTGTGCTTTAAAAAAAATGACCTATTTTTCCAATGGGACTGAGGGGGGAAAAATCACAAATGCGTATTTAAAGCCACAAGACTAAATTCTCCCCAGTTTTGTCATACATTTTCAGGACTTTCTACGTGAGATGAAAGATAAAAACTTGTGTGCATGATTAATTGTAA
Source organism: Camelus dromedarius (assembly GCF_036321535.1). Lineage (NCBI taxonomy): Eukaryota > Metazoa > Chordata > Mammalia > Artiodactyla > Camelidae > Camelus > Camelus dromedarius. Next base: position 81,672,822 of record NC_087440.1, read on the forward strand.
TGATGAAAGAATACTAGGCAGTTGCTTAAGAAACGGGAACAACAAAGGAATAAACTACTGCAGGCATCACCAGGACTGGAATGATACTGCTCTGTGTACTTGATTTCCATGGCAACTAGCAATGGGAAGATGAATGTTTCATAGTCACTCCGCTCTGCGGTACACGTCTATAAATCAAACTTGCATAAAGAGCACAAGCTTTCTGCTGTGGGCTGTACACAGAGCCGGTTTATTTTCCTGTTACTGTATAATTATGGAAAAGAAGCACAAAACAATGAGGTCATTTTGAGCGGGGAACAAACTCAGAAATTACTAATACACCTGCGGCATAGGCTGCCATTCATCTCGCAAGGAACAAGAAGCAGGCAAGGCAGAGGGTGCATGGAAACCCTGTTTGCTTCTGGAGGGTTCGGTTCCAGGCACTCATTTGCTCTGGCTGAGAACTGCACGGTACGTGCCTGGTGTGCGCGCCCTCCGCCAGCTCTGCTCTGAAAGGTACAGAGGAACACCTTAATTAACTGTCTCCTATCCGCTCCAAGTTTTCATCCTGATAATTGGGCAGAAATGATACTGCATGTTTAGCACGGAAGTTTACTGAAGGTAAACAAGCATATACTCGTTTTTATTTACACCCCCAAATGGTTCATCTTGTAGAAGTTAGGATGGAAAAAATAATGCTTTGGCATTGAATTAGAAGTCAGGAGATCTGAGTCTTGATCCAGGTCCATATAACCTTGGAAAAGCCATTAAGTTCATTTAGCCTCCATTTTCGCAGCTACATTATGAGAGATGGTGCATGTGATTTCTGAAGTCTCTGCCACCATCTGCTTCCAAGACTCTGTAATCTCAAAAACCCAAAGGGCTGAATCAATCAGATCTAACCAAAGCTATTAGTTGTGCTATTCCTAAAAAATAGACCTTACACAGTCATACTTTTAAATTCTACACTGGCTAAAGCACCTTGTTAATAGTGTTTTATAATTTTACCATCACATTGAAGCTTTCTTCTGACTCGTTTTAATCTTCCAAACACAGGATAAACTGTAGAAAATTTAGTGAAACCATCAGAGTCTTAAATGTTAAAAAAAATTATAGATAATCCTAGACCTAATTTTTATAATACTATAAAAAAATTTAAATTTCAATAATCTTCCTGTCACCTAATAAGGGCTGCCCATCAATTTCTGCCAAGTGGCAAGCATCCTGCTATTTGAAGTCTGCAGCTCACAGAGATGTGGTGAGGCTTTCCCGGAGTTTATCTCTGGAAGAGTAATGCTCACTAAGAGTCTGTGGAACAAATAAATGGATGGATGAGCAAACTGTTAGTTACATCTTTGCTACACCTTTTGGAAATCTTGTATTCTTTTCCCCAATCTTAAATGTTTAGGCAGATTCAGACGAACACATAAATATCTCCAGGATTGACAGGCAAACACCTGAAAACCAGATACAACTCTAGGAGTATCTCTTTTGTGAGTTAGAAAGTCTACAAAATCCTTGTGAAACTTTTCATTCGTAGAGCATGAGGCATTAGCAGACACAACGAGGACCTCCTGTCTTAAGACCATGGCTCAGTCTGAGGGTATCGTGAGGGCTCAAAATAACTGAGTCACAGTCTTGAGCTCAACGGAGAGAAATATAGGGAAAACACCTAACAAACACTCGGTACGTCGTCTCATGTTTACACCTACTCTGCAGTGATGTTATTATTCCCATTTTACAAGTTGGGAAAACTAAGCTATAAAGAACTGATATCAGTGAGGAAGAAACAATTACCTAAGTAACAGGAAGATTATTGAAATTTAAATATTCTTTATAACCTTATAAAAATCAGTTCTGGGATTATCTATAAAAAAATTTTTTTTTTAACTTTTAAAAACTCTGATAGTTTCATTAAGTTTTCCATAGCATATTGTATGTTTGGAAGATTGAAACAAGTCAGAAGAAAGCTTCAATATGATGATAAAATCATAAAACACTATTAATGAGGTACTTTAGCCAGTATAGAATTTAACAGTATAACTGTGTAAGGTGTGTATGTGTGTATGTGTGTATATGTGTGTATATTTTAAGAATAGCACAAGTAACACCTTGGGTTAGATCTGACTGGTAGATCCAGACCTTTGTGTTCCTGACTCCAAGGTCTCTGGCCATTTCTGACTGCATCTCAGGACATATTCAAGCAACAGAGTATTGTTCTACGTGGGTGCTAAAAAATAAAGGCTTAAACAAACAAACCTAGCCCCTAAAAAGCACATTAATAGTACAAAATAGTGGTAGTAATAAAAATCATATTTCTTAAACCTGAATTAGGCACCTAAACAGAACCAGGCAAACTGTGCCAACACACCCCAGCCAGCAGGAGCCAGGTGTTCACAACCAGGCAATTTCCAATATGTGAATCCTACAGAAGCCAATGACATCTTTACCAAAGGTTACTAGAAACGTATTCTGCTGTCCATCAGAGGTATTCGGTATGGTTCCTAAGCTTAGAAGCTGCAGAAATTTGGGCACATGTTTCTGGTACTAATTTTCCAAAAATTAATAAAAATAACATCAAGAAAGGCTCCAGGTTAACCGTCTCGCCTTCCAATTAGTTTCTTATTAGAGTTTTTAGCACCACCAACTGGCTAAAAAGAACAACTACAAATTTGCGTGGCTCTCCATCTGCTTTGTTCACTAAAAGAGGATCATACGTGTATTTCACATTTAATTTATAGTAAAGTAATTTATTTCAGTCACTAAATAAAATTTAAAATGTCTTTCCTTGTCAGTCAAATAAAAAAAAAATCCACTTTGGCTTTTTCACCTAAGGAGAAGGTATATTTCGGTTAGTAAGTCATCAGAGAAAACTAAATCTACCAACTAAAGCTAATTTGATTTAGTCTACCACAAGCTCACACTCAAAAAGCAAAGCCTAAGAACTACAATGAAAATTAGAAACGAAGAGAGAGAGAGTGCGCAAACTCAACGGTATTAAATAACTCTGCTAGTCTTCAGTGTCTACATAAGACGTTAATTGGAAAAAAAATGATTGAAGGGGTAATTTCACATTTTAAACATTTTGAGATTTTTCCATCAAGATTCCTAACTCAGAGATGCATGGTACCATTGGACATGTGAATATATACTGCCATTTATCTTTCTCTACTGTTCAATTAAACCACACCTAGCAATGGGTGCCCATGTACAAGACAGCACAACTGAAACCTAAGGGTTCAAATCTGGTTTCTGTACAATGAATCAATTTGTGAAAATAAGTATTCCTGAAGAACTAAGCCCAATTTTCCCCCCCAAAACAACCAATTTGTTGATACAGGTTGTCTATGAAAATTACATCCAGCCACTTGTCGTCATGACACATATGCAACCTGCAGAATGAGCGGCACCGCACTATAACAAATCTGGTCACTAACAGAAACTTCTCTACTGGACAATGTACAAGAGAGAAAGGAAAACAAGGTTCCATCCAGCTAATTAAATCTGACTCTGCTAGCAGAGTCTTGGCAAAAGTTTTCTGATTGAGTTTAAAACTACTGTAATAACCTTATGATGACAGAAGTTGAAATCTCTACACAAACGTGTAGTCAAGTTCATACTTTTTAAAGCCTCCGACTCCAAATCTGCAACTGACAGCCTAGTAAAGAAGACAAGTTGCAACAGGCCCAGATAAAATTAAGGACCAGCAGCCGCTCTACCCAACTTCACACACAGTTTCAACATGCAAACTTTGATCAACTTCATTCTATTCCTTTGCTCATTTATCTACATTCATTCATTCATTCGCTCATATATTCATGAATATTCTGTCTCCGGCATACACAGTTAAATTTCTGCAAAAGGGGAAACTAGAGTAAGAATTTTCTACTATCCCTTTCTCTCCTTGGATGAGAGCCTTGATATGCCATCTCCAAGGCAGAGGAGATTTCCATTTGCCATCACGAATGGATTATCAGGAACCTTACCAATGAGAAGACCTGGGTTAAGAAAAACATTTTATAACTTTTACTGTTGTTTCTAAATACATTCTTTAACATGATTCTTGAATGATACTTAAAACTAAGTGTGTTCAGACATTTTAACTGCATATTCTGTCTACTATCATTATTAGGCAGCAGTATTCTTAAATCAAAAAATACACTTTTGAGGTATAACAAAAACATTTGTTTGTTACCAAGTATCAGCAACGTGACTATCATCAAATTAAAATTTTTGATTATTTGTCAATTACCTATGATCTTTCTTCTTTAACCCAAAAATAAAATAATTGAGAGGTCCAATTTGGCTTGGATTAGCCATAAAGGAGCTCAGCTTTATCTGCAGAATGGGTATGAATAACAGCTGATGTGTAGGATCACTGCATGGATTCAGTAAGGTAACACTAGCAGGTGTTTAATGCATGGGAAATGCCATCACTGGCACTGGGATGGTCCAGTGCCATGAAAGCTGGGAAGGAGCAACCAGCAAGAACAGGGTCCCCAGGCAGAGTGCTGAATGCCCTGAGAAACGGACAAGAATAAAAATTTAGGGAAACAACAAGGTGGGGCTACTTGGGGAAGGACTTAGGTGGGGGGGAGTAGCCTTCTAGACTGAGGAGACTGAGGTATAGCTGCAAGCAGGGATGGAAGTTATGAACAGGAGAGGGGATGACTGGTGGAGAAAGGTCGTAGAGGAAGAGGAGAGGATGAGACAAGAACAAAGGAGAGGAACTAAAACAGAAGAGACCCCTATTCCTTAGAAATAAAACTGAAGGGAAACAGAACTCTGGAGGTGAAGCGGAGGCAGTAAAGGAACCTCATGACCCTGCCCATGAAGCAGAAAGCAAGGTCGCCTGAAATGCACAGCAGTTGGGAAAGGTTTGGTACAAACGTGACAGAGATCAAGTCGATCTCATCCTGTGCGACATGCACACTAATGAACTGGGTGGGACGTTTACCAAGAAGAGTTCTGAGTCTCATCAGAAGAGGGTATGAGAGGGGATGGCAATAGAGCACAAGCCAACTATTTGCCATCCCTGAAACAGGGACCTGAAAACAGATGAGTTTAAAGTTCCCTTGGATGGCAATAAAAGCATGATATGATTGAGTGACAGAGATACCAGATTTCGGCACAAAAAGGAAAGCATTCTGAAATTACGTAGGACCAGCCCCAGGGAACTGTGTCCAGAAGACGAATTTGGGTAGTCCAAACTTGACCAAGTAGGCAGTTTCTGTCTGACCTGAAAACACGGGTCCATTCTGGGACAAGCAGCGGGAGGAATGAAGGCTGGCAGGAGGGATGGAAACAAATGGATTCAGGAAGGTGGAAAGAGAGTTCAGGATCTCTCAGACACCACACTTGCTCGGAGAGGGAGAGGAAACCTATTGATTGTGGGGGCTGTGTGTGTTTTGGGTAGGAGGCAGGCGTACCACAGAAAGAAGACAAACAGTAAGCCTACCCCAGGTCTCCGACTGGCGAGGAGCAGCTCTGAGCACCAGCGCCCACTCCAGAGCGCAGACAGACGTGCAGCCCAGGACCATGCGCAGGATAGAACCAAGGCGGGGGCCCTGGACGCAGGCTCAGCCCCAGGCCTGGGTTATAAGTGAAGATAAGGAGGGGAAAGCGGTGTAAACATTCTTGGGGCTCAATCGCAGCTAAGGAGAACAGGGGTGGGGGATGTGGAGGATATAGCAGGAGGAAAAGGAAGATGGATCCTACAGGAGGGCCCGCAGCCATGTTCAGCCGCCCATCACTGGCTCTAGGATGGGACCATTCTTAGTCTCGTGTGGGTGAGTGACGGGCAGGAGGGAGGGGCGGGAGATTAAAGTACCATTAGTGCCGGTCCTGCCTCCTATGGGGCCGGCTTAGGAACAAGGACAGGCGGGGCGAGGGAAAGCGTAGGAACCAACAGGCACCGCACGAAGCCTGTCGACATTTAATTCCTAGTTTGCCCTGGTCTTCCCCGACAAGAGACTGCAACCGCGGAGGGAAGACAAGCGGACAACACGGACAAGCTGGAAATAACACACAGCGCTGAACTCGCAGCAGCTGACTAAAAGGGTCTGACAGGTGACTCAGCGTATAATCCCGCCTTATAGAGAGACAACGAGCATGAATCAGTTTAGCATCCCACCCCCGCTAAAATGAGAAAACCCCATTTGTCAATTTTAAACATTTTTTGCTTTTCCAGTTGATTTGGCAAACTCTTTCGCTGTCGTGATATCATTCCAAAGGCAACATGCAGAACTCAAGGGTTCCGATCAGAGCAACCTGATGGGGAACATCTGCTCCCGGCTGTGATAAAATGCTGCATCAGCATCCTTTTGTACATTTTTGTAAGAAGTTCCTTTCATTTAAAGGCAGATGATCAAACGAAACCTCAAATGTAACAATCCAAACCACATCGATTCACATGAACAGGGGAAAGCTATATAATCGCACAACTGGTTTATTGAGACCACTTCTGAGCAAAGCGAACGTGCCTTCCTTCCTCAGGTCTATAGTCGCCCTCGTGGGGACACAAAGGCATGCGTGGTTCCTACCCTCGGGATGTTTATACTGTTACCAGGCATGAGAAGGGAGAATTACAGTGATTAAGAGCACAAGCAGATCTTGGTCCCATTACTCACCAGCTGGTAGCATCAAGCAAGTCTCTTGACCTCTCCAAGCTTTTTCTGCCTCTGTAAAATGGGGACAGACAGAGCCTAACCCAGGAGGTTCCAGTGCAGATTTCTTCAGCATAGTGTCTGGATACAGTAAATACTCAGCAAATGTCAGTTGTCAGTGCTACGGTGGATACCGCTGTTAGATGCATGAATGCAGCAAGTGCTACAGCAGTTCTAGGGAAGGACAAATTTTGGGGGCTGGAGGAATGGGAGAAGGCTACATAGAAGAGAGTTGGGCTAAGCTGTAAGGAATAGATACCATTTAGATACGTGGATGGGGAAGTCAGGGGGAGGAGGAGAGAGAGCAGGGGAGCTGATATGAGCAAAAATGCTGGAAGAGAAATGAGAGAGCATCCATGGGATATAGCCCGTGGACCAGAATGATGGAGTAGTTTTTGATTTGGGAAATGCTGGGGGATAAGCTAAAAGGCAAGCCAGGTCTGTGTGTGGGAGGGGCCTTGAGAGTCAGGCTAAGGAATCTGGACTTTTATCTGGTAGGCGATGAAAAGTTATTGAGGTCAACAAGTAACATAAAAAGTAATGCTAATTTACCTTTGTTATCCAAAATTTAACCAGTGATTTTCAAACTTTAATGTGCCTATGGACTACCCACGGGTCATATTAAAGTAAACACGCTTGATTCAGTACATTTGGAGTGAGTCTTGAGATTAGGCATTGCTGACAAGCTCCCCCCAGCACAGATGCCACTCAGTCTTTGGAGCTCTGAATAACAAGGATGTCTCTACTCAAGGTGGTCTCATGGAAGAGAATGCATGAGGAGGAGGAGGTAGGTAGACAAGGCTAGACAGGAGGTGGCAAACTGATAGGTTGGCATGCCATAGAAAAAAACAGCATTAGAAATCTTTGGTCCTAATTTTTTTAGGCTATTTCTAAGGCGGACCACTGAAACTCTAAAGTGTGAGTCTTAATTCTGTGCTAATCTTCTTGTGTGTGACATCATAAAACAATGTTAATTTAAATATCTCATATAAAATACATATTTCTTTTATGAAACCCATGTTTTTATATATTTTATAAATATAACACACGATACTATCAAAATTTTTACCCAGAAATTAGCTATGTACTACAAAAGATAAATGTAAGAAACTGATTCCTCTTTCTATAAAGGAAAATGGCATGAATATATTCATGAATTGCTCCTATTAATGACTTCAAGGATGACTGAAAGGGTGAGCAACGTTTGGTCCTAAGAAAGAAATCATGGCAGCGGTGTCTTATGTGACAGTTGGATTAAAAGAAAAATAGCCCTCATGCTATTACAGCAAGAGCAGCGTATTCAACCATATACGTAGATGAGGAACTGGATACGTTGGCTGTAACACTTGTTTGAGTGACATCACAAAAACTAAACCGGGAGGTGGAGGGCTGTCAAATACAGTAATTTCCTCTTGAGAGCAGTCTCTGTCACACTGACAGACCAAAACTGTGTTCATGGATTCTGAATAAGACCTAGGGTACACAGAGAAAACAAAGGAGACGGCGATGCCACTCTCCGTGAGAGAGAACCCCACTGGTGGGTTCTGGGGGTAGAAGCAGCCTGCGAGGACCCTCATTCCTGAGATGTGGGGAGTGCCGGCCACAGAAGTGCAGTGATTTGTGGGAAGACAGGCACATGGCAGAGCTGGGGCTAGAACTCAAATCTTCTCCTGGTTCCCTACCCTGGTGTTTACTGTACCATGCGATCTCAGTATGGTGCCAGTGTGGCATTTGGAGAGCAAAACAAAAAATACAGAATGATATAGAAGCCATTCATTTACATACTGTTCAGTCATCTACTTGACACGGTCCCCTCTGTGCCCTGGGAGTGAGATGAGGTACCTGACTCTTCCCTGTGCACGTTAAGCTCATGTTCTAATACTGGAAATAATTGATGTATACAAATATCTAAAATAAGCATAAAGAAGAAAAGATACTTATGACAGATTAGGAGTTTCAAGCAGAAGGAGAAGACAGTTTTCTTTTCAGGGTTGAGAGGTGGTGGATAGGGTGTAGGCTTTCAAGATAAGAAATATCTTAACAGCTGGGCCTTGAAGGAAGAATAGAATTTGCATCTGGATGGGTTTAACATGAGAGAAGACGACAGAATCTGGACATCCTGAATGTGAAAGAGATTAAATATTTCTTCCACTCAAATAATACATCCTTATTAACATGAACTCATTAACTTAAGAAATGAAAATAACACATTCTATTTGAAAATCTATGTGAGGAAGTCATTACTGTTCTCTTATTGTTGTCTGGTCCGGTGTCTGAGCATCAATCCTACATTGCCAGTTCTAAAATTTATACTGGTAAAAGGCGATCCTCAAATGTAAGGATACAATTTTTGTCCATGGAGCAAAATCGATTAAGAACCCTCTGAAAAACCGGCATTTTCTTAAAATGATTAGCATATAATTATTTCTATAGCTGGATTTTTAAAGTACAGTTGTATTTAATATATTACATGTGACAGCTCCCAGAAGAGAAGAAATTCTGAGGTCAGCTTGAAAAGCTTATCCATATTCATACTCCCCATTCAGTGACCACATGCAAGAAAATAATCAGAAAAGGGAATTTCAGACAATAAAATTTTGAAATGAACAAAAACCAACTGAAATAAAACCCAAGGCATTATCATTGCAGAGAAGATAAAAAATTCATGACATAAAAATTGGAAACTCAAGAAGTCTACTTCTTTGGTCATTACACTCACGCACCAGGTATGGCTGGTAACAGCTATCTATGTGTAGTCACGAAGAATGAGAGATGATTTCTAGTCTTTTTATATTCTTCTATATGCAGAAGTATGTAGATACTTAGAGATCCATAACCATATTCGCCAAAGTAGGTACTCACTATAATAACCGTGCTCCTGTTGAGGTCACCTGACTACATTTATAAGACAATCATTCTGATGCATGGAATAATGACTAGGAAACTTTCTCTTGTTAGATACTGTCCAAGAAAATGATATGCAACAAGTCAGCTGTGGGCAGAAGGAAATTATAGGATGCTAAACAACACAGTGAAGAATAACATTTCAAAAGAGATGCAAATGATTTGAAAAAAATAAATGCTATCTTACATCGCTTTCCTTGGGGCTCCTTGGTTCTATAAGACTCTTCCATTCAGCTTAACAGAGTCTGTCTGCTGGTTCACTTTACCCAAGCTCATGAGGACACTTTCCCCTACAATGGCTGTGATAAAAGGCATATGGAGTTTTTCTACCCAAAGAATGGCCATCACTCCCTTTATAAATTGCCCTCTTAAGCCCCTACCCCATCCATGCTCTGACATTGAAAATATATTATTCAACAAGTCATGATGCTCTCATTTGCAACCAATTGTTAATACTTCTGAGAGTTAGATGTTCTATGTTTTTTGACCTTCCCCATGTAATACAAAGAATGACTCTTAGACCAAAAATATCAGAGAACTTTAAATGTCTCCAGTGGTGACTGGTGAGCATTTTGGTGCCTCAATATTTCTACATTACATTACTCTCTGGCAATCCACCCTGCACTCAGAATCTTGGACACGAGTGGGCCTTCTGCACATCTTTGTTTCATTTCATGACTGGAAAGCAGAAGAAGCTTCCCAGAGCTTTTTGCCAATTGACAGGTGGTGGGAAAGTGCAAATCTCAGTGCTTATGATGAGACGGAGAAGGTTCCTAGGCATAGGGAAGCTCACACACCCGTGCAGAGAAAAACGCCAGCCAGAAATACCACAGGGCGCTAATGGCGGGCAAAGTCGAGAGAGAACATTAAGCCAGCTCCCCGATAACAGCTGGGTCTAAATCATGAACTGAAAATGTCTCCAAAACAAAGCAAAGCGAGACCATCAGAGATTAATTCATGAAAATCACATGGAGAACGAGAAAAATGGAATGGCAAAACCACATGTGGTTACAAAGCTCCTGATTGCATTTTAAAGGACTCTTTCTTAGATTATAAGAAATTAAGCCATAAAGAAAACTCTAAGTGAGAATTTTACTGTCACTGGGTATTTAAGACAACAGCCCCGCAATTACTTATTAAGTAACTAGAATGAATAAGGCAACACGCTGAGAACAGTGGAAGTTATAGATAAACTTATAAATTCAAAGAGCTTGTAGTATTTTATGGAGATAATCCTAAATATTGTATTTCTGTTTCTCAAGTAAGAGACTGGAAAAATTATACAACCACAAATACTATCACAATTCAAAGAGAGGAGATAAGACTGTTCAATGTTAAAAAAGAGGAGGGGGGGCTTTTTTGTGTGTATTTATTGAGCAGGACCTTGAAAGTGAGATCGAATTTGGACAGATGACAAGCAGAGAAGGCATTGCCAGCAAGAGCAAGAGAATGAAGTATAGAGACACGTTACACATTCAAAGGAACACACATTACGCCAAGGGAAACACAGGACTTTGGGATGATGAATGAAAAGAGTTTGGAAAGGGAACAGATGTTGGAGAGTCAGGTTAAATGGTTTTAACTTTACCCCGTAGAGGCACTGAAGATCGTTGAACATTAAAAAAAGAAAAAAAAAACTACAAAGTTTTCATTAAGTTCTATTAGTATTAAAAAATGAAAGTTTTTTTGTTTTACACTTTTAGTGCTGGAAACAGCCTGCTATCTCACATTCATCCCACTGGAAGAACAGCAGTATTCAGTTCTCCTGCCTCTTAAACTTCTGCCATTTGTAGTTAGTAGAAATAAAAAGAAAGAAAGTTCTTCAAGAATAGAATTTCCCATGGAAACAATCTAAATGTCATCAACAGATGACTAGATAAAGAAGCTGTGGTATACTTATACAGTGGACTACTACTCAGCCATAAAAAAGAAAAAATAATGCTATTTGCAGCAACATGGATGGATCTAGAGATTGTCGTTCTAAGTGAAGTAAGCCAGAAAGAGAAAGAAAAATACCATGATATCACTCATATGTGGAATCTAAAAAAAAAAAAGGACACTATGAACTCATCTACAAAATAGAAACAGACTCACAGACATAGTAAACAATCTTACGGTTACCGGAGAAAGAGGGTGGGAAGGGATAAATTTGGGAATTTGAGATTTACAGATGTTAGCCACTATATATAAAAATAGATTTTTAAAAAGTTTCTTCTGTACAGCACAGGGAACTATGTTCAATATCTTGTAATCACCTTTAATGAAAAAATATGAAAATGAATATATGTATGTATACACATGACTGAGACATTGTGCTATATACCAGAAATTGACACATTGTGATTGACTATACTTCAACAGAAAAAAAATGCATATTGCTAAGTGGGAAAGAAGAAGAACAGAATTTCCTAAGGATGTCATAATAATAATGAAACACCATCTTTGATACAGCTTCAGCTATTTTAGTACACAGATACACAAGTCATGATTATCAACTCTAAATGGAAACCAAAATTGTAAGTTTCACATACTGAAAGGAATCTCAAATGTGAAATCCGAATATTAAGCACTTTATGATATCTTTAGAGGTAATATAAACTAGCACCAATTTTTTTGTTTTTGTTTTCTGCATGAGATATCATCTCTTGGTTTAATAAAGTAAGATTCCTCAAAACCCCTCCCTTGGTAGAAAACCTTCTTTTTAATTTATATGAAAAAAAAAAGCTACAATTAGCAGCCCCCAAGCAATCAGCCATTAAAAATAAAACCTCAAAAACTGCTTCCCCCTTTAAATAAAGCAAACACCTCCATAAAACAGGAGTTGAAAGTAGATACAGAAATGCTTAGAGGAGATAATATAAAATAACAAGATACAGCAAAAAACAAAATGAAATGAAACATGAGGAGATACAGCTCAAGAAAGAAATGTAAGAGGCAAATAAAACCATAACAGAAAAAAAAAGCCACACTGGACACAGCACAAAAGACAATAGACAGTGCTGAAAATATACTGAGAGACACAGTGAACAATGCAAGCAAAAGAAATAGAAATCAACAAACAAACAAAAAATGTAAAAGGACTTCCAACATAAGCACAATCAGCATTTTCAAAGAAAACGAATGTGACTCAAAAATGTCCACATTCAATCCATTCTTTATTTTTCATTCAAGGACAGTAGCCCAGAGAAACACTGGAAGAAAGATACTGGGGAATATAGTTATTACAGTCCCTCCCTAGAGGATAAACTTTAGCCAAGCAGAAACTACAGCACAAAGCCTGGAGGTGAGCTTTGAATCCACTTAACTATAGAACTCAGATTAAAACAAAGGAGATTATGACTGCAGAACAGAATGTGAATGTTGTAAATCCTGACTATATGTATACATATATGTATTTTTTTTTAAACCTCTTTGCTTTTATTCATGATAAAAATCACTAAAGTAAACACTACCAGAGTAGTTAGGCAGTAATTCACAAACCTTATAAACATACCTCTTTTAGTTCTTGTCAAGCCCTCCGATTTAATGAATGAAACACCAGTGTTTCCCTCAAGTTATAAAGTGAAAGGATTCTTTGATGCCTTAATCCCCTAAGTCTGTCTTTTTGGATTGTTTTGGCTGTTTGGCTGGTGTGATTGTTAGGACTGGTTGGCTTGGCTTTGGGAAATGAAGGTGTGATGTGGGCAAGCACTTCTGAAAGTACTGCTTGATCTTCAGAGGTTTCTCTGGGAAGAATCTGGCAATCTAAGAATCGAAGACTATGAAGACTTCTTTCATCATTCAAACCATAGATGATTCTGGTTGGATCAGAAGTCTCCCGCTGTGGTTCCACTCTTACAGTGATCTTCATGTTATCAGCTTTCTTCTGGGTAACTGTGGCCTTGGGCAGGAACTCCATTTACGCTGGTCAATTAAGTCAAAGCTATTCAAGCGTCTCACACAGGGAGCGTCTGACCTTAGAAACTTCACATAATTTGCATCACTGACAGCCTCAGCAGCTGTTTTTCTTTTCCTTATTCTTGAAAATTATTTGTACCACTGAAACTGACATGTGTGGAAGTTAGACATCTCTGTTTCTCTAGCCTACTTCAGTTTACACTCAGAGGAAATTTTTTTCTCTCTTTTGGTGTCACAGCTTCATTTAATTCTTATCATGCATCATTTATTCTGGTGTAGGGATTGTGGTGCTATAAATAATAATACAAATGAGACTCTAAGCAGGGTGTGTTCAATTAACTAAAATGCCTTGTTTGGCTCTAGACTTGCCATGGTCTCTAAAGTGTTCTGATCACAATCCGAGGAGGTACAAGATTTCTGGGCATATGAATATGTTTATTTGTAGACTATATGGACATGTGCTACAATATTAATATGTTATGTTCATTGAAAAGCATAATACAGAAATTTCTAAAGAATTAAAGATAACTTTTTTTATTAATGGCAAATGACTTTTTGTCGTCACTAGAAATTATTAATATTTAACAAGAACAGTGTGATTTCACATACTTTATTATTTCTGAACATCTCATTATAACCCATTAAGCAATTTCGCATTCAGTTTGTTTTAATCCTTCGTCTTAATGGCTGTCAGAGAGACCAATAGGGCATTGTGACATGGAATCCCTCAGTTTTAAATTCCATCTTCCAATAATGAAAAGGCTTAAGGGGTTTGTTTTGTTTTTTAAAATTATTTTGTTGGTATTGCTAATTGAAATTCAGCTAATAAATATCTATCTCTCCCGACATCAACTAGTTGCTCTTAAAAACTTATTAAAGCTACTGAATTTTTATACTTTTTAAAATTGTGCTCTCAAACTGAAACCTTGTATAATTTTTTTCACCAGCTTAAGACATTCCATTTTCAACTTATTGAAAACATAGATATGAAGGGTTTTAATAGGTGACACACACCATTTTTAAAAATAGAATCACATTTCCAAATATCCATTTTCAAAAGTGCCCTTCCATATTCAAAAATGCATAGGTTTCTTCTGAGAAGCAGTTACTTTTTCACTCATTGTTAAAACACTGCTTCTACCTTGAACGGCTATATTTAAATGTATGTTTCAAAATGACACTTGTGGTATGAGGGGGCATCTCCTGAAACCATTTAACACTTAAAAGGTCAGCAAATTTGGACACTTGTCTTTTTGTAAAAGGAATATGAAAAAAATTCTTTGTTCTTTTGTTAAAAACTATCACCATGTGGTAGAAATACACTTTCATTACTCGTCTCATCACAAAGTATACACAAATATGCTACTATAAAGGACCTGCTGTTCTAGAATCAAGTAAGTAATACTGTCCTGTAACAGCATTTTGCCTGCATCTAGCTTGAACTCCTTTGCTCTTCAATGGCTTGTTCAATAATCTGCTTGCAAATGATGTGGCAAAGAAATCTCATATATGCCATTGTTAATGACAGTGATTACAGATCCTCATTTCAAATAACCTGCTTGATAATTTCTACTTAGCAGGGCTGGCTTCTGGTCAGATTTCATGAAACTACTTTTATCCAAATGAGACACCTGCTAGATGTCCCCCAATATCCATTTTCTCCTTCCTCCTCAGTATCAGAAACTCCATTTGAGCCCACATGACTGCCCAGAGCAAAGACTGCATTTTCCAGCCCCACTTATCCCTTGCAGCTACACATGGCCTTGGACTAAGCTTTGGTCACCGGGATGTAAGAACAAATAACAGATAGCCTTGAAAGAAGGGGCATATCTTCTGTTCCCTTTCCTCCTACCTAGCTGGAATTCGGGTGTGATGGCTGACACCTCAGCAGCCATTTTAAAGCAAGAGGAAAAAGCCAGGTGCTGAGGCAGCCAAAAAAACAAGAGGGGAGGAACCCGGGTCCTTCATGACTATGTTACCATCAAATCAGCCCTGGACTTTCTGTATTCATGTGGGAGAGAAGTGCACTGCTTTCTTTTTTAAGCTTTGTTGTTTTGGGTTTTCTGGCTCTCACTGCTGGACTAAACCCTAATTAATACACCTGGTAACAGCATTGATGCAGAACTCATGTTAGCAGTCAGAGAAGAGGCAGCTCTGCCACCTTCTCATGGCAGCGTGTGCTTGCACTAGTCACACTACCTTCAATCTGCAGTTTCCTAACAGAAACTGATTTTAAGCCACCTGCCTATTTTGTCAGGATTAGTTTATAAAGACAGCATAATGTAATCTCTAAATCTACTTTACCAGGTGTGCATGAACTACAACATGGGTCGATAACTCTGAAAGCAAACAAAGCAGGGGCCACCATTGATCAACCTAACTCTTCTCTCCAGACAACTCAGGAACCACAAGTAGCCTGTGTCTGATGAAAGACAGACCACAGGAGAACAGCAGCATCCACGTTAAATATTAATAGAGCTAGGTTTTCTGGTCAATACATAAACATACAAAGAAGTTGTACTTTCTTTCTGCTCCTTTCCCACCACTGCTAACAAGTGTTTTTTCCACCTTCCTGGCGTGCAAGCACTCCACTCACTTTAGAGACCACCGTCAAGGGTGTGGATGCACTAACAGCTAACTGTAAAATTCTCTCCTGGATCGTGACAATATGCTGTGAGATGAAAATGTTCACTAGTGAAAAATAAGCATAAACGAGTGTTCTCCATAAAACCAAAAGCTTGTAAGAGCAAATAGCATATCAGGGGGTGGGTATACATAAAAGCTTTTGGTGTCTTACCTGAATACCTCAAGAATAATCCTCTCCGGTAACTTGGGAGCCACCTGCCTAAACGCTTTTGTGAAATCTTCCAGAGTTAAATATCCACGATCTATTTGAAAACAGAATATGAAACATTCACTGACTTCTACAAACCCTATAAACTGCCATTTCAGCCATAATATTTGTGTGAGATTTTAATATGTACTAGGAGAAAAGCAGTCACTTAGAGCTGATTTTACATATAAGGTGATCTGAGATTGTCTTATTGGAAGAATTTAAGAATCCAGTAATACTCTCCCTCAGTACAGCCCCAGATGATCTCGAAGGTCTCTCCCAGCCCTATCATTGGTGGAGTCTCTGAGTCCCAGGGAAAAGACTGAGAGATAGACACTGCAGTAATGACATTGGGCTTCCAATCTTCATGAATTGCCAAAGCAATTTATTCTTAAAAATTCACTTTTTTTCTTGCTTGCTATTAAAATTATAACATATTAATATTTAGAAGGAAACCATCATAGCAGCCAAAATACAGAACTTGGACTCCACTTGTCTTTCGATCTTGTGTGTGATCTGTAGGGAGGGGTTCTGAAGCTACTCCTTAAGGCCACCCCAGTGTGGAAAAACGGTTTCTCCAATCGTATGTCAGTCACAGGAGTCAAAGGAAAAGGCCACATGGTCTCCTCACTTCTGTTGAGTAGCTCATCACCTATATCCCTGCATGGCCAACCCTTCTGCTGTCCCCGTTACAATGTAGGCAAATCATACATACAATTATATAATGTAGATACTGTCTTATCCATTGTAAATGTCAAGAGTTCAAGATTGTGATGGGAAAAAAACTTACACCAACATCTAAGGTAATAGCTAGTGAACAGAGTAAAATAATCTTCCAAGTATATGGATTATTTTATTTACTGAGTCTATGTTTCTGTTCACAGTTCCTTAACAGCAATTTTTTACATCGAAACACTTTAAAGATACTTACAGTGCCTGTCAAAAGCTGTGAAGATGTGTCTTATTTCATTCCAATATAGTTGAACTTCCTTCTTTTGCCTTACAATGTTTAAAAATCCCTCAAGTAATATCCCTAAAAGTTGGGGAGAAAAGAACCCAATTTACCAAAAATGACAGTCCTCCTCTTTAAGAAGAAAACAAAACATAAACAAAGTGATATGCATCATAAACAAATTTTACCTAAATTTTGGTGAACAGTATTTATTCCTAAAGATCACTGAAGTCAGAAAGATATTTTGCTAAAAGCTAATGATAGCAAAAAACGGTAGACACTGTCGGAGTTCACTGAGCTTTTCTAGGGCGTAAAGAAAAGGTGATCTCGAAAAAGTATGACACGCTTCCTTCTAACAGATCTGACGGACAGGCCCGAAACTGCTTATAAAACAAGGTCTCATGATTTTTCTTTCCTAATGCTTCTTGGATCTCTTTTTTTGCAGCCAGATGTCATTATGGCAGGGTTTTTTTTCCAGCTGGGAGATCAGGACGAAGAAGTAGTTTCTCAAAAGTCAATACAATTGCGCACCGCAGATAAAGGTGGAGAGAACATTCCATGAACAACAGAGCTGGCACTGTCCCCAGCCTCAGGGACACCCCATGACTGTTCTGCAGCCTTAGGCTCTGCTTCCTGTGATTCTCATAATAAAAGAGCCCAGCGTGATCATATGAGATTGGATGCTGTGCTTACAAAGTCTATTAAAATGAATTCTAATGTGATCTTTGTAGTAGGTTTAAAGAGCAGAGCCAAGAATTTAAACATTTTGGTGAACTGAGCCCTAAATATGTAAAAAGAGCAGTTCATTTTTTATGTCAAGCATTTCTATTAAAAAACGTATCACTGTTTTAAACATAGCCCCAAACCACACAATAACCACATGCTAATTTTTAAGAACCTGCACCCTTTTTCTTTTAATGAGGTATCCTGAGCTATATACCTTTGTACTGGAACCTAAAATAGTTTCAATGGTTTAAAAAAAAAATAGACAATAGTTTTCTTAATTTTCCACTATTTTCTTATCTGTAGTTAAAGATTCAGAAACTAAAAAAGTCAATCACTCTTTACAAGTTTAAATGATCATTTTACAGCTCTTTAGGATGCACTGTGTGCCAGGCACTGTGCTAAGCTCTGGAAGTAGAGGGGGAAAGAGAACACACATGATTTCAGTGCCAAGGGAGTTACTGGTCTAGTGAGGGAGACAGGGATTATGCAGCTTCAGTTAAAGATGTACACACTATTACAAACTGGGGCACGTGCAAGGAGGGGAAAGACAGTCACAACAATCCTCCTGTACAGGAGAGTCTGGTGAAGACAAGATCTCCTAGAGTAAGTAATATTTAAGCTAAAGCCTAAATGATGAGAAGATACCAACTGGCTGAAGGGTGGGAGGGAAGAGCACTCCAGGCAGTGGGAACAGCATGTGCCAAGGCCATGGGGTGTGTCGACTGAAAAAAAAAAGCACAATGTAAAAGTTGAGAATTATGTTTTATTCGGCTGATTCTCTGAGGACTTAAGCCCGGAAAGCAGCCTCTCACAGTTGGCTCTGAGAGACTGCTCTGAAGAGATAAGAGAGGAGCCAGGATATATAGGAGTTTTTGCAACAAAAAGCAGGTAGTTGGAACATGAAAGATTACTGTTTATTAAAGAAAACCAGACACCTCAAGTTAATGAATTTAGTGCTTTTTTATGTATGAAAAGATGCAAGAGTCTGGGCTCACTGAAATCATTAGCTAATTATCTTAGCTCTCTAGGGCCAGTGTGCTGTTTTTTCCCATCCTGAGTCCCCTCAGGGTACACAGTCTGGGTGTCTGCAGTGGGTGATGGCTCAATGGCCACAATATCCTTTGTTTACTGACTGATATGGCAAGTAACACTATTCATCCACATAGGATGTGGGAAAAATGAAGAAAGGCCACTGTGACTCCAGTGTAGTGAATGAGCGAATACAGGTCAGGGCTGGTTGGTAGGCAGGGGTTGGCAGGTAGGTGGGGGTTGGCAGGTAGGTGGGGGTTGGTAGGTAGGCCGGGGTTGGTAGGTAGGCAGGGAATGCATAGGCATTTGTGGGCCACAGGAAATAATTTGGTTTTTACTTCAGGTGCAATAGGAAGTCAATAAAAAGTTTGAACTGAGGAGTGATATTATCTGATTTAGATTCTGTAAAGATCTCTCTGGCTTTTGTCTTGAAAAAGGGACTAGGGAGAAAGTGAAATGTAAAAAAGGAGACCCATGAGGGTCCTTCTGGTAAGAGACCGGGTTGCTAGCGTGCTGGCCATGGGCAAAGACAGGAGCAGAAGGATCCAGACATACTGCAGAAGAGATGAAGGGTTAGACACGGTGCATGAAAAAGAAGGCAACTTCAAGAAAAGCCCCTAAGTTCTGGCTTGAGTGCTAGATGGTTTGGGGAGTCATTTAAAGAGATGAGAAAGACGAGGGGAAAGGTGATGGGGGTGCAGTGAGATCAAGAGTTACGATTTGGAGAGGTTAATTGATGCTTCGGAGACAACTACGAGCAAAAGTCAAGAAAGCAGCTGGATCAACTATACTTCAATAAAAAATGGAAATAAAAATAAGTTTTAAACATTAAAAATAAGAAGAGAGCAGCTGGATATACTCTAGGCAACAGGTGTATCTCCTCACACCTACCAGAGTGCTTGGCATGTGCTCAGTAAATATGTATTGCATGGAATTAGTGTCGGAGCATTTCCCCCACGGCAGTGAATATGTAGTGATGCAGCTCCACTCTTATCTCATCACCCTGGTGACTGGAGAACATACTGAAAGCTTCTAGCTGAGGTTAAAATTGAGGTCCAATTACACCTTGTTCTCACTGGATCAAATCTGTAACTTTAGTTTCATAACGCCAAAAGCTAATCAATTACACAGCATCTAGAATGGCTGAAATTCCTGAATCACATCTTCACTGATCCCGGCGTGTCCTTTGAGACCCTTCACGATCTTCCCAGTCTGCCTTTCTAGCCTCCCTAGCAAACATCCCCAGTGCCTCCCCAAGAGGACAGGCCTTTCACACCTCCTGCGGAGGCACATCAGCCTGGGCTGGGCAACGGGCTCCTTGCCCAGAAGGTGCTTTCTCCTTTCTCTTCTAGTGAATTTTTACATCTCCTTCCAGATGCAACCAGGGCACTACCTCTTCTTTGAAGATTCCCCTGGTTTCTCCCAGCTGAGTCCCTTTCCTGTGACCCAACAGCCCTCTGTTCATAACACAATCATAGACTCTACTGGGTTCTATGGTAATTATTTGGTCATCTGTCTGCCCGAGACACACTGAGGGAAAACACTGTCTATTGTCCAACTTTGTTCACAGTGGTGTTTAACACGATACCTTGCTTGTAGGAGGCACTTCTTACATGTTGCTGAATAAGTAAACAAAATAATAGAAGACTTCTAGTTTTCAGCAAAAAGCATTAAAATGTGTTTTAAATGCTCTTGTAACTCTGTAAACTAATGCCCCAAACTAGGTCACTTTTTATTCACATAGCCAGCAAAATAAATCATTTTAGAAACTCCAATTTCTTAATACATATGATATAGTAAAAAACAAACAAAATTCAGAGGAAAAGGAAATGCATGCATAATATTTGTTCTTCACTAATTGTATTTGATTTAGGGAAACAATAAGAAAAAAGCATTACTCCATGGTTCAGTGTGTGATTCAGATTTACAAGAAAAAAAAAGATACATGAGTGGTGATATCTTTTAAATCATATACTCAGAAAACTCATCAGTATTTAGAGCTGTAAAGTAGTCAGGTGTTCATTTCAAAATCTTGGGAGATAAAAACTAGATGTTCTTTAGTGTTTCCTAGGAGAGAATGTGTGGATTTCAATGTATGTTTATTGCCACTTACAAAGAAGGAACAATCTGATAACACAAATATATATGTAATCAAGTTCATTCATACTGTTTTCCCACAGGATTGTATACCTTATTTTTTAAAGCCAATATCAAACCACATAAACATAGCCCACTGACACATGCCCATCCCCATGCCCTTAACTTGTGATAAAATCAATGGCAACACATGCAAACGCATTCAACGCCAATGCAAGTCCCTTTTCTAAAAAGGATAGAGAAGCTTCCGTGCAGCTCAGCTCTCCTATTATGGTCGTATGATTACTTCCCAAAGCTTTTCAAAGCATAAGGGCTTGCTGTCCCTAAAGCTCTGTAACACAAACACATTAACTTAAGTTTTATATGTCTTGCTGCTCTTTAAGTGGCCTAGAAATAGAGTTCCTACCACGAGCTCCACCTGCTGTCACAATATTCAAACCTAAAATTACTTTACAAAGACTTCCCATAATTCTATTGGCGCCAGATTTCATACCCAATGAGAAATGCATTACCTATGTCTATCCCTGAGCAAAAGAGTATGTTCAGAACATTCTAATTTCAAATACAGGTTGGGTCTTCCACGTACACTGTCCCACTAATAACAGTTACCTAAACACACCTTGCTGCAGTTACACATTAGGATCCCAACAATAGGAACCACAGAGATCCATGTGTTTATCTGTGTTTATTATTAACCTGTCTACAGAAGAGGTTCAGAAATTGCCTGGGTAATTGAGTTCTGTCAATAGTTTTCAGACTTTTTTTTTTCTGTTTTTAGCTGTAGAAAAGGTTCTTCTTTATAAAACAGGAAAGCCCGATGTGTAGAGATGAAGGCAAAGCTATTCAGTTTGGAGTGAGGTGGGCTCCCCACCTTCCCCTCTCCAGCAGTGCACCTGGAAGTGTCCAGAACCGAGGATCATGCCTTAAAGACCACTGGGACCAATAATGTTTACAAATCCCTCCAGACTCTGCAACTGTGCATTTGCCATACCATTGGAAGAATTCCTTCTGTTTTATAAACTACCCTTGGCAAAAGGGATTCTTCATGTTTATAATGAATATATACATATATATATATTTCTTTCCAAACTTCTTAATATATATGATATCAATATATCATATAGAAAGAAGTGTTATCTTTTCTCCTTTTTTGTTTTTAAGCAGTTTCCTAGGAGGGTAATCATCTTTCACCACATGGGTGGATATATTCAAAAAGCCCAACAAAACTATGTAAATTTTTCCTTGAAAGTTTCATTATGTATATATATTTTTTGTGGCTCACAGTTCTAAGCTTCAGGGTCAGTGCGCAGAAAGAGAAATCCTCTTGAAAATGTGGTCATCCAGTTTCCGGCTATCACAGTGAGCTTAAATTAGAAACTGCAATAAACTGGGAGAGTGAAGGAGAAAATAATAAAAATGCCAAGTTATTTAGACTGGAAGTCTGGTCCTGGATTTAGTAGAAAAGGGAGGGTACACATTCATTTGGCCATATATTAATTTTTCCAGGGACTGAAAATGCCTAAAAATGAGAGCTTAAAAGGATTAAGCGACCTTTTAAAATGTATAATGCAAGCCTTTCCTACTTTGAGAAACAAAATTCAGATTATGACTTTTGGAGGCCATGCAGGAAAAATATGCCCACATGAAAAGACTGTAAGGACAGAAGGCGAAAGTGGCATCAACAATGTTGAGTTGTCACAGTAAGATGGGTAAGTAAATTCAGAGGACTAATATTTTCTTCCAGCTACACACACAAGAGTAGGGGAATGAAGAGAAAAGAATCTACCTTAATGGAAGAAATCAAGTTTTACTGTATCATTGGGAGGAAAATGAAGAGGAAGAGTAAAAACAGGTTATAGTAGAAGAGAGAAATCTGAACCAATAAAACCTTATTTCTATCAAACAAGGACAGGAATCGTAACCTTTTTACTAGGTACATCTCCTGCTCGTAAACCTTCAAAGGTTCCTCGGCGTTAATAGTGCAAAGTCCTGATACCGTATTCTGGAATTTAGAGCTTCATTAACTCCTTCTAGGCAAACTGGTCCTTAAACATCCTCCTTCTGAAACTCAGCTACCATCAGGGCCACGGACTCTGATGAACACAGCTCGTTTATAGGTATGCACTGTCCGTCCTGCTGGTGTGGGAGGTAAACCTATTCCAAGGAGGGCGGATTCTGTTTCCGTTAAGACTCGGTATTAACAGAATACTAACAGAAGGACTGCTGATAGCTTTGGGTATGCAAATCTGAGCGGCGTGCGGGGAAGACTGTAAAATGAGGTGCAGGGATCAGAGAGAAGAGATTTTTAGCCACTGGGGGTGGACACTTGGGGAAAGTGGGCCTGTGGGAGAAACTCCACGGGGTAGAATGCAGAAACTCTACAGAGGAGAAAATGCAAACCCGGCCTTTTCCAGTGCTGGCTGTGGAGAGGAAGTGACAAAGCCCCTTCTCTGCCCTGTTAAGAAACGTATCAGCAAAGTGTACAGGACGGAACATGGGACGTCGGTGAGGGCACGTATGTGCGGGTAAGTCCGGGTCCACGCCGAGTTCTACATCCACACGGCCCGGCACCTGCGAAGCATGGAGGGCAAGCTCGCAGCCAGCATCCACTTTTGTCCACTTAACTAACTTTATCCCCTTTGCTTCTCCCCTTTTCAAAACTCACCAGCCTTCCACATCCGGCTCCGGCCCACACCTCGGGCAGGAGGCATCACTCTTCTAAACTCTTAGAGGTCTTTTTGTCCCTAGTATTCCTGTGAAGTCTGATGGTAACAGAAGTGACTATTTCTTTCATCCTATCACATATTACTTTAAAAAACAAATTTTTTTTTTAAATTTTTTTGGGGGGAGTAGGTTTATTTATTCATTTATTTAGATGGAGGCACTGGGGATTGAACCCAGGACCTCGTGCATGCCAAGCATGCACTCCACCACTGAGCTATAGCCTCCCCCCTCACATACTACATTTAAGAACCATCTTTAGGTCCGTGTCGGTGTCTCCTAGTTCTTTACTACCCCGCCAGTGAAACTTACTTAGCATCTTTAAACGGGGAATTAAATACATTAATTTAGTTGTGAATATCTGTGAGTGATACCACAAAATGGTCTTATGACTTTAAGATAAGGTAAGCATAATGTGTACTCGTTTCCCGGTTTTAGAAAAGAACTAAGAGGTCCATTGAAATCCGAAGTCAAAGAAAACCTTGCTATTCTGCAGGCCTCAGTTCTTCAGGTAGGACCCCAAGATAATAAAATATATGCAAAACAAAGACAAAAAATGTGTTTACAATAGAACTTAAAAGACTAGAAAATGGACATTTAAGTTTAAATTTAGAAAAAGCATACTTTTAATAGTCGACTCTCTGGCTCAAAACAACTCAGACAAGATAGCAATAAATAAAAGGATACAAGCCAACTGGCCATTAACCTCATCGTCCACAAATTACTTTTCAGTTAAACTGACCCTGGATAGCATGACTGAGTCAGAGTCCATAATCATCATTACGATGAATCACTCTCTAATTTTCCCACTGTTTAAATTTGAAAGTTAAAAGTAAGCTTCTTGGAAGGCTTTTTTTTCTTTTAAGTATTAAAGTAAAATATGTTCAACTGTTTTGAAAGGACAACAATATAATAAAACAGAAAAGAAAAAAAAAGTGCATGATCTAATCATCCAGTAGAAACAAACTTCTGATGTAGTTTGCTGTGGTTTTCTCCTTAGGCACATTTTATATGGATCTGGGGTAAACACACAGACAGCCGTGGGAGGATTCAGTGGGGCCAGGTGCGTGCAGTGCTGCACGGCCTTGGGCACGGTAAGCAAAAGGCCCACAAATCTTAGCTGCTGTTATTCACATAAAATGCTCTACAGTTTACCCCATAATGAAGTCAAATCATCTGAGCTCCACTTGGTCTTGCCCTTCATACAAGTGCCCAGACACGTTTGGCATGAAACCATTGGCCTATACGTAAGAAAATTCAAGAAACAGCCTTACAGAATTCACTGCTGTATTTACTGAACAGTTTGAGGAATCCATGTCCACCCATCAGTCTCTCCTGCATGTGACATCGTGAGAGAAATATGCCACCTCAGGGAAAACTACATCTCTCTAGAAGAGGAGTTTCTGTAGTGTGGATGCTGATCGCCGGACTTGGTTATGATTCCCTGTTTGCTCTGGACACCTGGTAGCTTAGAACCAAATTTGACATTAACCTCTAGCAACTGCACAGAACCTTGTGACTTGTCTTTTGAGTACTGACCCATTCCTGACTTCAACTCATTCAGTAAGTTCCCAGGACAATGAAGACTGGCCTCAACTCTGTCGCAATGACCAATATGAACCATGGCACATCAAGGGAAGGGTTTATCAGATGGCTGAAAGGGTAAGTTTGAGATTAGACTCCCCTGGTCTGCTACTCCCTAGCTAGCGGTGCCACCCTGGGCAGATTGTTTACTCTCTAAGCTTCAGGATTTTTTTTTAACTTATAAAATGGAATAATCCTAATATAAAGTTGTATTAAATTTAACAATCCATGCATAATACTCAGAGCTTGAATGGTAAACACTCAAGAAGTCAAAGCTATAAATATTACCTTTAATAACAATAAATAACACCTGTAAAAGTGCTCTGTAAACAAAGAACCATCGAATTCCAGGATTAAGGTCTTTTTTAATTTCTCTCTGGAGCCCGGTTTCTTCATTTTAAAAAAGGGAATATATGACCGTTTTCTAGGTTCTTCTAGTTGCAAATTTCTTTCATATTCTATACTTAGAGAAGATATGAAATGCAACACAGAGAACAGAGTTGTAATGAAATAATCCCTCTAAAACTAGGTAGCAATAGTCTGTATTGAAATCAACCCCAACACTGATTTGCTGCTTCCTTAAACAAGGGCTTGATTTTTTTTTCTCCCATTAATTCCTTGTTCCTAGTGCCTAAATTGTTTTTGCTGATACTCACTTGCTTGCTAGGTTATAGGCATTAAAAATGTCATTAGCACCTTTTTTGCTGTTCATTCTGGCTGCCCTCAAATTCTCCCAGTGTGACTTTCTTTCTCTCCTGTCTAGTGGCTTTGACTTAACTTTCCACTCTTCTTAATTTTCACAAGGAACCCCCATGGAAACAACCTACGTTTTAGAGAGACCAGAAGCTCTTGGGAAGTATGGTCTGGGCATCCAGGTTTAGGTCCTGGGGGAATGTGAGGACCTTGCCCAGTCAGGGTCAGTGCAGGATGTGAGTCTGGACCTTCCCCCAAGAAGCCAGGCAGCAACTGGGCCCTGCATGGAGGGCTATTTGGGGGGCATGCTGGAGACCGGGCACTACCTTGTCTGGATGTAAAAAGAGCTTCAATGGGAGAATTCCCAAGTCACAGCTACCCAGAAGAACTTTGGAAAGTTGATTACTCGTATAAATAGCTCCCAGAAAACCAAGGCCAACATTTCAGTTCTCCTTCAAGATCAAAACATTAAGGAGAGATAATACATTTGGTAAACAATTAATCTGTGCATACATTCCCTTCCTGTTAGAGAAAAAATAACATGTAAATGTGACTCATGTCACTGAAAGGGAGACAAGAAGGAGTTGATGGTCCGAAATTGGTTCAGTGTTGAACAGTTCTAATGAAAAAAAAATTACGTTAGCAGCGTTCAGAGTTCAGCAGTGACTTTTTGCTAGGATGGCCATTTTACTCTTTCTCTTGGATGTCTGTATCCCCTTGAAGGGGACATGAATTGAAGCTGGTTGGAAAGTTAGGACCCTGGTTATAAGTCTGCTCCTTTAGTCATGAAGAAAGTGACGCTTTGAGAAGGTTAATTTGCCATTGATATCAGGACCACAGGAGGAAGGGGGAAGCCTGGAAGCTTGTAGACTAAAGAGAGCCCTTTCACAGTAATTTTGGAGCAAAGTGCTAAGCACCTACACTCCAATCTCATTCCTCCAACCCGATCTTCCCCAGAATTTCTCAGATGACTAATATACTTTGTAACCTTTTGAAATATACTTAAAAATTAATCATTAGGGAAAGAGGCTATGGCAGGAAGCACCTTAATGATCTGCTGGAGAAGTGGATGCAAGAGTAGCTATAATATCCCTGATACTAAATGCAAGGAAACACCGTCAGGAGCAGGTCCGGGAGCAGATCATCAAAGGCGGAAAGGCCTCCTAGGAAAGACTGTTTTCAGTATCAAAAAGTTCTAGTTCTGAAGCAATCCTCCGGCCATAATGAATTTCAGAAAATGTTGCATAATAAGGCAGACTTCATTATACACAAGAGAACTCAGGTGTGGGAGAGACCAGGTGGAGGTGGTGAATATGGGGGAACTCTTGTCCAGAACGTAAAGCTTTCATGTACATCAGAACAAATATCAAAAGGAAGCTCTATGACTGAAAAAATGTGAGTCCAAATTCAAGAATTAGAGAACTCAGAAAGGAGAGGGAATGTTCGTGGAATTTACAGAACAGCTCCAGCCACAAGTCAACCCTCTCTCAAACATCACGAGAAAAGAAAAGACAGCGGAGGAGACTAACAATGGCACACCTGGAAGACCCTTTGGCCACAGACCAGTCCTCACTTTATATCAGAGCACACGCACCCAAGAGAAACCTTTAGAATGTAACGAAGATGGGAAAACCTTCCACCAGAATTTACCCTTCAACGTACAACAAATTACCCATGTAGGAGAGAAACCATATGAAAGTAACACAGGTAGGGGAAACCTTTTTATGGAGTCATATCTACTAAATGTGAGATAATACATGGGGGGGGCATTAAGGATAGTGAATGGGAGGAGGATTTGTTGGAAGGCAAACTTTACATCAGAGAACTCACTATACCTGTAAGGAACATGGGAACCCTTTCTTCCAGAATAACACCTGTCTGTACATCAGAGAACTGGTTAAGGAAAGAAAAACTTCCTTGTGAAGTCAAATCCCTAATGCAGAATCAAAGGACATGCATAAGGGAGAAAATCTATGAGAATAATGAATGTGAGGGTGCCTTTGGCAACTACATGTATTTATGTAGAAACACTACAGAAATAAAATGAGTAGTGGAAGATCTTCATCCAGACAGAATCACTCACTGACTCTCAGGAAACTCCTAAGGGAGAGAAACCCTACCAATGCGGGAAAAAAAAAAAGGGGGAAATCCTTCTGCCAGAAGACAGAAATCTTTCTAGATTGAAATACTCACATAGAAACCCAAAGGAAAAGTGTAGGGAAGGCTTCCCCAAGAAGTCACAACCTAATTAAATACAAAGAAACAATATTTGAATATTTTGCAAGTATGAACATTTTTAATCAGAAATTTAAAATCTGTGGTTTTAAAATTCCATCAAATTAGGGAGTATGTCAAAAACACCTTCCCCTAGCAATAATATTGTTCAAAAAGTCATGTTTCATAGGTGACACCAAACCTTGTATCCAAAAAACAATCCAGTAAACTCTTTCGTAAGCCCAAAATTTATAAATAAAAAGATTTTTAAAAAGAAAGAAAAAGTCAAACTGGGCAAAAGGACCCAGGAGCCAGCTGGAGGAGGCTCTCAGTGGCCAAATCTGGGACAAGTTGAGCACCAAATAATTAAGTAATGAATTATAAATCATTAAAAAACATACAAATTCATGTGTCCATACAGATAATAGAGACAGACTGATCAATCAAGAAAAAGGGAAGGCTCTTGCTTATAGTAAAAACACCAAGGGCTAACTGAAAGAGGCACTTGGATTATAAAATCATTACTTTGTAATCATTATGGCAAAAACTGGATCAGACAAGTATCACAAATGCAGACCAAATCTAGGGGAAAATTTTGATGAAAAGCAGACTATTTGCAATGTCTTAAATGTGTCTCTCCACAGACTGCTGATCAGTTGCAAAAGAAGAAAATATAAAGAGAACTAATACAATGGAGAAACTGGACAACATCTTGACCGGTGATAAAAATTAACATCATCTATGAGAGACAGACATGTGTGCCTACAGATGTGGCACCCTGAGAGGGACATGTCACCTGAGCAGGATTCTGGCGAGAACGCTTAACCTTCACCTAATTACAGAGAAGCATCAAACACACGATGAGGGCTGTTCTCAAAACACAAAACAGTAAGGGCTGGGCTACTTCTTCAAAAATATCAATGCTATAAAAAGAAAAAAAAAAAAAGCCTGCAGAAATGTCCCAGATTAAAGAAGGGTAAAGAGACGTGATGCCAAGGACTAATTCCTGTATGACATGGAAGATGCTATTAAGGACATAATCAGATGAAGTGACAACACTGGGATATAGACGGTAAAGTACATCAAAAACAAGTAACAATATAAACTTAGGATAAGCGTGCGGTGGTTTGGACGGCTCAGTGAGAGGAGGGGGTAGAGGTAGGAAGTGCAGACGACAAGGTAAACAGGGTAATAAATGAGCAATTAAGTGAATCTGGCTAAAGGGTGTATGGCTCTTCTCTGTTCTACTTTTATTTTGCAACTTTTCATAAGCTGTAAATTGTTTCTCCCCAAAAAGTAATGTTTAAAAAGCCAATCCAGCATGCTCTGGGCCAGATCTCCTCAAACAATAGGTATTCATCTCCCTTCTCTCTCACCTGCCTCTTCCCTCTTCCCTCTTCCCTAGATCATTCTTGCCAAGCTCAGAAACCTCTTCTTCATGCTCAAAAAGAAAAAAAGCAAACAGGGTTCCTGATCCACAGCCACTCTGGACCTGCTGAAAGTCTTATCCACTCACATTGTCACTTTCTCACTTTCCGTTTATCTTCAAGCCGCTTGGGCCTGACCTCCGCTCTCACCATGTGCTGACACTGCTCTTGCTAAAGTCACCCAACACCCCAGCTTGCCAGATCCATGGATCCTCTTCAGATCTTTCACTTCTTGACCTTTCAACACCGTTCCATAGTGCTGACCACACCCCTTCCTTGCAGTATCCACTCCTCTTAGCTTATGATCAAACGCTCTTGATTTTCCTCCTGCCCCTCTGCCCCTCCTGAGTCGCCTTTGCCATTTCCTCATCCACCTGACCTTTAATGATTACTGTTCCTGCGAGTCTCAGTCTACACTCCCTCTCAGGTGGTCTTATCCACCCTCATGGCTTCAAAACCATCCACATGCTGATGAAAGTTCTGCAGCCCAGAGCTTTCCTCTGAGTGTCACAGTCATACAGCCCAACTGCCTTGACATCATTGACCGAAACTTCTCAAACTTAACATATTCAAGATTGAACTCTTGCTCTTCCGGAACCCTCAATCTTCTCCCCACCATCTTCCCATTCCTGTAAGTGCCACTTCTGTTCACCCAACTGTTCAAGTCAGAAAACCCAGATCACCGTGGTTTGGTGACATTATAAGCAACATTTTTTCTTTGTGCTTGTCAACGGTTTAAAATTTTCCCACAACAATCATATACTTATGAGTATATTAATTAATCAAAATTAAAAGAACCAAACCTCTTTCTTCTGGGTAATGAGAAACAAAACAAAGATTTGCTTAAACATAATGCTTTATAGTCTCTATATTTGTTCTCAGTTTTAGTTTTACAGGTGTCTGAATAAAAGTATTAAAAATTAACTTTCTATTACCGGAAGTGTTTGGATCTACTGAAGACATCACAGAATCAGCTTCTATCTAGAAGACAAGAAAGAACAGGATACATAATCTCATCAAATGTTTTCACAGTGCAAATTCTTAATTCCTGGTGTGTGGGGAAGCGATGTATTTTATGAGAAATTAACTTTGTTGAATCTAGCGAAAAAGTAACAGTCACAGGACAGGTATAATCTTCATTTCACTCTTCTGTCTATAAGGTAACAGACGCTAAATTGCTACAGACTCTAATGGCCCTCCAATCTTTATTCCACTGACCAAAACAGTTTAACCATGTGAAATCAACTCAGCTGTCACATATATGCATAACCTAAAAGACAAACTTTCTGTTTTATACAAATACAGGCAATTGTTACAATGGGCTCTATGACTTTATTAAAAATTTTTTCCTGCCCGTAATAGTAACATGATGTAGCAAACATGAAAAATATTTTTGAAGTATGAAGAAAAACATTTTAAAAACCAACTGTCCTGTGAAAAACCATTGTTAATGTTTTGGCCTGGTACGGCTTTTTTTTTTTCTCCTATGCATTTTTTAAACATATTTGAGAACACACTGTATATTAAGTTTGGGACTGGCCTTTACTACATATTAAAACATTAGCATTTTCCCACATTGTAACAAGAGCTTTATAAACGTCATGGAATTAGAACCTTGGCAATATCTGACATAGTTCCCCTACCTTGGATTCCAGGTTCCTCCTGTTCCTCCCAAGTAACCACTTCCTGGCACCTCTTCCTCATGGTACCCCTGCCCCCGATGCTCTACCCTCAGTCTGCTGACTCCCACACTCTGTACACTCTTCTTGGGCAATGCCATCCAGTCTCATGTTTCGACCTACCACCTGTAGGGAGTCTCAAATCCATCCCCAGCCCTCATCTCTCCACCCAATTTCAGATTCCTCCATCCAAGGGAGGTAGCACAATCTGAGAGCAAATCTTTACCACCATAACCTCAACATCCAGCACAGTATTTAAAAAGTGAAAGCACTTGGAGTGTTCACAGCTTCCTCAAACTTAATATGCCCCAATCTGAACTCACTGACTTTCCCCCAAACCTGCTCCTTCTGAATTTTCTTACTTGGTGGAATCAACATCCCTTTAGTCCTGTGGTCACATCACTCTGACATGGCCACCACACCCAATCGATCACCAAGGCATAACTGCTCCCACCACCACAGAATGCTTCCAGATACTTCATATCAGAAGGTTCTATCTCTGCTGGTCTAAATGATGCCCAGACTCCTTTACAGTTACCACTGGAATTAAACTCTCCTCCTTGTCCTCTTCATTTTCTGTTTTTAGTCTCTTCTCTTAAAATTTGTTAGAGTTTTTTGTAAGTCTTTCTACACTAAACTGTGAACTGCTTCAAAGTAGGGTCTATGTCTTATTCATCTTTATATCTCTTTATAGCAAATGTTCCTTTTATTAAATGGGACCACTTAATAAATTTCATTCTGAAAACATCTGCATGAATGGAGAAGTGATTTATAATATAAGTGCTTTCAGTAAATATTTCACTTGCTCAAAAGCAATATTTAAAAATAAAATCCCAAACCTCAACCAGGTATAAAAGCAAAAAGCTGTTAAACTTTGCAGAGGGAATACATTAAGTGTCACTTAATAAAAGTTCACGGTACAAATGATTGTTAATTGCACCGGTGATTTGTTGTATCAGTACTTTACTGTTTAGTGATCTGCAGTCAATAAGCACTTCATTTGATTAAAAAATAAAATCGAAAACCTCAACCAAAAGGGAAAATCTGTTAAATTTGATGGAGTGTATGTATGTTACCATATCACTGTACTTCTCATTAAATTCCTCACTACTGTTCTAAAATTAAAACCAAGTAAGTAGATCCAAGGGTGATGAAGGCAGAATGAGACCAGATATATTTCCAGCTGAACCTGAATTAAATTCAGTGCTTCAAAGGCTGAGTCATTAGCTGACCTGCTTTGGAATTCCAGCTGCAATGATTGCGGGTTAACAGAAGAGCTGCAATTTCTGGGAGCCAGCCCCGACTACTTCTCCGAGCTCCATAATCAGCATCTCAGTAACTAAGCATCCCCTAGCAGTTGAACCACTCTGAACCTACCTGGGCTGTTCATGGGACATATTATATCAACAGAACCTATTAACAGTGAAGTTGTCATGCACTTAAGCATAATGGGGCATCACATGGTCCCTGGCTTCTGCAGGGCTTCCAATCTCACAGGTAGAGCCCACTCATGAGAAACAGCTGGGCCATAGTGATTCCCAAGCCTTTTGGTCTAATGAGGGTAGAAGGGAGGGCACTCCAGGCAGAGCCCTGACTGCTCCCTCTGTTTGATGCCTGCAGTTGAATTTCTTAAACCTGGACGAGGTCTTGCCTCTAATTCCAGTTCAGCAGCTTAGCACGAGGAATCCATCACTAGAATGGATGTAATAGACAAGAGGAGCAGCAGAGTGGGGGACAGGAAATCTGTCCTACTGAAGTGGGAAGTTCACTGAAGTTCAGCTCAACTCTCCTCAATTAGTGCAACCTTTCCTGGAGAGCAATAATGCCCAACAAGATTTCAAACGTACTTAGCACTTGTACTTCTAGGAATTTATTCCACAGATGCACATCCACAAGTAGAGACATAGCTATAAAAGAAGGCTCACTGCAGCAGTATTTGTAGGAATGAAAAATAATGGAAACAATCAAGATGACCAAAGCAAGAAAACTAGCTAAAGAGAATACTGGGAAACTATTTCTTTTTAATGTTACGGTGTGTGCTTTCATATTCATCGATTACTAAGTAAAATAAGCAGCTTAAAATAAAATAGGCATACTATGCTGCCACTCATGTTTTCAGCAGAATGCTAGGCGTGTTTGTCATGCATAGGAAACTTTGGAATGATACACAAGAAACTGTTAATAATGGTAAGTCCTGAGAAGTGGGACCCTTTGGTAGGGAGGTAGGGGATTTTACATCCAACTTTATACTTTTCTGGACTGTTTTAATTTTGACTATGTAAATGCATTATTTTTATAATTTAAATGGAGTGATTTTTTTTTTTTAATTTAAGGGGGAAAAAAAATCCCTGCATGTCACTTCCTCTGTGAATTCTTCCTGGTACCAATATCCCCCTCCCAGTCTTCCTTCTTGAAACCTTGCTAGCATCTCATAATTATAATTATTACAGCTTGGTTGTGACTTAGTCTTGGTGGATTCTAATTCATCCCTGAGGGTTGGGTTCTTAAGAATCAAGTAAAATTCAGCACTGGACATCTCTGAAATTGCTCAAAAGGCACTGGTTTGCTTCATAAACATCCTAAGCTAGCCCTCTGCACTTAGAATCCATCCACTATTGTGTTGTCTGCTCCATCCCCAAAGACACAAAAAAAGCTCTACCTTGGAGGGCTTGTACCCAAACAGCATTACAACAGCAACTTTAAAGTCCTCTCTGCTTAGATAGCCTTTGTTATCTTCATCGCACGCTTTAAATACCTAAAGAACATTAAATAGCTTTAGTTAATATGACAGAAGCCGTTTGTCCTATTATTTTTATTACTAACTCATATTTAGTTAAGAGGTCTCACATCTAACACCCAGCCTAACAGTAGTAACCCAGCTCGGAAGTGGAATTTCACTATCTTAATTTTAATTCTCAAGAAATCTTAAAGAATTGCTAACATTTACTCCCCCAAAAGTGCAAAGGACTTAATCGCACGGTTAATTCCTTTAAAACACTGGGATAAATTCTACCCAATATTCAGTCCTAGAATTAGGAAGGTGAGGCAAAGGCGGCGGCTTTGAAAGGCGGGAGGAGAGATGAAGGTTATTATAAACACACTGTGTCGCGGAGAAAAGAGAAGGAACTTGGAAGTAGCCAGAACACTAAACAGGGATGCAGAAGCCTTGAAGCCCTAGTAGGCTAGGACATTAACCATGACACTCTGGAAGGACAGTCCAGTCTTTATCTGTGCGAGTGAGAGCCCTGGGTGAAGTTAAAGCTTAGCTCTCTGGACACTTACTTCAACCCACTTCTTGTGTTCTGAGGGGCTGACTTCCCACATCTGTGGCCGGGCCCCAGCCTGGGAGAAGAACATAGCGACCGCCACACCCGAGTCGGGACAGCTGAACCCGGGACCTCCACAGCCAGAGCCTGGCTCGCAAACCACGGCGGGCCAACCCCAACACAGTTCAGGAAGTCAAACTCGGCCGAACACCTCCAACGTCGCCTCCCATTGGACGGCCTGCGAGCACTGGCGTTGATTCCGCAGTTCTATTGGTCAGAAGCTTTGTTTAATAACGTTTCCTTGGAACAGCCTACGGCCGAGAGGCTCACAGACCCGCCCCCAGACTTGGCTCCGCCCCTCTCGTCTCCTTAACTCCTGGCGCGCGGCTAGGGATCCAACTCATCCAGGTACTGTTTCAACGTGTCCTGCAAGATTCCTTTCATTTTCTGACCCCACACCTTGCAATAAATTACTTTTGATAATTTTGATGTATGGCACTCTGCTAAACAATACAGGAGACATAGAAAGAGTGTGAACAAAGCATAAAAGGAACCAATCAAAACAAGTTAAGTCCAGGATTCACGTACAGATCAACGAGTCACTGGGATCGAGCCCTCCAGGGTAGTTACTGTCTGTTGTCCTCCTGGTAACTTTTAGCACCAAGTACGGCGCCTGCCACAAAGCAAGCGTTCAGTAAACGAACCAAGTGAGCCCTCAGGACGTTTACACCAAGTTATTTCATTCAGTCCTCTGGAAGAGGCGCCTAGTTTGAAGGAAGCTCCGAGAATAAATAGAAATAGCATTGAGCCCAAATTCCGCAGCAAACATTCTTAGTAAAGGCAAGGAATATGACGAGGGCTCCATTTTGCAAAGGAGTTTATCTCAGTCCCCTCTCTTCTGGCAATTCAGTAAGATTAAAAAAGCAAAACGCACACAGAGGCACGCACACCTGTTTCAACGAAAAAAACAAAAACAAAACAAAACAAAAAAAAAAACAGGCATTCGAGGTGGATTCTGAGGGAGCTCATTTAGCCTTCTATTTTACAGCAGGTTTTACAGCCCGCTTCTCCCGGGATACTGGTCTCAGCCGTCAGCTTCCTCGAACCTCTCAGCTGATCCTCTTTGCCTTTAAAATACAACCCCCATCCCCACCATATCTCAAGCTGGGGGACTCTGAAGCTGTCTATAAAAATCCCTGCAAAGGTGATAAGTTTTGCTAATTAAGGGAGAAGTGAGGGAACACTTCTTTTTCTCTTTCCAGGTTTCCTCTCCTACCCTTCCTAGGGGACCCTTCTGCATCCCCTCAGGATCCGGCGGGCTTTAGGGCCCAGCGGCGGGCGTCCCGGAAGGGGAAGGGGCAGGGCCTAGAGGTGCGAGCCGCGGGCCGGAGAGTTTGAACTGCGCGCAGGCGCAAGCAGCGGCGGAAAAACGGGATCCCAGGCGGCTCTGCACTCGGGGGGCTGCAGGTGCGTGTTTAGAGGCTGCGGGCTCTGGGGCCTGGGGTGCGCGCTAGGCGGATGCGGGAGCCCGGCCTGCGATTCTGCTCTTTCCGGCGTGGTGCGCGGGCCGATAGGGTCCCGCGAATTCTTGAGTTCCTGGCGGGGCTGGAGGCGGACCCTAGGGAAGCGGAGCATCTTGTAAAGGCACTGGGTAGGGTCCCCTCCCGGGCCTCGGCTTCCTCCGGCAATAGTACCTGTTTGGCGGGAGCAGCTGGTGCTCTAGAGACCGGAGTCCTGCCGGAGGGATCCCTTATTCTTATTCTGGGTTCTCTGTAGTAAAAGGGTGGTTACGGCAGTGATAGCCAGCATGTTGGGCTCTTACTCTGTGCCAGGCATTTAACCTTTCTGTGTTCGGTTTCTCCATTAATGAAACAGTTGTGGTGAGCGTGAAATGAGTGTATACCCGGTAAAGCGCTTCGAATTGTGTCTGGCCCGAGTTAACCGCTCAGAAAAGTTACCAGCTGTCCTTACTTCCTCAACGTACCGCAAATCAGCCCTCCTCGCTCCATCCCCACCGCTTTCAACAGCTTCCCGAGTCCCTGCAGGAGGCTCCTCACGTATACTTTTGTCTCCCTCCAAGCCATTCTCCACACAGTTGTAACTAACGTAGTATTTTTAAAAATGTAAATCGGACCAAGGTACCCCTCTGCTTATTAAAGCCCTTCATTGGGGCCCTACTGTTCTTTAAATAAAATCTAGGATCTTTAACTTACTTTTCCTCCTCCACACCCCCTTCATCCTGGACCACCAACCTGTCCTCCTTACCCAAGCCCATCTGTTTCTTAGATTTACTACAACCGTGTTCTCACCTCCTGGCCTTTGCTGGCCGGTTCCCTCAGTTGGAATGCTCTTGTTTCCCTCCCCCACTTTTATTTGGCGGGTCCCTTTTCATCCTCCAGAGCTTTCTTAAATGTTATTCAGAATATTCTGTTGTAAGGGCATCCCTGTTACGCTCTCATACCTGTAAAATGAGAGTATCTGTAAAGTGAATATCTGTAAAGATACCTTGGGTTTTTTTTATGTTGTTGTTTTTATTTTTGTTTGGGTCAGTCTGTTTCTTTCCCCCAAAATATAAGCTTTTCTAGGGCAGATACTATTTCTATATTAACTTCTTATTCCCCGTGCTTGGCACATAGTGGCAGCTCAGTAAATATTCGTTGAATGAACCAACTCTGGGAGGTAGACATGATACCCATTTTGCAGAGAAGGAAACTGAGGCTCAGTAATTAAGTAACCTGCTCAAATGCACATTTGCCACCTAGTAATGACTGGACTTGAAAGTGGGGTCGATGTGTGCCCACTACTGACCACACCTGGCCTCAGTTGAGCTTGACTCCCATGCCCTCCCAATGGTATGCAAGTTCTATAACGAGGAGCAGCTGTGTCTGGATGATAGGGGGAGAGGAGAGGCTAGCAGCTTAAAGAGGAATTTGCATCCACAATTTTTTTTCAGTCCCACATAGAAGCTCTAATTTTATGAGTTGGCATTTGGTGGGAGAACTTCTTTAGATTTTTATCCTCGGCATTGTAGCTTAATGCGGGTTTGCTAAATTTTCAGTAATGTGGTTAGTTGCCTGCTCCTCAGTTTTGTCTTACTCTCAAGTTCTATACTATTTGCTTAATATTTTTATTTGAGTCCACTTGCACATAAACACTGTCTTTAAGAAGTAAATTTTAGTTACTATAAATATAACGGAGCCATAAGATACCTTCTGTACCTATTAAACAAAAGCAATACTTACGGATGCCTGTGGAAGGGCATGAAGTCCGTTATTTGTTCAAAAGCAAGGTTAGAGGCATTTCTACAAAAAACCTTCTCCTTGATTAAACAGGCTATTGGATTGGAATGGAAAAGGAAGGTGCTTTCATATTAATCATGTTAATGTCAAGTTCTGGTCATCTCTTTGGGAAACACTGCTCTTCGCTGACTCAGTTGAATGTCAGGTCTTGGAATCAGCCCACCTGTGTTGTAATTCTAATTCTGTGTCACTGCTTACCCAGAGTATGATATTAGACCTGTGCTGGGCCAGGGGAAGGCAAACCGTAAACAGATGATTGAAGGAAAATAGTTGGGTTCTATCCTCGTAAAGCTCCGTGCGATTACAAAGGAGTGCTGGGAACATGGGCCTGTGTGAGAGGTGTTGACTGAAAAAGAAAAATGCACAACCTAAAAGTTGGGAATTATGTTTTATTCCACAGACTTTATGAGGACTTCAGGCCCTGGAGACAGCCTCTTGGATCGCTCTAAGACTGCTCTGAAGAGGTAGGGGAGGAGCCAGGATATATAGGAGTTTTTGCAACAAAGTTGGAACATCAAATGATTACTGTTAAAAAAAACCAGACATCTCAAGTGAAGGACTTGAGTGCTTTTCTATGTATGGGAAGATGCAAGAGTCTGGGCTCATCGAAATCATTCCTTTGATGTACACCCTAGCTCTCTAGGGCCAGTGTCCTGGGCTTCCCCATCCTGAGTCTCCTCAGGGGCACCTCTAGGGGAGGCTGCAGTGGCTGATGGCTTGATGGGGTCATCCTGTTTCCATCCCAAGTTCCCTGAGGGCTCACCTTCAGGGCGGCTACAGTGTGAAGGCTTGATAGCTGCAACATTTTTGTTTACTAATATGGCAGGCAGTATTTTTCATTCACAGAGAGAAATAAAATTCTGATCCTGGGACCAGATCCAGTTCCCCAAAGTAGAAGTCAGTTCCTGATTGATCCCGGCACTTACCAACAGCTCCTCCTGGACAGGCTAAGCACCGTGATTGCATAAAGAGGTTGGTAACCTGCTAGATTTCATGATTTGGTATGATTTTTTATTACAGTATTCCAAAGAGTTTTTGCCTTTAATTGTTAAGTAACTCTCAAGTTTTGTAACTCTCAATGTTTTGTAGTGTGGGCAGCTCCAAACCTTAGACCGTGTATAAAGCTAACAAAAGCTTTTTTTCCCCCTAGGAAATGTCTTTTTCAAGGCTTTATTTGTTACCTACTTATCCTTTGGAGAGAGTTCTCTCTCCTTCTCCCTCTCCCCCTCCAGAGGTGGTTGTAGATAAAGGGATAAAACTGAAAACTTTAGAAATCTCCTAAATAGCTCATAGTCACTAAATAGACAGATTTATATCTTGCCTTCAGAGTTCTCAGGGTTTTTGAATTCCATTCCATAAATAATTTATTTGGGAAGAGGGACGGTGGTGACCTCTAAGAGATCTGTATACAGCTTTTCTCAGGAAGGAAGCTGAACCCTTTTTTTCCGCTAAAAACCTAAAGACCTGTTTGCTCTAGAATGGAGTGGAAATCTAGAGAGGGCAGCCTGAAGAATCTCAGTTGCAGATTCTGTTAGTAAGGGCCTCCCTTCCGAGCTGGTTTAGAATTCAGTGGAAGCTAGAGCTCACAGCTGACTAGGTTTTCCAAAAGTGGTTCTTTTGTTCTTAAATAATTTTTTTTCTGGTTTAAAATAAATTTATTCAAAATATTCCCTTTAAGTGTATGTTGGTTTTTTGTTCGTATTAAGTTTTTTTTTTATTGAGTTATAGTCAGTTTACAATGTTGTGTCAATTTCTGGTGTACAGCACAATTTTTCAGTCATACATGAATATACATATATTCATTTTTATATTCTTTTTCACCATGAACTACTACAAGACTTAAATAATTTTTTGAACACAAAACAAACCAAGAAAATGATTCCTTCAAATTGAATTGTGATAGTAACTTCCATAGTCTAGGACTTAAGTTTTTTCAAAAACGATCAAAACAAAAACAAAACACGGAGCTGTTTAAGTAGGCGTTGAGTAGTATATCTGCCTTAATCTCTTTCATGAGAAAACCTGGTTCTCAAATCCTGTTAACTGTAACACTACAGTTCCAACCAGCGTGGTTATCTGGTTTCTTAACCTTTAGCAGATTAGAAACAATTTAGGTGGAAAACCTACTCTGAGAGAGTTCTAACAGCCCCTAGAAGTAGGCTGGACAGAGAGGGATTAGACAGAGAACCTTTAGAAAACAAGACCTAGACAGAGTCTAGGGCCGTTGTTAAAGGGGCAAGTGGCCGCAGCCATCTGTGGTCCCTGAGGCTGTGGCTGCAGAACAGTGTCCGTGCCTGGTGGGGTTAATAGTGACCCACAGCCATGAAGAATGAGTCAGATTATTGTGTAGATGCACTCTGCTTAACAGCTCTTTGAAATATGTAATTTACAGGAGAAACCTTATCTGACTTAACTGGTCATTAATTAGAAAAGGTGAGAAATTGTGAAAAGTGATAGATAACTGAAAAAAATTTTTTAGCCCAAAACATATGAAATACTCATTTGCAAATCTTCCAGTGTAGAGTTAAGCCTTTTTTTTTTTTTTTTAAAGGAACAGGGTTTTTGGAACAGAATGCCACAGTCTTGTCTTACGTCCACACTCATAACAGGTCCTGCTCACTCTCTTTAAAAGAGCAAAAATGTAGTTGCTCTAACCATAATCTGAGCACAGACTCTTGAGTCCTATAATTTTGCTCTAGGTCTTGCACTAAAATTTTTTTTTGATCACTCTGGGACTGCTCTTAAGTTATATAGAAAATCTACTTAGATAGCTCTTTACCATTGAATTGGTGACATTTTGTAGATACCAAAACCAAAATTTTTACCTGTTTACCTCTTAGAGCAAGAAAGTAGAAATTAGACTGTGTGGTTTAGAAAATCATGTTTTGCTTCAGTACAGGTTCTTTCTTTGTAGGTTTTAGTAGTTTGATTTAGAATAAGATCATTATTAAGTTAGTTGGGTCCTCGGGGAAGCCTTTCTAGATAAATGTGTATACAGAATTGATCATTTGACACTGTCTTGAGGACTTTGGTAAGCCATATAGTAAATAGCTTATCTTTGGGGAAGTAAGAAATAGTCACTGAAGTCCTTCGGGCTCCCAGGCTTGGGTGAGGGACTGTAAATTCCAGTTTGGGAGCAGAGACAGAATTAATCTTGAAGCTCCTTAAACTGCCCTTAACCTCAAGCACCTGATGGAAGCTTCAGGGTCAAGAATGGACGTTTTTGTTTCAGACTTTGGCTCAACCTCATTTCCTTGGGCATCTAAGAACCAGGTCTAGGTTGAGAGAGAAAGGAGGAGAAGGTGACCAGGATTTTTGCTGTCATTTGATTTGCCAAGTTCTCATGGCAGATTCTAGTCCTGTGCCCCTGAACACCCCCAAAGCAGCTGCCGTTAGTGACATGGCTCAGCATCTGATGAGTGTCAGGCGTGCTGTGTGTGTTCTAGAAGCTCACGGCACGGGGTTTGAGAGCAAGGCAGTGTTTGCCAGCGGCCTGGCAAAAGGGAAATAACCAGATTTCTACCTTTCTTTCCAGAAGTATAATGTCTCAGGAAGGCAATTATGGGAGGTGGACGATATCCAGTAGTGACGAAAGTGAGGAGGAAAAGCCAAAACCAGACACACCATCTACCTCTTTTCTCCCCGACGCTGAGCAGAGAACAGCAGCGGAGCCAAAGTACACCTGTTCCGAGGCTCGGAGAGCCACACACAAGAGGAAGATAGACCCTGTGAAGTTCAGCAATGCTGACTCGGTTTCCGAGGCGTCTCCTTCCAAAAGGCAGAAGACTGGTTCCCAGGAGGACCTAGGCTGGTGTCTTTCCAGCAGCGAGGATGAGCTGCTGCCACCAGAGACTCAGCAGAAGCAGGCTAAGAAAGCAGGGGTCAAAAAGGAGGAAGGCCCTCCTTCTCCCCAAAACGGTGCTGCCCGCAGAGCTGGGCATGGCAGCCCTCTCGCCAGCCCCGGGCTCAGGCGGGAGGAAGACGAGTACGAAACGTCAGGGGAAGGCCAGGACATCTGGGACATGCTGGATAGAGGGAACCCCTTCCAGTTTTACCTCACCCGCGTCTCAGGAATTAAGCCAAAGTATAACTCCAGAGCCCTCCACATCAAGGGTGAGTGAAGCCGGGGGTCCGGGAGCCGTCACACTGTGCTTGAGGGGTCCCCCTCGGTGAAACAGGAGGGGGGAGCCTACAAATGGTCTCCAAGAACCCTTAACTGCCCTCAAGGGAAAAAAAATTAACCATTTTGACAAGCAGATGCATTCATTTGACAGCAAACTGTTTACTTAGAGTGTTAGCGGATAGAAGGACCCCGAAATTAGGAGGCCCACCAGAGTGTGGGTCCTTGCCTTCTGGCTGTGAAAGAATTTGCAGCAGAGGGACAAAGTGAATGGCTGCTTTCCTGCTCAGAAGAGGAAAAGGAAAGAAAGGTGCTTGAAGTGATGGGGGGAGGTTGGGGTGGATTGCCTATCAGCCCGGATGGCTGGTAGAGACAGATGGCCCGGATCGGGCCACGTGGGTTTTTATGAGAGGCTTCTGCCAGCATGTCCTTCCAGGTGTGATGGAATCAATCAGTCCTTGTAGGGGCTTTCCCAGTTGTTGGCATGGCAGTTGTCCACTGTCATGGCGCTCATCGGTGTGTCACTCAGCCTGCTAATACGTTACAGTATAATGAGGCTCAAGCTCCACTGGAAGTCAGATCCTCCACCATCTTGGGCTTCGCAGGCTCTAACCAGCTCTTGTTTCTTTTTGCAGCTGCCTCCTGAGACTTAAGTCATTGGTTTCTGTTCAAGGGAAGGGCAGGTCAGGGGTAGGATCCTGGGGGCAGTAGCCTTGGTAACAATTGGGAAGCTAAGGAAGAGATCTGATTATAAAACAACTCAGGAATGTGCATCTGACAGTGAGTCTGTGACTCCACTGTCCCAGTCATTAACCGCTTGCTTAAGCCTACTCTTCTATGACTCAGGGAGGATTGGGAGACTCCAGCTTTTCTGTAAACAAGAGGCAGGCGTTGTGGGGGGCCCACAGGGTCCTGCTCAGTATCAAGGTCAGGAAACCAGAGGGTGCTTCCCACTGCCCTGTAGATCCCCCTGGTGGAACCCTTAGCATGGTGCTTAGAATTATTTAACTTCTAATATAAAGATTAAATTTGATCAGTCTCACTTCATCAACGAAGTAGCCAATACTTGACAGCAGCTCTCTTTGGTCCTTGGACCAGCCGCACCAGCATCACCTGGAACTTGTTGAAAAGTACAGATTCTTGGGCTCCACTCCAGATGCCTTGCATCAAACTCTGGGAGCCAAGCTCTGGGATCTGTGGTTTAACAAGCTTTTCAGGTGATTCTGTTGCCCAATCAACTTTGAGAACCATTGCTTGAAAGTCTGGTTTTGGTACCTGGTGAGGAAGTGAAACAAGAATGCCTTCACCTTTGGTGGCTGTGGTTGGTCCCCAGGGAGCATCTGTGTGGTGCTGTGATGTGTGTATATGTTTGGTCTTCACCTCTGGTTACAGTTGTTTGTTTTTGTTTTGTTCCAGGCTCCTGAAATAGCTCCAAAGTAATAAAAGAGTGAAAGGAGCCTCTTCTGTTATTCTTAACAGGCCCCTTTCAACCACACCTGAGTCTGTAAATGCGAGGACTTTTGGAAAGCCCCCAGGAATTGGGGGGGGAGGGGGCTGGTTGCCTAGGGAACCAACCATATGATTAAAACTGGCGCTTTCAGCTCCCAAACCCCACCTCCAGGGAGGGGAGGGGGGCCTGAGGTCAGTGATTTAATCAGCCACGGTATGTTCAAGAAAATCCTAACTGAAGAGGTTTGAAGAGCTTCCAGGTTGGTGACTAGTGGAAGTGCCCACCTCCGGCAGGGGCACACTGGTGAGGGTATGGAAGCTCTGCGTCCCTCCCCCACCCTCATACCTCGGCCCTGTGCATCTCTTCC
The DNA here is from genome assembly GCF_036321535.1 of Camelus dromedarius. Lineage (NCBI taxonomy): Eukaryota > Metazoa > Chordata > Mammalia > Artiodactyla > Camelidae > Camelus > Camelus dromedarius. The sequence goes on from NC_087440.1 coordinate 81,716,724, forward strand.
ACCTGGCTGCTCCTGAGTTGTATCTTTTTATAATAAACTTAATCTAGTGAGCAAAGTGCTTTCCTGAGTTCTGTGAGGTGTTGCAGCAAATTATCAAACCCTAGGAGGGGGTGGTGGCAACCCCCAATTTATAGCTAGTCAGTTAGATGTACAGGGGGTCTGGGCTTATGATTGGCATCTGAGGTGGGGACAGTCTTGTGGGACTGAGCCCTTAACCTGTGGGAGCTGATGCCAACTCCAGGTGGATGGTGTCAGAATTGAGTTCAGTTGTAGGACTCACAGCCGGGGTCCATGGAGAACTGGTCTCTGTGGGGACATCCTCCCACCCCTCCCCTCAGCTGCACTTGGTGTCAGAAGGATTGAGTTTAGAGAGGGAACAGGGTTTTCCTTGAAGAGAGAGCAGCAGGAGCCCTGGAATCTGAGTCACAGGACCTGAACCCCAGCCTCACCGCTTGCTTGCTGGATGGGTGGTTAACAAAGGACCTGTCATTCTTCAAAATTTCAGTTTACTCACCTTTAAACGGGAGATTTTCACATGAAGTGACCAGCACAGTACATGCACATGGCAGAGACATAAATAAACATTATCACCCTTATTTCACATCACCTTTCTTACCCACATTCAAAGACAGATTGTGTTTGCTGTTAATAGTGTTTTATATACCAAATGTATAGTTACATCGTCTGTGTGGTAAATGTTAGTGTATGTGATAACTCATACTCTGAAGAGTTTGATTCTACAATTTGTCTGTTTTTCCTTTTTGTGAATGAGTATCTTGTCCAGGTACTTTGAAGAAATGCAAGATAGATCTCGGTGTTTTTGTTTTATTTGAGAGAGATTGATACAAGAGATAGAGGACTGTGCAAGGTTTTGCTGTATGTCAAAAACTGATGAAAACTGGCTGTTAGCACCAAGATATGGAGGAAGGGGAGGTAACGTTCCGATAGGAGCTTTTACACAGATTATCTCCCTTAACCCTTATGAGTAGATGTTAATGACTGTCCTTGAATAGGTGACTCATCTGCAGAGAAGCTAAGTAACCTGCTGAGAGCCACACAGCTGGTAAATGGTAGAGCTGGGATTTGAACCCAGGCATTCCAGCATCGGAATCCATGCTCTTAACCCTTTCATACGTCACTCCAACAAATGCCCTAATAGTATGCTGTTAAGAAGGTCTCATCAAGGAACAGTGACTTCAGATGGTCCGTGAAAGATGGGTAACATTTAGAAAGGTAGAAAGAGGGACTGGTGTGGGGGCAAAATGCGAGAGACATCATATTGAGAATTTCTCTCATGACCGCAACTCTCCCTCTAAGGTAGGAGCTTCTTTGTTCTTTTAAAATCTTTGTGGCCTGGAATCTGTCTCAGTGTCTGGAAGACAGAAGACACTCAGTAAATATGGGCCCAGTAAGTGAATGAGCCCTGTCTGAATCCTCGGGGAGGTTTGGTGGTTAAGAGCAGAAGCCCTGGAGCCAGACTGTGTGGGCTCAGATCCCCGCCCTGCCCCTTCCCAGCCGTGTGGCAACAGGCGGCCCCTAAGGAGAGACCCCCTGTCCACCAAATGGGAGTGGCAGACCCCACAGGCTGGAGACGGCTGTGAGCAGTGAGAGTGACACCTGGGAAGTGCCGGGAACAGCGCCCGGCCCCCAGTGTGTCCTGTGAAGGTGAGGCTGTCACAGTCAGCGGTGGTGGTAATGGTCATGTACGCCCACTCAGTGTAGTTGATGAGGTGTGAGCTTTCCATTTTCTCCAAAGTGAAGCCTGAGGGGGTGCTAGGTGGGTCCCCCTCAGAGATGACTGGGATGCTAGAAATGCGCACTTCTGGTTGGGGGTGCCTCTGCCCGCCCCGCACACGAAGCAGGTGCTCTTGGGCTCTGGAGAATGGTCCTGCTAGTCTTGGGCTGGGAGGTCTCCTGGAGAGTGACTAGGAGGAGGTAAAAAACTAAGAGATCCGGAAAGAGCAAGAATGTGTATCACTGTGGTCGGCAGTTTCTAAAATGGGCCAGTCATCCAGTCCTGAAGTCGTAGATTTTTTATTTTACGTTATGTTTTGTTCAAAGAATGTGTAGTAAATACTGTTAAATGGCACGGAGAAATTTTCTCTTGAATCTTACGGAACATTAAAGTCTATCTTTGTAGTAGCTTTTCAGCTCTGTTTTCTAAGTTGAATTTTGATTTTCAGTGACTATTAAGTCAATTATGATTATTATTACTAGGTGATTTTCGTTCAAATGTGAATGAGGTGTCAATGTTTTGTCTCCTCAGATATTTTGTCTCCTCTATTTGGGACCCTTGTATCTTCAGCTCAGGTGAGTTTACAGTTTTTTCTTTGGATGGAAGGGGACAGATAAACAATTTGGGAAGAAAATGGAGCAGTAGGACCTGCAGGCCAGTCCTGTCGGGGTCCCCGGAAGTGGCACCTACCTGGAGGCTGGCACCCAGCGCCACGGTCGTGGGCTCCAGCAGTGTAGAATGTGGGTGCACGGTCAGTGAGGCTTCCGCCTCAGTTGGGCCACAATGACTGGCCAGGAAGTCACTCTGGAAATCCCAACCTGAGGGACACTGGTCACCTCCCGGGACCCTGGTGCAGCTCCCCGGGTAGAGAGGGGAAGGCCCTGTCAAGTTTGATTTGATTTAGAGAAATAAATGAGAAATTTCCTCACACCCTCCAAGAAGAAGTGAGTAGAATTTATGGGTATGGCTGCTCCTGCGTGCTCCATCGCTCCGCCTGACAGAGCGGGTCCCTTTGTATTGATAAGTCACGTTAATTAAGCTCCAGGCCCTCGAGTAAATAGTGAGGCCTTGTCCCTAAGAAGGTGAAGCTTTCTGTGTGCCTCGTGCTCTGCTTGGCCCCAGGAGCCCTGGCCTCCAGGTGGAACATGGGGTGGGTTGGTGTGTGTTCTCGCCAGACTGAGCCGTGCTGTCCAGCAGAGGGTCAGGGGCTCCCCAGGCGTGGGGAGGACCCCCGGTAAGTCCAGCCCCCGCCTTGTGGGAAGCCTAGTGAGCGCCCGGCCCCAGGTGCCTGTGTACAAAGCAAGCTCATAAGTTAGACTGAGAGCAAATGTTCTTCGCCTCCTTTTCATAATCACTTAGTGGGCAAGGGATACCTTTATGAGCCCTTTTGTTTAAGTTAATCAGGGGGCCCTTAGAAACAGTGTAGTGAGACTCGGGTTACAAACACAGATGCTGCCAAAGCAGGCGGAGATGGTTTCCTGTGTGCTCGGGCACCCCCCCCACCCCCTGCCGACTGATGCAGACTCTGCACCGTTCACTCCCTTCAGGGTTGTTTTAGGTTTGTCTGTGAGCACTGTAGCAGAATTGTCCGAGTTTATAAATGAGAATTTATGTAGTTCATCATTAGTCTCTTTTAATTTAATAACCAAACAGTCCTCCTCATGAACTGTTTTCTCTTCCCCTTTTCTCCCCATCACCCCCGCCCCCCAATCCAGTTCAACTACTGCTTTGACGTGGACTGGCTGGTGAAGCAGTACCCACCAGAGTTCAGGTGAGTTCCGCAGAGGGATGGGAGACATCGTAACTTCAACGGGGATTTAAAACCTAAGATCTGTGTTTTTCAAGCAGCTGCTGTCCATCTCTTTTGAACATTTCTTTTGAAATTATTGAACTCAGACGTTGAGTTGTACTGGGAAAACAGCGTCTTTTGATCTGTTCTAACTAATCACAAGGCTGCCTAATACAAATTGTAGCATGTCCCTCTGTTGTTCTGTCCAAAGTAGGTAAAGACAGACTTCAACCCAAATAAAAGAACTTTGGGTCCAATATTAGTATGAAGGAAAAGGTCGTTGCCACCTGCTTTCTCAACCTGTAAGCCTGCCACGCTTCACTTAGCACAGCAGTGCTGTCCCATTTTTGAGAATCTCTTGTTCCACAAATGATTCTTCCTGTAGCTTAGGAGTTAACGAAGGGGTCCCGGGGCCTCCCCTCTCCAGGTTGTGGAGGTGATGGGTGTCGGTCTGTCTCCTGTAGTTCCTCTACCTCGGGTTAGGCAATGCAGACCAAATAAAGATAGTATTGCAATGTGACATGCTACCTGCCCCATTTCCAACACATGTACGTGACAGAATCCCAGTGACAGGTAAGGCGGAGGAATACACAGGCAGGAAAATGATGGTCAGGGTCTCCAGCCTGTTCGAAGGATTGGATGCTGCCCACCGCCATTAAGGAGGGCAGCCGGCGAGACTGAGCCACAACTCAGGTGCTAATCTCACGCAGAAGCATCTTCTCAGACACACCCAGCAACGATGTTTACCCGGACACCCTTGGCCCAGTGAAGCTGACACACAAAATGGACCATCACGCTGCCTCTCTGTGATAGTTTTTAGGGCCAATACACATGAAGTAATTAATGAGGACTTCAACTTCTGTCAGTAATGTTTAATCTTTTATTTTTTTAAAAAAAAAGAGGAGTTGGAGTATAGCTGGTGAATAGAGCACATGCTTAGCATGCTTGAGGTCCTGGATTCAATCCCCAGTGCCTCCATTTGAATGAATGAATGAATGAATAAAAAATAAAATAAAATAAAATACCCTGATGATCTGATAACAAGAATTATTTCTAGGTGGTAGATGTGTGATTGTCTCTTACTTTATTCTCAGTACTGTTTTTCTAGTTGTAAAATAGAACTTTTTTCGCCAGTAAAAACAAATTGGGAAGGCATGCTTCTTAGTTCTATTTTACCTACCATGTTAGAATAAGGCTGTCAGGCATTAGGGGATTAGGCATTAGTCCCGGAAGTACATTTTCTGTAACGTTTCTTTCTAGTTCAGTGTTGTCCCTTCACGTTCGGCAGGGAATCATCCTGCACATGATTGATGATTGTGGAAGTGGCTCCAGTTGTTCATCTTGCTTGATCGCTTGTTGGAGAAAAATCCGATTTTTCTTTTGTTGGGAGAGCTTGTAGAGATAAATTGATTTCCAAGAATTGTCTCACTTTGAATTAACCAGAGAAGATCATGGTTCCCTTAAAAGCCTTTTAAATCTTTTCCTGCAGAGTGTTCTTATATTGTCCTTTTGAATTTAAAAACAGGACATTTTCAATCTGCGTCAGGCTCTGTTTCATTGAAATAGAACCATCTATTCATGAATCTGCAGATGATGGGTCTGGGCCCGTTCACTCATGTATCCTGGGGCTCTGGTGCTGGACCACACACACAGTAGAGGTTTAGTGAGGAAGTAATCCATCGCTTGGTCCAAAAGGAGAGAAAGAGCATCATACTAGACAACAGTAATTATGTATCTTTTAATCTATCTGAATACAGAGCTAAGGATGTGCCCTTCTGGACCACAGAGGACAATTACTCAAGGACCTTGGAGTCACAGCCTCTCTGGGTCACAGCAGAGCTTCACAATCAGGCCCTAGGGCCCCATGACAGAGGTAATCAGTTAGTGAAGGTTAACCGGTCACCACTGTGTGCTCGCCCTGTGCTCAGTCACCACCCAGGCCAGGAACACACGTTCCTTAACTAGGCACCCGTCCAGCTTCACGAATGACAGATTTTAAATACTTTTGATCCCTTTTCAGGAGGAAGCCAATCCTACTTGTGCACGGCGACAAACGAGAAGCAAAGGCTCACCTGCACGCCCAGGCAAAGCCTTATGAAAACGTTTCCCTCTGCCAGGTAAGCCACTTACCGCCATGCGAGAGCCTGCTTATTCTGAGAGTTGCAAGGAAATTTAGACACTCAGTCTGTCCACCTGCCTAAAGCAGGAGTCCCCTCTCGGTGTCACCGACACACACTTGTCCAGCCTTGGCTTACACGCTTCCTGAGGTAGCCCATCCTGTTTGTGGGCAGCCCTTGTGGTTTGAAAGATTTTCCTTTTTGTTGACCTGATGTCTCTGTAATCAGCCAGGGTTCTTCGGAGAAACAGAACCAGTAAGGGTACGTGTGTGTTTGGAGAGACGTGTATTTTTAAAGAACACGCTCACGTGATTGTGGGGGCTGGCAAGTCCAAAATTTTCCAGGTAGGCGGGCAGGCTGGAGACCCTGAGAAAAGTTGATGCTGCAGTCTGAGTCCAAAGGCTGGCTGGAGACTGAATTCCCTCTTCCTTGAGGAAAGGGGTCTTTTTTTGTTGTTGTTGTTTTTTAACACTTAAGGCCTTCAACTTACTGAGGCTCACAAACATGATGGAGGGTCATCTGCTTTACCCAAAATCTACTGATTTAAATGCCATTCTCCTCAAAAAATACCTTCACGACAACATCTGATCAAATATCTGGGTCCTGTGGCCTTGCCCTGGTGACACACACAGTAACCATCACAGTCTGGGACGACCAGGGTGACACACGCAATAACTGTCACAGTCTGGGACGAAAGCAGAGCAGAGAGGAGGCGAAGAGAAGGCTGTGGGCCAGTTTCTTTCTGTCTTCCCATAATTTTACCCTGATATTTTCCCATCAGTAAGTACCTAGAAATACAGGGTGACCAGTGAGTCTGGGACTGGTTAGGACCCGCTGTTATAGACCTCACATCTGAAAGGATCTGTTATATGTGGCATTTTGTGTAAGAAACAGGCAAGGGGGTGGAGTTAGCAAGGAATTCAGAAATGTTTACGTTCATGATTTCCTTCCTGTGGCGGTGGAGGTTCTGGGGTGGCTGGTGTAATGGTCACCTTGTCCTGTTGGAGCAGGCTGGTCGGTCCATCCGTGAGCAGCCTGACAACGGTCCTATCCTGGCCAATATCTCAGTGAAGTTGGTTCGAGATTTCTGCTCTTGGAGTACAGAGCCAAGAGAGACTTAATGAGACCTAGATTATTTTTCCTTCTCACTTTCCCTCCAGTGTCTTTTCCTCCATCCATACAAGATAAAAGAATTCCAGCCCACGTTTTATCTCTCTTCTTCCAGCTGTAGAATATTATCTAGGGGTGTGTGTGTGTGTATCTGTTTTATAAAGATTAAAACTGAAAAATCTCAGTCTGATCCATTTTAAACCGACCTCACAACGCCTCCTGTGATGGACCCCCTGTGCGTCATGTAGTTGGAGTTCTTTCCTTTCCTGTTGAGGGTTCACCTATACACAGATACGCCTTTGCTTAGCAGTTGCCTGAACTCCCCTTGTTTTGCATTTGTTTCCAAAAGCAGAAGGGGTTAAACTGCAGTAGGATAGTGCTTATCAGACTAAGAGTGGGCAGAAAATAAACACAGGAATCCTGAAGGTGGGGGTGATTAAATCAATAGAAATACAAAGATTTTCAAATATACTATCTGTACTGAAACGTTTAGGAGAAAGTGTGGCATGCTTCAGGCCAGCCACGAGGGGGCGCTATGAGCGCTGTCTTCCAAGCCTCTTGTGCAGAGTGACCAGAAGCTCCCAGCTCATCTTTGATGTACAGGGTGTTTGCCCTCTCCTGTCCCCACCTATTGAAATACCTTTATACCTTGTCTGTAAAATGAATTTTTGAATTTTTTTAGCAACATAGTGTCACTTGCCTAAGCTGAGTCTTGTTAGTCAATAAGTAGATGCTGTATGTCTCCCATTTTGCATGGGTGTGGTAGAGGCCAGAGTCTGAAGCCTGGTGGTGGTCAAAGTTCAGACTTCTGGGGTCTGTCCCAGCCCTCCACCCACTAGCTATGTCAGTCCGGGCCTATCACTTAACCACTTAAAGCTTCATTTCTTCATCCTTTTTTTTTTTTTAAATGGAGGTACTGGGAGTTGAACCCAGAACTTCTTGCATGCTAACTAAGCATGTGCTCTACTGGTGAGCTATGCCCGCCACGCCCTTCATTTCTTCATCTTTAAAATGGATTGCTAATACTGTTCCTTATACGGTTGTTGTGTAAAGGATTTGGTGCATTTACCCAAAAAAGCACCCATTAAATATTATCTGTTGAAGTTATCTTCCCTTTTTTTGTGCTTAGACTTGCCCGAAAGCAATACAATGAATAGCAAAACTAAACTCAAAAGCCAAGTCTTCTGACCATTGCTTTTTCTGAACTAAATATCAATTTACAGGATATCAGTCTTTCTTCTCATTGTGTAATTTAAAGACATGGAATACACTTTTCCTGTTCACTGTTCTGTGGCCAGACCCCACTCTATAATTGATATTCTTTGAGCACTCCAAACACGGAGCTTACGAGTGTAGTAAACTCAGCCACCTGTCCATGAGCAACTCTAAGACGGGCCGTGTCATCCTCACCCGCGGGTTCACTTGCCCATCGCGGCCCCCAGTGGACAGGCCCATCCACCCGTCCCGTGGTGGGGAGTGGGAAGGGCTTTGCTTTTAATAGTACTTGCTTCCCTGCTTCCATTTTTAGAATGCTGACCCCGTGCAGGTCCCATTTTCCTAAGCATTTAAGCAATGTTATTCTCATTGATTCCTGACAACTCCGTGAATCTCTGAACAGTACCCTCATTGCAAAGAGGAGAAAGACAAGGTATAGAGATTCAAATATTTTCTAAAGTCACACAAACTTGTGAAGGTAGGACTTGTGCCCATATGCTGAATTCCTAACTCCTGAGCTATTTTTGACATTTCTTTTTAACTTTCTCATCTTGAGGCATATTCTGCTTAACCAAGGTGTTGCTATATTGGATGTTAGAAAAAATGTTTTACTTCTTCACCTACTAACCCCCCATCCCCATTTGTTTGTAAAGGTATCACTTTGTAACACGAAAATGAATTTAATATATTATCTTTATTCTCAGCACTTGCTATGCTATAAATGTAAGAGAACTTTTGTTTTGACATCATGATTCTCAATGCTGCCACCACTTTAAATGTTTCTTTTAAACGTGCTTTGAAAACTTGTGTATATTTCTGTATAAGCCAAATAGCTAATTTTAAAACTTTGCATAGAGTCTCATTTGTTCTTGCTAGTTTTCTGGCAACTAAAGAAATTAAGCTTCTCACTTCTAATTACTATAATTAAAAAATGCAATATGTATTGAATCATTCTGGATGCCTTTAAAAAAAAAGTTGTTTTTTTAAAAATGAGCCTCAGTGGATGCTCTTCTAAAAGCTGTCTTGGCAATCAAGGACTTGTCCACTAGAGGGCGGTAAAAAGTTTAAAGATAGTAAAGTTACCCTGAATCTTTTCTAATTTAATTTTTGATAGGGATATTGCTGATTTTTTTTTCTTTTAAACTGACTTGACTTCTTTTTCATCCTAGGCAAAGTTGGATATTGCATTTGGAACACACCACACGTAAGCAATTTTTATGAAGTAGGGGAGGATATGAGTTTAATAGATCAAAGGATGCCCTTCAGAAAGTGCCCTTAGAGGCACTCATTGTGATGATTTTGCTGGGGGAAAAGCTGTCACTAAGGGAGTAGAGGAAATGGAGTTGTTTCCTAACAGGCTTACGACCAAGTACCAGGATTCTGACTCTCAGCATCAAAATCTGAATCTGTGACGCGGTTTCTGCTTTCTGTTCAGGACGTTCATTGTAGCCGACGAGGAGAGTAGATTGTGGTCAGAGGTTATGGATGGCTGTATGTGCGGTCGTCACATGCTGTGGATTCCACTACTTTAAAGAAATCCTCGTGATTTTTTTAAGATTCTGAGTTGCATCAAATAGAATATTGTTAGATCAGCTCTGTGCTCTGAAAGAAAAACTATTTTACAAGAAGTTGTCACCTTGAGAGGCAGATGTCCCTGCCCCAAGACATCGCAGAAGATTCTCTTAGGATAATTTCAGAGACACTGCAAACCACAGACAAGAAACTTTTCTGTTATTTCCTACTTGACACACATCAGCTTGACTCTCGTTTTACTTGAGTTTTAACCCTCACTTGTGCCCTTTCATGTAGTTGGTTCTCTGAGAAAAGAATATGACATGGTTGCCTCTATTTCAGTATTTTTGTAAATCATATTTCTCTGGAAAGGATTTGTCAAAGGATGTGACAAATCCTCATCTTCCTTCTGGACCAGCAGTGGGCCTGGGTGGCCTCCAGCCTCAGTCCTGTCCCTGCAGGTGTCTGTCCCTAAGGCAACAAGGGATGTCACAGGAGGGAGTGTTTGCCCCGAGTCGTGCAGTGACCACTGTTTTCCTGATACTGTACCAGAAATGAGGCCATTTTTTCATCATTCTCTTTATACGCTTAAAACTATATTTTGCAGTGTGTTTTCAGAAAGGAACCACAGTGGAAAGCATTGAGCCATTTTGTCAAAGGAGACTTGTCAGCCGTACGTGGTCTGGTTTCAGATGCTCTTGTGTAAATATTTCCACGTTTACCAGCCACCCCTAATTGGTAGCTTTAGTCTCATGGAGGACAGGGTTTGAGGGTTGTTGAGAAGGAACTCAAGCACCTACTCAGCTAAGGTATCAATTGTTCTTTCCACGGCACTGAGCTCACAGAATGCTGATTTCAGCAAAGGATGCAAAATAGCGCTGATAGGCTGAACAGGCATCTTCGGCCCCGCAGCTGCACCACGGGAGACCCTGGGGGGCGGCACAGTCTCCCTGGCATGGGCAGGCCTTCTGCCAGTAAAGGGTCACAGCAAATGGATCCTTGTCCCTGCCCTTAGCTAGAACCCTGGCATAAATTCTTTACTGATTCTCAGATACACTCAGCCAGCCCTGTCACCTCTCTGGACCTTGGCGTGATTTGCTAGACCTCCAGTGCCGGGTTCCTGTGCCCGCCAAGCGTTCTGTGCCCCAGTCCGCATTTCCTGGGGACACTCACACTGCCCTGACTGTGCTAGCACACAGCAGGAGAGCTTGGGCCAGGTCCCGGGAGGGCCGAGCGCGCTGGGCCTGGCCTGGATCTGACACAGGGATGTTTGATGGGGGCGGGCCTATCCTTTTTAAAATGCTAGTCAAAAAATTATTTGGTCCTCCTCCTTCATTTTACAAATCAGAGGCCTCAAGTAGACAGGCAGTTTTCCTCTGGCCAGGGTTGGAGACAGGACTAGAACCCACTTATTTTTACTTAACTTCTTTATTTTTGCTATTTACTCACTGCTAATGTGCACTCTGTTCTTTGCTTCCCTCCTCGACACACACACACGCTTTGCGAGGCCAGGCTTCCTCTCCCCTCCAGCATGCACGTTTTGCAAGTTAAACGCAGCAGAGTTCTTCGTTCAGAGTTGAAAATCACTGGGGAAGTAATGACGGCAGAACCTCCCCAGATCCGCAGTCTGTGTAGCTTGCATTTTGTTGAAATGCCAGTATCTCGTAGGAGATCGAACTTCAGTGGCTCGTTTTAAAATGTTTTAAGAATTATTCATTAAATATCTGTTATTTTCTTGAAGCATGGCTCTAGGACATATAAAGTTTTTGTCCTTGCAGCTTTTAGTCTTTGGGTGAGAGAGGCAGGACAAATCTATGAATGAGGGAAAGACGGAAACCTTCCAGCTCACGGTGACGGGCATAAGCAGCCTCTACCTCGGGCAGGGTGGAGCGACCACGGGGCCCTGGGGCAGTCGCTGGGACCATGCTCAGTTCACCAGCCTGTGTTGACCACGTACCACGTGCGGAGCGTCTGGAAGTGGCCAGATGCAGCCCTGTCCTCCAGGAGCTCATCGTCCTTTTCGGGGCGGTGGACACACTCCATCCACGCTGCTGTAGGACGCCGGGCAATCACGGGGCTTATCTCACAGTGCTGGAGACTCAGGAGGATGCTAACACTTTTTGTGGCCCCCAAGCTGGGGGCAAAAGCTCCTCCCATGGCCCCGAGAGTCCACAGTGGGGCGAGAAGTCAAAGCAGCCACGTGTCAGATGTGGCCGGGCAGCCAGGAGCAGGCTGCAGGGAGAGCTGTAGCAAGGCCTCCCGTCACACGTGACGCAGTCCCCTCTCACCTGAGCCACACCATCCCCAGCCTCGCCCGCTCCGGCCCTTAGTGCAAAGTAGCCACAGCCCCATCCGACCTTGCGGGAGCCAAGGGGAGCGAGAGGAGCTGCTTCGGCGCACTTGGGGACCCGGACAATCCCATTGCCTCTCCCAGCCACGGATTTGCCCTTGTAACGGGGTTGGTGACACCACCCCTGGGTGCGGAGGGGTTTAGCGGGCTGGCATTCTGGAGCTTCTAGAACGGGACCTGGCACGTAAATGCTGCACAGACATGCGCTGCTCTACCCTGTGCGGCACAGCTGCAGGCGTGGGGGGCAGCCCTTTTGCTGCCTCCACAACCTAACGGGTAATGCGCAGGTCAGCATTCTTCAAGGGGAACCTCGTTTCTTTGCGTTTTTAATCCACTTTCAGCTGTGATCTGATTGGGACGTGCCATCTTGTCTAGGAAAAGATTAGCAGGACTCCCCTTAGACTGGTTCTCACTTCTGTTTGATAGGATTCACTGACATTGGTGCATGATTTTCTTGGTAATTGCTGCCTTGACTAATGGAAATATTTGTAAAACTTCCATCATGAATTCATAACTGGCTTATTCCTAATTACAGTCAGCTGCTAATTTGCCAACTGTGTATGTAAATTTGCCCAGATTTCAGGGAGCACATCTCGTAAGTAGAAAGAAAGCTTGGCCCAGCAGCTGTCACATCTCCAGCTTTGCATTAATTTGCTGTTTGCCAGCTTGGGTTCCGTTCCCGTTCCAGCAAAAGCTAAATCTCATTCTCTGTTTTTGTATTCTTTTCCATATTTTTTTTTAATGCTGACCCCATTCTGTCCAAATAGTATTCATGTTGTTTATTTGAGAGAACCAGTGGTTCATTTTTTTCCCCACGTTGAACTGACTTACCTCAGTACGTATTAAGTAGCATTTTGGCCTCAGTGGAAACAAGGCAGAGTTACTGCCTTGAGTGGATCTCTAGTTGAGGGGAGAGAGAATCGAGATTCCCGAAATAATTGGAAAACCACCGGGAGGCCAGGAATCATCCACTGGGAGACGACAAAATAAAGCAAGTCCCTGACGGAGTAAAGGGAAGGTACACGTGGAGGGTTTCACTTTTAATAAAATACACATTGTATTTCATTCTCACAACAGTCCTATGGAGTGAACACAGCATTGGTTCTTCATGTCACAAGTGAAGAACTGAGACCTGGGGACACCGAATGACTTTGGAATGTTAAATGACTTATGGAGGGTGGGATGGCTCTGACCTATGAACACAGGCGCTTAGGTCTTCGGGCTTTAGATGGAGCGCTGTTCCCCCCTCTCACTGGGATCAAGCTCAGAGAAAGCGTCTGATGCCTGGGGAAGCCCCGTGGATGAGAAAGGGATCTCTGGGGCTGACTGGAGTAAATGGAGAAGAAAGGGGAAGACATCTCAAGCCCAGGTACATGCCGGTGACAAGTCTGGTGTCTGTGGGGCATGAAAAAAGATCAGTCTCCTGAAAACAAAGCATCTCCCAGACTTTGCTTAAAGCTTCAGCCCTCAGCAGGAAATGCATTTGTCATTTCAGTCTGCTGTGCGTGTCCACACCGATAAGTGCCGAAATGAGTTTCATGACCCAGTACTTAAATGTTTGTGATACACTCTTGAGTTTTTAATTTATTCTCTTGCAATTAAAAAAAAATGCTTGGTAGCCACAGTGTAGCAAGAGATTGTGACCATATTCTGAAAACATTGGACAAGAAGTTTCCTTGGTTGTAGTGGATGATGCTGAATAGATATTAAGGAGCCAGGCTGGAGCCAGGAGGGGCTCGAAGTGTCAGGACGGGCCCCGTGGATGGGACGGAGCACAAGTTCATTTACCACCTGATGCCTGGAGCGTTTTGGAGGGTGGTTTTCCACCTGTCACTTAAGCAGGCTTTGATAACGATGATGTATGGAAGAAAATAAGGCTGTAAATGTTCAACATCTGGGTACTGTAAGAGTTTAAGGAGTTTCTTTAGCTATTGGATTTGTATCAGAAAGGTATTGTGTATTATGAAAGTGCTGTTAATGCTTTTTGACCTTTTTCTGTTTTTAAAGGAAAATGATGCTACTGCTTTACGAGGAAGGCCTCCGGGTTGTCATCCACACCTCCAACCTCATCCACGCTGACTGGCACCAGAAAACGCAGGGGTTTGTAGAATTCCCTTCACTTCTCGGTGGTCGCTGTGTGTGCTGAGAAAAGGCAAAACCAGAACTTGGCTTTGTTCTTTTTTTTCCCTCCTATGTTTTAATTGTAAAAAAGAAGCCCAGAGTTATGGCATAGAAAAGAGATACCTATAAAAAGTGATAGCGTTCTTTTACTGCCTCCCCCGCTTCCTCTGTTGAGGTAACTGGTGTTCACCATTTAGCACGTGGTCGTCCACAACTGTCTCTATTGTACATGTAAACATATAGAAATATTTATACACCGTAGTTTTTTCCTAGTTTTTACAAAATAGCGTCATATGTACATTATATAGGTAAGTAGATCCAAGGACCTGGGGCAGAAAGAGGATAAAACACCCATTATTTTTCCCATCAGACCCACCTGTCAGCTCTCTTGGTCCTCGCTCACCCTGCATCCCCTGTACCCACGCCGGCCACTTCCCAGCAGGTATCAGAGGAAAACTTGGGGGTTGACTGTGTGCTAAAAATAACCCCCTCACCTCCAACACTTTGTTTCCCGTAAAACAAATCTCACCTGTTGTCTTTTCAGAGCCTGTAGTATGGTTGTGAATCTCCAAAAGAACTGAACAGGAAGGATTTTCATGCTTTTTTTTTTTTTTTTTTAATTACTAACCCTTTGTCCTTGGTGCACATACGCTAGATCTAGTTTTTGATCTCATAGGAGAAGATTGGGTTTATTTTCAGGGATTTGCTCAAACCCAGCTTCACCCATTGCTCTCCTTCCCGCTGAGCCTGTCATTGACACCTTTAGTTCCCCTTTCTTTCTTTTAAGCCATTCTGCTGTCTCTGCCTCCCTGTGTTGGAAGACAGCTGCCCTTCCAGGGTTTGAGTGTTCTCCCCGCATCCGCCCCTGCTTCCCTTGTCCGTAGCATTGCCCAGCCCAGGCGAGACCCCGGATTCGAGGCTCTGACTGAGCCCGAGTTACACCTTAGGTGGAGCTAAACAGCCTTTCCGCCTGCATCCCCGGGGCCAGCGCCTACCTGAATGTGCCATGTACACAGTTACCTCGCTTCGCGCAGCCTTTCCAGGTTGAAAAAGCCTTTTCCCTCAGCCAGACATCTTTCTTCCCTCCCCTTCCCCACCATGGCAGGTGGCTTGAGCCCCTATCCCCACTGCCTGATGGTTTCCCTACAAACATGTTCTAGTTTCCGAGTGTCCAGTGGGTGCAAGGTGGTGGGGGTGGACACTCCATCCCTGAGAGCCTCGGCCACAGGACTCCTGATCCACCGAGTTCTGGTTAACCCGGCCTTTGCTTCCCCTAGAGCTTCTAAGCTGCCAGCTTGGGCTTCAGGACTCGGGACTCATATGCAGCCCCGTCTAAAAGGGAAAGACATTGATGCAGCTTGTTCTCGGGGAAACAGTCATTCACAAAACTGAAGGAATTTATCGGGTTGGTGTTCGGTCTTACATGTCTCAGAGGGTCCCGCCACGGCCTCCAGCTCCTTCTGGAGCCTGAGTTTCTATAGCCATGCTGCCCCAGGTGTCTGGGCCAGCTGCTGTGGAGAAGGGTAAAGGGCAAAGGGCCCAAGTGTTTTTTCTCTTTACTTAAAAATTTTTTTAATTTAAACGTTTTTAAAAATTTGTTGACTAGGTAATAGCTTCACTTGGTTCAAAACTCAAAGTACCAAGGGTATGAAACCTCCCTCCACCTTCCCGCTTCCCTCTGCAGCCGCCCCAGTACGGGGGTACTGTTGTCTCACAGTTAGTCTAGATTCTACTCTCAGATGCTTTGCAGTTTCACGTTGTGGGTTGTAATTTTTTAAAAACATTCAAAAGTAGTTCTTTCATGGAATCCTACTTCACAGTCGGCCTGTCGTGGCGCTGAGTCTTCCCTCCTCCACCAGTGACCCTGGTGTCCTTTTTACCAGCTTCTTCATCCACCTGATAGTTTCTCACTCTTAAAATGATTTGGCCCAAGAGAACTTCTCATCTTATTTTGTGAAATGTCAGGATGCCTCACGTCTCAGTATCCTGGTTTAGAAAGTCTTCATCTGTCATGTGCCTCATCCAGAACCCCTCCTGCCAGTGAACCTCTAATCTGGGGGGGCCCCACTCGGCCTATGGGCTCCAAGTTGCTGTTGGGAGGAGAGAGAGGCCTTTCCCATCCATCCGGCCCGACATGGTTGTGTCACACACCCGGGCAGAGGGAGGCCCATAGCGGTCACCAAGCTTGCCCAAAATGACACAGCCAGGCAGAAGCAGATCTGGGTCCAGAGCCTGGACCACCATCCTGGTCACACGTATTGCTCCCTGTGTGAGGGAATCTCAAGGCGGGAAGGGAGGTGTGGCGTGCCTCCCTGCTATAAACAGGTACAGAGTTCAGAAGACGCACAGCCAGGATCCTCGTGGTTCTGGGTGCTTCCTGCCCTGATGGCCTGCCTCTTGCCAGTCTCCCTTGAGGGCTGCCAGGTGGGCAAGGACCTGGGCGATTTCTCTCCTGCTTCTGGCTTCATGGGTAGAACTGGGGTGGAAGTGGCCGTGGAAGGGAAGAGGCAGGAACCGCTTGTGCTTGCTCGGTGCTTCTTGAAGTTGGACCCTGTTCAGCCTTGTGGGCGCTTTGTGGGGCAGGACTGTTAACTGGGTTTTGCAGTTGAAGAAACAGCACAAGAGGTTTGGAGCCATGCTTCTCTGTAACCCACCATGGATGGGTTCATAGAGGAACTGGGTTTAGGCATGGCTGTTTTCCATTTGTGGGCATGATACAGGAGTTTTGGCAAAGTACACTGACCAGGAATTGATGAAATGAAAGATGTCGTCAAGGTTTTTTTGTTATTGAATTATTTGGAAGTCTGAGGTTGGTGTTAATGTAATACAATTAAGTGTGGTCTGTACAGACACCGGGAAAGTATAGGATATAAAAGTATCTCAAATTGCTGTAGTGTGTGCATCATGAAAATGAGTTTATTTTTAATTTTATTTATTTATTTATTTATGGAAAACAGATCTGCACCTTTTTTCCCTTTGTATAGGTACCTTTTATTTTCCTTTTGGCTAAAGAGCTACGTTGCCATAGGCATGGGCAGAATCTTGCCAGGGTTACTGGTGTGGATTTGCTCTAACAGTTAGGAGTGGAACTCGGTTGTCATCAAGTCTTTACAAGCAGTAGAGAAGTGAGGTCAGAGGGGGAATAATAAGGAAAGTGTGTGAATGAACAGGGAGCCTGGAGGAATTGAGTTGGGAGAGGCAGGCTGAGGCCAGATCTTAAATTCACAGTTCAGAAATAACTCCAGATACGATGGAAGCCATTGGAGTGGTGCGATCAGACTTCACATTTTAAAAGGATGATGACTTAAAACATGGGGAGAGAGATGGTGAGAACTCACCTCTTCCTTAGGGTGAGCGCCGAATCAGTACGGAGATAAGCATTGTGATCAGTTGTGCTTCTGACCACGAAAGGTTATTTTTTTTCCATTCCAGGATATGGTTGAGTCCTTTGTACCCACGAATCGTCCACGGAGCCCACAGATCTGGAGAATCAACCACACACTTCAAAGCTGATCTCATCAGCTACCTGACGGCTTACAACGCTGCTCCTCTCAAGGAGTGGATAGATACCATCCAGGAGCACGACCTCTCAGAAACAAAGTATGTGGCCTCTTAGCCATTCAGGGTGCTCACAGTGGGTTAACCTTGAGAGCCACATGAGGTCTGGAATGCAGGGGCCTGGAAAGAGGTGGAGTGACATCTGGCTGTCCCTCGTGGCATATTGAGAGCGAGTCCTGTCACTGTGCCTCACAGTTCTCAGGCGCTGAAGTGGGGGCCGGGACACATTCCACCTGCAGCTTCCCACTGGAGGGCTCTTAAAATTAGTCATGTCTTTGCGTGGTACCTTACACCCCGTTACTTGACGTGCTCAAAAATGATTTTAAGTATCAATTACTACTCTGAGGAGGCATCTCAAAAAAGTAGGTTGGCTCTTAGACTATTTCATGATTGTGTTAGTTTTCATGACTATTTTGTGACTTTGGGTCCACAAATCACTGTGTTCAATAACTTGCGTTTTATATCTTTTTAGCGTTTACCTTATTGGCTCAACCCCAGGACGCTTTCAAGGAAATCAGAAAGATAATTGGGGACATTTTAGGCTTAGGAAGGTAACAGAATTTTTACTGTTTTAACATTTTTAAAATTTTAAATGTATAATGTCTCCTTTTTCATTTTTAATTGGTACATTTTGATGGCAGCTCCGAATATATCTTTATCACAATTCTGGGCAAATCGTAGGCACTTGATAATTGACTGTCTAATTAGAGTTTCCAATAATTACTTGCATTTTAATGTTTTGTCTCTTATAGGTGTAGAGTCAACAATTCTAAATGGCAAAAGTATATGGACTATTTTTAGTTTATTTCTTGTAGTAAAGATAACTGAGACTTTTCATTCATACAAGTATTGTAGCTTTTGATCAGCACGTCAAGGACTTTTAACACAAATTCAACAAAGAACAGAAAATAGTGTTGTGTAAAGGCTGCAGCTGTGTATTTTGTTTACTAAACCAGTGCCCTGTGAGAATTGTAATTATGAAAATGACATTTGCTGCTGGTGTGAAAATAAACCCAGAAAGACCTTTAACAAGATAAAACAGCAAGCAAGTTAAAGCTTAAAGTTTTCTTCATCTCTCTCTAGGAGTCAGATTACCGACCTTAATAAATTCCCTAAAGTGGCTTTCTTAAAAGCCTGTCTTTTTCTGTACGATATTTATGTTGTGTGAGAATTCTCCTTGGCTAATGAAAATTTTTAATTTCGCTTTTTAAGTGAGACCACAGCTGAAAGCTGACAAGGTCTCGAAGCCACCATCTTTATGTCTTGACCTAGGGAGGAGGGTAGCACACACTGGCTCAGTGCACAGCTTTGCAGGCAGATACGCACGCCTGGCACGCTTGGCTCCAAATCCTGACCCCTTTACAAACCACGTGACCCTTGATTTGCTCCTTAACCTGCTCCTCTAGACATTCATAAAATGGGCATAGTAACAGTACTTCCCTCACAGAATTGTGTAAGATCAACTGAAAAACAATGTAAGGCACATGCTGCGTGTTCAGGAGGCACTAGGGGTTACTGGTTTGTGGACTGGTGGCTCAGAAAGGCCGGGTGATCACGCACATTGTCTGGCTTCACAATGTTGTTGACCTTTGAGTCACATCTTAGAGTTTGAAACCACTTTGCACAGCCAGTAGCTTGTGCTGCATCACAGCTGCCTTCCAGGGAAGATGCGGGGTGATCAGCTGTCTGTTTCACTGACGTGTAAGCCCTGGGACTTGTCCGGGGTCATGTAACCGATCAGGGCTGAGCCTGGAACTGTCTTGTGGTTGTCAGCTCAGCCCTGTGCCCCCCACCATGCTGCACCCCAGGTGGAAGCTGAGAACTGTTTAGGCTTTATTGGGAAGTGTGCTTATCAATATTGGTGCCTGCTCTGTGGTAAGGAAACTAACACACATTAAACGTAACACTACATCCATCAGAATGTGAGCTCCACTGGTGCAGGAACTGCAGCTTATTTTTCTTCCTTTCTCCAGCCTCTAGGTGGATACTCGGTTCGTGTTTAAGTGGGTGAAATTCCCAAATGTTTTCTGAATTGTTTCTGCAGCTTTGCATCAGTAGCAAGCAAAGCAGGAAATGCAGGTCAATCCTCCACAGAGCTTAGGGCAGTATGTGCCACATGTAAATATATTCTCTTTTATTTATAGACCGTTACGGCTGCCTGGAGCCCAAGTGTTAAACCTCTTTCAAATGATAAAGAGTCCAAATGTTCAATAGTTGGACCTTCTCAGAATTGTTTAGGTATTTTAAAGAATTAAGATTTCAAGGCGGAAGTCTAGTTGCATGTGGCAGGTTGGTGGTTTAGCTGAGATGGCAACTAAAATGGATCTTTTTATTTTTTTAATCTGTTTTTGCTTTTAGTACAAATCAAAGAATTTTGGAGAGGAATACTTCTGTCCACTATTTCTTTAAAGTAAAATATTTTTAGTATTTAAAAATATTTCCCAAATAAGAAGAAGAAAAAAACTGGACATGGGTATGAAACTGATTGCTGATATTTTCAGCATTTCCTTTTGAATGAGTCATTCCAAGGGTGGGAAAGCACGTTCTGAGTTGTCCCAGCATTTCTGCTCACCGGATTCAAGTGGCTGTCGCTTTTCATCCTCTCCCAGCTCCTGAAAGAGCACGCCTCGTCCAGACCAGAGGCAGAGCCTTGGCCGATACTTGGTCAGTTTTCAAGCATTGGTTCCATGGGGGCTGATGAGTCAAAATGGCTATGTTCTGAGTTTAAAGAGAGCTTGGTGACACTGGGGATGGAGGGCAAGACCCCAGGAAGTGCTGTCCCTCTTCATCTGGTGAGTGATTTTCCTCCTCAAGTTAACTGTTTCCATTCTCTAGTCCAGGAGAAGCATGCAATCAGTCCTCCTTGTCAGAGAGAGAGGTTCTATTCAGTGGGTTTGGATGGAAACGCATTAGCATCCTCATCTGTAATCAAGTGGCCCCAGCATGATCTGGTGCTGGGAGCGGACCGCTTCATGCAGAGCCCCATCTCAGCCACAGACTAGCCCACACATTTTCCATTCCTTCCTTCAGGTTGTCATGCCAAGGGGAAAAAAAATTTGGTAAAGCATTGCCCACAGAATTATGGGCTTTGTTAATTATTTGGAGACCTCTGAATTAATAATTAATTTTGTGTTCAATTCAGTTTTGACTTGGCATTTCAGAGGAAAAATATTCAACTCGAAACATAATTCTCTTTCATTGACTACAGTGCTTTCTATAGTTTAATTACTAGAAGTTGAGTTTTTTCAGTAAGATGAAAACTTTTTGAAACTTAAAGCACATTTTCTAAGTCTTTAAGTATATTTAGTTAAGATTTTCATTTTCTTAAAAACTAATCTTTATTCCTTTTAACAAATAGTTTCTTCAACATAGTACATTCCAAGTGTTACTGTTTTCCTTTATTTTTAGATCTATCCTTCAGTGGAAAATGTGCGGACCAGCTTAGAAGGATATCCAGGTAACTGCTGGAGAAACTGTCCCGATTGTGTTTTCTATGTATATTTCATAAATGCCCTGGTAGACTTTTTAAAACAAGTAATAAGAACACCTTCCTCCTTGAGATGAGAAACGTATTGGTTAGAAATTTGGAGATCATTCTCTTTCAACTGGGGAAGCATCATGAAAGTAGGTAATGTGTTCCAGAGATGATGCCATGCAGTTGAGCAGTTAGGATGTTACTTAATCCTCATAATAACCCTCTGAGTTTTTACCAATAAGTTGGTTCTCTTCTCTACCACCAGCGAGTTAGTTGTCCAGATCAGACGTCCAGATAAAAGCAGCGCCCCCGACAGCTCCCTGCCAAGACCTTTCTCGGCCCTCTCTCTGCCTCTGCTTCCTCCCTGCCTGACGTACTGTGGGGTTCTTCCAGATTTGAATCCCAGACACAGATAAGATTGAACGTCTGGAACTTATGCTTAATATTGAGATGAAACCCTTGGTTTAACCTGGTTGATACGTCTGTTCTCTCAAGGGCTGCATCTGTAAAATCCTAGGATGGTTTTGTAGACGTCTTCCAATCTTGTCTTGTTGCCCTTATACCGGTGCTGGGCACTGAACTTCTCTGGAATTCAGCAGCCCCTCTACATGGTACATTCAGGAGGTATTAACCATAAACCCAAACAGCGTAATGGCTCCGGGAAAGGGGAAGACCTGGTTGGCATTTGCTTGTGGCTGGAAGCAGAGTTCTCTGAATTAGACTAACTTGGTCCATTTATTGCTTATCAAACTACTGGTGACCCGGCCAGAAAAATCTCAATGGAGTTTGGAGCCCATTTGTTGCTTTTTAATGGCAAAACTTATTTCACTGGGACTCAAGGATATGGCAATTTGGGGGTTTATGGTTTCTTTTTTTTTTTTTCCTCCTTTCTTTACTTCTAATAGGCTAGATCCATTCAAAGTGTGCTTTTTAATGGGGAAGAACATGGTATTTTCAATAAAGCTATTTTCTAACTGGTCCTGAAACCTTGAATATGTTGTTAGTTGTTTGTAGTGAGACATACAACATGCCTTATCCGATATGTCAGAGAAATTTAAAGCCTTCTTTGGATGTAGATTACTATGGAGAAGTTCCAGCAGGTGTTTGGAAAGTCACCAGTGAATCTACAATGGAACTTTCCTCCTTTCAGAGATGAGCAAAAATTGACTTCTAATTGTCTTTCCACTTGGAACTGTGTCTTTATTCTCTTTGAAGGAATATGGCTTTTAGAATGTCTTTTTAAAAATGTAACTGTTCCCTGAACATTTTAATTTATTTCAGTGATCATTTTATTTCATTTGTGAGACGGTTTAGCTAGTACAAGTTCTGTTTGGAAGTATCAGTGTAAAAAGTGAAGGAGGCAGGAGAACTGAGTTCTCACCTAGTCTTCCCCCCAACCCCTACACCCCCAGTGTCCTGATCTTGGGTAGACACAGGTGCACCAGACCTCACCTTGCAAAATGTGCATGAGGGTGTCTCGCCTGAGCGAGGATAGCAGGACGGGCCCGGATTCGTTCTGTGCTCTCTCCTAGCATTTCAGATCCGTGCTGCCACAGATGTTAAATTACCAGCCCCTTTTTGTATTCGGATAGTAAGCATTTACTATTCAGTATGAATCCCCAAGAAAGGAACCCCCTTGAGAGAGCATACTTAATGCAAGTATAGCCGTTTTTTCTTTCGAAGAACTAACTATTCCAAACAATGAGTAGTGTTTTCTTTTACCTTCCAGCTGTTTCTGTAGATTTTCTTCTTAATGAAGGCTCTTCAAACCGTAGTCGATAGTTTTTATTTATTTTATTTTTCTTTTTTAAAAGCTGGAGGCTCTCTTCCCTATAGCATCCAGACAGCAGAGAAGCAGAACTGGCTCCACTCCTATTTTCAGTAAGTAGTCAGTTTAGAATGTTGCTGTTGCTTCTTTAGGAATAAGAACATTATTTGTCAGTCTGATTTCTTTTCTTTTTTTTTTTTTTTTTAAGAAAAGAACCTTACATAACAGAGCTATATTTTTCAATCTACATATGTTCGTGATAGAAATAATTTAAAAAAAGGTTCTGGACATTTCTTGGAATTGGTTTTTAGTACCAAAGAGTCAAATTTACCTCCGTGGTTTCTGTTTAAATATTTGCATACAAAGAAAAAGATGAATAAACAGAACATGTGGGGAAGTTGAGAATTTACATAAGCAGCATTGTAGTTCTCATTTACATCGTCCTTCTGTCTGCACACCCATATACGCTGTGTGACTGCAGGCTTGCCAAAGGAGGAGTCCACGCTGCTGTTCTCCCGGGTGGCGTTGGCTCATTGCAAGAGGTCAGCAGATGATCAGGTGCTCGGGTGAACGGGATGCCCTTCATCCTCTCCCCTGGCTGAGTGGCTGCACATCCTGCATGTTCGAGGCCAATTCTAGTTTCATACTTGCGTCAACAGGCATTTATTGTGCTGGACACCAGAAACAAAGGGAGATTACATTTCAGTTGCTTCCAGTCTAATTCAGAATGTCATCCTGGAGCCTTTCTTATATTGAGCACCTTTCAGTAGTATCTTTGTATACGTGAATTTAATAATCTAACGATGAATCTCCCTAATCTTGATTTTGCTCTTACGGTTTGCTCTCTTGAAGGAGCATCCTCTTATAAGGAAGGACTGTTGCCTCATGATATACGTCATTTTCTCCCATGGAACCTTAGGCCTGCGATGTAGGAAACTTAGAAACCAAACTCAGACATATGAGCATCAGCATTTGACTGAGTTATTTCTGAATTATCCCCCTGCTTTTCAACATTCCATTTTGATATACTGATTATGTTTTTCCCATTTTGTATTTTGTTCATTCAACAAGTGTTTGGTGAGCCTTTTCTACCCAGTGATATGCCACAGGAGCACAATTCCTGCTTTTAAGCCGACATACATGCAGTTAGATGTACAGTAGAAATAATAGATACGCATGTGTGTGTATATTCATAACAAAGAAGACGATAAGGCCACGCGCTAGCACATCACAGTGCTTTTGTGAGTGGTGGTAAATGTTTCTTCTACACACCTGCATTCTAAGCTGAACATGGGTTATTCTGTTATCTGAACAGTTGAAGAAGCTATCACAGGTCATATCACGGAGAACTGTGTCCTCACTGTATTTTTGCTTTTCATGCGGTTTCCTAATCCTAGGACCATGACCAATCTGTGCTTTCTAATTAGTGATCTGTCTTTCCCATCACTAGCAAATGGTCAGCCGACACATCGGGCCGCAGCAATGCCATGCCACATATTAAGACGTATATGAGACCCTCTCCAGACTTCAGTCAAATTGCTTGGTTCCTTGTCACAAGGTAAATAGTGCTTATGTTCCCGACGGGAGGAATTTTTTAAATGTTTGTAACTCCTGCTTAGAGTACTGAATGGGGTTCCAAAAAGTGCTTTTGTGAGTTGTAGTTAGTTTTCTGTATGTGTGAGTGTGTGCGTGTGTGTGTGTCTTACACGAGTCTTACTTAACAGAGGCCTATAACTAGTTAGTCCTTTTATAGAGCATCTAGTCATTGCTTGATTTTACTTATAAGTCTGGATGTTACAAGGTTTGCATAAAGTTCGTGTTTATTTCTGTATTTAATACTTCAATAATAGGGATTAGGCAAATTGACACTTGGGGTAAATACAGAAGAAGACTAACAGGATAAAATTAATATTCCCTGATTTTCTTAGGTAAATGAAACTTTAGCACTCAGATCTCCTTTGTGGTTTTTAAAACATCTTTATTAAGATATAATTAACATGCTATAAAATTTACCAATTTAAATTTATAATTCAATGATTTAGTATATTCACACATTTGTGCAACCATCACAATAATCTAATTGTAGATTATTTTCGTTACCCCCATAAGAAACTCCCTACCTATTAGCATTCTTGTGTTGGTTTTTATAGCAAGACAGATTGTTACACCTTTTGGAAAATGGAGCTGGACTAGCACTTTAATTCTTGTCTTCTAGTCTGATCAAAAACCATTAGGCATCTCTTCATGATTTAATAACACAATTGATGTCAGTAGCAGCTAGTTAAGGTAGCTTGGAGTAGAATTATTTCTTTAACGATGAACAAACTTTTAAACAAAAGAGTCACTTAGAAACAAAACCAAGTCACTTTCCTAGTTCATGGAAATTAGTGCCTAAACGTTTCACCCTGACTCAGGATAAGGACCAGAGGCCTGAGCAGTGTCAGTGATGGAGACCAGATGTGAGAGAGGGCTTCCCGCGTTTTGGGGGCACCACAGCATAAGTGGGAAAACATACTTTCTGAGTCCTAAAGGTAGGATTCAAGATGCTATTCTATCATTTACTAGCTCTGTGAACTTGGGAAATTTATTTATAATTTATTTAACCTGAGGCTATTTCCTACTCTATAAAATGGGGAGTGATGGCTGCCTCTGGGGGTTACTGTGAGATTTAGATGAGATGTGGAGCCCAGTGCTGGGGACACAGCGGCCCCAGGACGTGAGAGCTGCCCTTACACTTGTCCAAGCTCCACCCTCACGGCGGTGCAGGACGGCCAGGGGGATTACTGCATTTTCTGCTGTGTGTCTTTAAAAAGAGAAACTTCTGCCTCTGAAGGGTAGGTCACCTGGGTATGAAACCTGAGCTGTAGATACCCCAGGTCGGGGAGTCATTGCAGGAGACTGACTGAAGTACTAGGCAGAGTGGAGATGTGGAGGGTGCCTGGCCCCTCTCTGGGCAAGGAGTTCAAGCCTCAGCTCCCTTGGTGAGTGTGAGATTGTTAATCCCTCCCCTGCTTTTGCTTTAAATAGGAACACACTTGAGAAAGCTAGATTATTACCAGTATTCCTGAATTAAAGTGACAGGGAGTTATTTATAATGCTACCTAATCTTCTGCAAAGTTAACCAACAAGACATGAATTTGGGGCATAATGTGGATCCTTGAACACTCTCCAAAGGGACGTGGATGTTCAAAGAGACCACATTTCAGTGTCAGCTCACCTCCGTGTTCAGTAACTGTCTTTTAAACCAAGTTACTAAGTTGCAAGGAGGAAAACCTGGCTTTTAATACTGGTCCCGTCGCATCCTGATCCCATGTGTGACCTGCACTTCCTGCGTACTCTAATGCTGAGTGGACAGGACTGGATGAAAAGGTCTACCTGCTTCCAGTTCTAAAATGCTACCATTGGAAGCATCGCTGAGTCGTAGGCCGCCATACGTCCCAAGAGCTACTTTATTACAAGCGTGTTGCTATTTTGCTTTGTGTTGAGTGCCTTAAATGATGTGACATTTCCCTCAATCAGATCTGGCAGAATCCTCTAACCCATGATACTACTTTCTTGTACTCATCAAGGCTATTAGTGAAATCACACCACTTCGCATGAATGTTGAATTGAATTTGAAGGCTACCCTTCCAACTTTGGTTAAAATCCCCTTAACTATTAACTTAGCAAACTGCTTTTTCTCAGAATAGACTCAGAGCAATATAGAGAAACATATCAATTACTGGGTAAAAGTGGTTTTATCAAGCTTTTTTTCCCCTGGCAAAACTGGTGCCCAGAGAAATCAAGTTAAGCATTCACAAGCATCCAACTCGCCTCCTACCCACACGGAGTGATCAGAAGTGAGCTCTTTTTCTCCCCTCTTGCCATCGGGTAGGCTTCTCCAAGAAGTAAATGCCAGAGTCTTGCTCTCACTGTGGGTCTTTGAGGTTTGGTAGAGATGGAAGTCCTGGTGCTGGGATCCAGGGATAGAGGAGAGGAGGGGCTGTTCGAAGGGCCGGCCTGTAAGGAGGAAATGGAAAGGCTGGGGGAGCCCAGTTGGTTCCTCTTGCTTGGCTGTGTTGGTCAGGGCTCTCCAGAGAAACAGAACCAGTAGATGAGATGTATTTTTATTTATTTTCATTTCAAGGAATTGACTCTCGATTATGGGAGCTTGAAAGTCCAAAGTCCATAGGGCCAGCCCACAGACTGGAGTGATAGTGCCCAACATATGGCACTCATCTTCCCTACTTAACTACGCTTAATTCTGAGTATCAATTAAAATTATTAGGTGACAGTGTTTGTAATAAATGTTTCATTGTGAACACGTGAAATGATATCTGTAACAAGTAAGTATAGGGCGATGGTTCCTCACGGTAAGCAGCTCAACGTGCAAACTGATGCAGCGACCACAGAACAGTGGAAACCTCAGAGTCCGTCCTCAGGCCGTGGGACCCGTCACGTGGTTCTCCTCGGACTCTCAGTCCCCTGGTGGGTCTCTGGGGGAACATGAGGCCCTGGCCAGGACCTTGAACAAAGGTTATTTCTGCTCTGCGGGGGTAAGAAAAAAGGGACAGGGGAGACGCTTGATCTTCTTCAAGCAGCTACCACGTGGTGGAAAGTTCTAGGGCTTTACCTGCATCGCCTCGTCCAGTCATCGCAGGAGCCTGAGGAATCAGACTGCAGAGCTGAGGCGACTCCCTCGCCCAGCAAGTGTTTGCCTGCAGCTGGCAAAGCTGCCGACGCCAGGCATGGGGACAGAGCGGAAGGCAGAGGTGAGGTGCCTGCTCTCGTGGGATTTACGTTAGGACCAGACAGCTCGCTGTCCATGTGTCAGGTGATTGCAGTGTAATGCTTTCCTGGCCATCCTGCACAAGTAGATTTTCACCCAGCAAGGCCTTCAAGGACTTCTAGTTCTCAACTTAAACCTCACTGAGGCTCTCCTTGCTTCCTTAGCCTTGCAGTGTACATATGCTTCCTGCAAGGTCAGTGTTTCCCGCTCAGTGTGGTTGCTTGTGTGAACATTGACTTCTTATCTGGACTCTGAGCCAAGTCCATGTCTGTGTTGTTCAGTGTATCCTGGTGCCTGGCACATAGAGGTGCTCAGTGCAGATTAGTTAACAAAGAAGCAAATGAAAGCCAGGATGGAGGCTGTACCCCTGAAAGCACTGCCTGGACTGGGTGCATAGCTTCAAAGGTGAATCCTAGGCTCAGGGTGTGGCTGGTAGGAAAGTCAGGAAATGAAACTGGTTTTGGTAGGAGAATGGTCAATTTGATTAGAGTGATTTATTGTGGAAGGAAGGTCACGTGGAATTGTGTGAGGTGTTGCACTCAGGAGACTGGTGTACACAGAGTTTATTTTGGAGTTCTCTTTAGAACTGATCACTGACACCCTGAGCTTTTGTTGATGTTCAGGAAGAGTAGCAGGAGGGTGACGCCGGGGAGCTGAGGTAGATAAGGAGAGTAAATATCAAGTGGGCTTTTCACCCTTACCAAGTGCTTCACTGCCACACAAAGGAATTGGATCCAAGCTGCCCCTCCTGAGTTGAAGAACAACTTGCTGCCGTCCTCTGTGAAATTCTTTTCCCTCTACCTAAGAAATGTTAACACGTTGTATTTTGGACATTATAGAATTTAATCATTCATTTCAACATGGATTTATTGAGCACCTACTATGTCCTAGGCACTTTTCCAGCTGCAGGGAGTACAATGATAGAACATAATCCTTGACTTTATGGTGGTGGGAGTTACACAAAAAAACAAGTAAGTTGATTTATATGTATCAAATGGTGATAATTGCTATAGAGAAAACTACAGTAGAGTAATAACTTAGGTGCACAGTCCTTTCCTCCAAATCTTTGGGACCAGAAGTGCTTGAGTATTTGGAGTTTAGAAACGTAGTATGATACATGTCTCGTCCACTAACTTCCTCGTGTTAGCTTAGGTCAGCTTGTGTCACTGATGAGTTAAGAAGTTCAAGTTTTGCCATTACATAAAATGAGTTAGGTAATAGCTTAATTTCAAAGTTGCTTTTAGGTTGTTTTTAGATTTTCAGAGCTAACATGTAGTGCTTACTTTAGGTTCCAGGCACTCGACTAAAAGCACATTTCATACGTGCACGTACTCTCGTGTAATCCTCATAACAATCCTGCAGCATCTCTGTAAATCCTAACCCTTTACAGATGGAGAAGCGAAGCCCAGAGAGGTTCAACAAGTGCCCGAGTTCCCAGGCACATCCTCAGGTGCTGTGCTGTCGGGTGGTAGGTGCCTGGGTCAGAGAAGGAGGCTGCTCATTGAACAGGGTGGTCAACAAACTGACGTGGTGATGTTTCAGCAGAGGCGTGGAAGAGGGGAGGGAGCCATGTGGCTGCACGGCCACGGGAGAGCACTCTGGGCAGAGAGGCAGCATTGGGAATACGCTGGCTGTGTTTGAGACGCACAGTGGGTGTTGCTGGAGTGGGTGGGGTGGGCGGACGGTGGGGTCAGAGCAGTAGGTGGCATTTCGGTCAAGATAACCCTTTGTTGTGCCAGAGTGTCCTGCCTGCTGTAGGGTGTCCAGCAGCCTCGCACTCGTGCTAATGGCCTTGTCGTGGTGAAGGCCCCAGGTGCCCATGCTTTTCTGGACATCCCCTGGCTTGTGTCTCCTGCTGGGTGATGCTGTCATCTTTGAGAATAAGTTCAGGGCTTTGTGAACAGCTGATGTATGGTTGTTGCCGTTCTTTCATCCGATGCATTTTCCTGCTTTAGAGTAATGAGGGAGGGCTGTAGAGAGAACCATGGATTCTAGGCCAGATGAACAGATAATGCCAGCAAGTCTCACAGTCCGTCCACAACGTGGCAGACGTGTTATGTTTTAAGAACTGGATTTTAGGAAAAGAAAAATAACTCAAAAGCTGCATACATTGAACTCCCCCTCCTTTTTTTTTTTTTTTTTGACACTTTACTACTTTGATTTATTATTACCAATCCATGTTAATGTTCATGTTTGGGATGAATGGCTACTTTTTACTAAAACAAATTTCCCAGAAGAAAATACCAGTAGTAAGCAAGATGGGTGATAAGCAATGTGAATTTTGACTCTAACGTGATCATGAGACTTTTATTTTAAATAAGGCAGATCAGCCCACCCAAAGAGGTGTTGCCCTTCAAGGTGACCACCTTTTGAAGCTAGTTACTTTTACCAAAAATATTGCCATTGCTCAAATCCTTTTGCCACCCTTTGGAATTTCTTTCAAAGTGAATTTACATGCACGTTAACAAATAAGTATTGTTTCTTAACAGACATTCTTCTGTTCTGCGTCTTGTATTAGTTTTCTGTTGCTTTGTAATACGTTACCATAAACTAAGTGGCAGAAAACAATACATTGTTTTGTCCTGCAGTTCAAGAGTCTGGAAACGGGTTAGCTGGTCCGCTGCATGGGAGCACAGTGTTGACCAGTAAGTATAGTGCCCAGTGTCGTACCTGATCTGCAGTGGCTCAGAAAATTTTGAATGAATATACGTATGGTATCCCTCTTGTTCAGAAATGTTCATTTTCTGACTGCTTCTTAGGTTTTGTTTGTCTTCCTTTCTGTACTGTCCAGAGCACTGAAGCTTATTCTTAAGATCAATCTCAAATCTTCCCCTTTGAAACTTTTGGTGGCTCAGCAGACATGACTATTTGTCCTTCCTGTTTCCACAGCACTTTTTGCCTGGTCCTTTTACATCTTTCTTACTGGTTCTTTGGGCGTCCCTTTGCCTCAGTACATGGTGAGCTGCCTGAGAGCGGGTGTCAGATCTTACTCATCTTTATCCTCAGCATCTAACCCTGCGCACAGCATATGGTCAAGGACCAGTATGTATTTGAATCAGAGCCCCTTGCAAAGCTCTTCTTCCAAATAGACTGTATCCACACCTAGTAGGACGAGAGTATGCCAAGCAAGTTTGTCTTCTCACTCCTGTTCCCCAGCCCTCCTGGCTCCTCAGCCTCAAACCACTGCTGCTAGTTTCTTGGGTTTAATAGCTTTAACCCCATCAGCACTTTCAACCCCAGGTAACCTCAGGTGGGAATGTTACCCAACCAGCCAACATTACTATCGAGGAAGAAGCACTAAGGTAGAGTCCAAAGATCTGTGTCCTCATTTGGGGTTGCCACTTACCAGCCTCGCTGCTTAAATTTTGGGAAGTTTATTTCTAATCTGGGCCTTTATCTCACTCGTGGAGTGCTCTGAGAAGATGGTAGGAAGTAAATGTGGCCGTCACTTATTAAACTGTGTGACGTGTCACATGTTAGTCGACCGCTTGGTTTCTAGTGGCTGCTGACAACCACATGTTATTATTAAACTCACATTCATTAGCCCTCTTAGAGGTTCAAGAAAGCTGCTTATCGAGATCTTATCTGTTTTGTTTTTATAACATGGTTGTGTAATATGTGACTTGAAGACTCCCTTGGACAGAGCCTTTTCTGAACTCAATGTGGTTAAAATTTGATTGCAATCACTCTGTGTAATCAAGACAAGCGTATTCAGCCAGAAAACGATGTTCAAAGAAACTTAAAACCAGCACTTTTAGCTTGAACTTATTAGAATGTTATATTAGCCTACTTTTGTCTAGTTGCTTCTATAGAAAGCTATTTATAGCTTTTGATCCTACTGTGAAATCATCCTGTGTTTGATGGGCAGCCTGTTATGGAAATTATTGGAACACGATGACAGGTACAGTGTTTCAGTTTTACCACAGGACCGAGCAGGCGAGAAGATGAGCTTGAAGCAGCAGCCTTGGCTGAGGAGATGGTGCCTCCGAGTAATTGGCAGACCCAGTGAGAACAATTATGAAAGCTGTGCATTGTGGGTGGGCAGGAAGCGATGGCTCTTCGCGTTGCCTAGCGACTGACAGGCATTGCAGGGTAGTCGGCATGAGGAGAAATGTTGGTGCTGCCACTTTGAGGGAAAACAAGACAAGTGCTTTGACTGCAAAAGCACTGCGGCTTTTTGAGGAAACATAAAGGCCGATCTCCCCTCCTCTGCTTTTTAACATAGCTGTGCGGTACTTCTGTTATGTCTGTCCCTTTGATTCGGAAACAAATAGACTTTCTCCTCCTTTGTCTGAGTTTTTTGGTAAAAATCAAGTTGGATCACATGAAAAGATATTTGTAGATGTGATCGGGTAGACTTGGTTGCCTGGCCCTGCCGCTCCAGGTACGCTGGGATGACTCAGTACTCCTCATACACTTTGTCACAGATAATGGTCATCAGCCCTAGAGTCCGCAGAGGACTTTCTTCATCTGTTAGAGATGATTCAGGGTCCCTCACTTTCTTGCATTCTGGTTCAGGGAGACCAAGGCCAGAGCATGCCCCCTTTCCATGCTTGTGGAAGCAAGTCTCTTGACACTTTACCCTGATGGGAGGAAGCTGGAGGCCCCCTGGCTTAGGGCCTCTGGACCCTTCACACACTAGCATCGCCAGACACGAGATGTGCCTGGGGCCTGAGTGGGGAGGTATCTGGGAGTCCCTCACCAGGACCTGGCCTCCAGAGAAGACACCTCACAAAGTAGGGCAGAGACGTGTGTAGTGCATGTGATACGCTGGCTCATTTCATCCTCCCAGTTAGGAGCTCCGTACTATTATCCCAATTTTAGAGAGATGAAAACTAAAACATAGAGACCCGAAGTAACCTGCCCTGGGTAGCCCAGTTGGCAGAGTGGTAGAGCTGGGATTCAAACCCAGAGAGCTGAGCGTGAATATTTCTTGCCTGTGTGCCAGGCGCTGCTCTAGGCATTGGTTCTGGATGGTGAGCAGGACAGGCATGGCCCCTGCCCACTAGGAACTTGTCTTATAGTTCGTGTAGCCCTGTTGCCTTCTGCTTTGGGATCAGCCCTGCTGGGTGAGGCTCTGGGGAGAACACACAGCTCAGAAGCTCACAGCAGCCTCAGTTTCCTAAGGAGCAACTTGGCAGACCTGCCTCCCCTCAGCTAACATCTTCCAGCGCTGCTGAGCCAGGCCTTTCCCCGCCTCCTTTCTCCCTGCCCGTTACCCAGACGCCCCGACCCCCTGCCAACTGCTTTGCCATAGCCTTGTCCACCAGTCGTGTTTCAGCTTTTGCCATAGCTGTCATTTGTGGCCCCTGCTGAGCAAGCTCACAGTGTGGTGTGACTGGCCACGAGTGGCCCAGTGCTGCTTTTTCCTTGCCTGTGTGTGTCCTCCCTCTGTTAGTCCATGCGGCATCCATTCTGGGCCAGCAGACGGGTGGGGCTTGTGGCGCTGGAACGACGGCCAGAGGGCTTGAGACTTTTCAGGTAGGGATCGCTGAGTGTTTTTGAACAAGGGCGTGAGATGATCAACAGTGTTCTGTTAAGGTTACTGATTATGTCTGTTGTTGTTCAAAGCTTTATAACAGAATGCAGGGTTTTTATGATAATCCCACCACATGCTCTCTGAAGTCTAAGTGGAGCAGGTATTTTGTGAATTTAGAAACGGATGCAGAGCTGAGGCTGCTCATCGAGAAATAGATGAACTGGAATTTGAACAGATCTTTCTTCCAAGTCATGTACTCTTTCTGGAATTGGTTAATGAGATAGAATAGAGGAAATAAAGCGTGGAGGCAGAAAAACTCCTGAGAGACGTGCGAAGTTCCAGACACAGGACTGTAGAGGTGGCCACAGAATGGAGAAGCAGAGGGGCGTTCACAGAGACCTTCTTACAGAATAATCCAGAGGGCGAAGGATGCAGGAGCAGAGTGATGAGAGCAGGGCGGGGCTAATCGGGTTACCTGCAAGGTTGGGAACGGAACTTCCAGGGAGAGTCACAGACGCCTGCAAACTTCCATCAGACTTCCGTGGAGCTGGTCACTCACCCCAAGGAGGCTGCCCTCAGGCTGTCTTGGAAGGTCTTAGTGGAAACGCCCGTTTGCTCTGCAGCATCAATACCTGGTCCTACTGGCCGTGAGGCTCCTGAAAGTCAAGAACAGTTCTCAGAGGCTGCACCACTGTGGGACCCAGGGAACCAAAGGCGAGGTTCTTGCCTTCACAGACTTCGTTGGAGGGATCAGGGGAGCAGCCTTCTTCAGAAGCCTTTCAAGGTCTCTTATATAAATTGACCAGACACTGGCCGTTCATCAGACCTTTTGGTGTCACCTCGATATTAAACAGTCCACTGCCCACAGCCACACCCTTGTGTCTCAGCAGCTCCTTCCCCTCTTCAGTCTGTTTCCCCACGTGGGAACCCAGGGCTGGGCTACATCAGTGGTTTCGTGCCATGTTCCTTGGAGCCCTCAGGGTTCTGGAAACCCCTTTCAGAGCCCATTGTCGTGCTTTAAATGTTTCCTTTGAACAAAGGACTTTCCTGATTAAAAAAAAAAAAAAAGTTTAAAAACATTACAATAGATAATCTCCCAGAGCCTATTCTAACAAAATTTCATAGATCTCTTAGAAGTATTAATACTTTCCAAATGTTACCTTTATGCCTTGCAATTTCCTAAGCACTTTGACCTAGATTATTTTATTCATTCCTCATTGTAACCCACTGAAGTGAACAGATGGTGTTAAGCCCACATTGTAGACAAATTGGTGCCCTGAGGATGTACCCCCAAGGTAGCATCTGACCAAAACACAGATCTTGCAAATCTGTTGCTCTTTTCAAGTCCCTATTCTGCCTTTCCACCGTAGGAGGTGGACCACAATAATAGAACGTTTCAGTAGAAAAATGAAACAGTAAACAGTTATAGCTTATCACATGGGTTACTATCAGATACATACTGGAATTCTTTGATACAGTGTTCTGAATACCAATTTTGACCTAAACTTCATAAAGCAACTTCTGATCATGCTTGACAGTATTTTTTGGTTGTTTTGAATTCTGGATGCTGATGTGATGACTTCTAAAACCCGTGTCCTTCAATTTGTGGGCTCAAAGGTAGATGGATCCTTTTAAAGACTAGGTCAACTGCTGGACTGGACTGTGGCATGGAGTGAAAGCTAGTCTTCCAATGTCAGATAGAAAGGGGTTCATGATATGCCTGTGACCAAGGGACAAAGTGAGGTTGCAAATGGATTTCTCAGAGTCTACTTGGTGATCTGTCAGAATTGTTACTTGCAAAAGGCTACATGCTAGTATTGTATCTCTTACAGTGCTCTGCTCTTGCTTATCTGTGGGAAAACATGGGCCATAATCTTTATTTTTCTCTTCCTGCTGGCATTTCTTTGTTAATACACACGTATCTATAAATCACAATACCAGCCCTCAAAACACAGCTGATGTGAAATGTCTCCTTTGGTACTTAATCCCACAAGATTGTTGGACATCTGCAGAATCGGTTTAATTTTAACCATGCTTTTAAGTTCCTGGCACTTTTTCACTCATATCTATATTGAAAAGTGGGGGACATCTATCTGCATCAAGGGGACCAAAATCCTTTTGACATCCTTTACAAAACAAAATAGAAGCTCACCATATCTCTGCCTCAGGGGCGTGTAGCATTTAAGATTGTTAAATCAGTGAAGCAATCTGATGAGTAATTTTTGGACTATAACCTTCTAGAATTAGGAGACCTGAATAGACCTGCCTTCTGGATAATTCCATTGCTTGATGGGTCACACCAGAGAGAAGGACCGGAGTCATCCCCTCATAAATTTAGCCCAGTATTGATGATAGTGATAGGTCGTATCTGTTAAGCATCATGTATGTGCCTGGGGCTTTGCACACCTTACCTGATGTAATCTGCACATCACCTTTATGAGGCAAGTGCATTAGCATACTTTACAGGCATGGATCTTGAAGATCAGCAGTGTTAGCTCTAATTGTGATTGAAATATGTGCGAGCTCAGATTCAGCTCTTACCCACTACCCTCCGATGCTTCCCATGCTTAATTGTCAACAATTAGACTCTTTCTCTGGATTTTATGGCTTGAAAGTTTTTAATTCCTTAGCCACAATGAACAAAATAGTCTTGACGAATTATATCTTCTAAGCCTTTGTGTATTAATCTCTTTTCTTGAATTAATGAGATGTTTCTTGCCTGTCTAGCATCTGCAGGATTCAGTGTTGGGAGACATCTGTGGGCTGGAATAGCCACAAACAGCTTGTTGAAAGAGCCGGAGTTTGTGGAGGAGGAAAGGGCTCAGATACCTACTGGAGTGGGAGGGGTAGAAGGCATCGTGGACAAGGAAATAATGTTTGCAAAGATGTGGAGGCGGTCAGTAAGTCAACTCAGTCAAGGGTGGAGGAATCATGAAAAGGCATAATGCGAAGTAAGATTGAGAAGCATGAATTTGATCAGACTGTGGAGGTTCCTGCATGTCCAGGCTGTGCATTTGCTCTATGCACGCTTCAGGAGAAAGGACTCGTTGATACTTAGAGAGCCACTGGAGGAAGATGTAGAATGAGAGACCAGAGTTTAGGGTGGGAAAGGCTGAACGAGGGAAATCTTATTGAAAGTAAAAGGATAGTACAAGGGTGAAAAGGCTTTTGATGACGGGCTGTACCTTGTGGATGGAGCCAACAATCCAAAATGCCTATGAATTCTGAGCCGGACTGAGACTGTGGACAGAAGGGAATTTAGAAGAAAGCTGGTTTTCAGAGGGGGAGGAATGCTGATAGTTTTTGGTTCTTGGAGTGTTGGGTTTGGCGTGACAATGTGACATCCCAGTGGAGAAATCCAGCTTGTGGTTGGAGGTACCTGTTTGGAAATTGGATGAGAGATCAAAGCTGGACAAGTCTGAGAGTCATCTTGTTAAAGTAATGGTTGCAGCTGGTGAGCAGAAAAGTCCCCAAGGAAAAGAAGACAGTGGATGAGCCGAGGGCAGGGCGTACATTTGGAGGGTACGGCGTGGAAGGGGCAGCAAACATGAGAGAAGCTGAGGCAGGGAGCCAGGAGAGAATAGAGTAGTCAAGCGGAGAGAAAGCCAAGGAAGAGAGAGGCGGTGGTGGAGAAACCACATCACTGCAGCAGGGAGTTCTGCCACCCGGGGCTGGGTCACTCTCTGTTATGGGGGCTGTCCTGGGCATTGGGTGTTTAGCAGTGTCCCTAGCCTCTGGAAAAGTGTCCCCAGACATTGCTAAACATCCCCAAGGGGTAAAGTTGCCCCCAGTTGAGAACCACTGGTCCAGAAGAATAAGAAATATTTTTAAAACGCTGGGTTTTAATGTTGCTTGAGTGGAAGGCGGACAATAGAAAATTGAAGTGGGAGAAGGGGAAGCTGTCCATACCATGGTTTTAGCCCAGCAAGACCCGTTCCAGATGCTAATCTCCAGAAGCATAAAAACAAAGATCTATGTTATTTTGATCCATTAAGTTTGTGGCAGTTTGTTAGAGCAGCAATAAGAAACTAATGCACACTGCTTATCAATAAAAAAATACAAATAGCGTATTTTAAAAATGGATAATTGGCAGAATTAAGAAACAGATGTTGAGAATTATGGTTAAAAATACTGAACACCACTAGTAATCAGAGAAATCAAATTTAAATGAGATACATTGTGCCTATTAGATTAGCAAACATTTTCATGGATACTAGCCACTGAGTGTTCTCAAGGATCCAAGAAAAGAGCCTCTTACAAGGGTGGGTGATGTCTAAGATAGTCTAAATAGTAAAGATGTTTTAGAGGGAGATGTGACAGAATCCATGTAAATTAAAGATTATATCCTTGCATATACGTGTATACAACATGAATCCTCTGCAGGGAGAATATCTTTCCATATTCCTCATGAAAATATTTTTCAGTACAAAAAGGAACAGCCCAAGGGCAATGCAGGAAAACCTACAGCAAATGCAGAGTAGATGGTGACTCAGCGTCAGTGCGTGTGTGTGTGTGTGTGTGTGTGTGTGAGTGTGAGAGTGCGAGAGAGAGACAGGCATGTGGCTGGGGAGTTTAAGGGCAGGGTGACAGTGGCATGAGCTCGAGTTAGTCATTATCCCTCCTCGTCATCCCAGCTGCTCAGTCTACATCCTCTCTCACCTCCGCTGTCAACATTCTGTTTATTGCATCTGTTTGTGAGAGCATCTGCTCTCCCACCCCCGTCCTCTAGGACATGTGGTTAAAATCTCAGTCTGTTAGGCATCTCTGCATTCTGGGCGGCCACTGCCTAGATCAAGTGCCAATGATGGAGGGAAATGTACCAGCGGACACACTTCCCAAAGCAGCAGGCATCCTCGGGGATTCACACACCTTCCAACAGAATCTTGAAAGTTTACATCAGCCACCCTGGTGCTCAGGCCGGGGTTGGCGGTGGCAGGTGATGCTACTGCTGTCACCACGTTCTAGGCTTTTAGGTGCACGGAGCAGGGCTGGCCCAGAAGTCACCTTCGTTGCTCCCTTCTCCTTCCTTGTGTGGCTGTTACCCCAATACGTTAGAGTGGATTTTATCTTTGTGGTTGGCTTTCGAAGGTCGAGGGCTTGATCTAGTTAGATGTGAGGGTGGGCATCTCTGGTCATTGTAGACTGTCATCCGAGAAGGGATTTTTCGCCTTATCAGCTGAAACCCCTCATCATAGAGACAGGAAGCTAAGGCCTGGGAGGAAGAGGAGTGCCTTTGGGTGTGGCTGGGGCAAAATCCTCTCTCCTGAGTTGGGGTCCAGGGATCTGTTCTCCACATTGACCTTCCTTTCTTCTTCATGTCCCTTACATGGCATTCCTGTACTTTGCTAAGCTTTCTTTTAGGAGTTCTCTGTTAAACATTTTATGTATTATTGTATTATTTTATTTTGGCAGGGGTGAATAATTAAGTTTATTTATTCTTAGAGGAGGGACTGGGGAATTGAACTACCACTTGAGCTATACCCTCCCACTCTGTTAAACATTATTAGTTTATATTTACTCTGAAAGCTTTAAACTGTCAGACAAAATTCCCATATTGTGGGCTGAGATTAGATCTCTGATTACACCCATGCTCCCTAAGCTGAGGCAGAGAATCGACCACACCTGAGCTCCTTTTCCACAAGGGGCCCACAAACTACCCAGCCAAATAACTGACTGTTGGTCAGCTTAGCTGGGGATTTGGGAAAAAAACACCCTACCCTGTGCTGGCTTTGTAATGCGTCAGTTTACCTGGGCTGAACCACACTTTGCAGAATCCCTTTTCTTGTATGTTTCCAGTTAGGACGGGCCCCAAAGGAGACTCTCGTGGGGATTTGAAGGGTGGATATGAAGCCGCAGCGCTGTTATAGCCCATAGGTCGTCGCTTTGGGCTGGCTCACCTTGTCAGCAGCTGACCCTGCATCTGCTCCATCCTCCCCTGGGTCCCCCTGCAGCTTCTCTGACCCTGGGTCTCCCCAGGTGTGTGTGTTTAGCTGTGTGGCAAAGGGCCTGTACCCGTGGCTTCAGCTCATTGCCTGGGGCTCTAGCTTGTTGCTCTCCTCCACTGTGTATTCTCCCTCCCTGGCTTCTCCCTGCCCTACAGACTTCAAGCTCCAGCATCAGGGCAGAGACAGCTGCATTACAGACACTGCTTTGCCAGCTCCCACAATTACTTACCTGACGTCAAATTCCTGTAAATTATATGTATTGTATATTTTATATACACACACATGCTCACACCTGAAGTGGTTCTCTTTCTCTGGTTGAACCATAACTAACACACCTCCATCCTCCAGAATCCACTGTCTTACTCACCATTACTTTCTTAGTGGCTTGGGTGGAGTGTCTGGTGGACAGTACCACTTTGGACCTCCAGAATCCTACCCTCCAGACTTCTCCAACTTCCAAGGGTTCTACACCCCAGGGACCACAAAGTAAATTCAAACCCCAACCCTCTTTAGTGATGAAGCACATCCAATACCCAGCAACAACAACAACAACAGAAGGAAAGCCCAGCACTGGGGGAGAAGCAGCTCAGGGCAGCAGGAGACGCAAGGGAAGTGGAAGAATGGGCAGAGAGGCCAGCACAGTGCACCTGACCTTGAGGAGCGGCAGTGGCCGCAGCAGGAAGCCAGGACAGGCAGTGGACGTAGGTCCTGGATGGAGAAGACGAGAACTTAGAACTTCAGCGTTTCAGGAGCAGAAGAGCTTGCTGTAAGCAGCCCTGTGGTGTCATTGTGCCTCTGCTGACACCAGCAGGTGCCCATCCACACACAGCGGGCAGTTGGAGTCTAGAAATATATACCCCACCTCCTGGCTGCCCTGGGTACCAGTGATCCAAAGGGTCCTCAGAGTGTAAAGAATTATTCAAGGAATATAGAGTTATCACTTAGATAGCTTGCAAGAGACTTCTAGTCTCTCATTATTAAAGATAGAGTTTAAGGTTCCAGATGCTTAGAATTCTGGTAGAAGCCAGATATGAAGGAGAGGCTGGAGGAAACCATCTGAAGGTGTCCTCATGGTCTGCGTGATCTTTCCCTTGGAATAAGCCCTGAGATCTTGGGCGATTGAGGAAAACGTGACTAGGGAGGGAAGAATAAGAACAAGCCTTCCAGAAAGCACCTCTGGCCTGTGACGTTAGGCCGACAAGCTGAGGGAGTTAACCAGAAAGGCGATGATAATCTAGAGAGCTGGAAAAATAGTCCTAGGAAGATTGTTTCCACCCCACGCCCACTGGTTGGTTTTGCCACTGACCCTGTGTCTCTGCCCAGGAGGGCACTTTATTTTACTCACAGGCGAGAAAAATAGAAGCAGGCTATCATCTTGGACTTTTAAGAAAACATTCTTTTCTAGAGTCGTAATATCACTTTATGGTCAACTTCCCACTTCCTTTGCATCTTACATCTCAGCGGCACAGCACAGATTGTGATGTTTGTGATTGTGGCCCGTGGGCATCCCTGTCCTCAGTGTGGTCCGTTTAGGAAGGCAGGGAGGTCTGTAAACACACTCTACTTTTTGGAGTTACTGCTTAAGAGCCTCCTTGGCTCTGATTTCTATATTCCTCCTTGTCTGTTTCCATAGAACCCTGAACAGAGATTGTTCTTGTCACCTTATTGATACCTTTCTCCTAGACTCTGACTCCCCAGACAGCAGTTCCAGCCCTTGGTTCAGGAGAATACTTGATACTCCAGTGAATGAATCTTTAAATTCCGTTATCTACGAAGTCAGGCTTTTAAGCGGCTGAATAGCTGAGGTTTTACTCTCCATTCTAAAAATGAAATAGAATTTGGGTGAGCCTAATTGAAA
Source organism: Camelus dromedarius (assembly GCF_036321535.1). Lineage (NCBI taxonomy): Eukaryota > Metazoa > Chordata > Mammalia > Artiodactyla > Camelidae > Camelus > Camelus dromedarius. The sequence goes on from NC_087440.1 coordinate 81,757,524, forward strand.
ACAACGTTTCCAGTGGGTTTGTGTTAATTACTTGGTGGATGAGAGCGCTCAGCTTGATGTGCTGCAGGAGGGAGTTGCTGAAGTCGAGGCCTCAGAGCTTTTTCATCTCGGCTCCTGCGCATCCTGCTTCCATCCTGGTGCCTCCCAGCCCATCAAGGTCGAGCCTCCTTCCTCCCGCTGCATCATGTGATTTTTTTTAGCCATGTCCACATCTCTTTGCCCGCATAAAACGTGATTCTAAAGGCACACTCTTTCTGGATACAAATGTGCCCTTGAAGCTGTTTTCTTTTGATAATAGAAATTAGCACTCCCTGGCCAAAAACAGAGGCAGAAAAGGGAATGTGAAGCTTAAGATACCACTCTGTAAGATGATACTGACATAGTTTTTTTTTAAATTAGAGTTGATCTATAATATTATTAGTTTCAGGTGCACAACATAGCAATTCAGTATTTTTATAGATTATATTCCATTTATAGTTATTACAAAATATTGGCTATGTTCCCTGTGTTGTACAATATATCTTTGTAGCTTATTTATTTTATACGTAATAGTTAGTTCCTCTTAATCCCCTACGCCTGTCTTACGCCTCCCCTTCCCTCTCCTCACTGATAACCACTAGTTTGTTCTCTGTATCTGTGAGTCTGCTTCTGTTTTTAGATTCCATGTATAAGTGATAACATACAGTATTTTTCTGTCTGACTTCATAAGCAACCAGGTCCATCCAGGTTGTTGCAGAGGGCAAATTCTCATTCTTTTTTATGGCTGATAATATATATATATGCGCATATATATATATATATATGCGCATATATACACACACACACCCCACATCTTCCTTATCCATTCATCTGTTGATGGACGCTTAGGTTACTTCCATGTCCTGGTTATTATAAATAATGCTACTATGACATTGGGGTACATGTATCTTTTCAAGGTAGTGTTTTCATTTTCTTAGGATATATACCGAGGAGTGGAATTGCTGGATCATATGGTAGTTCTATTTTTAATTTTTTGAGGACCCTCCATACTGTTTTCCACAGTGGCTGCACCAGTTTAGATTCCCGCCAACAATGTACTAGGGTCCCCTTTTCTCCACATCCTCACCAAAGTTTGTTGTTTGTAGCCTTCTTGACCGTGGCCGTCGACAGGTGTGAAGTGATAGCTCATTGTGATTCTGACTTGCAGTGCTACTTCCATATGCAACAAAACCGGACATCCTCGCGGGAGCTACAAAAGTTGTAAAAAAGAAAAAGGGTTTTGGACAGAGAAGAAAAAAAAATCTGAGGAAGGATAATTATTTTCACAGGTGCCCTCAGGGGAAAACGCAGATGAGGGTGAGGCTGTAGCTCTAATTAGCAGTTGGATAAATGTTGAGGATTATAGCACAGCAGGGTTTACATTCCATTTCTGGAAGCACAGCTCTGTGAGAACCTGAACGCACTGGCTGAGGCTCTCGCGGCTGCAGAAGTGTGACCCGCGCTGAAATGTTCCCGAGTCAACCCATTCCTTGTCCCTGTCTCCACAGCGCCAACCTGTCCAAGGCCGCCTGGGGAGCATTGGAGAAGAACGGCGCCCAGCTGATGATCCGCTCCTACGAGCTTGGGGTCCTCTTCCTCCCATCAGCGTTTGTAAGTGCCCTCTTCAATCTGCCAGATTGGTCACCAGGGAAATGGAATGGGTGTGTGTGTTCCCTTCCTTCAGTCTCCATGACCTGCCCGGGGTCTAACCTGGGGCCCCTGCTTCAGCCACGGCCCCAGCCGGGGAGTTCATTCAACATTCGCTCTTCTGGGAGCACAGGATCGCTGCTCTCATGAGGTGTACCCGGTTAGTGATGGAAGATACTGATTTGGGTGATGTTAAGAGCAATGTTTAAATAAGATTGGGAAGCAGGATGTGAAGATTTGCTACAAGGTGGTAAGTGACAAGTCACCAAAGGAATGACTCAGCCAAATGCCCGACATTTTAGGCCTGGGGGACTGGAGACCGCCCTCTGAGGGCCGTGGAGGGAGGCTGAGGATTCGCGGTCAGTAGAGAAGCTGGGGGGAAAATGGCCTGACCACAAGCCCAGGGAGGCAGGGGAGCTCACAGCACCTGCTGGAGAGGAGTTCAGGGGGTCGCAAAGGGCACGTGTTATCAGACTCACAGGGTAAGCCCCCAGAAGGCACCGCAGTGGAAGCCGTGTGTCTCTGTCAAGGTGTCCAGCACAGCCAGCTTGACTCCTGGCTTTAGAACAGCGTGCAGTTTCTGCAGCTGAACACCCAAAGGGGCTAGTTTTCATGTAGGGACTGGGTTGTAAAAGCTGTATATTTCAGTAAACACTAGAACCCCTCTTGGCCCAAAGCCATTCCCTCTCTCAGCAGCACACAGGCCCCTGGCCTCCGTCTCACCGCCACCCTTGCTCTGGGCTCAGGCTCGTCAGTGGATGCCGTCAGCTGCCCACACGATGTGATGCGCAATGCTTTTTTCTTTTCCCTTCTTTGCCACTTGCTATAGTTGGGTTTGTAGTTAAACACACACATGATGCAGCCCCATGGTAAACCACTGGGGCTGGACCAGAAGGTTTAGCCAGGGGAATGCCATGGGCTTGTCCTGAGACTCAAGTCCGGGACCTGTGACGTGTGGGTGTGGTCTCAGGGCGAGCGCCCCGCCCTGCCCCGCCCTACAGTCTCCTCCTCCCTGTTCCTTCTCTCACGTGCTCTGGGGAGGAGCTGCTTTCTCCCTTTCTCTCTCCTCCCCTGGCCGTCATCACCTCCCCTTTTCTCCTTCTCAGAGGGTTTCACCGCAGAACTGTCCTGGGGCCTCTCCTGAGGGCAGAACATAAGATTCTAGCACTTTTTGTTTCTTTCCTGCGCAAACAGCAGACCCAAATGCTGCTCACAGCTGAAGATCGCCACCTCCGCAGCCCCGCCAGTGGATGGTTTCCATAGACAGGAATGTGACTTCCCTAAGGTTCCACCCGGGAGTGGGGTCCGGCCCTCAGACCTCTGTCTCACTGATCCTCCTGTGATCATTCAGCTGTATCCTAGGAAAGCAGTAAATTCACAACACTAGGTATTAATACTCAGTCCTTTGGTGTGATTATAGTGGCTGTAGCTCTGAACTGAGGCTAGAATTATCTCCCAGAATAACTTAAATAGTGGAATAAGTTCTGTGTCACTCTTGTTAGGCTTTTGGTGTCAGCATTTGCAAAATTCTAGTCATTTCTAACTGTTCTGACCTGATCCCTCATCATGAAAATGATAATAGAAGAGTATACTGCACTTCCAGGACCTTTGCACTCTTAAGCTGCTAATTTTCTGCCTCCAAAATGTTTCCAACTGTACATTGCAGGGGAGGCTAATAGAGGAAGAATGGATGTAATCATTTAGAATCCCCAAATTGATTCTTTGCTAGACTCCTATTTCTATACTTTTGAAACAAGAAAGAACTCCACTCTAGTGCATTCTAGGTAAAATAGAGATTTAGTTATTTTTAGAGACCAACAGACAAGAATATGAAAAATGGGCTCCACCCTCCTGTGCTGTGCCAGCAGATTCAAGGGGATGCCCCGCGGGGTGACTGTGTAATTGACATTTTAAGGCAGCGGGTTCTCCATCAGTCGATTCCTTGGCATGTCTCAGCACACAGATCCTGGAACAGTGACTTAGGGCCGGCGTCCTCTATAGCACCAAAAGGACCCACAAACTGCCACTGTCCTGTCATCAGACATTTTCCCATTTGGGCAGATGGTCATATCCTTCAGTGAATCATAAATGACTTGGCAAAGTGCTGAAATTAAGCGTTTGGACAGTACACTATTATCTGACCTTGCCTCCCAAGGAGCCAAGAGTCAAACTGAGCAAGAAGGTCATAGAAGTGAAACAGGCACCTTGTTTGAGAGACCTACCAGGTGCAAGCTGGGTGCCAAGATCTGTGAGGAGGGTACCTGGCCTGAGTGAGCAGAACTCAGAGGGCTCAAAGTGGGTATTCGTGCAAACGTGGGTCTGCCCTCCATGCCTCTGTCCTTCCCAACCCCGTCCCCTGATAGGGGCCTGATTCCGGAAAGAGGGGCGATTGTTGTGAGCTCGGAAGCCACCCAAGAGGTCAGTGCTTACTGCCAGGGGTTTCACCATAAGCGGGTTGATGAGTGTTTTATCTGGAGAAAGCAGTTCAAGGGGATTTTGTAACACAGGAGGCTTTGTCCTAAAGCTAGTATGTATCATCTGTGTCACCTACTTTTACGAGGAGCTTCTGGAAAAGTAGTAGACCTTTGTTAGGCCCTCACGGAATTGACGTTTATGGTTTTAACTTTGAGGGCAACCTGAAGATCTGTGCCAGGAGGTAATTTGTCGTCTTGCCGAGGTTAGAGGACCACAGAATGAGACACTTGGCCTGTGAAGGAGGGGCTGCCCAGCAGAGCCCCTCTGTGGTTCCCTCTTCAGTGCGCCCGGGCTCGTAACTGGACGTGCCGGCTGCCTGGGACGACCTCTTGTGCGGGCGGCCCACGGGCACCTCGGGCCCCCTCATTGGCAATCCCTGGGACAGGAGGAGGGGGGGTGGGGTCTTGTCCTCAGGAAGCTCACGAGTAAGTTAAGGAAACAGACTCGAGTTGTTATAGTGTGTGATGAGAGCTGGGGTGTGGGGCATTCAAAACATAAAGATTCTCAGAAGAGGGAGCGTGCAGTCTGCCCGGGGGACTTGGGGAAGGCTTCTTCATTGAGATGACTGGCCTGGGTCTTGAAAAATGAGTCTGAGCTCAACCAGCCATCAGGGGAGTAAGGCTTCCAGCCAGAGGGCACCGTGCATGTTGTATTTGAGAAACAGCGAACAGTACCATGTGCCTGGAAGGGGCTGGCAGGTGGACCTGGGCCACAGGGTCAGAGTCCTGTTTTTTAAGCAAGGCTGGTGGTCTCATCAGGACAATTTTCAGAGGATTTGAATCTTATGAAACATACCTCCAATTATGATTTTAGTGTACTTTATATTCTTCAAGAGTACGTGAGGATAAGGGCCTTGCAGATATCATCAAAATCATCATCACTTACAACATACAATTATGAAATTCTGATTATTAATGAACTACTCTTAGCATTCACCCCACTGTCCTAGTTCAAGGTGTAGGAAGTCACCCCCAACTCCTCCTTCTCCCCCACATCTGTTTAATCACCAAGCCTTGTCATTCTTGACTTCTGAATATTGCTTGGTAGTCTGTCACTTCTGGCCATCCCTGCTGCCACTGTCTAGGGCATGTCAAGCCCTGCTCCAGTGGCCTCCCAGCCCGCTTCGTAGGCCACCTCCCAGCTGCTCGGTGCCAGCTGCTGGAATGTGTGTAGACCACAAATCGGGCTGCCCATCCGCTTCAAGTCCTGTCAGACAGAAGCCAGGCTCTTGAGCGTGACTTGCTTCTCCCTTCCTGCCCTGCCTCCTGGCTACTCGGGCCTGCCCTCCTCCCTCTCACCCCTGGCCTTTTGTGGTCCAGCCGCCCAGAGCGACTGCCACCCATTCTGAGCCAGGCCCCCCTGTGTTAGTCAGGGTTCTGCGGAGAAACAGAACCAACAGAATATAGAGATATATGTGTAGAAAGAGACTTACTTTGAGGAATTGGCTCACAGTTTTGGAGCCCAAGGAGTCCCAATCTCTACCATTTATGAAGGCCGGTGGTGTAGTTCCAGTCCGAGTCTGAAGACCCGAGAACCAGAGAGCCCAGGCTTTCCGTCCCAGCACAGCAGCCCTTCCTCAACCTTTCCTTCTCGGGCCCCCTGCTGACTGATGGTGCCCACCCACACTGAGGGTGGAGGGATCATCCTTACTCAGGCCACTGACTTAGGCATCAATCTCATGCAGAGACCCAGAGTGATGTTTAACCAGTTATCTGGGTATCCCACGGCCCAGGCAAGTTCCCGCATTAAGTTAACCACCACACTCCCTTCTCACCAGCCTCGACCTGTATTAGGAATGACACCCTGAGGCCCCCAACCCCACCTGTGCTCATGTCTCCACTCCAGGTGCCCCTCCTCTGCACCCTACGGCCTTCGAGAACCTGGAGCTCTTCATGTGCCCCGGGTATTGTAATCTCTGACTCATGTGTCTCCTTGACTCTGCCGGGGCTGCTCTCATGCAGGGCCTGGCCCACAGGAGGCTCCCAGTAAAACATCTGGTAGTTGATGCTGCTCCCTTAAAGCTCCTAGGGTGCACTCTGCCCTTCCTGTGGGGAGAGCAGTTGTGCAAACAGTGGCCGTGGAGATGACGTGGATTTAGTCCAGGGGGTGTGGGATGTAGCAGGTGATTAAATAGGTTTGTTAATCTCATCAAAAGCAATTTGCAGTATGGAGTAGCTCACCTGTAGCTGTTTTGTTGAAATTAAAACACGTACACACACAAACTCTCTCACTGGAGTCTATTGCATTATTTACAAATGCCAATCCATGTGTATTCACTTAATGTCTTAATATTTTCCTTATTGGCCATAATCTCAAAATGGTCACTGACATTAATGCAGTTTGTTGTAAAATGAGGCCTGGTATGATTTTTTTCTTTAGGTTTCTCTCTCTGGTATCATCAAGATACACCTTTTGATATGTGTGGTTACACGTTGGCCAAAGATTTACTTAAAACCCAGTTTTGCAGTCATTCTTCTGTCTGGACATCTTCCAGAATCCAGATTCTTGAGATCAGCCCACCTTTGTGACTCTCGGGCAGAACTCAGTGTCCGAAACGCCCACGTTTCTGAGTTATCAGCAGCCAGAGTTGCTCCTTTTGTCCTTCCCCAGTGGGCCATCCCAGTCTCTGTGTTCCTGAACTCTGACTTGAGGCCAGCATTACACACAGTCAAGTTTTGTGCCCAGAACAGCATAGCCTTAAATGCTGCAGAGGTGGTCAGCGGTCAGTGACCCAGAAGGAACCTGGCCTCGCTCTCCTTTCCCCCAGCCGTCATCAGGACCTGTCACTCAGGAACCAGCGGCCGTGGGAAGTGACACTCTGGCTTAAAAACTGCAATGGATGGAGCTCCTGCATTTCCCCTTCTTAATAATGATGCCATTTGTAACTTCTGGGATTGATCTGGAAGCTGATAAATCCCTGTTAACCAATTACTGATTTGATCTCAATTTTTTCTGTTCTTTTTAAATGAATGAATCAGTAAACACTGTGTCAGGATCAACCTACCTTGCCGTAAACTTGGAGTCAGTAGCTCTTCCTGTGATTAGGAACACTTTCGGGAGCTTTGGGGATTAATGTCGAGATGCATTGGACTGTGTAGCCAACACTTGGCTGTTGTGGCTACACAGTAGGTGCTTAATAAATGTTCATTTTAATTGAAGACTTAATTCTTTTGAGGTCTAACATCAAATTCTGAATTTTATAATTTTTTTTGAGTTATCCCCTTAATGTATGTGTATTTAACTTTTAGATTAGATTAATTAATTTAGGTTCAGAAAAATCTCCATGTAGGGAAGATCGTCTAATGATTTCAAACACCAGCAGCTGTATCCCAAACCCTAAAGCATCTGTGAGTGGTTTAGGGAGATCAAGTTTTGTTTCTTTGAACTTGCATGTTGGTGTTTATTGAGCACATACTTTGTCAGGTGCTCTAGAACTCCTCCTACCTCTGGGAATAATGCACAAACTGTCTCAGAATCATAGACCAACGTCCTGATCTCCTTCCCCAGGTGAGGGCAGCCGGAGCACCCCCACACTTGTCCTCTGTCTGAGAGCCGTCTCAGCCCCCGCTGAGCCCTGGTTCACTTGCTCCTGGGATGGTGGGTTCTCTTTCTTGTGATTGGAGTCAAAACTGCTTCAACCAAATCCCCAAGGACTTTCATTCTTCAGGTCTCGACTTTCTCTCTCCTCTGTTCTGGTTAAACCTTTTTATTGTCCTTCTGTTGCCAGAAATGGCAGTATTATAACTGTGACTCTGACTTGTAGAACTCATAAAATTTACAAGAGCCACCACCTGCAGCCTCCCCCATCCTCCCCACACTAGCTCTGACCACCTGCCTTGGCCCCGCCCGTGGGACGGGGGCTCCCAGGGTTTCCCAGGAGGTCGCCGCTGGACAACACTGTTTCAAGTGGTGTTTCTTTGTAACCTCTCTTGTTCTCCCACTCAGCTAATAAAGCCACGGCCTGGCATTCCAGTCCTGCCTCTCACCCACCCACATCCAGTTGTCACCTCCTATCCTGTCTGCCCGGCCGCTGCAGGTCACTGTCTCTCCCTGCCTGGCCTCACTGATCCTGTGTCTCCCTGCTTGGCTCCCACCATCCTTCTGAATCTATGTCTCTGCCCACCTGTCAGGATCTGCATTTCTCTGCCTTTAAACCTTCAGTGGCTCCCTTTGGCCCACGAGATGATGTCCAGTGAGTGTCCTTTGTGTGACATCCAGGTCCACAGTGAGCTGAAGCAGCCTGCCTCCCAGCTCCGGCCCCCTCTTCCCGCCCTGGCGCATGCGGGTGAGGCAGGCGGGCTGAGCAGCAGCTGCCGTTCACTGGTTGTGTGGTCTTCTGCCCCTGCTCTTTGCTCAGACAGAAGCTCAGAAATAACTCAGAAAGAGGAGAGACAGGATATAGAAGGACACACGGAGAGGTTCCAAGGACCGAGAAAGAGAACTTCCCAGAGCAGAGTGTGAAAACTCAGGGACCTCAGCTCCGTAGGAACCAAAATGACAGAGGATGGAGCTGGTTGTGATTGTTTATGGGCTGTTAGACTTGGGCCTGTTAACTTTACTTTGTTGGCCTCCTTTTTCTCAGCTGTGAAATGGGGACAGGATAGGATCATTTGAGAATTAAGGGTGGTTACCTGTGAGGTGTTTGCAGCAGCGCCCGGGACCAAGCAAGCGCTGAGCCCAGGCTGCGGTTCGGTGACAGCAGCAGCCCGCCAACAAGCCGCCGAAGAAGGTGGAAGGTGGAGCCTGCGTTGCAGGTAAACCACAGCTGTGGTGTCCCCCGTGATGCTGCACTGTTACTTCTGAAGTGCACTCCTGCCCACTCACACAGTCAGCCCTTCGCTGCTCAAAAACCCATCCCTCTCGACTCTGCTTGGTTTACCCTCCTCCGCGAAGCTTTTCACAAGCCCCTACCTGGAAACACTTGCGGGTGATGATACACTGCCTTCAGGAAGGAGAAGGGAGCCAAAACTCACTTCCTTGTTGGTCAGTCCATCTTTGACTAAATGTACTCCTTCTAGAAGGGTCATCTGCCATTACAGTTTATTTTAAATCGAAATATAGTCAATTTACAATGTTGTGTTAATTTCTGGTGTACAGCATAGTGATTCAGTTATGCATATATATATTCTTTTTCATGTTCTGGTTTTCATTATAGGCCATTACAAGGTATTGAATATAGTTCTCTGTGCTGTACAGTAGGGCCTTGTTGTTTATGTTTTATTATAGTACTTAGTATCTGCAAATCCCAAACTCCTAAATTACCCCTGCCCACCCCGTTTTCCCACTGTTAACCACAAGTTTGTTTTCTGTGTCTTTGAGTCTGTCGTCTGTCTCTCTTTTGTAAATAAGTTCCTTTATCTTTTTTTTTTTTTTTTTAGATTCCACATATAAGTGGTATCATATGTTTTTCTTTCTCTTTCTGGCTTACTTCACTTAGTATGACAATCTCCAGCTCCATCCATGTTGCTGCAAATGGCATTATTTTATTCTTTATGCCATTGCTGTTTTACCCAGGAAAATTTGATACCTTGTCTAGGGTTTTACTGCCTGAGGATGCTACTCAGATAGATGCAGCTAAAAAATGAATTACATCTCTAACTGAAATTTGAGCATGCTTCTTGTTCTCTGTGATTGAGCTAAGCTGCTAAAGCTGATCCGTCACAGTGAGAACCAGCTCTTTCCGTCCCAAAGCTGATGAAGGGAAAAGCCATAATTTCTCATGTGTGATTCATGTCCACCCTCTACCTGGTGTTTTATAAATGTATTGTCTTAACTGTCTTTTAAGTGTCCGTGCCTGGGAGGGTGCCTTCCTCTGTTTTGTAGAATGCCAAGTGATACCACTGTGATATATAAATGATGATAATTAGAAGACAGCCTCAAATTATTTGACATCCAGATTGAAGGGGAAAGTGGTACTTTTTTTATATATAAAATACCCTAGAATTTGGTTTAGAAATGGCATTCAAGAAAAAAAGCATATTGCTTCCTGCCAGACATGGATGGCTCAAAGCTGCTTGTGTGGGAAGTCAGATAACACAGATGGTGCCATGGGGCAACAGATCTGGTCTAGCCTTCAGCACTTACCCCCCGCTGTGTGCATTAGGAAATAAGACGGGCAAGCCAGGGGCTAAAGAAGAGGGAAGTCATTTTTACCTGAAACTCCACAAAGTATTTGATTATTAAAGTGGCATCTTTTTAAAAATGTCAAGAACCAAGGTTTCCAGAGTTCGGCTCATCCCAGCCTGGTCTGCCTTAATGTTGCCTCCGTAGTTCTCAAGGAATCCTTCCTCTGTCTTGGCTCCTGGTGAGTGAATTTGAGACCATTTTGTTTGCTTAGTAGAAGGAATATGGGACCCCAAATCAGAACAGTGGGGTTCAGTTTCTGACCTGGCCACATAATAGCTATGCGGCTTCGGGCAACTAACCTCCAAACTTGTTTCCTCCTCTGTAGAGTAGGAGCAATTATATCATAGAGAACACAATATGCTTAGATTATACTAGGTCACATCCACTTGCCAGTCTTTGTTCTGAATAATTTAACGTCGCCATAGCCATTTAATAGATATGGAAACCCAGGCCGAGAAAGGTTAAGTAACTTGCCCAGAGTCACACAGCAAATAAGTGATATACAAAAGTTGAAAGATTATCGAGATTATCCTCAGATCCAGAATGCACTGAAGATAAGACACGAGGAGGGACAGCAGTGCTGACTGTCCAGGAGGTGGCCTAGCAGCCCTCCGATGAGGGGGAGGGCTACGGGGGAGGGAGGGCTGCAGAGCCTATTCTCCGAGCCCGTGGTCTCCCTGCTCCCTTCCTCCTCTGCCCTGCCCCCAAATGTCCCTGAGTTTTATTATGTTTTCCATCAGTCCCTTTCAGATCCACTTTTTGTTGGTTTCTCATCCGAGTTCACCTCACTTCCATCTCGGCCTTTGTCGTGCTGATGCTCACACTGGCATCCCCAGTACCACCTCTAGTCTGTCTCTCGTTCCTGTTGCAATAGCCTTTGGTCTTCTGGCAACTCCTGGGCTGGTCTGTCCTCCAGCCCATGCCAGTCTGCCTGTACCATGGAGCATCTCTGTGCAAAAACCTTCTGCAACTCCTCGCTATGTATCAAAGTAAGGCCTCACTCCGTCAGGGTCCTGTGACACCCTGGGTTGTAAGTGAAGGATAACCAGCTCAGATTTGCTGCAGACAGGGCTGGATCCAGGGGCAAGGGTCATGTCATCAGGGTTCAGTTCCTCTGATGTCCACTTCTGTTTGAAGGACATGAGACACCCCCTGCCCCCACCCCGTCCCCAGCAGCAGCTCAAGGCTCACACCTTGCCAGGTGAGCTCCCCAGAGAAAGACTCAGGCCACCTGCTCTTCCTGAGTCACTATGGCCAGGAGCTGGGCCCAGTTAAACAGGTGCAGGCCGCAGTTGTCCACACTGCTTCCCATTCAAAGCCCTCTCCAGCCTGGCTGTCATGCTCCCCGCCAGGGTTCCCCAGCTCTCCCTCCTCTGCATGCTTCACTCACCATCCCCCTGAAATGTCAGCTCTGTGCTTTTCCAACTCTGCCTTTGGTCATGCCAGTCTCCCCCTCATGTTCTCTCCTGCCAGCTCTCTCTTTATCAAAGTTGTACTAATGTTTCAAGGCCAAACTGAAATGTTTTCTACAGAGCCTTTTCTTGACCTGCCACTGGTAAGAGGTCATTTCTTCCTTTTCTGCCAGGTGTCCATCCCATGCTGTCTTTCACTGCGTTACTAACCACCAAGTCTTGGCAGGTGGTGCCACTCCATGCCTTCCTGTGGGTCTTCACGTGCACAAAGCACGTTCATGCACGTTGTTGCCTTTGCTTCTATGCAGACACCTGTAAAGTAAGCAGGGAAGAGGTGCTTTTATCCCGGTTTTGTAGCTCAGCATTGCTTAAACACCAATCATGCTCCAAGACTTGTGCTGGGTGCTGACATGAGAAGCGTTAATGTGATGCTATCCAGGAGCTTATTATTCTGATTTTACAAATGAAGAAATTGAAGTCTGTTAAATAAGTGGTCAAGTGTCCCACTGACCATTCTTTCTAATTTCTGGAACACGCATGCTCTTTGCTGCCTCTGGGCCTTTGCAGATGCTGTTCCCTCCTCCTGGACCATTATTATTTTCACATTCACCTGACCAAGCCCTGCTCATCTTTAAAATGTCACTTTTTCAGGGAGGCTTCTGCTGAGCGTCCCCTCCCCGCAAATCTAAACCAGATGTTCTGTTCTCTCTTCTAGTATGCCCGTTTTCCTTCATAGTGCTTATCACAAGTTGACTGCAATTTATTTTACTTTAGTAAATGCATTTGTTTAACGTTTCCCCACTAGACCATACATCCCACGAGGACAGGGATCCTGACAATTGTGGTGACACCCGAACACTCAGTGCTTGGCAACCACGCCAGACACAAAAGGGGGACTCAAGAAATACTGTGTGGGGTGAATGGATGCAAACATGAGCCGTTCACACAGCTTACAAGTACCAGGACAGAGGCTCGAACTCAGATTGCTCAAAGCCCTGGTTAACTCAACTCTGACTCTTATGTGCCCATGAGCAGCCTCCCCTACTAAGTTTAAGTCATCACCTAAATAGGAACTGGGGTCCTAGCTCTGTATAGGAGTTCCTAGGACATTGGGGGCCAGGAGATGGGGGCCTGGGGAGACAAGCTGGCATATCAGGCGCCCACACTCCTGCGCAGGCCCCAGGTGAGAGGCAGTGGCAATGTGTGCAGTGGCCTGTAGGACCTGAACTTGCACCCTGATTAAGATCCAAAATTACTACTACCCTTCTCTGGAGTTCTTGGAATAAACATTCCGTTTTGGTAGGTCTTGAAAAGATCTCACTTGTATTTTCTTATCACATCATACTGGAACACTTTCATTATGCGTGAAAGCAACTTTTATTTCCTCTTCACCAGAGTGAGCAGCCTGTTACTATAGCAATATTGAAAGCATTTTGAGGTATTTTTATACAGTGTCTTATATACATTCCCTGCAAACTGTACATCGAGGTTAGTAGAAATGGGCTATAGCATCCAAATTGTCTCTATTATATCTTTATATCCTTTATTAAACTTTTACAAACTGCTATAATTTATTTCCTGAAATTTGGACCCCTCATTTTTAGGAAAGAATAATTTGGGGTGGGGGGTTCCTAAATATATTTGACCTATCGAATATCAATAATAGCTCTGAAATAACTTGCATTTTGTTGTGCCATAAAGATATCATTGCTTCTTGAGATCTTTTTCCAGAAAACAGGATGCAATTACAGATTCCTTCTGTGTCTGCAGGGTCTGGACAGCTTCAAAGTGAAACAGAAACTCTTCTCGGGGAGCCAGGAGCCAACAGCCTCCTTTCCTGTGCCGTATGACCTCCCTCCAGAGCTGTATGGAAGTAAAGGTGAGACACGTGGAGGGAGACATGGGCATATGTACCAAAGCAGGAACACACGGGCCCAGGGGAAGCCACTGGGCTCTCAGTGGGAGCCTGGCTCCTGGAATGCTCTAGAAGCACAGGTTTGCACAGGCCCCTTCGCTGCCCTGCCACTGGAGCTCAGCTTTCAAACTGGCTGGTCTCGCAACTTCTCTGCACTCATTTTATTTTTGAGGACCCCAAAGAGCTGTTATTTACATGGGTTTTTATACCTGTTGATATTTATTATATCAGAAAGTAAAACCAATTAATTTTTCATTATTTATTAATTAGCTTTAAGATAATTATAACCATGTATATGTGTGTGTATATGTGTGTGTGTGTATATATATGTAAGTATATATATATAAATGATTATTTCCAAAGAAAGTGAGGAAGATGGCATTGTTCGCATTTTTTGCAGACCTCTTTACCATCTGGGTGAATAGCTGGATTCGCGTAGCACCTCTGTTGTGATGTCACATGTCACGTAGCCTCTGTACACTCATAAGAAAGTGACTGACAAATAATGGCTTAGTGTTATAATGAAAATAATTTTGAGTTTACAAGCATCCCTCCCATCTCCTTAAAAAGGCATCCCCCAGGCCATGCTTTGAAAACTGCTGCACTTGATAGGACTTTAAGGGCAGCGGCCAAGGACTTTTCACAGCAGAAAGTCAGTGGCAAGTCGGTGGAGGTTCTCACTGTGTTTAGAGGAAGGCGGCACCATCCACCAGCTGTCTGAAAGTCTTTGAGGCAGGTTCACACGTAACCAAATTCACACAGGAGGAGGTGTATAATCGGAGCAAGCTTATTAATTTAAACTGACAACAAATGCCGAATGTGAACGGGGAAAATGTGGGTTTTGACTGGAAAGTTTGATTGAGGTTCTCCCATTAACACTCCAAAAATCTCGGATTCCCTAATAGTGTCAGCCTTGCCCAGTGGGTCCCTTCCTTCCCTGGACAGTGGTTGGGTTCTAGCCACCTCCCCACCTTCACTTGCCCTCTGGCTTTCGTGGTGAACCAAACCTGCCGCTTCTGATGGACCCATTTATGCATCGGCACATCTGACGAAGCTCACCCCACCTCATGCCATCCTGTGCACCATCCTGCCTCCTGCAGGTGACTGTCGTGTGGAGACTGCCTTTGGGGAGACATTCTTGTTCCCTTCTTTCCAAGCCATGTGCACTTTTCTGAGTCCTCTAAATGTGTTGTATATGCACGCATATTCATTTTTTACCAGTAGAATTATATAAGTTTTATCAGAATTTCGAGGAATCTGTGACCACTCCTCCCCACCCCCAACACACACACACAGGAAACGTTGCTTTAGATCCAGGCCATGTTTATGCACCAACCCAACAGTGAATTATGTGACCTCGGGCAGCTGTTTCCTCTAGGCCTTAGTGTCATACATAGTTCACTATTGCAGAGTGACCGAGAGTGAGCTGTGAAGCACTGAGCACGGCGTCCGTCTCCGAGTTACCGTTAGCCATTGTTCCTGTTACTAAAAGTCAGGGTCAGTTATGACAGTGGGTTGATGTCACTCCTCATGACATCACGGTGAGCTGGCAGCAGGAAGAGCCTGAGGCTTGTGCAGGAGAGTCCCTAAGGGGGGGGGGGGGGGATCCGGAGACCTTCCCCTCCTTTCCGGCTTTGTGCTCACCTTTGTCTTTTCTCTCTTTCTCTGGTCTTCACGGTCCTTTCTTCTTTTTCCTTTTTTTTTTAAAACCTAAGTTCTCCTAAGTAAACGTTGGAAGTGGGGACTCACAGGCTTAACCTCCTGGGGTTTGGCCTTAGGCTTTACACCTACCACCCCCAGCCTGGAACCTTGGCTGGGACTCCACCCCCTCCCTTTAATCCTATTGTCCAGAAGACTTTGAAAGCAAGCAGGGAAGAGAGAGAGGAGTCTTAAAAATACCCTGAGGTCCCCTCAGTCCCAATAGAAAAAACATTCCTAAGAACTTAAAAGTTTACAACTGGGTAGTGGCTTAGACCGTGTAATGAAAAGAATAAACCTTTCATTTGGCCAGCATGCAGAAGTTTTCCGTTGTTTAGCTGACTTTTCTATTATTTACACATTTGCTTTGAAAGGCATACAAGTGAGACTGGAGCCTCTTTTTTTTTATTGGTACTGTTTTACCTTCCATGCTGCTTCAGTAGCACGTAGATTAATGCCAGTGATTCAGACATCACCATTTACTATAAAGCCAACATTCAGGGTTAAAAAGCATCTTACCAAGATTTGGAAAAGTTGCGTGGTTAAGAACATTGCAAAAGCACTTCGTTTGAATAAGTGATGTCCAAGCCACTGTGACGTATAAGATCTCATTCAGTAATTTTTAAATCAGGAGACTGTACGAAAAGCTTAGCAAAGAAACACTGGGCTGTGAGCAAATCCCAGTTCAGTGCAAGAGACCACCAGGCTTCCTGACACCAAGAAATTGGTCAGATAAAGCAAAAGCAAAGACTCAGCTACAGATATGCTTTGCTTTGTGCAGCGCTCACTGCTTATTCTCTCTGCGCAGTTGTGTCACAGAACCTACTGCGTGTTGTAGGTGCTTGGAATCTATCCGTGAACAAGAGAGACACAGATCCTTGCCCTCAAGTTTATATTACGCCTCATGAAAAGTTATGCTTAACCAAACCTGTAACCAGGAAAAGGGAAATAAGAATTACCTTGGTTCTAAGTCACCCAAAAAAAAAGAATTTTTAGCAAGAGACAGAAAGCATGATATAAGCAAGATTTTTATTAGTAAAGTAAAAAAACAAAAAAAACAAAAGATAGTACACTCCCAAAAATTGGGAGCGGGCCAATCCAAGAGAGGAAAAAATGGCACTGTTCCTTTGTTTTTCTTTCTTATATCCTGGCTTAGAGGCGTTTTTTTTTTTTGTGATTGGTTGATTAACGGCTCAGGTTCTTTGAGTGATCAGGCCGACAGCTCAGGTTCTTGTGCTCTGGCAAGCGCATCCTCTTTTGGGCAGGTTCTTACCCCTGAAGCACACAGAGAAACCTACTGGAGGGGGCTCAGACTGTAATGTTAATTACATTATAATGAGCATCGGGTCAAGTTAAGCTGGGTCCTTCTCTTCTGCGCAGCTGCAGCGTTTAATTTCAGCTGGCTTCTTTTGCTGGCCCTCATTTAGAGAAAGAAAAACTTTCTGGAGTCCCTTATCCTGAGTGCAGACGTACGGTTATTTTCTGGGTTGTTCCTTTCCTCTTCCTCTCCCCCTACCCAGTGCTCATTTCTATCTAACTGCCTAACAAACCCATTTTGCTAATAGGAACTGTATTTTTAAAAGAAAGCTTTTCTAAAGCACAATCACCAACATTTTAAATCACACACTATTATACCATGTATGCTACAGCCATGGGGGGCTAAGTTCTGGTGTTACAAAGAGATATGAGGTGCACCCAGTCCCTGACCACAGGGATACACAGAGAGGACCCCCGCCCCCCCACCAAGGCTGTCCCCTCTCTCTGGCCTCCTGTTGCAGCCCTAAGCTAGCCTCACCTGGACTCTCATCTTGACTTGTGTTTTATGTCCCTTCCGCTCTCCTCCCCCGGACGCCCCCCTCCATGCTGCTGCCAGGCTCATCAGATCATTCCCTCTCCTGTTTTAAGTCCTTCCATCGTGTTCCAGAAAAAAAGTCCGTCTCTCATCCCTTTAGCCTCACATGGCAAATAGATTGTGTCAAGATCGCCTTTAGAACTTGACGAGGATGCAAGTTGCCAGGCCCCAGCCCAGCTCACTGCGGGGTGGGTCCCGGAAAGATATGCCAGCAAGTCCCACATCGGCCCAGTCAGGGAACAGCCACGTGGACATGCTGGACTTCAGGGTCCAGAGGCAGGGCACGCCCACTTGTCTGTCTGCCCCGCTGGACCCTAGACTTGAGAGGCCCTTCATCTAGCAGAGTACCTGGCCTCTGACCATCACTCAGCAGGCATTTCATACACAGGCATGACTATCGTGAGGCAAGTTGTTCTCTCGTGGGACAGTTGAGGATTGACTAATCTAAGCCAGCAATTGTTAATGCTGATTTCCAGTAGTAATGGGTAGAGCACAGTGGAATCACAGCCCCCTTCTTTTCACCTCCCTGTTGGCCTTCTTTGTGGCTTTCCCCCAAGGGAGTGGAGGGCCTTCCAGCCAGCCTGGGAAAGGATCAGCCCGTGAAATGCAGACATTTTGCTCATTAATAATGCAGAGTATTGACATTTGCCAGGAGGGTGGTTACCAGGTCCTCACTTGGTCATTGTTGGCTAGTTTTGAGGGAGAGGAGTATTTATCCCTCAGTATCCTCCGGGGATTGGTTCCAGGACCTGCCTCGGATACCAAAATGCACAGATGCTCAAGTGCCATATCCACCTTCCGTATCCTCGGTTCTGTATCCACAGAATCAACCAACCACTGTATAGTATGAATTTATTGAAAAAAAATCCACATATAAGTGAACCCTCACAGTTCAAACCCAAGCTGTTCAAGGGTCCACTCTGAATGCAGTGGTGGTCTTTAAGGTACAGACTTACTGGCAAATGTCTGCATCATAGATCCTGCGCTGGTGAGGAATCTCTGATAGCTATTCATATGGCAAAGGTCGGAGTGCCCCTGCCTTGGGGATGAAGCAGAGCTGACATTACCCAGCAGAGCAGTCTTCAGGGGAAGGGGCAAATACAGGAAGTTCAGCCTCAGAAGATGGTGTTTCCAAAGGCAGAGAACGGGTGCTTTCCGAAAGCCAATGAGTAGCGAGGGAGTCAAGTGTCCAGCCCTGCCAGACCCTCACCCTTCAAGAAACAAGCAAGTAAGGCAGGCCCAGGTTTATGTTCTCTAAAAAGTGTGGTTTCATGCTTTCAGACCATCTCAAGGCCAAAGACAGGAGAACAGGGCTCTGATAGCTCGTTGCCGTCTTTGGCTTTCTTCTCCTGCGCATCCTGCTGGGTGCTGCCATTTGTGCTGGCTCTGTGATTATTCAACACAGACAACGAGGCTGGGCGGAAGGTAGCAGCAGATACCATTGCCTCCCAGCTACCATCTGCCTCTGCTCAGGAGGAGGAGAGAGCCTCCCCCAGGGGCAGTTGGCGGGGCTGAGCAGCCATGGTTGAGCAGCCGTGGTGGATGGTCCACCTCCACTGACCTGTTAAGAAGCCAGTGTACTGTCAGCCCTCAACCCTTCCGAGTTGTTTTGTTGTTTCGTATTTATCAGGGTGGTGATCTAGGGATTTAGTTGTAATCCTTGCAGTGTATTTACACCCTACTGGTGTTGCTGTGGTTCTTCTGAAACAGTTTGACTCTGGCAGTAGTGATGTGTGGTAAAAGCAATTTGTTCCAATTTTTTTCAATTCCTGAGATGTAAGTTTAAAGGAAGAAAAGCTCACGTTTATCGGGCACCTACAACATGCCAGGAACTTTCACAGACGCTCTCTTGTTTGTGCCTCACAATAATCCTGGGAGGTTGCTAGTGTAATTAACTCCCATTTCCCAGATGGGGAACCTGAGGCCAAAATCCAAAAGCCTTCCCCAGGGTGCAGAGAAGGATGAAGGCAGGATTCAACCTAGGTCCTCTTCCCGTTGTGCTGTACCGTGGCGTGTTGCCCTCTTCGACACTGGTCTGCAGTCATCATGCAGAGACCTCCATGCCTCATCAGTTACTAGCCTTAGGGTACAGAACAAAAACATTTCAGGGATGTGATACTGAACCTCTTGGTTCTGTGCGACCATGACCAGCTGAGAGCAGAAAAGTGGCCCTTGACTAGCCATTGTGACCATTGGTTTTTCCAGCTTCTTAAGAAATTAATAGCTGCCCTTGCTTAGGGTCTCTCCTTGCTGGACACTGCGCCTTGCACACTACACGGATTTCTCTCGTTTAATCCTTGTGACAGCTCCACGTTGCAGGTAGCGATAAGGACACTGAGGCTCAAGGAGGTGAAGAGACTTGTCAATGTAAGCAGCGAGCCAGCGTTCACCCCAGGCGTCAGCCTGCTCCCACGGCCACTCCCCTGTGTCTTAACATGAACCTTTCTTAGAAGCTGTTGCCCGAAAGGGCTCTCGGCTGCGGTTGGTTCAGAAAAGGCTCTTCACGATTTGTAGACTCCAGCCCATGGGTAGTTTATCCTATCAGGTGAGTGAATTTTTTGTAATCCATTTCAAGTATTATACTTATATAATATGTTTACCCCCACAGATCGGCCATGGATTTGGAACATTCCTTATATCAAAGCACCAGATACACACGGGAACATGTGGGTCCCCTCCTGAGCAAGTTAAAGCACTGTGGCGTTTAAGTGCAAGACACTGAGCCCCAGCCATTGGATGTTCTTGTTTGTACAGAACAGTCGCTTCCCTGAATGTTTTATCTGCAAAACTACAGATCTCTGTGCAGAGGTCAGTCTGTCAGACACGGATGTTGGCTGTACTTTTAATGGTCATTATTGACATTCTCACTTTAGAAAAGGTAAATATTTTCTTAATTCCCTTTTCTATGCTTTGGAGTAAAAGCTATTAAACTTCACAATGTTTAAAGAATATACAGACATGAAATTACCCTCCTAGTGATGTGGACTCTCACGCTGGGGTCCGGCCGACTGAGTTGTGCCCCGTCAAGTAAAGTGCCCTTCATTCAGCTGAAACTTTTCAGAGCAGGACTGCGGCCTCTTTCAGCAGCCCTCTGTCAGGTTGCTGGACGGGAGTCGCATGTGTCGCTGAGGCTGGCATGGCTCCCCAGGTGCCATGAACTGTGTTGACCGTCGTCACCCTGTACTTCCCACGATGTCCGCCCCCCCGGCCCCGGGCTGGCTGCCTCGCAGCTTACAGATGGACCTCTCCTCGCCCATCCCACACAGTGGACGAGTGTCTCTTCCAGTCCCACAGATTTCCAGAAAGGACAGCTCACAGAATCACACAAAGTATGATCACACAAAGCACGCAAGTATTTTACTTCGAAGAGACCCTGAAAGGTGAACTCGCTTGGTGCCTTCAATCCACAAGTGAGGGAACTGAGCAGTTTAGGGGAGTTTAGGGATGTCCCCGAGGTCCCGGCTGCCGGGTCAGAGCTACGCGTGTCTTCCTGCTTTGTGTCCGTGTGCCCGGGTTCCCCTCAGGTAGTGTCCGGCCTCCTCGTTTTCCTCTGTGTGAGGCTCATTTCTAGTTTGTCATCAGCTTCTTGTTATAATTTAGAATAGAGTTGAATGTTAATTTTGAAAGATTTTTTTTTTTAAATACTGTTTTTCACGCTGTTCCTCAGAGGCCAAATGCTCACGTCGGGAAGCTGCCGGGGTGGGGAGGGTACTGGCGGGGGCGCTTCTGTGACGGGGGCTGGGGGTGCCGGGCTGAGGGCCGTCCTCCCTTCTTCCTCCGTCAGAGAAGCCCTGCAGCATCTGTTTTACATTTTGGGTTCCGTAAAAGATATTATCTGGGTGGTTTGTTTGGAAGGTGTTTTGTTTTGCATTGTTTAAAAAAAAGAAAAGTTAAAAAGACACTGGATTCATTTAACCAGTTCATTCCACAGGAAAGAAAAGTGAAGCTTAAGCCTTTCTGGACCCTGCCTTCTACTTCAGGAACGTTTGAACCCTACATCAGATGAGCCCAGCAGCCCTGGAAGGCAACAGGGAGGGCGTCCTGAGCTGGCAGGAGAGGCCGACATAGCGGTGCAGCTGGCAGTCTGAGCTGGGTGTCCACAGGACTGTGGCCAAGGACCTCAGATTCTCACCGGCACGGCGGTCCCATCCTGGATGGGGGCAGGGGCAGCACAAGCCCTGAGACAACATCACAGCTGCCATGGGGGGTTGGGTGGCTCTGAGGGGCAGGACCCAGAAAGCCTGGGCTGCTCGGGACCCAGCCAGTCAGGATGCCAGGGGCAGATGGAAGGCTGACGGGCTGGGGTACATCGCTCTTCTGACCCACATGACTGCAAAGTGGGTTGGAGCTCAAAGCTGGAGTCAGGCTGCCCGGCTTTGAACCCCAGCTTTCCACCCCTTCTCTGTGCCTCTGCTGTAGGATGAGGTGGTGGTAATTATCCCTGTTGCAGAGGGTCACTGAGCGGGTTGGGTGAGCTGGGACATGCACGTGCTTGGAGGTGTCCTGCACAGGAGTTGCTACTGCAGCTGTCACCCTGGACTCTGCATTGGAATAGGAAGGAAACCTGGACTCAAACAGTAAAGTGCTTGTCCAAGGTCACACTTCTAGACTCTCACCCAGATTTGAACCCAGGTCTGGCAGCATCCAGGCTCTGTTCTGTACTTCCCGGGCAGTGTGGTGGACAGTGTCTGAGGAGATGGACCACTTTTCCCCCAACCCACTGTGGACAGATACTTTTGTAGAACACAGGAGCAGGTGCTTGGATATCAGGGCACTGACAAATCGCTAAGGAAGTTTCTAAATGCTGACTTTTACTTCCTGTACTTAACACAGACTGGCCTGGTCCATAGCCGCACCTGGAGTGGCACTCTAGACCCAGCAGGGACCCAGACGGCCCCTCTGGAAGCAGAGACAAGTTCTGTAGGATGGGCTGGGTGTGTTCCGTAAGGAGAAGTTCACGGTCAAGGGATGTGCAGGTGGGTGTCCAGGCCCAACCCCGGAAAGCAGCCTCCTGTGCCCCTTGCCCTGGGCAGCATGGGCTCAGGGAGGCAGGGCTGGGCCAGGCCAGCATAGGTGGGGTCAGTACCACGAGCTTTCTGGGCACAGTCAATGGCACACGTGGAAAATACAGTAACGCCCCAGGAGTAATCGACACGGGAACACGGAAAACAAGCGGTCCTGCCCTGTCTGGCCCTGTGTGCCCCCTTTTTCCCGCCTCCTCCTACCCTTTCAAATCTCATGGAAACACTTATCCAGTTACTTTATACCTGCTGAGGGAAACCTCCACATAGAGGAATCCAGCCTCTTGCTTCTTTGTAAACTGCCGAGATAGGAGACTTGTCATCTTTGTGAGGAGTTTCTCTGCATGTGGCTGAAAGGAACTGCTGCCTGTTTTTCTTAAGTTATCTTATTTTGAAATCTTACCTAACATCCTCTTGCAAAGATGGATGCGTAGGCAAAAGACTTAATGAGATTTTCACATTATATGATACATTTCAACAGGATATTCTGAATACTTGAGTGGTTAAGAGAACCCCCCCAATTTTTTGAGACAAAGTCTGTCAACCTGGACTTAAAAGAAGTCACATGCCATTTTGGCAGGAGGACTCCGTGTCCCCCTCATGCTCCACATTATTCCCTGATGAAGAGAGGAAGGGTCTGCCATGAGCTTTTTGGTGTGAGGGAGAAAGATGGGATTTTTAAATTATGTTTTTTATCATCATACTCCTGGGAAAAGATTCCTGGTTTAACGTAGTTAATAGAAATCAACCTTAAAGTCCACTGATTTGGTGGGCTGGATTTTTCTTCATAATAATAGTAATAGCTAATAATTTCCTGGGGGTTCTTCCTAAGTTTTGACACCTGTGTTTAAGTGCTTTCCGTTTAATTCTTGTATCAGCTTTCTCTCAAATAACATAAAGTTCCACAGTGAGCAACAGGAGCCCAGCTTCATTGTCCTGGGTTCTTGTGTAGAAGTTAAATAGTTGTTCTTAATAGAAATTAGTATCACATGACTTTTCAAATGAGTGGTTTCTGCATCGGATTCCATATGCTTAAAATAAGGATTTTAGATTTGATTTTGTCACAACTTTTTTTCTCCCATAAAATTAAGATTTCGCTTTCTAAGAAAACACCACCAGTTTACAGATGCGGAAACTAAGATTATTTGTCCAAAGGGGCACACAGCTGGCAAATGGCAGAGTTGGGATTTGCACCTGGGCGATACTGCCGTGAGGAACCAGGCGGCAGATGTGGCACGTGTCCCCAGCTCCAGCCAAGGGGCAGGCCTCATACATGATCTGTAACTGGAGCTACAAAACTGGGTGCACTTTCATCCACTGTAACAGTGTGTGGTTGGCGTGACAACCAGATAGCAGTGCGTGAAATCAGCCACTGAATGCCACGTGAGTGTGCAGGACCGAGCCAGTCATCAAAGCCAGAACCTGACAGTGGAGCCGGTTCCTTCCAAGTAAGAACATCGAGGGCTGAAAACTTTGCCACGTTAAGTATGTTCTGTTAAGTTCTCTGAAACCTGGCGTTTGCGTTGACGCACCAGATCTAAAGCACAGAGAGAAGGGATTAGGCCAAACATCAGAAGAGAAGGCAGCCTAGAGGATGCTGCAGAGGGGAGGGAAAGAGGCAGCCCAGGAAGTGGGGTGCAGGGATGTGTTGAAACGAGGGCACCTCATACATTTAAGGAGGGGTGGTGAGCAGTGATGGGGCCAAAGCATTGCAAGTCTGCGTGCAGTCTGTATTCCAGTTTTTACAGGGTTTCAAGCAAGTGTCTCAATGCGGAATCCAATTGCTGTGTATAAATTACACTCCAGTCCCTTTAGGTCTACCAGAAGCTCTATTGAAACTGCAGTCTGGTGTTAATTGGTTGAAGGCGTTTGGCTCAGTTTTCCCTGTTCTCTTTGTAGCAAGGGTTTTGGAGAGCCCAGTGGCAGTGGCCAGTTCTCTCAGTACCCACAGAAGGTCAGAAGAGAAGGGCAAAGAAGAAATTGCATCCATAGGGAATTTATGGTTTATGATCACAGGTAACTTTATATACATCATGGGGCAGGTTATACCTAATTTTATGAAGAGGGGAAAATAAGGTTCAAGGTCACAGAACTAGCGTGTGTCCCTTTGTGGCCCCAAGGACACAGATAATGCCACTCTGTGACCTGAGTGGCCGTGTTCACAGATTCTTTAGAAATTAACATGTCAGCTGAATGCTGATTTTGTTTTCTTCAGATAGTTGACATTACTAAAATTTAAAAGCTTATAAATTTAATGATACTTTATCAATATTTTTATGAAAGAATGCATTAGTCAGGATGCTTTTATAGTTACAGAAACCGGATTATTTAGGCTTAAGCGATGGCAGAGACTTTAACATAAGTCCAGCAAATGCTGGAGCTAGAGTATCATGATGTAACCGAGTCCACCTCCACGGCTCAGCTCTGCTTTCCGGAATACGGACGTCATTCGCAAGCAAGCCGTCTCCACGGGGAGGCTGAAATTCCCACTCTCTCACACCCTTCCCCCCAGCTCCAGGGTACTATATCATGTCCAGCTAGTCATTCCAGAAAAAAGAAGATACCTTCCCAGCAGCTCCTGCCAAAGTCCCCTGACACATCTGGTCGGGTTGAGTCACGTGATGCAGGCACTCCAGACCACTGACTGTCCCTGCTGAGGACAGGGGCCGGTGCAGAGTTCTCCAAAGGCAGGTGGAAAATGCCTGAGGTCTACCCCAGAGCAAGAAGTTCACTGGGTGAAGTATTAATACTGTGCCAGTGGAACTTTTTGTGCCTCATTCTTAAATAATGTGAGTATGCAGATTTTATTTAAAAGCAAAAGGAAACCAAGAAGAGAATGTTAAAATCCAAGTTTCTTGGAAAAGCTGCATATAAAAGTGGACCCTAAGAACTTAAGTGTTCTAGAGCAGTGATTTTTCAAACTTCGGATCACAACCCTTTAGTGACTCATGAATCAATTTAGGGTGTCATGACCAGCAATTTTTTTAACATTTTTCTATTGAGTTATAGTCATTTTACAATGTTGTGTCAAATACCAGTGTAGAGCACAATCATGACCAGCAATTGTAAATGAAATATAGTAGAAAATGTATATAGCACAAAGTAAGGTTATTTCCATTTCAGTGTCTATGAGTGGGTTCAGGGTTACAATCTAACCCTGTTGGCTAGTTCACCTCCTCTGAAAGAAGACAGGTGGTCACGTGGGTGATGGCCTGAGGTCTGATCAAATCCTGAGAAGTGACTCACTCAGGATTCATTAGAACTGTCTCATCCCACCTCTGCTCCCTCCACCCTGTGAGACCTTAGGCAAGTCATGTGATGTCTCTGAGCCTTCATTTTCTCATCTGTTTAAGTGGGGCTCATACCTATCCTTCCTGCCTCATGGAATTCTAAGAATCACATGAAACGGTGCCCTTAAGCACTGACAAGAACTCCCTAAATATAAATCATAATGATTCTTGTTAAATGCTGGAACTAGCAGTCTCTCCTTGGGGCACTTAGAGAATGGTTATTCAAGGATAAAAATAAAACTCGTGCCTTCTGAAAAATTAGCTACTTCTCACAAATATTGCTTCCAAACTGCTAAAAGCAGGTTGTTTCTGAAAGATGGTGGTAGACTGAAGAGTCCTGGCTGCAGCAGGGTGGCTGGCCCTCTGGATTCCACAGGTAGGGGGCTCTGTTCACGGGGAAGTCTCCCCCTCCCCCGCCCCACTCCCAGGCTCTCAGACACGCCCTGAACATCTGCAGAGCTGCCCCACTGCCTTCCTGCTCCAAGAGCACTGGATCTACCAGGCTGGCTGCCTCTGGGAAAGAGGGGTCCTCGCAGAGGCTGAGTGGGACTGAGGTGGGTGGGGGAGTCCATGTTCATGTGAACCCCACCAGTGAGTTGATGCTTCAGCCCTGGTAGGAGGTCCATTTTACAGATGAAGAAACTGAGGCTCAAAGAGGTCTCTGAACTGCCCAAGTTTGCATTCTTGACAGAGTGAGCTCCTGGCTTCCTGAATTCCTCTGATCCCACAAGTTGGACTCAAGAAATGAGCATCTTTAATTGTGCTTGGATTGGCAGAAGCTGGTTTTCAAGAGGGGAATGATCCATCTGAGCTCAATGAGCTACTTAACACCCTCTAGAAATAACCTGTAAACACTTCTCAAGAGCCCAGGAGTGCTGACTCCACTTTTCCATCCCCTTCTCTGGCATTCCAGGACACATTTGGCACCCCTTGGCCTCTAATTCCTCTTGGAGTGGCACTCTGGCTCCTGCTCAAAGCAGAACCGGGTGGCCTTAAAAATAAGTGCAGGTGTGGGGAGAGGGGATTGGCTCCATCGACTTTTGGGGTTGATGGAAATGTTCCTATCATGATTGGAGGCATTGGTTACACTTTACAAACCACCTGAATTATACACCAAATTGGTCATTTTTATTGTATGTAAACTATAGCTCAATAAAGCTTTTAAAAATTCAAAGAATGTACATGTTCAGATACATGTGTTGTATGTGAAATTCTACATCAAAAGAAAAAAAACTGGTTGAACTCTAGTTCAACACAAGTATTTAGGGCAAGTGTACTGATGTCTGCAATTTATTCTGAAATGCTTTTAAATGAGGTGTATTAAAGGATGAGTAGATATATGATAAAGCAAGCATAGGAAAATTTAATTGTACAATCTAGGTTGCGACTCAAATTCTTTCTGGTGTATGTTTGAAAATGTCATTATCCAATATTGTAGAGGAAACCAAATAACTTCAGGTTTCTGGCAGGGCCAAATAGCTCCTATTAAACCAACTCTTAAAGATGAAAAGTATAAGCTTGAGGTGGGGGACTTCTTTTAAACAAGCTACTGAAAGGGATGAAAAGCAGGCAGAAACTGGAGAGGAGTCAACAGTTGAAGACACGTTGCGGGGTGAGTTTCTTGTTTTTCCACCACTATTGGCCTGAGGTCAGGTCCCAGTCTGCACCACACAAGGCAGCTAAACCTCCAGTGGAAAATCTAGTCTTCCTTCCTTGAAGATCCAGTGTACAGGGTTTGGAGCAACCACAGCCTCTGAGAGTGAAAAGGGAAATAAAAGAAAGCCAGAGAGGAGATCCCCAAATTCCGTCTGTAAGCCCTCTCACATCTCTGGCTGACCGCTGAGCCGTGCGTTCGCAGCTGCAAGAACTGAACTAAAATTTGAGCTACTTTGCACAGTCGGGGAGGCACTTTTGCAGTCGAGTTCAGCCAAGTTAACTGCCTGTTTAAAAATAATAATAATTTTTAGAGGAATGTAACAGAATCCAGAGGTTCTACATCATAAATCATATATAGTAGCACTAGTTACATGTGATATTTAAATTGACGTTATCAACATTAAATAAAATTAAAAATTGAGTTCCTCACCTGCATTTGCCACATTTCAAGTGCTCAACAGTCACCCTCTTATTAGGCCACTTTATCAAACAGCACAGAGATAGGATATTTCCATCATCACACAAGCGATGGACAATGTTTATCTGACCAATCTAATTAAAACATGGAAATTGTCAGATCTGACCAAAAAACAAGCAAACAAACAAACGCTGGCTGTGTGCTGCCCACAACGAATCCACTTAAAATGTATTACGACACAACCAGAAATGGACACAACATTGTAAACTGAAATAACTCAATTAAAAAAAAAACTTGTAAAAAAAAAAAAAGTATAAAGACACAGGTAAATGGAAAATAGTAAAAAAATAAATAAATAAATAAATAAATGTTAAGGAAGATAGAATAATCATAAATGCTTCTATTTAATATCAGCTCCAAAGTATTTGAAACAAAAATTGACATAATTCAAGGGAGAAATAGATAATTCCACAATCACAGTTGGTGATTTTAACACTCCTCTATCAATAATTGTTAGAATAACTAGAACAAATGTCAGTAAAGAGAAAAGATCTGAAAAACACTGTCAACAACCTTGACCTAATTGACATTTATAGAACACTATATCAACAACTGTGGAACACATTCTTTTCAAATGCATATGGTACATTCATTAAGACATAAAACAAATCTCAATACATTTAAGATTGATGTGGTGTTCTGAACACATTGAAAATGTTAGAAATAAATTGTCTTAAAAAACAAATTTGGAGGGAAATTAACACGCTGCTAAATAATTTGTGACTAAGAAAAAAAAGCTTAGAAAATATTTTCAACAAAATGATTGAAAGTACAACATGCCAAAATTTTTAGGATGCAGCTAGCCTGGGGCTAACAGGGAGATTTATAGCTATAAAATGCTAACATAAGAAAAGAAGAAAGATAAAAAATTGATCTAAGCATCCACTGTAAGAAGCTGGAAAAAGAAGAAAAGTAGACCTAAAAGGAAGTAGAAGAATGGAAATAAGAGCAGGAATCCCAAGCAAAATTATTACCAGAAATGCAAGCTTAGCTTAGCATTAGAAAATCAATGAAAGTCAAGATATTAACAGAATAAAGGAGAAAATTATATGATCATTACACTAGACGCAGAAAAACATGTGATAAAATCCAGCACTCGTTCATGTTTTATTTTTTAAAAGAACTCTCAGAAAACTAGAAACAAAAATAAAAGGAGGGGGAGGATATAGCTCAGTGGTAGAGTATATGCTTAGCATGCATGAGGTTCTGGGTTCAATCTCCAGTACCTCTGTTAATAAATAAAAAATAATCCTTATTGTCTCCTCCACCAAATAAATAAATAAATTAAATTAAAGGAAACTTTGTCAACCTAATAAAAGGTATCTGAAAAACCCACATTGTCATCAATGGTGAAAGACTAAAGGCTCCCCTAAGATCATGAACAAGACAAGGATATCTGCTCCCACTTCTTCCAGTCAATATTATACTGAGGTCCTAGCCATTGCAGTATGACAAGAAAAAAAAAAAAGATAAATATCAAAAAGGAAGAAGCAAAACTATTTCAGGTAACAGTTACTTATGTAGAAAATCCTAAAGGAATCAACTGCTACAACTAATGAGTGAAGCTTAGCAAGGTTACAGGAGTGAAGCTGATGTGCAAAAATTGTATTTTTACATACTATAGCAAACAACTGGAAATGGGATCTTGATATTTTATTTAAAACATCAAAAAATACTTTAGAATGAATTTACAAAAGATGTGCAAGATCTCTACAAGAAATTTTGCTAAGAAAACTGAAATAAATTGAGGGATATACTTCACTTATGAATTAAGATGTCAGTTCCTCCCAAAATAGATCCAACACAATCCTAATCAAGATCTCACAAGGCTTTTTCTGATGAGATTAACAAGCTGATTCTACAATTTTTATAGAAATGTAAAGGTCTTGTAATATCTAAAGAAAACCTTGATAAAGAAGAGAGAAGCTGGAGGACTCACACTTCCTGACTTCAAGATCTATTCAAGACCTGTTACATAGCTGCAAGTAATCTAAATATCATGGTATTTACATTAAAATGGACAAATAATGCTCAAGATACAGATACCTGAAATAAATTCACTTTTATCTTTTCAGCAAATGGCACTCAACTGAATATTCACATGGACAAAATGTACCTGGACTCTTACCTCACACCATACCTCACACCATACAAAAACAAATATAAAATGGATCATAGACCCCTATACAAAATCTTAAACTATAAAATTTCTAGGGGGGGAAAATCCAAAACTTATGCAACCTTGAGGAAGGTAATGATTTCCTAATACAAAAAGAAAGCCAAACATAAAAGAAATGATTGATAAATTGGGCTTCACCAAAATTAAAAACATATCATTCATAAAACAATTCAATAAGAAAATAATTAGGCAAACCAGAAACTCATGGAAAATATTTGTGAGATACATATCTGAGAAAAAAACTAGTCTCCTGGATCTACAGAAAGAATCCCTACAACTCAATAATAATTTAAAAAATTTTAGGACTCGGGGCCAAGATGGCGGAGTAGAAGGATTGCTCATAGCTCACCCTCTCCCACAAATACACCAAAACTCACATCCACGGACCCACCCAACCAGAGCACCTGCTGAACTCCAACAGAACTTCGCCCTCTTCAAAAGACAAAGATGCCACGAATCTGGTAGGACAAAAGGGAAAAAGAAAGAAGAAAAAGCAAAACAGCGTGGGACCGGTCCGGCAGGGAGGGAGCAGCAAAGGAGGAACAGTGCTCATTCGCTGGGTCTCCCCTACTCCAACGGAAAGGCCAGCGGGATGGAGGGGGAGCCTCCGAGGCTCGGATCTGTACAGAGCACCCCTTGACCGACAGAACTGACTTAAACGGGCACAAAGGGTCCCTGCGACACCCAGCCCGAGACATGAGCCGGCAGCTGGGGCCAGGACAGGCCGCCCGAGCCGGGCGGAGGACGGGGGCGGCTGCACTGAGGCAGCCCCAGGGGACTGCAGGGGGCTGCACGCCCTGGCTGGGAGGGGATACAGAGCAGAACAACCTGGGTCCCCCATAAATTATGGAAAAAAAAAAGCAAAACAACACTGCTGGTGTACCCTGGGGGGAGGGGCACCATAGCCTTTGTCTCCTCAGACCCACAGCACCATTACTGGCGCTTCTGCGGAGAAGAGAGGCGGGCGCAGCCACAGCCGCCATCTCCTCCTGTGCGCAGCGCCTGGATTGGGGCGGGGCCGAGACCTGGATCCGCACCCCGGGGCTCCTCGGGCTCCTCAAACTCCTGGGCAGGACTGAGATCTGTTTACAGCCCGAGGCAGATAGGATTTTTCTGCCCTGGAACCTCAGAGAACTCCCACTGCCAGGCGAACAAGGAGATGAGATTTGGCACAGAGCAGGGGCAGGGCCGTTCAGCAATCTTCCTGGAGCCGCCTATGGAGCGCCGACCCGAGGCGGAGCGGGCAGCTGCACAGAGCAGCCGAGCGACCGGCGCCGGGAGAGGGCAGGCGGCAAGCCGCCTTCCTGGCAGGAACAAAGCACCTGACCACGGTGCTGGGAGGGGGCGCGATCCACCCACCTGCCTACCTCACCCGAGCAGCATCTGACTGCGACATTGGGAGGTGGAGTGACCCGCCTACCCACTGGGTAAGAGCTCAGCACCTGACCCAGTGTTGGGAGGGGATGCAATCTACTTGCTGACAGGCACTGGAGCAGCACAGACGAGGGCGCCAACTGAGGGCTTCTGGAATCAGCAAGCTGAGACTGCAAAACAGGGTGAAGGCAGAAAGACCTCTGGATAAAAATCATTAAGAGCACAGTCTCCAGGAGAACACATTCCTTTTTTTTTTTTTTTAATCTTTTTTTATTCTGTTCTTATTTTTTATTACCTTTTTAATCCTTACTTTTTAAACAACTGTATGTCTACAGTCTTAATCTCTATAAATTTTTCTTTTAAAATCTTTTTATTATTATTTTTAAAAATCCATTTCATTTTTTATTTCTCTTGGTTTTGATCTACTCGTATTGATTATACACAGGTTTTAAATATTGTTTTTTGATCTTTTCTCATTTTTTTAAGGTTTTTAAAAGACATCTCAACTCAATTGCTATTCTGCTTCAACTTGCTCTTCTCTTATTGATTATACACTGTTTTCAAATCTTTTTTTCTCCCTTCTTTTAAAATTCTCTCTTTTTTTAAGTTTTATTACTGCATAGGCTTTAGATAGATAAATAAATAAACTCCTTAAGGACCACAATAGATAACTGATAATCCATAAGCCACAGTGCCAGAGAGGTATGAGCAATATCGAGAAGCAGAGGAACCACTCCCAATTAAAAGAACAAGAGAAATCCCCTGAAAGAACGATCAATGAAATAGACATTGATGGCCTACTAGATCAAGATTTCAAAAAAGGAGTGATCAAAGTACCGAAGGTACAAAAGAGATCGTGTTTAGAGATACAAAATATGTCAAAAATGAAATTGAAGCTATAAAGAAGAGCCAGGTAGAATTGGTAAACTCATTTGCTGAGATGAGAGCTGATTTAAAGGCTGTACAAAGCAGGCTAGATAATGCAGAGGAACGAATAAGTGACCTAGAAGACAGGACAACAGAAAGCACCCAAGCAGAACAGCTGAGAGAAAAACAAATAAAAAGCAATGAAAACAATATAAGGGACCTATGAGATAATATAAAGCATGCCAATCTATGCATAATAGGGGTTCCAGAGGGGGAAGAAAGAACAAAGGGGATTGAAAAGGTATTTGAAGAAATCATGACTGAAAACTTCCCAAACCTAAAGAAGGAATCAGATATCCAAGTACAGGAAGCTCAGAGGGTCCCAAACAGGAAGAACCCAAACAGACCCACACCAAGACATATCATAATCAAGATGGCCAGAGTCACGGATAAAGAAATGATCCAAAAGGCAGCAAGAGAAAAACAAAGAGTGAGTTACAAGGGAACCCCCATAAGGCTCTCAGCTGATTTCTCTACACAAACACTACAGGCTAGAAGGGAGTGGCAAGATATATTCAAAGCCCTGAATGAAAAAAAAGATGCAGCCTAGGATACTTTATCCAGCAAGGCTACCCTTTAGAATAGAAGGAGAGATAAAGAATTTCACAGACAAGCGAAAACTAGAAAAGTTTAGCAACACTAAACCCATGCTAAAAGAAATATTCACAGGTCTACTCTAAATAGAAATGAAGCAGGATGCTACAAAAATGAGAAACTCATAACTGGAAAGGTGATAACTGCCATGAATTACAAAAAGAATAAACACAAAACTGTAAAATAAGACATCTAAATCATTAAGAGTGGGAGAGGTAAGCAAGAAAATATAGAGTATTTTTTTTCTTTTTTAAATTTTTTGTTCTTGGTAGGATGGGTTTGAGCTTATATTACTATCTGTTTAATACAAACAGTTATAGTAATGGGCTAATAGACTTACAAAAAAGGGTAACCACAAGCCAAAAACTTACAAGTGAGTCACAAAAACTAAATAAAATCCAAGATAATGCAAAGGAAAATTACCAAACCACAAAAGGAAGAAGAAAGGAACAAAGAGGAAATACCAAATCAACTGCAAAGATAAGTTCAAAATGGCAATAAACACACATCTATCATTAATTACTGTAAATGTTAATGGACTAAATGCTCCAATCAAAAGACGTAGAGTGGCAGACTAGATAATAAAGCAAGAACCTTCAATATGCTGCATACAAGAGACCCACTTTAGGGAGAAGGACACATATAGATTGAGAGTGAAAGGATGGAAAAGGATATTCCATGCAAATGGAAAAGCCAAAAAAAGCAGGTGTAGCAGTACTGATTTCAGACAAAATAGACTTTAAAACAAAGGCCATAAAGAAAGATAAAGAAGGAAATTTTATAATGATTAAAAGAGTAATACAAGATGAGGATATTACACTAATTAATATATATGCACCCAATATAGGAGCACCTAAGTACATAAAACAATTACTAACAGAGATAAAGGGGGAAATTGATGGGAATACAATCACTGTCGGAGATTTTAACACCGCATTAACATCGCTAGACAGATCTTCCATACAAAAAATAAATAAGGCAACAGAGAAATTAAATGATACAATAGAAAATTTAGATCTGGTGGGTATTTTCACAGCATTACACCCCCCCAAAATAGGATATACATTCTTTCCAAGTGCATGTGGAAGATTTTCTAGGATTGATCATGTACTTGGGCACAAAAGAAGCCTCAACAATTTTAAGAAGATAGAAATTATCTCAAGCATTTTTACTGACCACAATGCCATGAAACTAGAAATCAACTACAGAGAAACAAAGGAGAAAAAAAGGAAAGCATGGAGATTAAACAACATGCTTTTAAAAAACCAATGAATCAATGATGAAACCAAAATTGAAATTAAAAAAATACCCTGAGACAAATGAAAATGAAAACACAACTACACAAAATTTATTGGACACAGCAAAGGTAGTGCTAACAGGGAAGTTTATAGCGATACAGGCCTTCCTCAAAAAAGAACAATCTCAAATAAACAATCTAACCCACCAGCTAAAAGAATTAGAAAAAGAAGAGCAAAAAACCCCAAAAGGCAGCAGAAGGAAGGAAATAATAAAGATCACGGAGGAAATAAATAAAATAGAGATAAAAAAAAAAATAGAAAAAAATCAATCAAACCAAAGGCTGGTTTTTTGAAAAAGTAAATAAAATTGACAAACCTCTGGCCAAACTCACAAAGAAGAAAACAGAGCACAAATAAGCAAAATGAGAAAGGAAAATGGAGAAATTACAACAAATAACATGGAAATACAGAATATCAATATGAGAATATAATGAAAAACTATATGGAGCTGAAATGGATAACCTAGAGGAGATGGACAAGTTTCTGGAAACATACAGTCCACCAAAACTGAATTAGAAGAAATTAACCACTTCAACAAACTGATCACTAGAAATGAAATTGAATTAGCAATAACAAACCTCCCTACAAATAAAAGTCTAGGACCGGACCACTTCACTGGGGAATTCTACCAAACATACAAAGAACTCATACCAGTCCTCCTCAAACTCTTCCAGAAGACTGAAAAGGAGGAAATACTCCCAAACTCATTCTATGAAGCCACCATCACCCTGATACCAAAACCAGGCAAAGACACTACCAAAAAAGAGACTTACACACCAATATCACTGATGAACATAGATGCAAGAATCCTTACCAAAATATTAGCAAATAGAACCCAACAGCATATAAAAAGATTATACATCATGACAAAGTGGGGTTCATCCCAGGGACACAAGGCTGGTTCAACATATGCAAATCAATCAGTGTAATACATCACATCAACAAGAGAAAGGACAAAAACCACATGATCATCTCAATAGATGCAGAAAAAGCATTTGATAAAATTCAACACCCATTTATGATAAAAACTCTCACCAAAGTGGGTA
The DNA here is from genome assembly GCF_036321535.1 of Camelus dromedarius. NCBI lineage: Eukaryota > Metazoa > Chordata > Mammalia > Artiodactyla > Camelidae > Camelus > Camelus dromedarius. The sequence continues at coordinate 81,792,530 of NC_087440.1, forward strand.
CAGAGGGAACATATATCAACATAATAAAAGCTATATATGACAAACCTACAGCCAGCGTAGTACTCAACGGTGAAAAACTCAAAAGCTTCCCACTGAAATCTGGGACAAGACAAGGCTGCCCACTATCACCACTCCTATTCAACATAGTATTGGAATTCCTAGCCACAGCAATCAGGCAAGAGAGAGAAATAAAAGGGATCTAAATTGGAGTAGAAGAGGTGAAAGTGTCACATATGCAGATGACATGATACTATATATAGAAAACCCTAAAAGGTCCACACAAAAACTACTAGAAGTAATTGAAGAATTCAGCAAGGTAGCAGGTTACAAGATTAACATTCAAAAATCAGTGGCATTTCTTTACACTAACGATGAATCAACAGAAAAAGATGGTAAAGAAACAATCCTCTTTAAAATAGCACCCAAAGTAAGAAAATACCTAGGAATAAATCTAACCAAGGAGGTGAAAGAATTATACATGGAAAACTATAAACCACTGATGAAGGAAATTAAAGAAGACTTTAAAAAATGGAAAGATATCCTATGCTCTTGGATTGGAAGAATCAATATTGTTAAAATGGTCATACTGCCCAAGGCAATCTACAGATTTAATGCAATCCCTATCCAATTACCCAGGACATATTTCACAGAACTAGAACAAATCATAATAAAATTTATATGGAACCACGTAAGACCTAGAATTGCCAAAGCATTACTAAAGAAAAAGAAAGAGGCTGGAGGAATAACTCTCCAGGACTTCAGACACAACTACAGAGCTACAGTAATCAAGACAGCATGGCAATGGTACAAAAACAGACATACAGACCAATGGAACAGAATAGAGAGCCCAGAAATGAACCCACAAACTTTCAGTCAACTAATCTTCAACAAAGGAGGCAAGAATATACAATGGAATAAAGACAGTCTTTTCAGCGAATGATGTTGGGAAAACTGGACAGCAGCATGTAAATCAATGAAGCTAGAACATTCCCTTACACCATACACAAAAATAAACTCAAAATGGATCAAAGACCTAAATATAAGACAAGATACAATGAACCTCCTAGAAGAAAATATAGCCAAAACATTATCAGACATACATCTCAAAAATGTTCTAGGGCAGTCTACCCAAGCAATAGAAATAAAAACAAGAATAAATGAATGGGACCTAATTAAACTTACAAGCTTCTGCACAGCCAAGGAAACCTTAAGTAAAACAAAAGGACAACCTATGGAATGAGAGAAAATTTTTGCAAATGATGAAACTGACAAAGGCTTGATGTCCAGAATATATAAGTTGCTCATACGACATAATAAGAAAAAAACAAACAACCCAATCCAAAAATGGGCAAAAGACATAAACAAACAATTCTCCAAGGAAGAAATACAAATGATCAATAGCCACATGAAAAAATGCTCAATATCACTATCAGAGAAATGCAAATCAAAATTACGGTGAGGTATCACCTCACACCAGTCAGAATGGTCATCATTTAAAAGTCCACAAATGACAAATGCTGGAGAGGCTGTGGAGAAAAGGGAACCCTCCTACACTGCTGGTGGGAATGCAGTTTGGTGCAGCCACTGTGGAAAACAGTATGGAGATTCCTCAGAAGACTAGGAATAGACTTACCATATGACCCAGGAATCCTGCTCCTGGGCATATATCCAGAAGGAACCCTAATTCAAAAAGACACCTGCACCCCAATGTTCATAACAGCACTATTTACAATAGCCAAGACATGGAAGCAGCCTAAATGTCCATCAACAGATGACTGGATAAAGAAGAAGTGGTATATTTATACAATGGAATACTATTCAGCCATAAAAACTGACAACATAATGCCATTTGCAGCAACATGGATGTTCCTGGAGAATGTCATTCTAAGTGAAGTAAGCCAGAAAGAGAAAGAAAAATACCATATGAGATCGCTCATATGTGGAATCTAAAAAAAACCCCATAAATACAAAACAAAAACAGACACATAGACATAGAATACAAACTTGTGGTTGCCAAGGGGGTGGGGGGTGGGAAGGGGCAGACTGGGATTTCAAAATGTAGAATAGATCAACAAGATTATACTGTATAGCACAGGGAAACATATACAAGATCTTGCGGTAGCTCACAGTGAAAAAAACTATGATAATGAATATATATATGTTCATGTATAACTGAAAAATTGTGCTCTACAGTGGAATTTGACACATTGTAAAATGACTATAACTCAATAAAAAATGTTAAAAAAAGAGATTTGAAAATTATTTTACATACCCCCAAAAAAACATTTTAATGGATATTCAACAGAAGGTTTTACATTTCAACAGATAATTTCAACATGAATATTCAACAGGTAATTTTAAAAGCCACATATACAAATGGCCAACAAACACATTGATCATCAGGGAACTGCAAATTAAGCTACAATGAGAAACCAGTACACATCTACCAGTATGCTTAAAATTAAAATGACTGATGCTGCCAAATGTCCACAAGGATGTGGGACATCCAGAACTACTATACATTTTTGGTTGGTACAGCTACTTTGGAAAAATGTGAAGCAGTTTCTTATAAAGTTCAATACACACTTCCGCTATGACCCTGCAATTCCACTCCTAGGTATTTACCCAAGAGATATGAAAATATATGCCCATAAACACTTGTGCAAGAATGATCTGAACAGTTTTATTTATGATAACCAAAACTTTCTAACAGCCCTGGTTTCTATCAATAGGAGGAGAATGAATATTCAAACAACAAACTAGAAATGAAAAGGTACCAACTGCTGAGACAAATAACATGGATAGATCTCAGAAACAGTGCTTTACACAAAAGAATACATGACTATGATTCCATGTCTACTAAGATCTTGAACAAGCAAAATCAAGTTCTATAAAGGGAAAAACCAGTTGATTGCCAAAAAAAAAAAAATCGTAACAGTGATTTCCTCTGGAGGAAAGTGGGTGGGGATTTGCTGGGAAGGACCATATGGGAACTCACCTGTTGGTGATATATGGTTGACAGGGAGATGCTTAATTTGCAAAGGTGTATGCACTTGCCAGAACTCATCTACTGGTACACTTAAGATTTGTGCATTTCACTGCGTGTAAACTTTACTCAAAAAGAAAAAAATCTGTAAATAAATAGGGTTGTAGGCAACTCAGTTAATAACATGCAGGGAGAAGTTTGGGGGGATGGGGAGGAGGAGTGTATCGATATCTACAACTTACTTTGAAATTCATCCAAACAAGATGGGCTGATGGATGGAAAAAGGGACAGATAGATATGTAATAAAGCAAGTATACTAAAATGTTCATTGAGAATATGGCTGTTCACTGGAAAAAAATCTTTCAAGGTTATGTTTAAAATTTTTCATAAAAAAACAGGGTGGGGAAGTCATTGCAGGACTCACACTGGATGTATACACAAGGTCCTCCTGTAAGCGCTACCCACTAAAGCTCTTGCCTTCAATAGACTAGGTAACAGGGGCATTCGGGAATGTATGACGGGAGAGGAGTGGGAGAGGAATACCAGCAGCATCAGGGCTTCTGATGGGAGATGCACTGGAACCCAGAAGCGTGTGTTTCTTTATTCTCTGCTCCTGGGTAGCATAAATGGGTGGACTCTAGCCCAGGATCACTCTCTCAGGAGGCGGGAAAATTCTACTTAGCTAGAAGATGCCCACACATCTATTTTTCCTGTATCCATATTCACGCCCACATGCCAGGGGCTGGTGATTCCGGAGGGGCAGTGTGTGGCTGGGTACGCAGGTTGGGGGGAGGGGTGCGGGGGGCCAGGCTAGATGTGTCTAAAGGGGACGCAGCGCCCCCTTCTGGCCCTGGAGGGGCCCACACAGGCCAGTTAAGCACCTGACCCTCCTCTTCGGCACCCACTTTTCGGATTTGCGCGTCCGGGATGAGAGGGCCGCACCCCTCGGTTAGGCCAGCCGAGAGCTGGGCATCTGCAGGCGGAGACTAGCGCTAGGGGCGGCCCCGCGCGGCCGTGAGGCGGGAGAGGAGGTGGAGTCGCTGCCGCCACCGCCGGCAGCCGCGCGGCTCCACCTGTTGCAGCGTGGGAGCGCGCCGGCCAGGCAAGGCAGAGCCCAGCGTGGACCTCTGCTCCCCGCGCCGCTATGCAGGGCAGAACCACCAAGAGGAGCGGACCCGGAGGATAATCCTGACAGAGCGGCACGGAGGGAGCACTCCCCGGGAGGTGAGACTCGAGCGTGGCGCCAGCGCCACCTGAAAGGCGGGGACTCGGGGAGGGGCCCTGGCGGTTTGCCCTTGAGCCTGTGGCTGGTCTGCATTGTGGGGGGAAAGCCCTCGGTGCGGAGTCCTGTCGGAGCAAGATCTTTGGAGCTCACGAGGCAGCCAAGCCGGGGTGCAGGAGATGGAACTCTCCCGGGTCACGGTCTCCTAGCCGCGGGCCCCTCCAGTCCCCGGTACTTGGCAGCCTTTCCTGGAGCTGGGGCTGGCTCAAGGAGCGCTTCGAGCGGGCGGAGCCGACACATGCAGGACCGGGAGGCCAAGGGCGTCTGGTCTCGGCAAGGCTGGGGAGGCTGCCCGGGGGAGAGGCGCTTAACTTCCTTCGCTCCCACATTCCAACCTCCCTTTCTGGTCTCCTCTGTCAACCAGTCTGCCAGCCGGACGCCGCGCAGCGTTGGGGTCGGGCGGGAGATCCGAACCGGTGAGCCGCACCACCCCTGTGTCCATGCGCCCGCCGGGGACCTGCTTCAGCCTCTAAGCCCCAAGAGGCCTGAGGCACCACACGACGCCGAGACTGGGACGCACCTCCAAAAGCCAGCAGACTGAGAACCCGCGTCCTAGCCGTCGGCGACTTGAGAAACGATGGTCAATGAGACGCAGACCGCGGGACTCCGTTTACCTGCCAGCCTCTGAGGCCCCCAGATCTTCGCTTTGGGGGAAAGTCAAGTCCGCACGAGTTTGCCCTGAAGACACGCCACGCCCCCTCCCCAGTCGGGGCCGGGCGGGGCGCCTGGGGGAAACGGCGGCCTCATCCTCGAGCCAAGCAGAAGCGGACTCTGCGCCGGGTCACTCAGCCCTTCAGTGTTCAGAACTCCTAGTGGGGCGGGGACGGCAACGAAAAAGAGGATTTGAAACCGGGAGTCAAGGCGGACGTGGGGAGCTGGCGCTGCAGGGGAGGTCGACGCGGCGGCCCCAGGAGCCGCGTGGCCTGGAGGAGCGCACGGCGGTCATGGGCCAGCTGACCGCCGGGCGGCGGGGAGCGGGCTGAGCGCCGGGCCGATCCCCCATCTCCCGGGGGAGCTGGGCGACAGTCGGCCCGCGGCCACGGCCGTCCGGCGCGGGGCTGTCCCCGCGGCTCCTGCCATGGCCGGCCGGGGTTGCGGCTGCAGCTGCGGCCTCGGCCACCTGAACGAGGACAACGCGCGCTTCCTGCTGCTCGCCGCGCTCATCGTGCTCTACCTGCTGGGCGGCGCCGCCGTCTTCTCGGCGCTGGAGCTGGCGCACGAACGCCAGGCCAAGCAGCGCTGGGAGGAGCGCCTGGCCAACTTCAGCCGCCGCCACAACCTGAGCCGCGAAGAGCTCCGCGGCTTCCTTCGCCACTACGAGGAGGCCACCGAGGCCGGCATCCGCGTGGACAACGTCCGCCAGCGCTGGGATTTCACCGGCGCCTTCTACTTCGTGGGCACCGTCGTGTCCACCATAGGTAAGTGTGCCCCAAGGAAGGGCGGCCCGGGGGCCGGACTCGCTGGCGTTTTCCTGGCTGTGCGCTTCGAAGTGCAGGACCGCGATTCCCAGCCCTGCCTTCATCCACCTGCGCGCTCAGCCCGGCGGCACAGATGCGAGCTGTTGCCTGACCAACAGGTGGTATTGCCTCCCTGCTTCGCTGAATGAGGTCCACGGGCCAGCTGCATCAGCATCACTTAGGAGCTTGTTACAAATGCAGACTCTCAACCCCTCCCCAAGCCTCTTGAGTCATAATCTGCGTGTTAACAAAAATCCCCAGGGGATCTGAATGAGCCTTAAGTTGGAGACGCTCAGCGCTGGGAGATTTTTCAATCTAGTTAAGGAGACAGAGCTTGAGTTCATGGAACATTAGGGAGAAAGCTTACAAATCTGGACAGGAACCTATAAAGATTTATTGAGTTAGTGCCATGCAAAAAGGCACTGATCTGCACTGGTCTGAGGGAGAGGCACGAGTTTTGAAAAGACTGTCCATGACTTCAAACTTGCAGAGAGAAAATCAGATTGAATAAGAGATTGGAAGCAAGGAAGCAAAAGTGCTAATGAGGATGGAAACTGTTTCCTACCAGGAAGGAGGGGGTTGGGGTGAGGAGAAAATTCTGATTGGGATTTAGAGACTAACAGTGCTTTATGCTTTGGAGAAAAAGAATTGCATTGAGGGCCCAGTGAGCTCCCTGATCTAAATGAAGCAGAGGAAAGAAGGAAGGCTGGGAAGGTCTCCTGGCTGACTGGAATGGGTAGGGGGCCTTAACTGCTAGACTGAAGAGCTAGAACTTACCTAGAGGCAATTGGGAGCTGTTGAGAGTTTTTGAACAAGAGGGTCATGTGGCTGCCATCAGTTATGCCGTTATTACCAATAGAAGGAAACAGCCTGGGAGTCTGCACCACACTCCTGAGGACTCCTTGCCTTTAAAGCATAATCCAGTGATAAGGCTGGGGGAAAATGCTGTAGAAATTTTGAGGAAAGCAGAGAGCTGAGTGGAGGAAGGGGGCTTTGCAGGGCTACGCAGGAAGGGAGTGGTTCCCAGCTGCTGGAAGGCAGGGGCAGCAGCAGGGCTGGCAGGGTGCGGGGCAGATGTCTGTGGCTGTGGCCCCTGAACTGCCAGGATTGCTTGTCAGTGAGGCAAGTGACAAGGCAAACTTCCTTGAAGCTCCCACGCAAGGTTGTTTTAGGTAGGCACTCTGCCAGAAGGAGCACAGAGTATAACAGAGCTCAGCCTCGGGCCTGATTAGTCAAGAAAGACTCCCAGGGTTGGTCTCGAAGCCCGGGGCTTCAGCTGGTGAGTAGGAGGCAAGGCAGAGAGGATGAGCGTGATTCTGGACACATGGGCTGTATCTGATGTGCTTCATGCTAAACCGCCCAGCTCAATTGTTTTACCCCATCTGATCCCAGGTCACCCTGCCCATCAGCAGGCCGTTATGACATGACACTAACTGGGTATCTGGTAAGAAAAACTCAGCATCCTCCTTGATGACCAGAACACGGGGCCCGGACGGGGATGGAGACAGAGTAATACGCCATGGTTCTCTCCCCCAGCCCACATTCTCCGTTGGACTCTCAGCAGAATTGCCTAAGTCCTCCATTGTGTCACCTCCCATGTCTCAGAAGACAGTTCCAGAATTTCTATGTAGGGAGAACTTGGAGGGAACATCTGAGTGGGAAGTGTTGCTGTGGACCCTCCCTTTAATCTGCTATGCTTGCATAGCTAGTACAGGGTTTTGATTTAGATTACTCATTTGGGGGTGGCTTTGGTGGGAGACTGGGGACTTAAATCCTCCCCTGCCCCCACCGCAAGCCACCCATTTGTACTTCCCATGGACACGGAAGTAGGGAGGGGCAGATTGTGTGTATAGACCGGTAAGCATCAATGCCAGAGGCACCAGGAATGTCATGGCTGGGTGGGCAACTAAGTACACGGGCTTCTGGGGCCCAGAAACAACCGTGTAGCCTGATGGAATCGAAGGAAAGCTGGACCAATAGTCTGGATTTGGAGCTATTCATCCTGCCTGTAACTCGGGCTGGTTTCTTAACATTCTGAGCCCCATCCTTCTCTTTTGAGATCTCCTCAAAGTGCCCACCCTGGTATCTGGCACATCTTAGTTGCTGAGTAAATGTTAGTTCTGTCTCCTTCCCACTCCCTGCCCCTAAGCCTGCTGCTCTTGCAGGGTTCTTGTGAGGGATAATGAGATCATATAAGTGAATCTTCTTTAAAAAGTACAAAGCACTATATAAGTATGAGTTTATTTTTACTTCCTCATTTCTAACATTTCCTTTTAACCTGTGTCATTAATTGCTGATGTAATAACAGCACTGCAACCTTTTATTGGGGTACATATTAGGCACATACTGCAATTATTATGTTAATATGTGATCCAGCTAATTGAATAAATTAATCACACTTAATTTCAATCAACACAATTCACGTGTTTTAGGTGTGATTATCCCTATTTTATAGATGAGGAAACTGAAGCTTTATGTTCTTTGTAAAATAAAGAAGAAAAAACAGTTAAACCATCTGTAATGACCTCCCCTAAAGTTAGCTGTTGTTGACATTTTGGTGCATTTCTTTCTGTCCTTTTTTCCCTGTGCGTATCCACATGTATGCATATACATACGTATTTTTCTGAATTTGGACCATATTCTATAAACCATTTACATCTTGTATTCTAATCGCAGTATTCCATGATAGAATTTTTCTTCTAAAAATGAGTTCCACTATGCTTTATTCTGCAAAGACGTTGAGGTAACAGACAAGAAAACATACAGTAAAATAATCATAAAATGTACATAAAACTTCAGAACCAGGGAAAAGAAGAACAGAAATGTGGAAAGTAACTGGATCTAGGAAATTGCTAGAGAGGAGTTTTGTCTTAGCTTAAGTTCCCTCAGAAGCAGACCCTGAGCCAAGAGTTTGAGTGCAAGCAGTGTGTTGGCAAGGGTAGGGATACAGGCAGGTGAAGGAAGAAGTGACATGAGGAAGGGAAGCCAGTCAATACAGGGTACACTATTAGGTAAAAAGCAAGTGGGCAACTGATAATTAATTCCAAGTGGAAACTTGAGAACAATGCACAGCTCATGACCCAGAATATCCCAGGCAAGGAACTGGGGTATTCATACACCCACGCCGGTAAGTAATTGGTTAAAAGCTGCTTGGATGGTGCAGGAGGCACAAAAATATAATTCCCAGGTACTTCTGGCCTGATTTTTCATGGGCAGTCCAAGAGCAGCTTTCTGACAAAGATCTAGGCCCTGGTCATTTGAAATGTACCAGACCAATGTACCCAGAAATGGGAAAGGAGATCCGAGGGGTGTGGGCTGAATCTCAACAATGACTACTCAAGTTTTTAATTTGGCTGCATGCTCATGGCAGAGCCATGACCCATATGGGAATTCTTACTAGAAAAAAGGAAGCATAAACCTTTTCCCAATACCTAATCCTCAAAAATACTTTCCTCTTGGGATTTTACATAGGAAGCATTGCATAGGACAGTGGGTGATGCTCGCAAACATGGGTGGACTTTGGAAATGTTATAGTTAGTGAAATAAGCCAGCCCCAGAAAGACATACATAATTCCACTTATATGAGGTACCTAGAATAGGCAGATTTCATAGGGGTGGAAAGTAGACTAGAGGCTATTAGGGGCTAAGGGAAGAATGGAAGGGTTATTATGTAATGGCATTTTTGTTGGGGATGATAACATTTGGGGTGTAGATGGTGGTGGTTGTACAACAATGTGGATGTATTTAATGCCATTGAATTGTACACTTGTGAATGGTTAAAATGACAAATATTATATCTATTTTACCTCAATATAGAAAAAGCAGAATATTAAAACACAACTCAGATGTTGATTCTGAATGAGGCGGGTGATCAGACTTAAGCAAGAATAGATTTGAAGTACTCAGAGGAGTAGGTTGACAGTCTATCCTGTAAGTGCTCTTCTGTCAGTATCTTTTCTCTCAGATAGGCCTTTGTTAAGCACTTGTTTCTGTGTTTGCCTGTGTATTAATAACTCAGCTTCTGTCCACAAAGGATTTGAGATCATTTGCATATCAATATGGCCAGGGTGGGCTGCAGCCATGGGTGACCCTATAATCTCAGAGGCTTAACACAAGAGTTTACTTCTTACTCACCCAAAGCCCATTCTGGGTGAGGGGCTTCCCCAGGAGACTTGTTCTGTCTTGGGGATATTTTTCATCAACTTGTGCTCCCAGGACTGCCCAGGCATGTGATTTGGCCTGGCCAGAGTGCACATCTGTGTGGTGCTGAACTGGACGTTGTTTTCAGAACTGTTTTTGTTCCTCCTTAGGAAAAAACCTGAGTAAAAGGTCTTTGAAGTCAAATTATATTAAATTCAAAAGATAAAATATTGGGAATCACCATTTTATAGTCTAAAGCTATAACCTGACATCAAAGATGATGAACTGGCATTCAGGAAGAACAGAAACATCCCACAAATGCATTAATGGATGTCCCACATTCATGAATGTCTTACGTGTGTAAAGATTAAATCACACGTTTTACGTTTTACGAAGCATTTGCGCACAAACCTATGAGGTAGGCAGAGAAGTTACTATTACTTCCATTTTGCAGGTAAGGAAACTGAAGTACAGAGAGCATAAATATCATAGGACCATGCAGCTATAAAGTGACAAAGTCAGGATTAGAACCAGGTTTGATTTTGTTACTGTCTATTGATAAAAGAAATACATATTCATTTTTGAAGACTGGAAATACCTGGGAAGCTATAAAAGAGAAACAAAAATCACCCATAATTCTACCATCCAACAAGAATCACTGTTAATATTTTGGTGTATCATATTATATTGAACCTAAAATGTTAAGATTTTATTGAATCTTAGGTGCATCATTATTTTACGTACCATTAAGGCAGAAAAGAATGATGCCAATTAAATTCTGAGCCGCTAGCAATTGTGAAATTATCCCGATTTCAGAGAGATTAAAATGTTGGGAAAAGATACATCTTAAAATCACTGAAAAAATCATATTTTGTACCTGATTGTTTTCCATATAACCATTATGACATGAGCACATTGTTGTAATTTTGTAAAGATGAATCTCATTATAGTTAGAATTTCTTTGATTTATGTTCAAGCTGATTAATTTTAAATATTTATTAAAAATACAGTTCATCTCTGAACCACCTAGTTAATCCTTCCCCCATTTTTCTGTTGGTAGAAGGGAGATACTGTGCCAGTCGCTGTATATGTGCACTTTATATTTTAAGGATTTTAGTGCTTTGCCATATTTCTTCCTTACTTTCCATCCTTTATTGTTTTTTGTTCAATGCTTATTTAGATAAATGTTTTTAATTTCTGTGAATTTTCATACAACAATCTTCTGCTTGTGATTTCTTCCACTGTTTTTGTGCTTAGAAAATCTGTTCCTATCTGTAAGGATCCCATGACAGTGCTTGCCTCTTCTAAATTTATGTTTTATTGAGGTGACATTGGTTTATAGTATTACATAAGTTTCATGTGTATAGCATTATATTTCTTCTCCTGTAAACTCTATCGCGTGCTCACCTCCAAAATGTAGTTTCCATCTGTCTCCATACAATCAACCCCTTTACCCACTTAGCCTCTGCCCTGCCTGGCCTCTTCCCTTCTGATCACCACTACTCTGTTCTCTGTATTTACATATTTGTTTTTAATTTGGTTTGTGCATTTATTTTTTGTTTGTTTGTTTTTCATATTCCACATATAAGTAAAATCAAAGAGTATTTGTCTTTCTCTGACTTATCTCATCCATGTTGTCACAAGTGGCAAGATTTCCTCTTTTTATGGCTGAGTAGTAGTCCGTTTTGTGTGTGTGTGTGTGTGTGTATGTGTGTGTATACATACATATATATACACACACATATATATACACCCCACATTTTCTTTTTCTAGTCATCTGTTGGTGGGCACTGAGGTTGTTTCCATATCTTGGCTATTGTAAATAATGCCACAATGAACATAGGGGTGCATGTATCTTTTTGAATTGGTGTTTTCATATTCTTTGGATAACCCCCCAGAAGTGGAAAAGGTGGATCATAAGGTAGTTCTATTCTTAAATTATTCTTAAATTTTTGAGGACTCTTCATACTGTTTTCCATCGTGGCTGCACCAATTTACATCCCCACCAATAGTGCACGAGGGCTCCCTTTCCACCATGTCCTCGCCAATAGTTGTTATTTCTTGCCTTTTTGATAATAGCCAGAATGCCAATTTTTGTTCAGCATTTTTTCCGCTACTCTGCACTCCCAGGCACAGCAGTAGTTGTTAAAGCACTTTAGCAAATTGTTTCACGTGAACGATGATGGGTGCGTTTTCAGATTGTAGCCAAGGAGCAGCGCCCATCATGGGGGATGAGGGAGCAGAGAGAGTGGCTGATGGGAATTGGCATGCGTTCACTCAAGGTGGGGTGACTGGACCATCTCTTTTGGGGTCTAGCTTCTAAAATTTCATGGGGAAGCTCTCAAACGATCCATTCTGAGAACCCTGGATTTGTTCAGTTGTTTGCTTCCTACTTAGAAAACTTCAGTACGTATCTTGAAACTAGAGGGATTGCAGGCTGTACCTCTTACTGTCCACTGCCCAGCAGTCTCGTGCACGTCCATGAGATGCTCATGCACGCTCTCTGCTTGTTCCATTAGAAGTTCTTGTTTATCTTATGAAACGGGGATTTCCTCTTCTTTTTTCCTAAGTTCCATCCTGTTCTCTCTTCCCTTCCATACCTTTCCCTCTGAAGGAGAGATGGGTTTGGTATGAATGTAACCCAAATAATTCTTGCGCTCCTTGGAGTTCTCAGGGTATACTGTTCCATTCAAAAAAGCATGGTCCCTTAGCCCAAAGTAATGAAAAAATAAATTCTATTTTTGCTGTGTAGCTCTAAAGAACCTTAGAGAGTCTCCAATTTATAAAAGAAAGCTACCTCTCTCCTCCTCTCCAAGTCTCTCATATCTCAGGGAAGTTTTGGAGCCTTTTATCCCTAAACCCTTCCCCAAATCCTCCCCAACTGGCACCCCTCTCAGTCTTTCTGTCCCTCCTGGTCCCCTTTCCCCCATCTCTTTTTACTCTGTATCATCACGATTGACTTAACCTCTCCAACTCCTTGGAACCTTCTCACAATCTGCCTCGGCTCTGTGGTACAGGATAGCCCTGGGAGCTGATCCAGCAAGCCACAGTCCTTTCCTCTGAGGAGGAGAGAAGGAAGGGCAGAGAATGATTTTGATCATCAGTACATTAGTGGCTTTATACCCAAGAACACACTCAGCCTGTAGAGGAGGATATTCCTGTGTTTGGACCCAGAGGCATGCGGTCCTGCCGAGGACAGTGGGGGAAACACACCTCCTCAGGAAACATCTCCATCATTATGCCACTCTCCTTTCACCCTCCAGCCTTCTGCCTCCTTCACTTCAGTTTATCTGAACTGCCAGACATTAGACCACTCTTCTGAAATGCTGCACCCTTAGCACATCCACTGTGTCTTCCTTGGGTCCAAGAGCCATCCTAGAAGCCTCATTACCTGTTCAGGGTTTATTGCTCCCATTCTCTGATCAACCCCCCAGCATCTCTTCTATTGATCACCTCTCCTTGGAAGGAGAATCCTGTGGTCAGTGAACCCAGGATGGGTCAGACCAGGAATGCAAATGAGTGGGACTTGGAGATGTAGGACATCAGAGAACAGTGGAACGTGTGCCCTGGAAAGAGTAGCCCCCAGCACAGGCATTCAGATTCTGACTGTAAACTTATATTGTCCTGGCCAGACAGGTCTGATGACAGCTTGACTCCAGAGTGTGAGTCCCCCAGTTAAAGCTTGGATCACCTGTGAGCCCCGGGCTGCTTTCCTTTTGGTAATGAGAAGGACAAGAAACTCTTCACTCTTCTTGATCAAAAGCAGCATCTTGATTTTTGCAATTCACTTAAGTACCCGTGTGTGCAGGACACTTGATCACCAAGGAGGGTGAACCTAGCATGTTAACTGTCTCATTGTGCACCCACTAATCTCTAAAAGGAGCTGGGGGCAGTTACATTCTCTTAACTCTTCCAATTCACACGACTGCACATCGGTGTTGTAATCCGTAAGTACCTACTACCCTAGTTTTTTTTTTTCTTTGCTTTTACATTATTTCCTATACACTTTCTCAAGAATTTTATGTGTTCATATTAATGTAGAATAGTTTATTTAACCATCCATAAATTGTTGGATTTGGGGGTTATATGTGGTTTTTTTCTCTTGTGTTTAATAAAAATCATGAGATTTATTGAATGCTTACCATAGGTTAAACCCAGTACACATCTTTATATGTTTAATTCTTGTAACAACCCCATAAGGGTAGGTACTGTTAATATTCTCACATTAGACCAGGATCCTGAGGCCCAGAGATGCCAGGCAGTGTCTGAAGGTGCCCAGTGGAAGTATCTTGCAGCCTCCCTTCAGAGCTTACACTGTGAACCACCACTTCTTTGCCATTTCTTCTTTGGGGTCATTGTGGGAAGAACTGCCAGTTAAAAGAGACCAAACCTCTTTTTTCAGTGATGATGGTCCTTAGGTAACCTGGGGTAATAGAATAAGACAGAGATGGCCCAGTTAGCAGAATCTCAGGATGGTATAAGGTTTGGGTAATGTTCTGCCTACCTCCCAGGAGTTAATGTAAACAGAGCTTATACTGTCCATTGGAATATTTGATGGTCTTCTCAAAGTTGCAACCTCCCCCGACCATCACCATGACAAATAATGTGCCTGCCCCCAAGATTTTACTCTCCAGTTGGACATATTTTGATCCTAGAAGTCGCTTCCTGATTCTGCCCATGAGATGAGCTCTTGGAATATTAGCACAGGCTATCTGTATCTTGAGTCCTCCCTCATATTAAGCATCTGATGAAGATCACACTGACATTGATCTTAGAGACCAGCCAGGCAAGTGACTTTCAAACCATGCTCCAAGGACTCCGGGGGTTCTTTGTGGTATCTTAAGGGCTGTCTTGAGGGCCAAGGGGATCCCTCAAGTTCTTATCTCATTATATGTATTAATTTATGTCCAAAATGTTTATCTTAGTCTGCCACCTTTTTGTTGACCATTAAATTTTTTGGAATGTAGAAAAAAAATTTATATACCCAAATACACTTATTCTGAGTGACAGTTTTTTTCTATGTTTTTTTCATAAATTTAAGTTCTCTCCATGGTTGAGATAAATATTCTCATCCATTCTCTGTTTAGTTCTAACTCATCTCAATGTTAGTCAAAAAGACTGCTTTTTAAAAGGTTTTGTATGGTTGGCTATATAATTATGCTTTGATTTATTTCTAAAATTATCACATAATGATTTGAGAATGCGCATATTCCAGAACTCTCTTTTTTATTTGAGTGTTTCTTTATATCCTGGCATCTGTATATAGCTGAGCTGAGTTTTTCTCTTATGTTATAGAATTTTGGAGCAGGAGGGAAAATTAACCCTCCAAACCTAGTAAACACACCCAAGATAACCTTTTAGCTGTGTGTTTTGGGGTGTTGTACACTCAGTGTTACTGATTTTATCACTTGTATACCTTTTAAAGTTATTCATAATACTTTTGTTTACCTCTTAATTCTTTATGTGCTAACATCTATTTTTAAACTTAGAGGTGATTGAATTCCTGCATGATATTAGCGAATACTTGCTGATTTTTAGATCATATCTCTAGTTGTAGTTTTGGGTAATTTTAAAAAGTGAGCCCCTTAGTGTATTATTACATTTTTATTTTTTAACCAGTTTTAGACTTTTCTCTATGTAGGGGAATTGGCACCTTTAATATTTGGTTTCATTTGTATTATCTTTTTTTATTCTGTATCTCTCTTATTTTTCTATTCACTTTTCAACTCTATACCCTGTATGACAGTAGATTGGGTATCCTTTTTGTCATTTTAAGTGCAGTCAGAATAAAACCTTAACTAAACTACCTGATAATAAAAAAATATATTTCTACCATAATTTTTCATGTTTATAAATAAAACTGAGACTCCTTTCTCTGGATCATACAGTCTTGCATCTTTGGATTCAACCCCATTTTCTCCAACCCCCTTGGCTCCCAGGTTCCTTGTTGTTGTATCTTGTTCTCTGGAAACACTTTTTAAGATTTTATTTTTGCATCTTGGAACCTGTCTTGTATCATCACATCTGTTGACTAATAACGTCACACCATCTCTATAACCTTTTCTAGTGATCTTAAGCACTTTTCTTCATTGGAACCTTCTTCTTCATTTCAGTTCTATTCTCATGCCCCTGGACCTCTGGGCTCTGGTTGATGATTTACTTACCGCCATTGCATTTCTCAAGCCTGGCTTCTGCTTTCAGACAGAAAGTAAATGCCAGATAATTAACCTTCAAGAGAATGACTTTCCTATATAGGCTGAAAATGATGCTCTGTTTAACACTGAGTGGAGAGAGAGAAGAGAAAGGCAGCATTAGCCTCTGTTGCCTGTGTCTTCTGTGCTTTGTGCTCTGCACTTTTTCTCATTTGCGACCATTTTGATTAGCACTTCAGTCTTGAGGTTGTATTGTTCCTTTCTGTTGCCTGTAGTACTGTTTCTTGGTCTCAGATGTTAAAAAGGAAAAAAATGATACGTATAGTACCAGCTACAGATTGTCTTGGGCGATTGTAGCAGAAAACCCCAATAGCAACGACTGCATCATGCAGAGGTTTACTGTTCTCACACAGTAAGAGGTGCAGAGGTTTGCAGTTCAGCACTGGTGTAACAGTCCCACGAGGCCACCAGTGCCCCGGCGCTTCTGTCCTTCTGCTCTGGTGGGCTTCGATGGTGGCTCTGTCCCCTTGTGCTCACAAAATAGCTCCTGCAGTTCCAGGCATTGTGACTGCCACCCAGGCAGGAAGAAAGAGGGAAGAGAAAAGACGAAACATTCATGCCAGCTGAGTCACTGCCCTAGAAAGAGAGCTTTCTTGGAAGCTTCAGCTTCCATTTACATTTCATTGGCCTGGAACCATGTCAGATTGCCCTGCCCGCCATCTGCACGGAAGGAAGCTGTCTGCTGACCTGAACACAATTAAGCTTCCTTTACTGAGGCAGAAGAGAAGGACGATGTTGTGAGGCAACAATATTGTGTAGAAAACTAATGGTATATCCTCTGAAAAAATACTGTCTGGGAGTCTTTCCTTCCGAGGTTATTTTGGTAGGTAGCCTATGAACAGTTAATGTCTTGATTAAAGTTTTATCAATCCTGGGAATTTTTCTTCAGATTTTTTTTTTTTTTTAGCGTAGATCAAATACTTTTTTTTCATTTATTTTTTCTTCTTTTTCTATTGAAGTATAGTCGGTTTACAATGTTGTGTTAATTTCTGGTGTACAGCGTAGTGATTCAGTTACACCTAGATGTATTCCTTTTCATATGCTTTTTCATTGTAAGCTATTACAAGGTATTGAATATAGTTCCCTGTGCTATTCAGTAGGACCTTGTTGTTTATCTATTTTATATAGAGTTGTTAGTATCTGCAAATCCCAAACTCCAAATTTTTCCCTCTACCCCCACTTTTCCCCTAGTAACCACAAGTTTGTTTTCTGTGTCAGGGAGTCTGTTTCTGTTTTGTAAATAAGTTCATGTGTGTCATTTTTTAAGATTCCACATATAAGTGATATCATATGGTAGTTTTCTTTCTTCTTCTGGCTTCATCTTCAAGTATTTTCTTAATGTTTGTTTAGACAATCTTTGGGGGGTTTTCTGTTTGTTTATCTTGGCACCCTGATTATTCTCTACTTGGATATTCCTGTTTGGTTTCTTTTTTTTAAAGCTACCAGGTACTTTTGCTTTGTTTTCATCTGTTTGCTTAATTCCATATTTTGGATTTGAGTCTTCCTTTATCTTTCAGCTCATTAATTCTTTTCTCTATTGTATGATAACTGCTGGCTTTACCAATTCTTTCAGAAGATATTTATTAAGGGCTGACTCCTTGTCAGGACTGGTGTAAACATTGGAAGTTCCTCTTTACTGTGTTCCTTCTGTCTTTATTATTGAATAGTTCTTGATTTATACTTATTTTTTAATATCCACAGAAGTTATTTATTTTATACCTAGAAGTTTGTACCTTTTGACCACCTTCACCCATTTCACCCACCGCCACTCCCCTCCCTTTGGCAACTACCAGTCTCTTCTCTATATTTATGAGTTCAGCAGGTTTTTTTTTTTTTCAAGATTCCACATATAGGTGACATCATAGATTTGTCTTTCACTGTCTGACTTATGTCACTTAGCATAATGCCCTCAAGTTCCATCCATGTTGTCACAATGGCAGGATTTCCTTCTCTTTCATGGGTGAGTAATAGTCCATTTTATATATATCCATTTTTTATATATCTTTATCCATTCATCCATCAGTGGACACTTGGGTTGTTTCCATGTCTTGGCTGTTATAAATAGTGCTGCATTGAGCGTGGGATTGCAGCCATCTTTTCAAGTTAGTGTTTTCATTTCCTTTGAATAAATAACCAGAAGTGGAATTGCTGGATCATATGGTAGTTCTATTTTTAACTTTTTGAGGAACCACCATACTGTTTTCTATAATGGCTGCATTTCCATTAAAAAAAATTCCTAAAGTAACATATGCACATTGTAATAGCTTTTCAAATCATTTCAAAGTGTTTAAAGTGAAAAGTCAAAGTCTTCCTTGATCTCCCACCCTACTCCCAGGAGGTAACCTTTGCTTTCTTATACTTACTGGTGGTTCTTTTTTTTTGTAATGGCTTTATTGAGTTATAATTCATATAACATAAAATTCACATATTTAAAGTGTATAATTGAATGGGTTTTAGTATATTCACAGAGTTTTGCGACCATCACAGCAATCAGTTTTAGACATTTCATCATCCTCAAAAGGAACCTCATACCCGTTACTAATCACCCTCCCCTGTCCCCTCCAGCCCTAGGAAACCACTAATCTGCTTTCTGTTTTTGTCGATTTGCTTATTCTGGCCATTTCATGTAAATGGAATCATACAATATATGGCCTTTTGTGCCTGGCTTCTTTCACTTAGCATAATGTTTTCAAGTCTTCCATATTGTAATAGTATTGATACACCACTTTTTTATTACCAAATAATATTCTATTATATGAGTGTACCACATTTTATCTATCAATTAATGATTTGGTGGACATTTAGGTTGTTTTCGCTTTTCAACTATTATGAATAACTCTACAATGATGAATACATGTACAAGTATGTTTTTACTTATCTTGTGTAAAGGCATAGATTTGGAATTGTTGGATCGTGTAGAAACTCAGTTCTCAACCTTTGGAAGAACTACCAGATCTTTTTCCAAGTAGCTGTATCATTTTACATTCCCACCAACAGTGCACGAGGGTTCCTATTTCTTCACATCCTTGCCAAGACTTTTAATACCTGTCTCTTTGATTATATTCATCCTGTGGATGTGGAGTGTATTTTATTGTGGTTTTGATTTGCACTTCTCTAGTGACAAATGATGTTGAGCATATTTTCATAGGCTTTTTAGTCATTTGTATACCTTCTTGAAAGAAATGTCTATTCAAATCCTTTGCTCATTTGTAAATTGAGTTATTTGTCTTTTTATTATTGAGTTATAAGTGTTCTTTATGTATTTTAGATTCAAGTCCCTTATCAGATATGTAATTTGCAAATATTTCTCCCCTTCCATGGGTTGTCATTTCACTTTCTTCCTGGTGTCCTTTGAAGCACAAGCATTTGATGGAGTCTAATTTATTTGTTTGTCATTGTTGCTTATGCTTTCATTGTCATATCTAAGGAACTGTTGCCTAATCCAGGGTCACAAAGATTCAGACTTACATTTTCTTCTGACAGTTTGGTAGCTTTGCTCTTACACTTAGGTTGTTGATTCATTTTGAGCCAATTTTTGTACATGGTATGAGACATGGGTCCAGCTTAATTCTTTTCTATGCAATATCCAGTTCTAGCACCATTTGTTGAAAAGACTTTTCTTTCCTTCATTGAATAGTTTTGACATGCTTGCCAAAAATCAGTTGACCATAAATGGGAGGGTTAATTTCTCAACTCTCAATTCTATTCCACTGATCTGTATGTCTGTCCTTATACACACTGCCTTGATTGCTGTAGCTTTGTAGTAAATTGTGAAATCAGAAAGTGTGAATCCTCCAACATTGTTCTTCTTTTTCAAGATTATTTTGGCTGTTATGGATCCCTTGAACTTCCATGTGAATTTTAAGATCAGCTTGTCAGTTTCTGCAAGAAGGCTTGTGTTGAATCTGTGGATCAACTTGGGGAATATTGCCATCTTAAAAATATTAAGTGTTATAATCCATGAACATGTGATGTCTTTTCATTTATTTGGATCCTTTAATTTCTTTCAACAATGTTTTGTAGTTTTCACAGCATAAGTTTTACACTTGTTTTCTTAAATTTATTCCTGAGTATATTATTCTCTTCAGTGCTATTGTAAATGAAATTGTTCTCTTAATTTTATTTTGAATTGTTTATTGCAAGTGTATAGAATACAACTGATTTTTGTATATTGATCTTGTATCCTGGGATCTCGCTGCACTTATATATTAGTTCTAATAGTTTTTTTAGTGTATTCCTTAGGATTCTCTTTATATAAGATTATGTGATTATATCATCTATGAATAGAGATAGTTTTAATTTTCTTCCCAATCCGGATGCCTTTTATTTCTTTTATTTTATGCCTGGATAGAACCTCCAGTACAATGTTGAATAGAAGTGGTGAGAGTGGACGTCCTTGCCTTATTCCTGATCTTGAGGAGAAAGTTCCAGTCTTTCACCATGAAGTATGATCTCAGTTCTAGTTTGTTTTGGTAGATGACCTTTATTGGGTTGAGGAATTTCCTTTCTATTCCTAGTTTGTTGAGTGTTTTTATCACAAAGTGTTGGATTTTTGTCAAAATTTTTTCTGCATCTGAAATGATCATATGGTTTCATCCTTTCTGCTATTGATATTAGTGTATTGCATTAATTAATTTTAAGATAGTAAACCAAGGGGGAGGGTGTAGCTCAGTGGTAGCATGCATGAGGTCCTGGGTTCAAACCCCAGCACCTCCATTAAAAAAATAAAGAAATAAGCCTAATTACCTCTCCTTTAAAAATAAGACAGTTTTTTTTTAAGATATTAAAACAATCATGGATTCCGGGATAAATTCCACTTGGTCATGGTATATAATCCTTTCATATGTTGCATAGCATTTGGTTTGCTAGTATTTTGTTGAGGATTTTTGTATCTATGTTCAAAAGAGATATCTTTCTATTTTTTTCCTTTCTGGTGATATCTTTGTCTTGTTTTGGTGTCAGGATAATACTGGCCTATAGAGTGAGTTGATAAGCGTTCACTGATGGTTCTTACACATCTTTCTAAGGTTGTCCAGGATACACAGCTATGGTAGGGATGACCAGTAACTTAACTGTTCCTCCTATTACAGGACATGTAGGCTGTTTCTAATTATTTGCTAGCATCACAGCTCTATAAAGCATATTTTTAATTTTAATATTTAAACTTTTCATTTAAATATTTGTAGGTACTGTCAAATTTTTGAGAATTTTTAAATTTAAAATTTTCTTAACCAATTTGCAAGAATCTTGTCATTCTCACAGCTGACTTACATTGTATTCTTTCTCTTCCTCGGTACTGTGCTAAATGTTCTAGCTACATACTTTTTAATCTTATACAGTAGTACTATTATTTTCCTCATTCTATTGGTGAGAAAACTGAAGCACAAAGTGTTAAACAGTTTGCCCAAAGTCACACAACTAGTAAGTGTTGGAACTTTCGTTCAAACTTTGTTCAGCTGTGATTTAAATTTTGGAGAGGAAGTTAGCCGCTGAGACAGTCAAAATTCTACTGCAAACAGAAATAAAACCGATGGCTCTAGTTCTGTATTTATTTTTGTCATCAGTGGATTTGTATTTGATGTTAGTGATGACTATTACTTGCAGGTTACTGTTTTGAAGAGCCTGCGCTGGGCTGCCAGGCTATGTAAGGAAGACATGTAGATTTTCCACGCCGAGTTTAAGCAGTCTGTTCTCTCTTCTTAATGTCTAAGAACCGCACTCAGAACCCATTTCATATCAAATATAAAATTCATTTTGATTCTGTAAGAATTTGAGTCCCTACTGTGTGCCCAACCTGATAACATGGTCCATGGACAGAGTTCAGGGGTCTGTAAATTTGGATGGGAAAAAAATCCATCTCTATGTTTACTAACCTCTAACTAAGCAACCTGTAGCATTTCCTTGAGTAGAGAGTGTAGGCAACAGGGCAGGGGTAGTAGGAACGGTACCTGTAGCTTTGGCACCAGCAGAAATCACAGATACGTTCCTCTCCCTTGACAGCGTGGCACATGCCACCATGGTCATTCCCCCTCATCCTTCAAAATCATAGTAGTTATTAGACTGTTCTTGTCATCTGATGATTTAATAACAACACACATGTACTATGTCACACACTTGTTTCACAGTTTAACAACTTTATTTTAATAAGGTTGCTTTTGTAATTCTATGTATTTTATTTCATTCATTAAAAAAACAAAACATTCTGAGGCAGACCCATAGGCTTCCCCAGATGCCAAAGGCTCCATGTCACAGAAAACAGGAATTGAGAACCAGACCAAAGTTAGGCTGATTTTGAATGAAGAGGAAAAGGGAAATTGCAACTCTTGTTACTGCTGCTCCTTCTGTGGCTGGGAAGAGCTTGAATGCACTTGTAGCTCTGTCAAAACTGACTTGAAACACTCTTGTTGCTCAATCACTGTGTATAATCTCATCTTTTCCTGATGACTCAGAAGACATTTCAGGATGTTACAGTGTCTTGAGGGTCATTGTTGTAGCATAAATTAACCACACTCCCTCAGAGCAGAGGGGAATTAAGCATTTAGAAATGTCTTGTTTACAGAGGGCACTTTTTATAGGGTCAGAGGCTCAGTTCCAAGCTGCCTCCCTGTGTCCTTACCTCTGTGTTCTCAGCTAATGACGACGTTTCTTTGAATCTTAGCCATCCCTCCTCCCCACCTCCCCTGTGGTTGCACGTACTCTGTGTTGAAAATACTGGTCTGAGAAAATATAGTACTTCTTCATGTTTAATTAATACTATTTCTAATTTCATATTTAAATTAGAAATTGCAATTTTGGCCAAAAGCAGCGTGCTTTATATGGTCCACAGATGAAGATGTGCTGGTAACTGTTTGACAACCAGCTTAAAATAGAAACAAACAAAAAACCTGATTTGTAATGTGTGCCTGTTTCTGTGATGTAAATAGTCCCCAAATGGCTGATTTCAGGCTCTGAGCATGAAGTCACTGAAGGCAAGTGTAAAGACGTACATAATCGTAATCGGCACTTATGAGCCTGTGGCAGCCGGCTCCAGGACTCTCCCGTGGACCACAGGGTGTTTGAGGAAGTTCAAATCAGTTGTCAACTTTTAAAAATGAGATTTGTAGTCAAAGTCTAGATTTCTGATTTCTCTTGGAAAATGGGAAATCTGACTATGCCAGGCCCACATTCCTACATGCCAACCACTCACTGAAGAAGAGCTATGGGTGCTTCCTTTCTGGAATCCACTGGTCCCATCCCACCTAGTCTTGAGTGTCACCTGCCATTCATCACTGTGTGTGACTTCTTTCCTGTCCCCTGGCTTAAGTGCTGAGGCTCCTCCTATCTCTGAGATGTAAGAACCAAGTCATCTTGTCACCTGGCTTTTTATTTAAAAAATTCAGAAAGAGTGGCACAGTTGGGTCCCATATGATATTACTTTTTAGAAATTGCTTCCAGTTTGATCGTGGGGCAGGCAAGTTTCTCCTGAGTGGACACATAGAGATTTTATTCCATTCTTGTTAATTTCTCTCTGGTCGTCCCAAATCAGTAGGCAAAAGAGCTTTTCTTCTTAGGCTATTTAATAAATGAGATTGAACCAGAAAAGCATGAACTTTGTGGCAGGCTCAAGGTTTTCCTATGGGAAATTAAGACCCACTGACTGGAAATGGTGAAAAGTGACAAGTTCAAAGGAAACTCAGTGGAGTAATTAAAAATGTATCAAGCCCTGTTCAGTAGGCGTTGACACAACACAGTAAAAGGCAAAGAGCATCTCTGAGGTCTCGTTGGATACCGTCCATGTTGATTTTGGATATTACCCAAGCGTCTGGGGGAAAGATCATTCTTAAACCTGGGATGCCAACCCCGCCAGAGTGATTGTACCATAAATACCTCATTACTTATGGGTATTAAGGGACCCATAAAGAGTATTAGACACTTTAATACCTTGTTCTTGGGTGGGGTGGAGTGCTTCTGCAGATGATTTAGAATATGAGGTTGAGAAAAGGGCTAAGGGAGAGTCTTGGAGTTTCCAATGCTGAGGAATGAGAAGTCGGTCAGAAAAGCAGTGGTGTTAGGAATTGCACTTTGTGTGTACTTAAACATTGGCAAGAGTGTTATTTGAGAATAAAATCAATTTCATTGTGGGAAAAAGAGCTCCATTTTTAAAATTTAAGTACAGTCAGTTACAATGTGTCAATTTCTGGTGTACAGCACAGTGTCCTAGTCATGTATATACATACATATGTTCGTTTTCATATTCTTTTCCATTAAAGGAGCTCCATTTTTAAAGAACTTTTTGTGAACATTAACCTGGTGAGATGTTTCTAATGACTCCTTTGTAAAATCGCTCTATGTTCTCAGCACCGTGGGTTTGTTTGGGAGGAGACAGGACCCAGTGCTAAATGACACCCATCCCTTCAGGCTCTTCTTTCCAGCAATTTGAATTCAATGAAGAGAGGAGAGGGTTTTTAACTGATGAATGGAGTTTATGAAACACAGATGCAGTGAAGCTGTGGCTAAAAAGAAAGAAAAATACTGAGGTTTGCAGGCAGAAGATAAGGAAACGTGGAAGACAAATGTCAAAGGGAGCATTTAAAGTAGCAGGAAAACCTGCTGGTAGTTAAAGAAGGTGGGTAGGATGCAAGATACAGAAGACAAGCTTTTCAGATTTGAGCATTTTCATTTCTTTGTCTTTAAAGAAGCATTGTTATGCTCTGAGGAAGGGCAGGGAGACCAAACAGCCACCATTGGTACCCACTTTGCACCAGATGCTAAATCTCCTCTGGGTACCAAGCAGATACTCCCAATAGGTGCCCCGATTACAATAATTAAATTTGTTGAGCCTGTCAGTGCACCAGGCACTGTGCTAAGCAGTGATTTATGTAATAATCATCCTGTTTGGGTCTTAGAACAACACTCCAAGGTAGATGAAGACGTCTCCATTTCACTGATGAGCAAACTGAGACTGAGGAAACTTGCTCCTCATCCCCCAACCAGCAGAAAGAAGAAGGAGGAGCAGGTCCATCTGGTTTCAAAGCCCACACTTTTCTAGACTGCTGTGTCGCCTTCATATGCATCACATTGTATTATGAATAAATTAATTAGTTGAGCATAATGCTTCCCCAAAATATGATTGTAGAATCGCTTTGTTCTCCCAGCACAGATGAAAAAAATTCAAAATAATATCAGCAAAGATGGAGTTAGCTCCATTTCCACTTGATTTTATTCTTCCTTGATAGCTTTTTTTTTAATGCAAGCGGTTACCATTGCCCTGATTCCTCTTTGCCACCTCTGCAGTTTCAACAAATCCAGTGAGTCAGGGAGAATGGTGGATGCATCTGATCCTATATTCCAAGGAATCACTGATCCTGCCAGTGTGCCCAGCCTATATTAGATGTGGTGTGAATACTGCTGAAGGGCTGAAGGGCGCCCATGGAGAGCGGACAGTACTGGAGTTGTCCGAGGATTCCTGTCTCCCGTTCGCTTGCAGAGAACCTTATGAGCTATCTCAGTTCTACAGGGTGAGTCCCTCCCATCCCTCCTCCCAGAAGACTTAAAGTTCTCCTTGACCATGCATGGGTGGAGATTTATACCAAATCCTCATCAATGGAACTCTGGAACACAGTCCTAAATCTTTTCTTGATACCTTGCATGCGCTTATTCTATAACTGAATTAGTGCCCGGCATTTGGAAATGCTGATTTACCAGATAATTGGATTGGCTGTATTGGGATTTGTTCTAATGGGGTTTGGTGGATGCTTCTTTCCCCTTCTGGCTTCCTTCTTTCATCACATGAATTCAGTGTTCACTCCCTGGAGAAAGGCGGGGAGTCACCCAGGCACCTCTTAGGTCTTGCTGTCCACATGAGGTCATGAGTCCCATGTCCATCTCATTCACTACTGTGTATCTGCACCTGGCATAGGCCCTCAGTAAATGTTTGTTCAGCACATGAATAAATGGCAGCCACTTTCCATGCGTTTTGACTGTGATGTCCTTGTGCCCCTCCTTCGTCGCCACTGGATGGGAACCAGGCACTCGTAGGACTCCCCAAATGACTGTTTCTTCTGATAGCCACAGTACAGTGATCCAGGTCATAGCTCTGCACAGGTGTCACTCAAATGAATTATCAGTCATGAGACAAGTAAGAAGTGACTTACCTTAATGTTCAATAAGACTGGTTCTATTTCTTGTAATCTGTGGGAGGGAACACTCGAGTGTGGAGTTCTTGCTTTACTTGCTTCCTTTTCCTATGTCTTGATGAAATCAAGTCCCATCCCAAGTCAGCGAGGAGGCAGGACTTGGTCCAAGCACGTGTGCACCATGGCATCTTCGGGTTTATCTGTCACCTGGGGGACAATGTGCTTCGTTATCAAGGATTTTTCTCTAAAATTAAGTTTTTCTCTAGAAGTGCATTTGTCCTTATTTTATTTCTAAGTTAATCATTTTGGTAGAAGCTTTTTAAGTAATTAAATATTTGTATACTGATTTTAATCGTTTATCAAGATTTGTTATAGTATCACAGTGAGAATTTAGCTTTCTAAGCCTAGAAATCACATAGGCAAAGACTGACAGATTTAACTGGTGAACACATAAAACGTCTATGTAAAACAAGATAAAACAATCAACTATAAAAAAATGTTTCTAGCTAATTAAAAGGGTTAATGTCTATTACTGATATAATGAAGTAAAACAGTGACACTCTATCCCTGGGAACAACCTAATATTCCATCAACAGGGAAATGATTAAGCACACTACAGTAACAGGAGTAATACTACCATTTATTGAGTACTTACCGGGCATTTCACATACATGTTCGTCTCATTCAACCTTCACAGATCCATCCATAACTGGAATACCATGAAGCTATAAGAAGTATGTTTTTGACATGGAAGTTGTTCATAATATATGAAATGGAAAATATGTGATAAAACAATATGGTTCTATTTCTATAAGGAAAAAATATATACATAACCTGATAAGATAAAGAAGATATAAATCCAACAGTGTGATACAGATCACAAAACAGTGGGTGAAGTGATTATAGGATGTAATTTGTTTTCTTTATTTTCCAGTCTGTACAATGAAGAAATTACTTGAGCTCACGGTGAAAAAGAATATGAAAATGAATATATGTATATTCATGTATGACTGAAAAAATTGTGCTGTACACCAGAAATTGACACATTATAAACTGACTATAACTCAATAAAATTTTTTAAAAAAACAAAACAAAACAAAACAAAACAAAAACAACAACAAAAAGAGAAGTTATTTTAAAATGTATGCTCGTTGCAGACTCAACTGCTGTTTTGTTTTGTTTTTTAATAGATCACATGTTATCCTACCTCTTCAAGAAGTATATACTGAACATAATTTAAGCCATTTTGGATGTTTGAAGCTTGCCATTATGGGCAAGAAAATCACCCTGTTACTGAGCTGGGAAGGAATTCCATCACTGCCATCAGGGAACCACTGTGGTTAGCATTATTTGTGTTTACATTCATCTGTGACCTCTAGAGTCATCCTTTTTCTCAGATGTCCCTTTGTCCTGGGACAAGTGGCTCTTCCTAATAGAGGTGCACAGCAAAGCCTCCTAGGAAACTTTAAAAAAAAAAAAAGTATAACTGCCTTGACCACTTGAATGGAGTTTTTGTTTCAGCAAGTCTGAGGTGGGGCCTTGCCGCTCCATTTAAAACAAACCCCAAAGCTTCCTTTTTGCTCTTGAGAGCCCATGTTATAGTCAGCATATCTTCTGCTGCTGTCATCAGCTGCCTTATTTGTGTGAGGACCCAAGAAAGGCTTCTTTCTTCTGCCAACACGTTTAGAACAGTCATTCTCAAACTGTTTCAGATGATGAGATATCTGAATTCTTCCTCCTCCTTGCAGAATACAGTGAAACAGGTGACGTTTAATTCCCTTATAAAAACTAGGAACAGTTTAATTAGCAATAAGTATGTCCATGTATTCTGTACTGTCTTATTTGCTTACAAGTATTAGAACTCATTTTGATTAGCTCAAGACTAAATGTAGAATGTATTGTAAGGATCCAGGGCGGGTAGTTCCTGGAACTGTGGGGGTTGCAAGAGCCCTAAACCAGGAGGTAGAAACCCAGCAGGAATCGTCAGCCATTTTCTCAATCTCTTGTTTTCGCTTTTCTCTTCACACCTGCTTTATTGTTCCCTCTTGCTTTTGACTTCTGCTTTCAGCTTCTCCCTACTCTTGGAGGCAAGGGCCACCCCTGACCCCCAGAATTTGTATCTCCTGAGTTGGAACAACCAGTGGCGACTCCCCTCTGTTTCTTAGTCCCGCCTCTACATTCCTTAGAGAATCTGATTGGCTGTATAAGGGTCACGTGTTTACCCCCTTGTCCAATCAGTTGAATCTTGGGGGTTGGATCAGGCTGGGTAAACATGGCTGCCAAAGCTAGGTCCTCAAGGAAGAAATAATAGGGATTGAAACCCCAAATCTTATTTTAATTTTATTTTACCTCTTAGCATAAACCCCTCTTCCTGTACACCCAGAAGCCTGGCCCAACATAACCAGCCATCTTATCAACAGCCACAGATCATGTTCTCCATCCCCGGTGGGAGAACATTCAAGGTCCTGTGAGCTGCCGCAGAGGCTCTCGGTCCCCAGGTATGAGCCCCGCCACCGCTGCCATTTGTGGACCAAGCAATCAGGTTACACCCCCACAACACACCCAGGATACGAGACTGGAAGGAAAACAAGACAAAACCGCAACACAGATTCCCCTTTAGAAAGAGGAATGGGGGCTGGGACCCACCGTGGCGTCACGTTCAGTCATCACCCACTGATGTAAAGCAGATACTGCATTCTGAGCGCCAGGGAGAGAAAGATGAAGCCCGGCTCTTTAAAACACAGGTATCAAAACCCACTCTGACTAGCTGAAGCAAACAAAGAGAATCCATCACAAGGATCCAGCTCACTGTCAGCATCCCAGGGCGAACTTGAGTAGATCCTGACAAGGGGATGACTCAGTCTCCCTCTGCGCTCTCTGCATCTGCTCCACGTTTCTCTGTCTGCTTCTCTCTGACGATCCTTCATAGGCTCTGAAATATGAATCCAGAGGAACTTCACATTCCTACTGCAGGACTCTCCAAGTACCACTGGGGCTACACAGAGTTTGAGGTAGTATATGGAAAACACTGTATTTTCAAATGGGTATTTAAATGGTATTTATTCTAACTTTAATTTATTTAAATGGCACAGACACGTGCAAAACTCTCTGTGATTCTTGCTCTCATTGCTTAGGAGAAAGTTTAGAGTTTTCAAGTGCTGCAATTTATGTAACATTATTAGGTCCATGACCATGCAGGCTAAAGGGCAACATGGCCACATCATGGACCAAGCCCTTCTGGAGATGCTAAAAGCCTCATCAGGATTGCTTTGGGAATGGAATTGGTTCCATTAGGTGGCTTCTCTTGTCATCAAGAAATCCTAGAATCCTTTTCCAAATCTTTAAAAAATAATTTTATATCCATCTTTGAAATTAATAAAAATCACCTATTGTCTCACTAACCAGAGTTACGGCATCCATTTTTACTTCTTTCCAAACACTGTGTGTGTGGTTTTCACCTAGTTGAGATGAAATATTTCTCAAATATGTTAGCCCACTTTCCTGTCTCAGAAAGCAGAGTTTTTGTTTGGGATTCTGCATGGCCTCCCACACTGTTCTGAACAACTTCAGGTAGAGAAGGCATCAGAAATGGACCTCTCTCCACCTTTGTGACTTTGTAAACATCCTCAATAAATCTCTGATACACCTTGTTTCTTGTTAGTGGCCTTCTTTATCCTGAAGTTACTTATATGAGAAATCTCAGGAAAAACGATGCCCATTAGTTGGGTTTCAGGAAATTGAGCATTGATTTATCCATATGAGTTATTAGAAAGATTGTTTTTGACTTAACAGTTGGCTTTGTATGTATCATCAAGTTTTCTATTTGAGACAACTGGGGGGAAAGTGCTGATTGTTTAGGCAAGTTTTGAGGACTCTGGATGAAAGGCATGTTTATCCCAGAGCAAAGGAAAACCCTTTGTGTGATGGGAGCAGTAAGTCAACTTTTGTGAGAACCTGACCACACAGCAGAAAAGCAGAAAACGGGTGGGCATGATGTTCACAGAATTATTCAGAAGGGTTTGGAACATCTGCTTAAGGGAAAAAGTCCCAGAAGCACATCCTTTCTCCTACCAAACAAACGTACTTTTTCCTTCTAGGGGAGGCAAGCAGTACAAACAGTCCTCAAATTGTGTGTATTTGGCTTTGACATTCAGAATGGTTTCTTCTCCCCCAGCACATTTCCTTCTCTGATAGGTACATACACCTGACTGATTATGCAGCTCTGGAATTTTCTTGAGCTGCTGTTCTATTAGCACATTACCTAAGGCTCAATTTTCTCCTGCCTTTCCCTGTACAACTCAATATTAAAATTAATTTGCTTTTTCTATGTTAGGAAGTACCTTAGGGCTTGGGTAAAGTTTCTTTGGCATTAATGCTGCTTCGGTGTAAATAGTGTAGATGATCTGCCCCTGGATAAATAGGGACTGGCCACAGAAAAAAAAAGAACAAACCTAAAAAGAGCTTCACGTAGGAATCCTGATGCAAGAAAGTGAGTTCACTTTCCATCCTCAAAACTCCCTAATAGGTGCTGTGGCTGCATTTCTGTGGCTTAATTTTTTTGTCATTGGCCCAGTCTCAAACTTCAGTGATGTTTGACTCTAATGAACCCTGAACTGGAAGTAGATTCTGCATAATGAAACTGCACTTAATAAACCACTTTCTAGCTGGTACTGGTGACTCCCAGGCCATAACGCCTTTCTGCTTCCTGGAGACAAAAATTGCCTCCCTCATGGAAGACAAGGCCTAAGCAGCCCCAAGTTTATTAGGCAGGCCTCTAAGTGTGAAGCAGCAGGTTGAACAAAGGAAAACAATAACTCCATCCAATTAGCAGTGGTTATTTTTGTAGCTTTGATTGGCACACGTGAAACAGTGGAATGATTTTGAAAAATATTCTGAAGATCTGCCACTTGTAAGATTGTATCTGCATCTCAGGGTTGCTATTTGACTCACTCAGATGCCTTTGCATCCTTTGCCACTCAGTGGGCTGCAGCTTAATTGATGGAGATACCCCTTGCAAGATGCTTCACTCCTCTGTACCTTGGTTTCTCCATCTGTAACGGGGGTGATCATAATAACCGCTCACTGAGTTGTGCTGAGGAGCACAGGAATGACAGCGACAAGACATTTGGAACCACGCCCACTGTACAGTGGGCACATGATACGTATTAGTTCCAATTACATTTTCTCACTCAAGTCACTCCCAGAGAATGGGTAGGAGACTCTTTTTCTAGAATCTTTATCAGCAGTCCCAGCATGTCTCCATGCTGTCCTGGATCAGTGATCCCAGTGAGGGTGTCTTGTCCTTTGTATGGCAAAACCAGTACTGAGATGAGGGGGGCGGGGTCTCATGGTCAGGAATGGCCCACTGAAGTGGGCTCCTCTGCAAATATATGGGTGCTCCATTAATTCTGATTGGAGGTGGAGATGTATGCCAGCGGTGTGGTGCTTGTAACCGTAGCCGCCAATGTAGAGAAAGTTCGTTGGATGCCAGACGGAGCACATAGCTCTCCATTTACTAGAATATCTTCACTTATGGATGAGAAGGCTGAGGCTTAGAGGTGTTAAGTAAAACTCCTGCATGTGCTCAAATGCCTGGTGGCCAAGGCAGGGTTCAGTCCTGGATGATTGGACTCCAGAATCCATAGTCTCAACCCTGACCTTCCAGAGACACATTGAGAACATTGTCTTCTCTCCTGCCCTGGTCCTGGTTATTGGAATCAGTGGCCTGAATAGTATATTCTCTGCTGGGTCCCCCCATGAAATTCCTCCCCTCATCTATACATCACCCTTGGGAACTGGAGCCTTTCCATGGAGCTTCGAAATCAGTATGGTGTCTTCTGTCGGATATTCACACTATGTTTCCATCTCTCTGTTGGATTGCTGTTTTCCAGTTGAATTGGAAAGCTTTAGTCAACAGCATTAGACATTAGAGTTGGAGGAATTTTGTGTTCCCTAATGCTTTGGGAATTTTAATGGCAACTTGGGTTATTTTATCCAGGAGCTTTTCCCATGAAAAATAATACAGGTATTTTTGGAGATTGAAAAATTCCTGGAAAACTAGGGCACCCTCTCCACCCCAAGGACAGAAAGGTGTCCTTTTCCCTCCCTTGGGCCAGGGAGGTCTATAAGTACAGCTCCTACCTCTGAAGACTTCACCCTTTCCTCTTCCGCTCTCCCTCGCTTGAAGGAAGCACGAATCTTATCCAGAGATTTAAGATCAGCCTCTCAGCTTCCTTCAGAGCTGCCCCATCTTTGTCTCTGCACATTCCTGGCAGGCAGGAGTCAGCTTTTTTGGCCACTTGTTGTCCTCAACTCTTTCTCTCCTGATCTTTCCCCTTTCTGATGACTCACTTCATTCCTCTGCCCAATTTTCCTTCGACATCAGTTTTTTTCGTCTTAGGGGAACCTCCTAGCCTTGTTCCTCCTCTAGGACACGGAGGAAGGAAAGCGTCTCTCAACTCGGCATGCCTTCTTTTCATGCTGTTTGGCCCCTCCCTATGTGCTTCTTGGGTGTCAGGAACTGAGTCATTTTGGGGCTTTCTCTCTATACCGTCTCCTCCCTTAAAGAGGCCTCCCTTTGTAGACACTATTTCAAATCCATTATTCTACAGGTCATTCTTGGATAAACTTCTGGAAGCCTGTCTGAAAACACAAGTTGTCTGAAGCCTGTTGTCTCTCTTGGCACAGCAAGCACCCAGCTGGCAACAAGTCACATTGCCATTGTCACAAAATGTGTTCCCGTGTTTGGGGACTCTGTGACTTGCTTGATAATTCTGGTATCTTTTAAAAAATTTCTTTGAAGCCTTTGTGTGATAATCTGAAGAATTCTGTCAGAATTGTCTCATGAGGGGGATAGCCATCCTCTGTTTCTTTCCCAGGCATTGTGTCCTCACGGGACGATCAGGTTAAGCCCAAGAGAGATGCTGCCCTATTCAGGTCTGGCAAGGAAGGTGGGAGAGTCCCGAGAAACCCCTTCCCTTGTGAGGGGTTGTCTTCTTAAACTTGGGGGTTGACTGTACTCCAGTTCTGTTTTGCTAGTAACAGACAGCAAGGTGGTGGGGTTGAGTCCAGCTGTATTCCTAAGACATTCAGTAATACCGTCTTTTGCCTACACTGGTCTCCTTTCTGTTTCTCAAATCCTCCAGGCTCCTTCCTGCATCAGGCCCCTTTGGACTGACCTTTCCTTTTGTTAGGTTTTCATGAAATAGGGTCACCATCCTTCAGTCTCACCTGGAGATGTGACCCCTTCCCTTACCACCTCTGGGGAAGTAGCCCTCCCCTCATTTATCTCCTCTCCAGCCCTTACCTGAAATGATGGGCGTTAGAGGCAAAAGATGTCACGTGATTTTCATATGCAGGATAAAGCAAGTGGTAGAACCACCGACGTTTGTGAAACGCAATCCCTTATACATTTGCGGGGACACCCTGTGTGTATAGATTAGGTACCAGCCCTGCTGTGGTCCTAGAATATTTTCTTTAAGAGTGATAGCATATTATATTAATGGGTTTAGAATCTCTGGTTTTGAGTCTTTAGCTACAAAATCCATTGCCTTCCCAATCAAGGAAGTTATTTTTTCTTCTCATTTTTCTTTTTTATTTTAAGTATGATTGATTTTTTTAAAAAAAATTTTAATTGAAGTATAGTTAATTTACAATGTGTTAGTTTCTGGTGTATAGCAAAGTGATACAGTTACATATATATATATATATATATATATATATATATATACATTCTTTTTCATATGCTTTTCTATTAGAGCTTATTACAAGATATAGAATATAGTTCCCTGTGCTATACAATAGGATCTTGTTGTTTATCTGTTTTATTTCTTGTCACTTTTTCTCAAAGTCCCTTGAGTCTAATTTCAAACAGACAAGGACAGGCAGAAATTTGTGTCCAAAGAGAGCCAGGAACAAGGGCTTCATTTATTTTGCAATTTGTAATTTCTTTGTCTCCAAGGAAAAGATCCTAGGTTTAAAAAAATCATAATTGAGAGTCCAGCAAAGGTTTGGCACGTCTTTGTGAGGCTGCACAATGTTACAAATCATTACCCAAGGCCTTGGCAAGAGCAGGGGCAGAAAGGAGGTTTTCAGGGTAGATGAGATCTCCAGACAGCTGGGCAGGCTGGGTGGGCAGTGCTGGGGGCAGAAGGCCAGTCCTGGTAGGGGCTGGATTCTTGGGTGTCTGGTTCTACCAATGCAAGTTACCCCAATGACCTTGGGCAGTCCACTCCTCCTCCGGGTTTCAATTTGTTGTCTAAAAAAAACGAGATGGCTCAATTAGGACATTTCTTTTTTGCTCCATCATACTCAACAACTTCCTTTTTATGTCAAAAATTTTCTTATGGTACTGAAATGAAACTTCAATAAATAAAATATTCCTTTACTATCCTGAAACAAAATTTTATAAATAAAATAAGCTGTTGATTACATGTAATTTCAAAAAAGACAGTCTAGTGACTTAATTTTAACATAAAGAAAAAACCAAGGAAACTTTTATAGTAAAATAATCTGTAAATAAATAAATTCTAGGGTCTGATCTGATGACGTAGTCAGACGCTGTACCTGCAGGCCGACAGAGGTGTGCTGAACTACACACAACTGCCCTGCTGTTTGGGATGGGATTATCTGAGATGCTGTGTTAGGATTTTCCAGGGAAATGAAGCCAATAGAGAGAGAGACAGAAATAAGAGGTTTATTATAGGAATTGGCTCCTGTGGTTATGAGCCTGAGAAGTCCCATAATCTGCTGTCTGCAAGCTGGAGAACCAGGAAATCTGGTGGTTTAACTCAGTTGGAGTCCCAAGACTTGAGACCTGGGATTGAGTATTAAGTCCCTATCTGAGTCCAAAGCCTGAGATCCAGGGGCACTGATGTCCAAAGGCAGAAGATGGATGTCTCAGCTCAAGCAGGTGGGACAGATTCTCCATTCTCAGCCTTTTTGTTCTGTTCAGGCCTCACCTGATTAGATGACGCGCCCCCGCCTTGGTGAGGGCAATCTTTCCGCAGTCCACTGGTTCAAGTGCTAATCTCTGTCAGAGCCGTGCTGATAGACACACCAAAAATAATGTTTTACCAGCTCTCTGCTCATCCTTTCACCCAGTCAAGTTGGCACATAAAATGAACATCACTTATGGTGAACAACTTCTGATACTACTTAAAATAAATGTTGACTCCTCCCTTAATTTATACAGCGGTTGCATTCCTAGAAATTTCAGTGTATACAGAAATGCTGCCCGCCCCCCAGATGTATGTTTATTTGTAAAACAAGAATTAGGTTCTCGGTTCAGATAAATCCAGGCAGGTTTTCTGTACCCATAAATAGCCAGTGGGATGTTTGAAATTCTGCAAGGTGCAGGATGGTTCTTTAATGTGTTGACTGTCTTATACGTTGCAGGACAACTAGCATTTCTGTCCCCTGACCACGAAGTGCCAGATCATTATGCCAGCCAAACCACCTGCCAAAAACCTAAATGCCCTGTGGGGACAGCACTGCCCTGTTGAGAACTCTGTCTTCAGTGAACCCAGAATGGGCTGCTAAAACTTTGATGTGCATTCGTTAGCTGAAGCATCTTACTTAATGCATCTGATTCAGCTGCTCTGAGTTGGACCCAGGATTCTGCATTCCCATCAAGCTTCCAGGTGCCACCGCTGCTGCTGGGCTGGGACCACACTTTGAGTAGCAAGAACCCACAGGACTCCACAGGGCACCTTCGTGCACTAAGGGTCTGTGGATTCAGGGCATGGATCTCCAAAGTGTGGTGTCTTTGAGAACCACCTGCTATCAAATCTCCTGGGTGCTTGTCAAAAATGGACATCCCAGAGCCTCCCCGAGATGTCTTGAATCAGGATCTCCCTGCATCTGCATCTTAATAATTAATTCCCTGAGTGTGTCCTTAAAAGCAATAACATTGAAAAACCCCAAGCACATGGCTAAGCATCTCTGGATC
Organism: Camelus dromedarius; assembly: GCF_036321535.1. Lineage (NCBI taxonomy): Eukaryota > Metazoa > Chordata > Mammalia > Artiodactyla > Camelidae > Camelus > Camelus dromedarius. The sequence goes on from NC_087440.1 coordinate 81,828,671, forward strand.
TTGAGGGTCTTTGTGGAACAAAGCCCTGTTTATCCATTCAAGTCTCAGATGCGGCCCAAGTTGAAAAACTGTCCTGGGATATTAGATAAAGGTTAGAAAGTCAATCACTCATCTGAGGTTCTGGAACTCTTCTGTTTCTTCACTAGGTGGTGGTTTCATAGCTGCTCAAGCCATGTACGCGTGTGTACACTTTTTTCTGACTGTAGCTACATCTCACGTACCGGTAAGACCTCTCCTCGGTGGCTTTAGTAGATGTGGTCGATTAGCCCAGGGAAAGCAGGAGAGGAATTGCTGTTTACCACTCAAGCCCAAGTATCCTTTATTTCCCAGCTGTGCCCTTTTTCTGTTGGTTTCACGTATTCTGATCTGCTGGGGGAGAGGGAAGCATGGAAGACACAGCGAAATGTTTGCTTTTATTGACCTGAGACCAAGCAGAGAGCTGTTGACCTGCTCTATTTTGGTAAAGGCCATCCAGGGGCGTCTGGAGATGGGTCGAGTCTCTCTCTGGACGCGGAACGTCCCTCCTCTCCCCTGATGCAGCATCACTGCCCCAGGTGGCTCAGCCTCAGTAAAGCCACTTTCCCTCGGCACTAGCAGGTGGCTACCACGGGAGTGTTGCAGTTAAACCTTCTGACAACACTTTTACCTAAATAAGGCCTCTGATTTCCCGGCTCCACCCTGATCCCAGCAGCCCTCACAGGTGGGTCCCCATGCCATATTCCAGATGCTGAAATAGCCTCCACTCCTCCTTTGGGAGTCTAAAGAGGGGAGGCCAGACATGCAGCAGCCAGCCCATGCTGACCTTGAAAACTCCTGATTCCAAGAAATTGATTCCAAGAACTAGGACTTTTCTTTGGCCAAGTCTCTTCCTTGACCCATTTCTGGTGCTTGTGTCTCTGCCCATCCTATTCTTGTCCTGCTTGGCCCTTGTGCCCATCTTCTGCAGCTGGTTGTACAGCTGGCTGCCGTCCCATTTAGCCCCAAGGGTGCCATCTACACTGGGCTAGGCAGTGCTGCCGGAGGCAGGCATTGGAAAATCAAAGTTTCTTCTTTTTTTTCTTTTTTTACTTTAATGAAGCAGGTCATTTGACCCACCACTTGTTCTTACTCTGCTAGGCCGTGCATGTGATGTGAGTTCAGGCCCCCAGAAGAACTGGATGAACAACACAATAGATTACTTCTAGATAGCGGGGAGTTCCTGCAATACCAGCGAAGAACTGCTCACTTCTGCGATAGTGTAACTAAAAAGTACAAATTATCTGTCTTTATCCAAGTTATCAGTAAATGTTATTAGTAGAAATATCCAATGCAGAAAGAAACTGGCAACAGTTAACACTGCATATAATAAAATGTCACCAGTGAGAAACTCATGAACCCAAACTTATTGGTAAGTTTGAAAAGTGCAACAATTGAACTGGGAAAAATTAGATACGATAGAAAAAAACCCCCACACAAATAAAACATGCATATTTAAAACTGATTTTCCCCCCAATGACGTTTTTCACAGAAATAGAACAAACAATCCTAAAATTTATATGGAACTACAGAAGACCCTCAATAGCCAAAGCAATCTCGAGGAAGATTATATATAATATTATACAAATATTGAACCATTATGTTGTACAGCTAAAAATAATGTATGTCAGTTATACCTCAACTTTTTAAATAAAAATAAAATTGATTTTTTTAATCAGAAGAAGAATCGAATAATCTTGGCACAAACTGGATATGCAAACTTTGACTCAGGAAATTGCAGCTGGTTGAAATGTGGTCAACAAAGAAGACTCAGATTATCAGAAGTCATGGACAGCATTCAGACAGATAAAAGTTAATTGAAGAACAACATATTTTGGATAATATTTTTAGAAAAAAATCCTGTTGAAAAGAAAAATTTAAATGGGAAAAACGTGGTAATAGTTTAACTGCACAGAATGGAAAAATTGTTGAGGGGTTGAGGGGTTAATGTGTTTCATGATGGAATTCACTGAGGAAAATACTTTCTCAATGAAATTTCCTCAGTGTTGGTAAAATTTAGATTAAAATCTACGTATTCCTAAAGACAATGAAAAACCTATTTGAAGGCAAAGCACCGACTGGGTCAAACGGAGTCTTCAAAAATGGTGGGGTCTAAATGAGACATGAAGACTAAACGTCATTTTAGACTGGATCCTGGGACAAAAAAAAAAAAAAAAGGATGTTGGTGGAAAAAATAGTGAAACCCAAATGAAGTGTGGGGTTCAGTGAATAGTAATATACTAGTGTCGGTTCTTTAGTTTTGTCTCACAGTAATATAAGATGTTAGTATTAGGGAAAACTAGGTAAGGGGCACAGAAACTTTCTGTGTTATCTTTGCAACTTTTCTGTAAGTCTACAATTACTCCCCAAATATGGTGGGGTCAAAACAGCCTGGACCAGAGGGAAAAACAACCCGAAACTCCTATTGCAGCTCTCCCACGAGCAGTGTGGCTCACTCCCCAGTGGAGTCCTGTGGTCGTCACAGTGATTTATTTCTAGGGAATTGTACCTGAAACCACGCCTGCCCTCAGCATCCGTGAGTACATGGCTAGCCTCTGGCCTCTCCCCATACCTCTCTCCTCAGGTTCTAGACAGCTTTCTACTGCTCATCCTGGAACCGGCTCCCACGGACCTCCCGGTGTGCAGACTCGGTGCTCCAACTTGGCCGCACGTTGAGCCATCTGGGGAGCTTTAACAATTCCAGGTGCCGGTTTGCCACCCCCAGAGATTCTGATTTAAGTGGTCTGGGGCATGGCCTGGGCTTCTAGATTTTGAAAAACCTCCTCAGATAACTCTAGTTGCAGCCAACTTTGAGAACCAGTGGTGTTGCCTCACTCAATCCTGTTGGTCCTTGAAAAGCCTGGCGGAGCCCTGCCTTAACTACAGCAGCCCTTCTCTATCCTCAGGACCGCGGGGGTGTTCCATCCAGCACAGGTGCCTTGTGTGCATAAATTGCACCCATTCAGCTTTCACATATGTCAGTTAGCACCCTGCGGGCAGGAGTTCTGCTGTATATTTCTGTGTGTCTCCACCACCAGGATGTGTGCGCTCTTGATCCTCAGGGTACTCTCGCGAGTCATCCTGAGAGTGAGGAATCAATTGCTGGTTTCTCTTCTGGAGGCAGATGGCCATGACCATCCTGAGAGACTTCATTGTCGGGTGAGCACCAGCCCCATGAGTCGCAGCCCCACAGGGCCCTTTTCCTCTACTGCTAGGTGGCCCTTATCTTTGATGCAGTTGCTGCTGCTCCTCTGATCACCTGCTCAGAGCAGAGACTTTCCGGCGCCCTCCGAGTGTGGCCTGGGCAGAACCTACTCTCTTGTTTGTGCTTAAAGCTGGCGTCAGATCAAAATCACTGTCACACTCTGGTGTCAGGTGGAACTGTGCCTTTGAAATATTGGATCTGGGCTGGGTTGAGGTCCCGTTTCAACCCCTGAATGTCAATATTCCCAAACACAGGGAGGAGTTGTGGGCTTTTTTGTTTGTTTACAATTTTTTTTAAATAATAGCAGTTGATGGACTCTCCCCTAGACCTACTGACTCTGATTCCCTGAAGGGTGACAGCTGGAAATCTGAGTTTTACTAAGTTCCTCAGATGATGCTGGGGGAGCCAGCCCACTGCAGCTGGTTCTTGGGCTCCACTGGGAACTGCATCTCCCCCAAAGCATCAAGGGACTGGTTTGGAACCCAGGGTTCCTAGTGAATATCTCCTGGAATTTACAAAGGTATCATGCCCAAGCCCCAAGCTTGAAGAGTTAGCTTCAGAAGGTTCCAGGTGGTGAACATTTATTTGAGTGCTTTATAAACTCCCCCAGTGATTCAAAGGTGCAGTCCTAATCTGATGCCATGATCAGCAGACTTTTTATATAAAGGGCCAGTGCGTAAATATTTCAGGCTTGCAGTCCATATGTTCTCTGGTACGACGGCCCAACTTCGCCAATGTGGTGTGAAGGCCGGGACGTTACACAAACAATTGTGCACATGCGTGGTTGTGTTCTAGTAACACTTTATTACAAAAAACAGGGAACAGGCTGATTTAGCTCGTGGGCCCTAGTTTGTCCACCCCTGATAGAACCACCTGGGGAGCTTCAAAATGATCTTCTCCCCCAGGGCCAATTAAATCAGATTCTCCGCGGGTGGTGCCCAGGCATTGGTATTTATGAAACCCTCTTCAGGTGAGCTTTCAATCAGCCGGGACTAAGATCTGCAGCTGTAATGCACTGTCACTGCACAAATCATTCTAGCAGTGTCGCCCTGATACAATGATTAGTCTGCTGCCTGAGATTTTTTTATTTGTTTCTTTGTATGCTTGTTTCCCTACTTTTTAAAATTTATTTAAATGGAAGGATTCCAAGCATACGGTTCTATGCTGGCCTGTCCCCCCACCAAAATGTTTTAATGAGACATGACATACATGCAGTCAGGTACATGAATCCGAGGGGCACGGCTTGATGAGTTTTTGCATTTATCGATAAGGCTCTTCTTCGCTTATGTTGTATCCATGTAACCACCACTCAAATCAAAGTATGAGACACTCAGAGCAGCCCTGTTCCCCTTCCCAGCCAGTAGCCTCCTGATGTTTTTTGAAGCCTGCTTTTTAATCTCTATTCTCTTGAAATAGATGTCACTAAGTCACCACGTATTTGGAACTTGCCTTGCCCAGAGATCTTGGCTTTACAGGTGCAAAAGAAAGCATGGGTATGCCTGGCATTCTCTATGCGTGTTTCAGTGCCGTGCACACAGCCCTTGGAAGACAAGTTCCACCAGCCCTGATCACCCATGTTCATCAGGGGACAGTGGGGCTTTATGGCAGCAAGCAGGCTGGGTCAACTCACCACACTTCCATGGATTCTGCTGGAAAAGTAACAACAAGCCCACATGGGTGTAGACAGCTGTTTCAGCACCGCCGGCAGCACGAGCTTCATGTTCACATACGTTTCCTTGCCCTTCAAGTCCCAGGGAGGCCACAGACAGCAGGCCCAGGTGACTGCGGCTCAGCCACGGGCCTGTCTCCTGACTGAGGAACGCTCGGCGCAGGAGATCGCCAGTCTTATGAGACTGCGGGTGAACGTGCTCACTGTTTCTCCCACAGGGAAACATTAACTTTATTTATTTTTTTAATCGTGATGAAATTCACATGGCATAAAATTAGGCATTTGAAACCGTACAATTCAGTGGCCTTGAGTATGTTCAAAATGTCACGCCACCACCACTTGTGTCTAGTTCTGAAATATTTTCACCACCCTAAGAGAGAACTCCATGCCTATGAAGAGTCACCCCCAGTCTGCCCATCCTCTCGGCCCCTGGCAACCACCAATATGCTCTGTGGATTTTTCTACCCAGGACATTTCATATAGACTCACTCAGACAATATTGTGACATCTGGTCTGGCTTCTTTCATTTAATGTCGTATTTTCGAGATTCATCCACGTTGTGCTTCATAGTTGATGGACATTTGGGTTGTTGGTTAGTATACATAGTGTGGCTATGAGCATTCGTGTGTAAGTATTTGAGTACTTGTTTTCAATTTTTCAGGTGTAAATCTAGGCGTGGAATTGCTGGGTTGTACGATAATTCTGTGCTTAACTTTATGGATAGCCTCCGTACTGTCTTCCACAGCAGCTGCAACATTTCCTATCCCACCAGAAATGTACAAGGGTTCCAGTTCGTCCATAGCCTCACCAGCCCTTGTTATTTTTCCTTTTGTTATGGCCGTCCTAGTAGGTATGAACTGGTACCTCGCTGCAGTTTTAACTTGTGCTTCCCTAATAACTGTCGAACATCTTTTCATGTGCTTAATGGCAACTTGTATATCTTTATAGAAATGTCTGTTCAAGTCCTCTACCAATTTTTAATTGCTTTGCCTTTTTGTTGTTGAGTTGTAAGAGTCCTTTATGTATTCTGGGTGCAAGACCCTAATCACTGGACCCTTATCATATATATGATTTGCAAATATTTTCTCCCACTTTGCAAGTTGTCTTATGATAATGTCCTCTGATATACCAAATTTTTAATTCGGATGGAGTTCAATATATCTATTTTTTTTCTTGTGATTTTGGTGTCATACCTAAGACACTATGGCCAAATCCTAGAATGTAGGCAAGTCTGTTCCATGCCTCAGAGCAGTTTTGGAAACATCCTTGAGCACAGATGCTAATACCCTTTGCTCAGAAGATAAGCAGAAACACTGGAATTATCTCACAATAGGCCAACATGCAAAGGCTAAGATGAGAAACAGAGATGGAGAAAGGGCCTTCATACCAGCTTAGGGGCTGGGCCTCCCAGACTGAAAGACTGCTTTCTCTTGGTCTGGTCATATGAGCCAGTCTTCTTTTTCAGTTTAAACTGGCTTGAATTGAGAATCTGTTTCTTGCAAGTGACTGAGTCCTGAGCAACATGGTGATGAACAATGGTCATCTTCTGTTCTCTTAAGTTTTCATAAACTCAGTAACAGCAACCAGCTCATAACTGGTGTCAGAGAGGCAGCAAAAATAACCTCCCAACAAACTCCCCTCGCCAGCTCAGTGCCAGACCTGAACTCCCGCCTTTAGGTAAAATGCTTTATAGGACACTGCCTGTCCCAGATGCCCTTCTTACCTAGCCAGGTGGGTTTGGTCACCCCAAGACACCCCTAGATACTGCCCCTTGGTGAGTATTCTCTGTGTCCCTCTGCAGTGGGGCCCTGCCCCCGGCTGTGCTTCCATGCTGAGTTATCTGAGGATCCCCAGAGAAGTCCTATGGAACGTGCCCGTCTGAGCTGGGTGGTCAACCTTGAACTAGGAAGTGGCATCAGCCCTTTGTTTCTATATCCCAAGGCCTAGACATTGATGAGAATACAGTGCTCAATAAGTGTTCATTTTTAAGAAGAATCGCTAATAATAATCATTAGTTTTGTCTCATGCTGATTCATCCAATCCTCACAATAGCCTTAGGAGATGGAGTTCCTCTTTCACATCTGGAGAAACTTGAGGCCTAAGGATATTAGGTTTCCTGTCCTACGTCACAGAGGTCGTAAATGCTAGCGCTGAGATACAAGCCTAACCAGATGGCTCAGTGTCCACACCCTTTTCACAGCCGCCCAAATGGGTGATGGAGTCTGCCTTTACTTGGCAATGTCCTATCTTCTTTCTTTATTCTGTTTCATTCCTTCTGTTTTTTTTTTTAATTAAGTGTTGGTATATGTTTTCTTTTCCTTTAAACATTTTTTATTGATTTATAATCATTTTATAATGTGTCAAATTCCAGTGTTCAGTACAATTTTCAGTCATACATGGACATATACACACTCATTGTCACATTTTTTTCTCTGTGAGCTACCATAAGATTTTGTGTATATTTCCCTGTGCCATACTATAATCTTGTTTATCTATTCTACAATTTTGAAATCCCAGTCTATCCCTTCCCACCCTCCGCCCCCCTGGCAACCACAAGTCTGTATTCTATGTCTATGAGTCTATTTCTGTCCTGTATTTATGCATTTTTTTGTTTTTGTTTTTATTTTTTAGATTCCACATATGAGCGATCTCATATGGTATTTTTCGTTCTCTTTCTGGCTTACTTCACTTAGAATGACATTCTCCAGGAGCATCCATGTTGCTGCAAATGGTGTTATGTTGTTGGTTTTTATGGCTGAGTAGTATTCCATTGTATAAGTATACCACTTCTTCTTTATCCAGTCACTTGTTGATGGACATTTAGGCTGTTTCCATGTTTTGGCTATTGTAAATAGTGCTGCTATGAACATTGGGGTAAAGGTGTCATCCTGAAGTAGGGTTCCTTCTGGATATAAGCCCAGGAGTGGTATTCCTGGGTCACATGGTAAGTCTATTCCTAGACATTATCTGACATACATCTCAAAAATTTTCTCTTAGAAGAAATAAAAGCAAGAATAAACAAATGGGACCTAATGAAACTTACAAGGTTCTGCACAGCAAAGGAAACCATAAGTAAAACAAAAAGACAACCTAAGGAATGGGAGAAAATTTTTGCAAATGAAACCGACAAAGGCTTGATCTCCAGAATATATAAGCAGCACATATGACTCAATAAGAAAAAAATAAACAACCCAATCCAAAAACAGGCAGAAGACCTAAACAAGCAATTTTCCAAGGAAGACATACAAATGATCAATAGGCATATGAAAAAATGCTCAATATCACTAATTATCAGAGAAATGCAAATCAAAACTACAATGAGGTATCACCTCACACCAGTCAGAATGGCCGTCATTCAAAAGTCCACAAATGACAAATGCTGGAGAGGCTGTGGAGAAAGGGAAACCCTCCTACACTGCTGGTGGGAATGCAGTTTGGTGCAGCCACTGTGGAAAACAGTGTGGAGATTCCTCAGAAGACTTGGTATATGTTTTCTGAGTCAATCAAGAATGCATTGTCTTCCTGCTGTGTGCTCAGAGCCCCCATGCTGGGGATACTTAGACCCTTGGTTTCCATTCTGTTCATCCTTCAAATGGGTGTATGTGCTGTATGTGTGTGCTCACACCACTCCAATGAAGGTAGCCAACTAGTCCCTTCAAAGAGTTTACTTTGAATTTTATCTACTTCCTGCTTTTATATATATATAAAATAATCACTATATATGTATATATTACACTTACAAAAGTAGTCCCATAACAAGCTGTGAATGTGGGTCACTGGAGTCTTGCTTTGTTTTTATGATGGTGGAATTTGCAATATCTGTCTCTAGCCCTGTGGCAGCTTCCAGTCGGAACTTAACTTTTGGGTCCATTAAGAGGTCTCTTCTTACCACCAAACACCACATTTTGGCAACCAGAGTGTGAGGTTCTTGGGCCTGATTAACCGCAGACAATTACCTCTGGCTGGGCAGTGGAGGGAGGAAATGAGTGAGCTGGTGAATAGAGAAGTCTGAGTATTTTTCCCTTGATGTTATGTTGAGATGCTGTGCTGCTGGCTCTGAAGATGGAGGCTGGGGCCATGAGCCAGGGAACGCAAGGAATGCAGCTCTAGACGCCGAAAAAGACGGAGAACTCTTCTCCCCTCATATCCTGTAGAAGGAACCAGCCCTGCCCATACCTTCACTTTAGCTCAGTGAAAACTGTTTTAGACTTCTCACCTCCAGAGCTATCAGCGAATAAAGTTGTGTTGTTTTTGAGCTACTAAGTTTGTGCTGATCTGTTACAGCAGCTGAAGGAACCTAATACCTAGTTCAGTTTTCCTCCTAGTAAGCAAAGAATTGGAAACCATGACCACCGTGTCCTCATTCCAGCCCATGGGAAGGGGACCAGGGAAAAGGAGGATGCATATAATTTGGAAGTTGCCATATCAGTCACATCGCAAGGAAACAGAGAAGGGTAGCTTTTTCCTAAGTTGCCATGTGCTAGCTCTTCTAGGAGATTCTATTACTGTAGAGAAGGGGAGGATGAATTCAGAAGGAAAGCAGTGTCTGGCTCAGAGTTTCTGAGGAGGAATGATGGTGGCATTATCCATTTGGAGAAGTGGACTGATGGAGAGAGATGTGGAGTCCTTCAGCAACAGGACATGAAGGGTCGGTGTGGTGTGAGGGGAGGGGAGACGGTGAGTCAGCACCTGGATTTCTGGCTCTGGGAACTGAGTGGGTGGCTGTGTTGCTCACTGCAGTGGTAGGGACCACTATGAAGAACACACTGCAATGTGTAAAAATAATATACGTGCCTTATCAGAATTGCAGGTTTATGTAAATGTTGACTTTCATCGACAGGTTTCTGTTAACTTAATTAAGGGGAATGTTTTGTTACTGAGATAGGAGAGAAGTTGCTGAAGCAGCACTTGGCAGCTTCCTCCCTTTGCCTCTCTTGAAGCACTGGGACTTCCTTAGGATGCGTTTTACACCCACATCAGGAAAATGTTCTGGGAGGGATGTCATCATGCCAGAGCCATGACATTAGCTAAATGGCATTCGATCATTTGTTTGCATTGTAATGAGACAGCTGAATCCTCAAGCAAAATGGATGGCCTGGGTCCTATTTCTGTTGTTTCCTTTTTTTTTTTTTTTTTAAATTTTTTACCTTTTTACAAAATTGAAGTATAGTCAGTTACCATGTGTCAATTTCTGGTGTATCTGTTGTTTCTTGTTGTTGTTTTAGATTAACTCTATTTTTTTTTGTTTTCCTTCTTGATAAATGTAGTATATTCTCATTATAGAAAAATGTCAGAAACTCCAGAGAAGTAGAAGCAAGGAGGGAAACGACACATAATTCCACCAACTAAGGGCCCCTCTTTATTAGCACCTTGTTGGATTTCCTTTCAACCTTATCCCTATGCATTTTTAACTTATGTCTTCTGCATCTTTTTCTTAAGTAAGCACCATAAGTTTTTTTCACAACTTTGATAGCTTCATAATAATCTATGTTGAGCAGTACTAGATTACATTTTATTTATCTTCTCTTACTGTGCATTTAGATTGTTGCTGATTGTTCCCTGTGTCATATAATGCTGTGAGTACTAACAAATAAGTTATTTCTGTATTTAGCATCTGTTCCTCAGAACTGAGTAACAGAGTGAAATTTCTGGATAATAGGATGTGAATTATGACATTACTTTCCAAAAGGGCTGTACCTATCTATATTTTAAGGATCCTATGTGAAAATGTGGGGTCTAATTTAGAATGTAATATTCACAAACTGGGCCAAGGCACCCAGTAAACAGCAAAATGAAGGAGAAGCTATAAATTAGGAGAGACCAACATTAGAACTAATTTTAAAAATCATGGCAGAGCTAATAGAAGAAAAAATTTGCAAGGAATTGCTCCATGAGTCTCTAGTCATTCTTTTAATACATACCCAGTAAGCCCTCTCATCAAAATCAAAATCACACAGGCTGAGGAAGGATCTTGGTAGATTTTCCATCACACGTTATCTCAGCGGCCTCATGAGGAAGACGTGAAGTTTGGTGACTTAGCCCAGGTCACATAGCCAACTAGTTGAGGGGCTAGGACATAAACCCAAGCTTGTGTCTGCTCTGATTGGATTTATTCAGCTACTGCTATACTCAAAATGCGTAACAAGCATCAGGAGAAGCAGGTGTAAAGACCAGGTCCACCCCAAGGAGCTTGTACTTATTAAGGGAGATCAGAGGCACCAGATGCTTAAAAGCTGTATTTTCTGCTCGGGCTGCTATAACAAAGCACCACGAACTGGGTGGCTTAAATAGATATTTATTTTCGTACAGATCTGGAGACTTGAAGTCTAAGATCAAGGTGTCGGCAGGGTTGATTTCTTCTGGGGCCTCTTTTCCTGGCTTGTAGGTAGCTGTGTCCTCACGTGGTCACCCCTCTGTGCGTGTCTGTGTCCTAATCTCTTCTCATAGGAACACCAGTCATACTAGATTAGAGCCCCACCCTAATGACCTCATCTTAACTTAATTGCCTTTTTAAAGACCCTGTATCCAAATATGGTCATCTTCTGAGATTCTGGGGGTTAGGCCTTCAACATACAGATTTGGGGGGGACAATTCATTCCATAACAAAAGGTTATAGAATCCAAATATTTGCAAGTCCTCGCTTGTGCAATTTGGCTAATCCTAAACCAGTGGCTCTCAACTCCAACTGCACTTTAGAATCACCTGGGGAGTTTTTTTTTTTTTCTCAAACAGATAGCAGTGGCCCCAGAGAGTCTCTCTTGACTGGTCTGTGGAGCACTTGGCAAAGATGTTTTTTAAAAGCTGCTTGCTGATTGGAATGTGCACCGGGAACCATGTGGAACTGAAATTCCAAAGAGACACCTGAGCTGTTTTCATTATCCGAAGTTGTCCTGCTTTCTGTCCAGCCAACACCCAGCTTTTCACGTAGAATAGCTTCTAATCAGCAAAATGTCAGAGCAATGGCTCAGTTTCAAGCCTCTGCTTCATGCACACTTAGCTGTCTCTTTAGTAGGTGGTCATTCGTTGAAGGCCTGTGACACATGAGACAATATGCTGATGTGAGACACTGAGTAATGGCCCCCATGGGTGTTCATGCCCTAATCTCTGGAACCTCGAATTGGGAGATTATTCTGGGTTATCTGTATGAGCTCAGTATAATCACGAGTTCTTAAGAGCAGAGAACCTTTCCCAGCAAACGTCAGAAAAATATGACATAAGAAGAACACAGAACATAAGGAGAGGCTTGAAGTGTGAGAGGGACTCCATCCACCACTGCTGCCTTTAAGGTGGAGAAAGGGGGACACCAGCCAGGGAATGCAGATGGCCTCAGTGACCTGGGAACCTGGGCAGCTGGGAGCGGCCTTCAGCTCGCAGCCAGCAAGGCAACGGGCCCTCAGTTCTACAACCTCAAGTCGTTGAATTCTATCAGCAACCTGAACGAGCAAGGAAAACATTCTCCCCTAGCAGCTCCAGAAAGGGATGTAAGGAATTCAGCCTTGCAGACCCTTGGTTTTAGCTTGGTGAGACCCAAGTCGTACTTCTGACCTCTAAAACTGTGAGACAATAAGTTTGCATTATTCAAAGCCACCGAATATGTGGTAGCTTGTTACAGCAGCAATAGAAAACTAATACAGCTTAAAGGTGAAAAATAAGACAATTAATAGCACACTCTTACTGCTGTTAGCAACTGAAATTTGCAAAATTCATAAAAGGAGAAATAAATCAAGTTTTTAATAACTCAAGTCTAAGACCCAAGAAATTGTTGAATTCGAGGGCCCTGGGTATATTAGGTGGTGTATAGAGGCCCAAACTCTGCACTTTGTTTTAAGTGTAAACATAACTTTTATAGGCACTGGGAAACTAAAAAATTTGTGTGACTCACTTTGTGATATCTGCTTTACTACAGGGGTCTGAAACCAAACCCAGTATATCTCCGAGGTATGCCTGTATAAATTTATCAAGTCAACACAGTGTGTACCTTAAACTTATACAATGTTATATGTCCAGTATATCTCAGTAATAAATAAATAAATAAAATAAAACAGAAAGAATCAATGCCCTCTACCTAAACAGATACTGGGGAAAAAGATTGCACAGCTGGCCCCTGTCACTGGCTGGTACCAAAGGGACAGGCAACATCCATGGCATGTATGTGTGTGGCCAGAGAGCCCTAGAGGCTCACTTCAGCATAATGTGGGGCACAGCCAAGTGATTTTCCTTTATTTCTTCCAGTTACATTGAGATACAGTTGACATAAAGCACTGTGTAAGTTTAAGGTGTATGGCATAATGGTTTAACTTAACATCATGAAATGATTACCGCTGTAACTTTAGTGAACATCCATCATCTTATGTAGACACAAAATTAATGAAAGAGAAAAATATTTTTTTCCTTGTGATAAAAACTTCTCTTAACAACTTTTATATGTAGCATACAGCAGTGTTAACTCTATGCATCAGGTTGTACATTACATCCCCAGTATTTATCTTCTAACTGGAAGTTTGTACTTTTGATTACCTTCATCTTCCCCTAGTGCCTAACTCTGGTAACCACAAATCTGATCTCTTTTTCTGTGAGTTTGTTTGTTTTTGATGTATAATTGACCTACAACACTGTGTTAGTACACATATAGTGATTCCACATTTCTGTACATTTCAAAATGATAAGTCCATGGAGGGAGGGTATAGTTCAGAGGTAGAGGGCGTGTTTAGCATGCATGAAGTCTTGGCTTCAATCTCCAGTACCTCTATTAAAAAAAATAGATGTCACCATACGAAGATATTACATAATGATTGGCTGTATTCCCTACATTGTGTATCTCATACACGTGACTCATTTATTTTCTAACTAGAAGCTTGAACCTCTTAATCTCCCTCACCTATTTCTTTCCTCCTCCACCTCCCTCCCTTCTGGCAACCATCTGTTTGTTCTCTGTATCTATGACTCTCTTTCATAAGTTTGTTCATTTGTTTTCTTTTTTAAATTCCACACGTAAGTGAAATCGTACAGTATTTGTCTTTTTGGTCTGACTTATTTCACTTAGCACATTGCCCTCTAGGGCCATCCATATTGTCACAAATGACAAGATTTCATTCTTTTTATGGCTGAGTAGTATTCCACTGCATATGTGTACCATGTCTTCTTTATCCATTCATCCATTGATGGACACTTATGTTGCTACCATGTCCTGACTATTGTAAATAACACTGCAGTGAACATAGAGATGCATATATCTTTTCAAATTAGTGTTTTTGTTATCTTTGGATGTACACCCAGCAGTGGAATTGCTGGATCATGTGGTAGTTCTGTTTTTAGCTTTCTGAGGAACTTCTGTACTGTTTTCCATAGCGGCCGTGCCAATTTACATTCCCACTGACAGTATACAAGGGTTCTCTTTTCTCCACATCCTTTCTAACTACTTGTTATATCTTGTCTTTTTGAGAAAAGTCATTCTAACAGGTGTGACGTGATACCTCATTGTGGTTTTAATTTGCATTTCCCTGATGATTAGGGGTATTTAGCATCTTTTCATGTGCCTATTGGCGGTCTGTATGTCTTCTTTGGAAAAATGTCTGTACAGGTCATCTGCCTATTCTTCAATCAGTTGTTTTTTTTTTGATGTCAAGTTGTAGGAATTCTTTGTATATTTTGGATATTAAGCTTTCATTGGATGTATCATTTGCAAATATCTTTTCCCATTCAGCAGGCAGCCTTTTAGTTTTGTGGATTGTTTCCTTCACTATGCAAAAACTTTTTAGTTTGATGCAGTCCCGTTTGTTTATTTTTGCTTTTGTTTCCCTTGCCTTAGAAGACATATCCAAAAAAATATTGCCGAGACTGATGTCAAAGAGCATACTGCCTGTGTTTTCTTCTAGAGGTTTTATGATTTCAGGTCCTACATTTTAGTCTTTGATCCATTTTGAGTTGATTTTTGTATATGGTGTGAGGAAGTATTCCAGTCTGATTCTTTTGCAAATAGCTGTCCAGTTTTCCCAACACCGTGTGTTGAAGAGGCTGTCTTTTCCCCATTGCATATTCTTGCCTCCTTTATCATAGATTAATTACCCAAAGAAGTGCAGGTTCATTTCCAGCTCTCTAGTCTGTTCCATTGATCTATGTGTTTCTGTGTGTGTGCGTGCAAGTACCATGCTGTTTTGATTACTGTCACTTTGTTGTAGCATAGTTTGAAATCGGAGAGTATGATACCACCAATTTTGTTCTTCTTTCTTGAGACTGTTTTGGCTTTTCAAGATCTTTTGTGTTTCCATACGAATTTTTGAATTATTTGTTCCAGTTCTACAAAAAATGCGATTGGTATTTTGATAGGGATTGCATTGAATCTGTAGATTGCCTTGCATAGTATGGCCATTTTAACATATTAATCCTTCCAGTCCATGAACACAGGATAGCTTTCCATTTATTTGTAACATTTTCATTTTTCTTCATCAGTATTTTATAGTTTTCAGAGTATAGGTCTTTCACCTTCTTACTTAAGTTTATTCCTAGGTATTTTATTCCTTTTGATGCCACTTTAAATGTGTTTG
The DNA here is from genome assembly GCF_036321535.1 of Camelus dromedarius. NCBI lineage: Eukaryota > Metazoa > Chordata > Mammalia > Artiodactyla > Camelidae > Camelus > Camelus dromedarius. The sequence continues at coordinate 81,844,104 of NC_087440.1, forward strand.
TTTTCTTGCTTTCTCTTTCTGATAGTTCATTTCTAGTGTATAGAAAAGCAACAGATTTTTGTATGTTAATCTTGTATCTTGGAACTTTTACTAAGTTTATTTATTTGTTATAATAGTTTTTTGGTGGGGATTTTAGGATTTCCTATGTGTAGTATCATATCATCTGCAAATAGTGATAGTTTTACTTCTTCCTTTTCAATTTGGATTTTTTAATTTCTTTTTCTTGTCTAATTGCTGTGGCTAGGACTTTCAATACTATGTTGAATAAAAGTGGTGAGGGCAGGCATCTTTGTCTTGTTCTTGATCTTAGAGGGAATGCTTTCAGCTTTTCACCATTGAGTGTGATGTTACCTGTGGGCTTGTCATATACATCGTTTGAGGTATGTTCCCTCTATACCCACTTTGTTGAGAGTTTTTATCATAAATGGATGTTGAATTTTGTTGAAAGCTTTTTCTGCATCTACTGAGATGATCATGTGATTTTTATTCTTCAGTTTGTTGATGTGGTATATTACATTGATTAATTTGAGGATATTGAACAATTCTTGCATCTTAGGGATAAATCCCACTTGATCATGGTGTATGATCCTTTTAATGTATTGTTGAATTCAGTTTGCTAATATTTTGTTGAGGGTTTTTGCATCTATGACCATCAGTGATATTGGGCTATAATTTTTTGTGTGTGTGATATCTTTGGTTTTATATCAGGGTGCTGCCAGCCTCATAGAACGAGTTCAGAAGTATTCCTTCCTCTGAAAGTTTTTGAAATAGTTTGAGAGGGATAGATTTTAACTCTTCTTCAAAAGTTTGGTAGGATTCATCACCAAAGCTGTCTAGTCCTGGACTTTTGCTTGTTTGGAGTTTTTTTTTTTAAATTACTGATTCAATTTCATTACTGGTGATGGATCTGTTCATATTTGCTATTTCTTCCTGATTCACTCTCGGGAGAGTGTACATTTCTAGGAATTTGTCCATTTCTTCTAGGTTTTCCATTTTATTGGCATAAATTTTTCCTAGTAATCTCTTATGATCCTTTGTATTTCTGTGGTGTCAGTTGTAACTTTTCATTTCTGATTTTATTGATTTTGGTCCTCTCCTTTTTTTCTTGGTGAGTCTGGCTAAAGGTCTATCAATTTTGTTTATGTTTTCAAAGGACCAGCTCTTAGCTTCATTGGTCTTTTCTATTGTTTCTTTAGTCTCTATTTGATTTATTTCTGTTCTTATCTTTATTATTTATTTTCTTCTAGTATCTTTGAGTTTTGTTTATTCTTTTTCTATTCTATACCTGTTCCTTTAGATATAAAGTTAGGTTGTTTATTTGAGATTTTTCTTGTTTCCTGAGGTAGGCTTCTATCAGGCTTCTATAAACTTCCTTCTATGCTGCGTCCTGTAGATTTTGGATTGTTTTGTTTTCATTTTCATTTGTTTCCAGGTACTTTTTATTTCTTCTTTGATTTCTTCAGTAACCCATTGGTTGTATAGTAGCATATTGTTTAGTAGCCGTGTGTTTGTGTTTTTTACAGTTTTTTTCTTATAGTTGATTTCTAGCCTCATAGTGTGGTGGTAGGAAAAGATACTTGATATGATTTCAATTTTCTTAAATTTACCAAGCCTATTTTGTGATCCAGCATGTGATCTACCCTGGAGAATATTCCACGCGTGCTTGAAAAGAATGTGTGTTCTACTGATTTTGAAGGGAATGTTCTATATATACATGTCTATTAAGTCCATCTGGTTTAACCCATCAATTAAGGCAAGTGTTTCCTTATTGATTTTCTATCTAGATGATCTGTCCATTGACATAAGTGGGGTATTAAAATCCCCTACTATTATTGTGTTGCTGTTAATTTCTCCCTTTATGTCTGTTAATATTTGCTTTATGTATTTAGTGCTCCTATGTTGGGTGTATATATATTTACAATGGTGATATTTTCTTTTAAATTAATTGCCTAAATCTCTGTTTTAATTTCTATGTATTTGGTAGGTTGATTATATTTGCCAATTTTGGAGGAGTGGTCTTATGTAGGAGATGTCCTGTGAGGCCCAGCAGCCACTCCCCTCTGGTCACCAGAGCTAAATGCTTTAGGGGTGCCTTCTATGTGGGCTGTGAGTGCCCTTCTGTTGTGGTTGGCTGATTACTGTGGACAAACTGGTAGGTAGAGGCTGGACCCCACTCTGGTGGGTTGCTAGGCCCTGCCTAGTGTGGTAGGCAGGGCCAGGTCCTGTCTTGGCTAGCTGCATGGCCTGGGGAGTTCTGGTCCTGGGGCCAGCTCACTGGTAAGTAAGGCCAGATAATGAGGTGGCTGGCTGTGGAGTTCTGGGGTGGGTCCCAGGGCTAGTGTTGTCTCACTTGTGGGAGGAGCAGGTCTTGCAGTGGCAGGTCTTGGGTTATTGGATAATAACTGAAATACAAAGTCAATATCCATGCATCCATACTAAAGTATTATGTAATTATATATTATATGATCATATATAATCATATAAGTCAATGATTCAGTAAATGAATGGGAAAACAGAGACAAATCTCCCATGAAGAAGAAATCCAAATAATTTGTGTACTTGCTTTGCCCTCAAGGAGGTGAATGGAGCATAATCCCCACTCCTTGTGTGTGTGTGTGCGCACACAGTGACCCCCATCTGAGAACGCAGGATGGAGAAGTCTGGGTGGGAGTGGGGACAGCTCTATAGTGGAAAAACCTGGCAAACTCTCCTTCATCCAGGTGATGAAGGTTTTCGCATCATCTGTGATAAGTCATGTGGATACTGAGTTCCCAAGACAAGATGTGATCTGCCACCCCAAGGGTGTGATATTAGACATATCACCCCAGTCTCATCATAAGACAGCATCAGGGAAGTCCCAACTGAGGGACAGCCTAGAAGACACCTAACTGGTACTCCTCAAAATTCTCTAAGTCACCCATGAGAATGTCTGAGAAAATGTCATAGACCTATGGAGACAGGATGGCACCTATGGAGACATGATGACTAAGTGTAACCTGGGGTGCTGGATGGGATCCTGCAACAGTAAAAAAAGACACTGTATAAAAACAAAGCAAATCTGAATAAAGAATGGACTTGAATAATGATGCATCAATATTGGTTCCTTAATTGGTTCTTATACTGTATTCATAGAAGCTGGTAATAATAGGGGGAAATGGATGTAGGGTGTATGTGAACTCTTGGTACTATCTGGACAGGTTTTCTGTGACTCTAAAACTATTCTAAAATAAAATTTTATTTTTTAAGTGAAAAAATCTTGCACACCTTACAAATATTTCTTCCATAGTACCACATATATTCTGTAGAGTAAGAAGAGCCTTTCTACATTTTTCTGAACAGGAAAAGGAGCATTACGTGTGTGGATCCGGGCACAGCCCCCTGAGCAGTTCTATTTGGGGAAGGGACATTTATTCCTCAGGTAGTTTAAAAGTAAAAGCACTCACCATACTTTATTATGTTTTTGTACACTGCTTTCTCTGCTTCACATACAACTCACTCATCATAGTATATTAAAGCTATTTGATGTTCCAAGAGTATGTTTCATGGAACAGAGTACATTCTGTGACCATTCTGAGTATACTTTGGGGAAATAAGGAAAATATGTATCATAGAAAACAGATGGAGCTTTGGCACTTGTCTGAGTTGAAGGCAAACCTGGCTTGACCGTGGGCCTCTGGGAACACACCTCTAGCCTGTGTCATTTGGAAGAAATTTCCACATTGGGACAGGGAGGCAATTGTAAATCTGTCTGCCCATAGGGAAAAAAATGGGTGCATTACCCTCTAGTCCATCAGAGGAGGAACAGGAAGCATGTATCTCATCTTAAACTATGGACTCAGTGGTACAAGAATTTAAGTACTTTGAGAGGTGGTTAAGTTCTCTGTCTTCAAATGAAACTTGTTTATTCATTCAGGGAAAGACTGACAATTCTCCAAGTAGCAGTTTATCTCCAGTCCCAGGGAAGAGTCAATTGGTGGTTTGAAAAAGTTCTTTTAAATAGTTAGAGCACCTGTAAGCATTTAGTTGTTGACGGTTCAAGGGGCAGACCTCCTAGACCAGCTGTTCTTCTTAATTCCTCTACTCACTGCCTTTCAGCTCATCCTTTGTCACTGACTTCTCACTGCTCGGCACATCAGAAGCTCAAGTGTTCAGTGAATGAATGACTCAGACAAGGCTAGTGGCAGAGAAAGAGCCAACACACAGCACGTTACCATCCTGGAGACGGAGGTTGACAAGGAGGAGGGATGTGTGTGCCCACCTTCTTCATCCTCTGTGGGCTCCTCTGAAGGTAGCAGTCCTTCCAATGTGGTTCCCCTTTGGAGACTTTCTCATCCTTTCTCTTAGCAGAATGCTTTTCCTAAGCATAGTTCTCCTAATCAAACAAGAATAGTGTGTTACTTGGCAGAATTCATCCCCTTCTCCCCCCACCTTTTTAAGTTAGTGTTTGATACATACAGAACACGTATAATACAAATGTAACTTACAAATTCTCCTAATAAGGTGGACACTCACAAACCCACCACTCACCACTCACCGGGACTGTTACCTACACTGTTGCATTTCCCCACCTGTCCCCACTTCCCCTCCCCAAGAAGCGACCATTACCCCAAATTGTGTGGTTATCATTCCCCCAGTTTTCAAAAATTTATACTTTCATCACATGACTATGTAGCCCTAAGCAACATATGGTTTTATTTTTGGCTTTGAGGTTTACAAAAAATGTGTCATACTGATTATAGTTAACTATAACTTTCTCCTTAATCTCAATATTATGTTCCTTAGATTCTTCCATATTATGTAGACCTTTTACCAGTAGTTCATTTATTTTGGGGTCTATGTAGTTTGCTGTCATATGAATATTCCAGTTTACTTCTCCATTCTCTTGACTTGGGGCATTTGAGTTTTTCCAGGTTTTGTGCCATTACAGTCAGTGTAATGGTGACCACAGTGACCATTGTTGGTGGATGTCTCCTGGTGCGTGTTCATATGAGCATTCACTAGTGCAGTAGTTCGCAAGCATGAGCGTACTTCAGAATTCCCTGGAAGACTTGTTAAAACAGATTTCTGGTCCCTGTGCCCAGAGTTTCTGATTCAGTAGGTCTAGGGTGGCGCCAGAGATTTTGCATTTCTAGTAAGTTTTCAAGTGCTGCTCCTGCTGCTGGTCTGGGACCGCACTTTGGGAACCGCCGTCCTAGGGTAAACAGCCAGGGGTGGGATGGCTGGGTTGCGGGCGGTGTACCTGTTATAAGGTAATGCCTCATTGTTTTCCTATGTAGTTGTATCATTTTTGTTCTTATCACAGTATAGAAAAGTTCCATGGAGTCATGTTTTCTCTAATCCTTGGTTTTATTCATGTCCTTTCTCTACATTCAATGTGACTGGTACTGTAGGAAGGGAAAGGACTTATACACTGAGACAAGTATGTTTTACACTTTTTAAAATTGAAGTATAGTTGATTTACAATATTGTGTTAGTTTCAGGTGTATAGCAAAGTGATTCAGTTATACATGTATTTTCAGCGTATTTTCCATTGTAGGATATTACAAGATATTGACTGTTATTCCCTGTGTTATGCAGTAAATCTTTGTTGCTGATCTGTTTTATGTATAGTAGGATACATTTGTTAATCCCATACTCCTATTTTATCCCTCCCCAACTCCCTTTCTTTGATAACCATAAGTTTGTTTTCTATGTCTGTGAGTCTGTTCCTGTTTTGTAAATTAGTTCATTTGTGTCATTTTTTTATATTCCACATTTAAGTGATATCATGTGATTTGTCTTTCTCTGTCTGATTTGCTTCACTTAGTATGATAATCTCTAGGCCCATCTATGTTGTTGTAAATGGCAATATTTCCTTCTTTTTTATGGCTGAGTAATATTCCATTATATATGTATACCACAGTCTCTTTATCCATTCATTTATTAATGGACACTTAGGTTGCTTCCATGTCTTGGCTATCGTGTTTTACACTTTAAAAAAAGAATACAGAGAGCTTTACACAGTTTGTGTTTCATTGGGTTTAACAAGCAAAAGAATGGACTCTAACAGGTTTGCCAAGGAAAGTAGACAGTGAACAATTCATATAACTTTAACAGAACCCCTTTATGAGAATCAGAGGGAGCTGGATGGCTTAGTCATTTAGGTTCTTTTCAAGCAGCCATAACAAAACTGGAGAAGGTCCTCACACGATAGCTGAAATGATCACAGTCATTTTTGTTTAGTCTCCCATCAGGGTACATACAGTATTGTGGTTTAATCAAAAGGCACTTCATTTTGAGAAGATGAAGACTCAGGAGGGATGTGATTGAAATGTCATGATATTGTGACAGCTCAGATGATCATGGACTGATGTATCATGTGCCAGAACTGGAAGAAGATAGAAGAGGACATTTTTAACACAAATAAGAGGAGACAGGAGATTGCCCCGTGCAGGACATTGAATGATTAACTTGCCCACAAGGGGGCAAAACAGAATATGGTAGAAAGAGTATCAGCTTTCATATACCAGACATGAGTTTGAATTTTAGCTCCTCTAGCCAAGCTCTGGTGTCAGAACAGGTCCAGAGTCCTTGGTCTATCCTGAGCCTCAGTTTCTTCCTCTATAAATCAGAATCAATCCGTGTGCCTCACAGGGCTGTGGAGGTTTACATGAGGTAACAGGAAGTGCCTGGCACATGGTAGGGCCCTCTCCTCTTTTTCAAACAGGTTTTATAAGAACAGTAACTATTGCCATTTTTACATTAGTTTGCTGTTTGCAAATCCCTTTCATATGTCTAATTCCCATAGCACCCAAGAGGATGCTGTGTCCATCATCCTCATTCTGTGCTCATCCACCTTGCCTGCCTCATCTCTGAGGCATTCACCTCTGTAATTACATTCTGCCTTGCTCACCATGCACCGTTCTCAACTTTGAACAGCTGTGCACATGTGCCCTCCTCTCTCCTTCTCTCTCTCGCTCTCTCATCTGAATGTACATATGGATGATGGAGTCATTACAGACGGGACAGATATTTAACCTGATCTCCTTGGCTCAGCAAACAAGCACCAGGATGAAGAAAGCTAACATTGAATACTTCCTCTGCGCCAGACACTTGGCAGGCTTCATCTCATCTAAACTTCATCAAAACCTCTACATCTGGGGTAGATTCAGTTATTAGTCTCATTTGATACATGTCAGAATAGCCACAGACCTCAAAAACATTATGCTAAGCGAACAAAGCCAGTCACAAAAGACCACATATTATATGATTTAATTTATCTGAAATGTTCAGAAAAGGGCAGATCTATCGAGAAAGAAAATAGATTAGTGGTTGCCAGGAGCTCAGGAGATGGACGGAAGTGGGGAATGACTGCCAGTGGGTTTGAGGTTTCTTTATAGGATGACAAAAATGTCCCAAAGTTGATATGGAGTTGGCTGACAACTCTGTAAACAGCCTACATTTTTAAATGAACTGTACACTTTAGGTGAGTTGTATGGTATGTGAATTAAATCTCAGTAAAACTGGTTTTTAAAAAATCTTACTTAAAATAAAAGCAGAACAGTCACAGAGCCATTAGGGAACAGTTAGAGCAGTTAGGCAAGATTATAAATGCCAGCAAATAACAGAGCAGGTTGAGTTCAGGGTTCACACTTGATACTTCTGGGTTCCTCTCTCCCCATTTATCTGCCTGACAAACTCCAGCTGCTCCTTCGAGACTCAGCTCAACTCTACCTCTTTTGCAAGTGTTCCTGCGTTTCCAGGCAGCCTCGGTGCTCCCTCTCCCGGGCCCTCACTGTCCTGAAACACCTCCTCTAGAGCACTTTTCACAGTGTCCTACAAGGCGGGCAACCTGTGTGGTTCCTCAGTATAAACACATATGCGTCTAGAAAGGAGAGATTGGGTCCTTTCTGCTGCATGAGCCCAGGCTCTTGTCGGGCACTGTTTATGTGTGTCCAGTCCTGATGCTGTGGCTGAAATCAAGGGGTGAGGGCCATTCCCTTCCACAAAGCATCCTTTGGCACCGGCATCAAGGAAAACTGAGTGAAAGGACCCCACGTGGGATACTTTTGTGTGCGGTTGGGTTTGATGAGCTTGACTGATGCCTTCTTCACACTAATGAGACCCAGGGGGCCAGTTAATCTCCTTGCAGGTCACTGAGCGTCGCTTTCTTTTCTGTGATTGCAAATTGAACCCTTACCCCAGGCAGCCTTCTTGTAGAGCCCGTGCAGTTGATAAGATAGGTGACTAAGTGAGAATGTGTGTGACTGAGGAACAATACACTATTGCCTCGAAAAAAAATCCGCAAACTCATGTCCAGGTGGTGGGAATAAACACTATTCCTTATCCACAGAACTGACACTTCCTAGTTTCTGACCTCCATCTTTCTTCCCATGATAGATTTTGGAACATAGCCTTGGAAGATTCATCAGAACCCAGCTGAAATGGAAGGGAATTTTAAGAAAAATTCAATTTCTCCGTAAGAGCCAAAGTGTGTGAAATGTTGACATTTGTAGACAGACACACACACACACACACACACACACACACACACACACACACACACAAGACCGAAGGGAAACACATCAAGATGTTACCAATAAAGCAGCTCACATTAACTAGTTCTCACGTTGTGCTGAGTTTTTTACGCAGTGAACTCATTCAGTCCTCACCTCTTGTGCTATCATGTCCCCCATTTGGCTGAGGGGAAATCTGAACTGTGAGAGATGTGTTAACCCCCATTTCTGCGTGGCAGGACTGTGAGGGGCTTTTAATGGCTCTTCCGGTTTTTCGATATGTTCTGAATATTCTACAACGAATATGTGTTATTAGGAATGAACTAAATGTTATTTTTTAAAAAAAACAAACCAAACTGGTTCAAAACTGTAGAATAGATAAGCAAGATTATATTGTATAGCACAGGGAAATATACACAAAATGTTATGGTAGCTCACAGAGAAAAAAATGTGACAATGAGTGTGTATATGTCAATGTATGACTGAAAAATTGTGCTGAACACTGGAATTTGACACAACATTGTAAAATGATTATAAATCAATAAAAAATGTTAAAAAAAAAAACAAAAAACGCAGCAATTGCTGAGGAGAAAATTCCTTCCCAGATGCCGGGCTGCCCTGCCATGGGTGGGGCTCAAGGTGGCCTATTAATTGCGCACGGGACTGATCTGAGGGTTTCTGCCCTGGCCACAAGGCTGACTAGAGCATTTCTTTCAAAGTCATCTGTGAGAACCTGGCATTTCACATTGCTGGATCACGGAGGAATGGGGCCCAGTGGCTCCTTTGGAGGGACTTTGATCTCCATGCAGTGACCTAGGCCTTCTAACAAAAACATGCACGTCTGTGCCTAATCCTTCAACTGGGACTCAATCAAAAAGAAAACAAAGATAAGGATAAAGTGGGTTTCATGAAAGAAAATCCTCCGTGGGCTTGATGACTTCTTGGCAAAGGACGGACGGGAAATGTGCTGCGGGCCAGCATCTCCGCGGCCGCTGGGGCCGGCCTCGCCTGCCCAGGCATGTGGTCAACATTTGTCTCCCTGAGAACCAAGGGAAGGGAGGGGCTGACTTTCACCGACAGCTCGCACTGCTTCGAGGCTGATAAAGGGCGCCACTTACGTGATCTTTCCAGATTTTCAAAACATAAAGATGTGGAGGTTCCATTGTTTTCATTTGATGATCACTGCCCGGTGTCAGGTCTAAGAAGACCTTTCCTACCTTCATTGCCACACGCGGATGGATGACTTCCACCAGCGCGCAGAAGCGCATGGGGGCGAAGACGGACGGCGGCGGCGCCGGTATGTTGTGGCTCCCAGCGTCACGTGTGGACGTGGGAAGTGTCTGACCTTGTGGGGAGGTCGGGGGGCAGCTGGCTTGCCTGTCAGCAATCGATGGTGAAGATGGCCTCTTCAAGAAAAGGGAGCTTTTTCATTCCGTGTTGAAGTTTTTACTTCTCATGGGGCTTAGGGGCGTGGCGTTGTTCCTGGAGGGTTAAAGAAGTTTCCCAAAGTGCCTGCAGAGACTTATCACGGGGAAGGGTCCACATTCCTGGAACCGTGGGGGATGCGGATAAGCTGCTTTCTTTCCCGGAAATAAGCACAGGCCTCCAGGGGTCATCACTCACTGGGCCTGAAGGGAACCCTTTGGGGGTGCCGCAGGCCGGCCGCTGCCCACACACGCCCCCTGCTGGACCTGCGCACCAGGCCTGAGCCAGCCAAGGCCAGGGCAGCGGTGGCGTGGACAGAAAAGCCAAATGGTGCCAGCAGACTGAAACACGTTACCCCAGAGGGAAGCTGACGGTCATGAAAAGTGACCAGAATGTGGAATGAGAGTCGATGGGATGGGGCCAGGCAGACGGCTGAAGGTCAAGGAAGTCGGCACACATTGGGTGTGTGCCCTCTCTATCGCTGACCTGAGCAGCTCCTCCTTTCCTGCAAAACAGAGTAGATGGAGTCATGGTCCCTGATCTGTTTTGCAGGTCTCCCATTATGCCCATCACAGAGCTTTGCTTCTGTTCTTGTGGTTCCCATGCATCGGGTCACTTCTAAGTGGGAACAGGAAGCTGGACATAGGTGGCTGCTGGGTGAAGTGAGGCATCTGGGGACAGGGAACGTGGAGACTCCTTACCAAGTCCTGAACCCAGAAGGGAGTAGCCTTTAACAAGGACCTTGTAGAAAGCAGAACATAAACTTCTCCCTTAGAGCAGGGACGCAAGCTTACTAATAAATTATAGTTCTTTTTTTTTAATTTTCATAAAACCTGAATTATCTAAGGTTTTCCTGAAAATGAAAGAGTCAATACCAGTGGTGGTCACTATAATAAAAACAGCACACAGCATCATGTAATAAAATGGTCCTTATGCTGCTGTGTCTCCAGCTACATTTTTTGAGTTATTTGAGGGTGGGACTCCTTCACCTCCATCCTCAGAGTCTAGCGGGAATAGATGTTCAGTGAAGGCTCCAGGATGGGCTGGGGGACAGACTGGAGAGAGAGAGACGGTCCTCCAGTCTCTGCTCCCCTCCAGGGTGAACTGAGGGTGACTTTAGACCCAGTTGGCTTTTATCCAACTTGGGATGATGAAAGGCCACCACCAGGTAGGTTTTTAAAGTTATAAGACTACTTTCATTGGTACCTTTGTGTGTATTTCTCTGGCTCAGACAGACAAAGAAAAATGAAGACTGAAGCAAGAGTCACACAGTAGCACATCAGGCAGGGAAAGTGATTCCTAAGACCAGTTACCCACACATCACCAGGCCACTCAGTGAGTGTTTCTGATTCGTATTTCTTTTCCTGTTTGTGCTTATTTAAAAAGAGCCAAAATAAACACCCCCAAAACACAGCAGACCTTCTTCTGCCTTTGTGGCCTTTGGTTTCCTTTCTGCTTGCTGCACTGGGGTCACCGGCTACTTAATTCCACTTGCATTTTCCTGCCAGTAACAAAGTATACACTCGATGATGTGACATTTTTCCCCTGACTTTGCTGCACTGTGGCCAGTGATCCTATTCTTAATATGACACATCAGGAACCAAGGCAAGAAAACTATTAATTGTGAAGTTATTCCTAAAAATGGAGGAAATAAATGAGCTGTAAAAATATGAACCATGTAATTGACTCAGCTGCGTGTTTACCACATTAGAACTGCAAGTGCCAGAATTCATTTTCCCACCCAGTGGCTTGGCACATTGGTAATGAGCTGCTTACACACATGATTGTGCTTTTGAAAAGCCTGTAGTTTCTTATAATTAGAGATCGATTTCAGTGTTAGCCTGGCAAGCAGTTTAACTGGTAGTGTGAAGTCAGGATGGGTTCTGCCTCCAAGGAGCTGCTGTCACCGTGGTGGAGCAGAGAGATGTTCCCAGCCTGATTATTTAGCATTTCGCAGCATCTCCTTCTCTGACCTGAGTCATCTGGGGTCATTTCCTTGATAACTGGCACCCATAATGGGAAGTAAAATTAAAAAATTTTTAATTGAAGTATGTACTGTGTTAGTTGCAAGTGTACAGAATGATCCAGTTGTATATATATATTTTTTCCATTATAAGTTACTACAATACTGAATATAGTTCCCTGTGCTATATAGTAAATCCTTATTGCTTATCTACTTTATGTGTAGGAGTTTGTGTCTGTTAATCCCATGCTCCTAATTTATCCCTCCTCTCCTACCTCTCCCCCTTGGTAGCCATAAATTTGTTTTCTATGTCTATGAGTCTGTTTCTGTTTTGTATACAGATTCATTTGTATTACTTTTTAGGTTCTACACGTAAGTGATACAATATTTGTCTTTCTCTGTCTGACTTACTTCACTAAATATAATATTCTCTGGGTCCATCCATGTCACTGCAAATGGCAATATTTCATTATTTTTTATGGCTGAATAATATTCCACTGTGTGTATATATACTTCTATATACACACACCACGTCTTCTTAAGCCTATCATCTGTTGATCACTTAGGTTGTTTTTATGTTTTGGTAAGTAGTGATGCTATGAACATTGGGGTGCATGTGTATTTTTGAAAAAAATTGTTTATATTTACTTATTTATAAAAGAATCTGATATTCCAAGCAGTTAATTTGACTTTTTATTTACAGTTTTTTAGTCCAATGTATTTTTTCCAAAATAGAAATATTTTTTCCTTTATTATTTCTCAATATATTTATTATGAATGTGATGATAGGCTTGTTTTTAAAAAATTAGACAGTTCAGAAATATATCAACTGTAAAGTCCTATTGTGAATCATACTCATTGAAATAACTACTACCTACTGTTCTATCTATCTATACATACATAATTCATTTTGATTTTCTGGTGGGATCATGTACCTATTGAATTATGTATTTTTTCTTTTCACAAAGTGCTAATGTCTTACAGTTGATAAAATGTGGCAATGTGCTCTGCGTGTCTAGCCCAGCACCTGGCGCACAGTTAGGGCCTGGTAACTAGGGAGATTTACTAAAGTGACATCTGGGGTTGTCTTTGGCTTTCAGATCTCCGTTTTCTATATCCCATGGATAATTGGGAGCTCATATAAAATACCAGAGAACCAAGGCTTACATGAAGGAAGCTAAAAATACAGCCTGTGGGGCTTGACCTGGTATCTCTAAGATGACTGCTCAAAGATGCTATGTACAGCTGTGCGATGTGTGCACTGCACAAGAGGAGTTGAGTGGAGAGCTAAAACCCAGCCTGCATGCACTCCACACCCTGCACGCAGCGGGTGTATCTGCCCTGAGGGGAACCTCTTTCTTATTTTCGCACAAATTCCCACATCAACTAAGTTGCACCCCTTTGGTACATGTAAGAGGTTGCTTCTTAGGGGGTAATTTGCTGTTATGTTGTAGGACATAGCACAGCATTACCCTGAAGAAGATGGTTTGGAACATAGAGCTCCCCTCAATGGGATGCTGCTAACTCCAGCAGGCCTCCCAGAGTGCACTGGGTAATATCTGCATGATGGACTTGCACAGGCAGCCGGGTGTTATACTCGGAGGACCAGGGCTCCTGGACTCTAGACATGCCCTGGAAGAAGGGGAAGTGGGTAGGGAGGGGGAGGAAGAAGCATGTCCAAGCAGGCAGTGTTTAGAAGGCCACAGTGTGATTCCAGACAAGGTCCAACAAGGCCTAAAGAACTGGTTCCATTAATCACACGGTGTGGCTCAGAGGACACTGGAAAGATAAAACCACATGGGATGGTAGTACAGACATCTGCTTGGCCCTGGAGAGAACTCAGAGCAAGCCAGTGAGGTCCACTGTCTCATGGAGCCTTCATTCTGTTATAACAGGTACCTAAGGACATGATCTGAGATGAGGCAAGTGCTGTAAAAAATAAATAAATAAATAAAGCAGACTGAGATGACAGCATGCAGCTGGGCAGAGAGACGGGCTATTTTTCAGGGGAACAAGGGCCTGGGAGGCACCACTGAAGCTGAGACCTGAAGTCAGTGGTGTGAATGAAGAGCTGGGGAGGGGCACTCCAGGCAGAAAGCGTAGCAGGTACCAAGGTCCTGTGGCAGTCCAGTGTGGCCAAAGCACAGTGAGCTAGGGGGACTGAATAACAAAATGAGTTTGGAGATGAGGTGAGATTTAGAGCATGAGGGGTCCTGGAAGCCATGGTGAGGAGCTGGCGCTGTGTCCTTTTGTGCAGTGGGAGGCCACTGAAGGATTTTAAGCAAGGGGTTGACAAGATCAGAGTTCTGTTTTTAAGCGATTGCTCTTATAATGAAAAATTAACGTTTAACTCTGGGTGCTGGGAGGAACTGGTGTTGTAGGTTGGCAGGAACAGAAGCAGAAATGTCTTTTAGGAACATCTGTAGTGGTCCAGGCGAGCCATGAGGTCTTTAACTGTGGCTGGCTGTGCAGATGGGGAGTAGTCAGATTTGGGACACCAGAAATTCAAGACCCATGGTCTCAGGGAGCCAGGGAGGCTATCATGAGAGCGACAAGGGCAGTGAAGGCCACCCCAAGATGGGCCCCCTGAACTTGGGGTGTGAGGTTCGAGGGTGGTTATGATAACACCCCAGAGCCTTTGAGCCATCACATGGGGCTGCTGAATAAGAGCTAGATTCTCCCAGTGCCTGGTCTCACCTACAGAATAAAAGACTTGAGAAAATTGTTTATTTCTTCTGTGCTTGAAGACCTACCCCCGCTAAGAACATTCTGGTTCTTGAAGTCCCATTAAGAAGCAATAAACTTAAACATTTTAAACATACCATAGGACAAAGCAGCCATTTAGATCTGGGGAAGTGGAGCCAAGGATTGGTGCCATTAATTGTTAAACGCTGGTGCAGGGTTGGGACCATGAGTCATCCCTCCCATCCCAAGCCCCTGTCTCCAAAGAAATAAATCTCGTACTAAAACTGGACAAGCACAGAAATAAATTGAAACCCTTTGAAAATCCCACGGGATCCCCTGTAAGATCCTGATGCACCCTCTGAATTATCTGAGGAAGATGAATCATGTCCAGCAGAGTTTGAAGGTTAAGGATATTGGAAAGAAGCTGAAGATAAATGTGCCAGTGACTTTTGTAGGTTTTAGGTACCTTGGTGAGAAATAAAACAGCAAAGGTTCATTCTCTCCCCAGGGCGGTGAATTTTTTATGATCATTCCTCTGGCCATTTTTGGCAGAGCTCTGACACATCCTGGGGAGTAAGTAAGTAACGACAACTTAAAAGCAGCATGTGGTGGAGGCGCTGAACCTCCCGCAGCTCTCAGCCACGTGCCGCTTACTTTAGGGGAAGACATATTTTTCTCAGCAGACCAATTGACTCGCCTACCAAGAGTGAATGAGAAGAAAGACTTCACTCCACCACCCACCATCCCTCTCCCCAGATGGAGATCCTTCTGCACATCTTAGCTTCTCCAGTTTGAAACCAAGAGAGTTGGCCCCTGCTACGAGCCCACCGAGGACACTCCCTCTCAGTTCTTGCCTCTCCTCCAGGAAAGGACTCTAAGATTGTCCACATTCCCAGGAGCATTTTCCCCAAAGCGAACACATACAGGGGCATGGCATCACTCTAAGGCTTAATAGCATAACCAGAGAGCTATTTGCTTTCAACCATAGATTTTGTCTTTTGCAACTTTATTTAAATATAATTGACATACAGTAATCTGCATGTACTTAAGGTGTACCGTTTGATGAGTTTTGACGTATGTGTGCATCCAGGAAACCAGCTAAACAATTAAGATAATGAACATACCCACCATTCCCAAGTTTCCTTATGCCCCTTTGTAATCTATCCCTCCCGTCCCCATCCCCAGGGAATCACTATTACTCTCTGCCACTGTGAATTAGTTTGCATTTTCAAGAATTGAATATAATTGGAATTATACAGTATGTGCTTTTTTTTTTTTGAACTGGCTTCCTTCACTCAGCAAAGTCATTTTGAGATTTATCTATATTGTTGCTGTATCAATAATTTGTTCCTTGTTATTGGCTGTGCAATATTTCTAGCATCATTTGTTTTGATTTTAAAAACGTTTTCAGTTCTCAATTGAATTGCCTAGGCACCTTTGTAAAAAATATCAATTGACCGTGTGTGTGTGTGTGTGTGTGTGTGTGTGTGTGTTTTTGTGTATGTGTGTGGTGTGGCTCTTCCTATACTTCCTATTGAGTTTCATTGACCTATTGATCTATCTTTACACTAATACCTCATTGTCTAGATTACTGTAACTATATAACATAACATGTCTTGAAACCAAGTAGTATATGTTTTTGACATGTTCTTTTTTAGAGTTGTTTTGGGCTATTTCAGGTTGTTTGCGTTTCTATATAAATTTTAAAATTAACCTGTCAGTTCCTACCAAAAAAATATTGCTGGCATTTGATTAGGATTGCCTTGAGTCTACAGACCAATTTGGGGAGAACTGACATCTTAACAATATCAAGTCTTCTGATCCATAAACCTGGCATCTCCATTTATTTAGGTCTTCTTTAATTTCTCTCACTAATGTTTTGTAGTTTTCAGTGTACAGGTCTTGCACATCTTTTGTCAAATTTCCCTAAGTGTTTTATATTCTTTATGCTATTGTGAATGGTATTTTAATTCAATCTTTTAATTGTTCTTAGCTGGTATATGGAAATGCAGTTGTTCTATTTGTATCCTGCAGTTTTGCTAAACATATGTTAGTTCTTAATTTTTGCTTTTAGATTCAGTTGGATTTTTTTTAATATAGCGGATCATGTCTCCTGTAAATGAAGACTTCTTACTTTCCTTCTGAACACTGTTTTAAATGCATCCATAATCTTTAATTTTTCATATTTTGATTTTCATGCCATTCAAAATACTGTCCAATTTCTACTTACTTCTCTGACCCATGGGTTATTTTAAACTATATTGTTTAATTTTAAAATAATTGCGGATTTTGTGCCTATCTTTCTTATTATTTTCTAATTTAAACCCATTGTGGTCCTCAACATAGTTTTAATTATTTGAATGCTTTAAAATTTATTGAGTTTTGTTTCATGGCCAAGAATATTATCTCTATCTATCGTGGTAAAAATTCCATTGCACTTGAAAAGAATGTGTATTCTGCCCTTGCTGGGTTGTGGTGTTTTGTTTTGTTTTGTTTTGTTTTTAATGGAGGTGCTAGGGATTGAACCCAGGACCTCACTCATGCTATAATCACATGCTCCACCGCTGAGCTATACCCCCACCTCCTGATGGTGTTTTCTGCGTTACTTAGTTCTAGGTGGTCAACAGTGTTGTTTGAGTCTTCCATTTCCTTATTGATTTTTCTATATATTGTTCTGTCATTAATTGTGAGACTTGCATTGAGATCTTCAATGATAATCATGGATTTGTTTATTTCTACTTATAGTTCTAGCAGTTTTTGCTTCATGTATTTTGAAGCATTGTTATTAGTTGCATACACATTTAAGGGTTTTATGTCCTCTCCATGAATTGGTCCCTTTATCCACGGTAGAAGATCTCCTTAGAAATGATCCTTTCTCCTCTGGTACTATTCCTTGCTCTAACCCATGCTTTATCTTTAAGAATATAAACACTCCATCTTTCTTTTGCTTAGTGTTATTGTGGGTTATCTTTCCATCCTTTTACTTCTAACCTCTCTGTATCTTTATATTTAAAGTGGCTCTCTTGTAGACAGCTTATAGTTGGATCTTGCTTTTTCCTCCCCCCAATATGAAAACTAGGGCTAATTAAGTGTGTAAACATTTACATTTAATGTGATTATTAGCATGGCTGGATTTGAATCTACTATTTTACAGTTTTTCCTATTTGTTCCATCTATTTTTCTCATTTCTTGCCTTCTTGTGGAGTAACTGAGTATTTTTTATTATTCCACTTCATCTTCTCTGCTGGCTTATTAGCTAAACCTCTCTGATGTGTTATTTTAATGGTTTTTGCATCTATATTCGTAAGTGATATTGTCCAGTAATTTTCTTTTTTTGTGATATCTTTCTCTGGTTTTGGTATCAGGGTGATGGTGGCCTCATAGAATTAGTTTGGAAGTGTTCCTTCCTCTGCAATTTCTTGGAATAGTTTCAGAAGGATAGGTAACTCTTCTCTACATATTTGGTCTAATTCACCTGTGGAACCGTCTGGTCCTGGACTTTTGTTTGTTGAGAGTTTTTAAATTACTGATTCAATTTCAGTCCTGGTAATTGATTTATTCATATTTTCTATTTCTTCCTGATTCAGTCTTGGCAAATTGTATTTTTCTAAGAAATTGTCCATTTCTTCTTGGTTGTCATTTTTGTTGGCGTATAGTTACTCACAGTAGCCTCTTATGATCCCTTGTATTCCTGTGGAGTCGGTTGTGACTTCTTTTTCATTTCTGCTTTTATTGATTTGGGCCCTTTCCCTTGTTTTCTTGATGAGTCTGACTAAATGTTTATCAATTTTGTTTATCTTTTCAAAGAACGAGCTTTTAATTTCATTGATCGTTTCTATTTTTTTTAGTCTCTATTTCATTTATTTCTTCTCTAATCTTTATTATTTCTTGCCTTCTACTAACTCTAGGATTTGTTTCTTCTTCTTTCTCTAGTTGCTTTAGGTATAAGTTTAGGTTGTTTATTTCAGATTATTGTTTCCTAAGGTAGGTTTGTATCGCTGTAAACTTTCCTCTTAGAACTGCTCTTGCTGTGTCCCAGAGGTTTTGGATCGTCATGTTTTTGTTTTCATTTGTCTCTAAGTGTTTTTTAGATTTCCTCTTTGATTTCTTCAGTGATCCATTGGTTGTTTAGTAGCATATTGTTTAACCTCCACATGGTTGTGGTTTTGCAGGTTTTTTTCTCTTGTAGTTGATTTCTAACCTCATAGCATTGGGGTTGGAAAAGATCCTTGATATGATTTTAGTTTTCTCAAATTTACCAAGGCTTGCTTTGTGGGCCAGCATGTGATCTATTCTGGAGAATGTTCCATATACACTTGAGAAGAATGTGTATTCTGCTGCTTTAGGATGGAATACTCTATAGATATCAATTAAGTCTACCTGTTCTAATGCGTCATTTAAGGCCTGTATTTCTTTATTGATTTTCTGTCTGGATGATCTGTCCATTGATATAAAGTGGGGCATTATTATTATTATGTTATTGTCAATTTCTTTTTATGTCTGTCTTATATATTGAGGTGTTCCTATGCTGGATGCATATATATTTACAATTATTACATCTTCTTCTTGGGTTGATCCTTTGAGCATTATGTAGTGTCCTTCTTCGTCTCTTGTAACAGTCTTTAAAATCTGTTTTGTCTGATGTAAGTATTGCTACTCCAGCTTTCTTTTGGTTTCTATTTGCATGAAATATCTATTTCCATTCCCTCACTTTCCCTCTCTAGCTCTGAAGTGGGTCTCTTGTAGGCAGCATAAATATGGGTCTTGTTTTTGTATCCATTCAGCCAGTCTATATCTTTTGGTTGGAGTGTTTAACCCATTTACATTTAAGGTAATTATTGATACGTATGTTCTTATTGCCATTTTGTTAATTGTTTTGGATTTGTAGGTCTTTTTTTTTCTCTTTTCTCTTTCTGTCCTCTTGTCTTATGGTTTGATGACTATAGAGTTACATTTGGATTCCTTTTGTTTTGCTTTGTTTTGTTTTTTGTATTATAGATTTTTGGTTTGGGTCACCATGAAGTTTTGGTGTAGAAGTCTGTATATGTACATGATTGTTTAATTTCAAATGCATTTTAGATACCCTGCATTTGTACTCTCCTCTTTTCATGATGATTGGTTTTGATATCATATTTTACATCTAATTGTTTTGTGTATCCTTTAACTGCTTATTGTGGATACAGATGATTTTACTACTTTTGTCTTTCAACTTCCTTAATTGTGTGTGGATGATTTCCTGTCTTTACTGTATGTTTCCCTTTACTGATGAGCTTTCCCGTTTTGTAATTTTCTTGTTTCTAGTTGTGGCCTTTTCTTTTCTACCTAGAAAAGTTCCTTTAGCATTTGTTGTAAAACTGGTTTGGTGGTTCTGAATTCTTTTAGCTTTTGCCTATCTGTGAAGTTTTTTATTTCTCTATCAAATTTGAACAAGAGCCTTCCTGAGTGGAGTATTGTTGGTTGTAGGTTTTTCCGTGTCATCACTTTAAATATATCGTACCACTCCCTTCTAGCCTGTAGAGTCTCTGCTGAAAATCAGCTGATGACCCTATGGGAGTTCCCTTGTATGTTATTTGTTGCTTTTCTCTTGCTGATTTTAATATTTTCTCTGTATCTTTAATTTTTGTCAATTTGATTCTATGTGCCTTGATGTGATCCTCTATGGGTTAATCCTGTATGGGACTCTGTGATTCCTGGACTTGGGTGACTGTTTCCCTTCCCAAGTTAGGCAAGTTTTCAACTACTATCTCTTCAGATATTTTCCCAAGCCCTTTCTTTCTCTCTTCTCCTTCTGGGACCCCTATAATACAAATATTAGTGTGCTTGATGTTCTCCCAGAGGTCTCTTAAACTGTCTCCATTTCTCTTCATTCTTTTTTCTTTTTTTTTTCTGTTCTATGGTAGTGATTTACATGGCTCTATCTTCTAGATCACTGATCTGTTCTTTTCCCTCATTCAGTCTACTCTTCATTCCTTTTAGTGTATTATTCATTTCAGTTATTGTATTCTTCAGCTCTGTTTTGTTGTTCTTTATATTTTCTGACTCATTGCTAAAAATTTCTCATTTCTTGCTCTGTGCATCTATTCTCCCGAATTCTCTCATTATCTTTATGACCATTATTCTGAACTCTTTCTTGGGTAGATTGCCTGTCTCCAGATCACTTAGTTCTTCTTCTGGGATTTTATCTTTTTCCTTTCTCAGAAACGTATTCCTCTGCTGCCTCATTTTATCTAAATTTCTATTTGTATTTTTATGTATGTGGTAGATTAGTTATGTTTCTCAACCTTGGAGAAATGAGCCTCTGTAGGAGACACCCTATGCATCCCAGCAGTGCACTTCTTTTTTGTCACTTGAGGGCTAAGGGCCAGCTGATTGCAGGGTAGAGCCTGGCCTGCATTTGTGGACTCGTTTTACAGGCTTCAGGATCTTTCCTGCTTCTGGTGTTTGCCCCCTGGTGGATGAGGCTGGCCTAGAGGCTTGTACAGGCTCCTATTAAGTGAAGCAAGTCATACAGAGAAAGACAAATATCATATGATATCACTTATATGTAGAATCTAAAAACAATGATACAAATGAACTTATTTACAAGCCAGAAATAGACTTACAGACTTAAAAAACAAACTGTGGTTACCAAAGGGTAAAGGGGTGTGGGGGAGGGATAAATTAGGAGTTTGGGATTAAGAGATACACACTACTATATATAAAATAGATGAACAACAAGGACCTATTGTATAGCACAGGAAATTATATTCAATAGCTTGTAATAACCCACAATGGAAAAGAATCTGAAAAAGAATATATATATGTATATCTGGATCACTTTGCTGTACACCTGAAACTGATACAACATTGTAAATGAACTATATACTTCAATAAAAAATTTTTAATATTAAAAAACCCAATTAACAAATGGGCAGAAGTTCTGAATAGACATTTTTCCAAAGAAGATAAACAGATGGCCACCAGACATGTGAAAAGAAGTTCAATATTGCTAATCATCAGAGAAATGCAAATCAAAACTACAATAAAATACTGTCTCACACTTTTTGGCTATCATCAAAAAGTCTACAAATAACAAATGTTGGCAAGGCTGTGGAGAAAAGGGAACCTCTGTACACTGTTGGTGGGAATCAGCCACTATGGGAAACAGTATGGAGTTTCCTCAGAAAACTAGAATAGAACTACCATATGACCCAGCAAGTCCACTCCTGGGTATATATCCAAAGAAAATGAAAATACTAACTTAAAAGATACACACACCCCTCCTTGTTCATAGCAGCATTATTTGCAATAGCCAAGAAATGGAACCAACATAAATGTCCATCAACAGATGACTGGATAAAGAAGATGAGATATATATACATGCAGTGGAATATTACTTGGCCTTAAAAAAGAATGAAGTTTTGCCATTTGCAGCAACTTGGATGGACCTGGAGGGTACTATGCTTTGTGAAATAAATCAGACAGAGAAAGACAAATACTGTATGATATCACTTACATGTAGAATATAAAAAATAAAGCAAAATAATGAATATAACAAAAAGAAACAGACTCACAGATATAGAGAACAAACCAGTGGTTACCAGTGGGAAGGAGGGGGCGGGGGCAAGATAGGAGTAGGGGATTAAGAGGTACAAACGACTATGTATGAAATAAATTAGCTGCAGAGAATATATTATACAGCACAGGGAACATAGCCAATATTTTATAATAGCTTTAGAGTATAATCTTTATAAGTATTAATTACTATGTTATACACCTGAAACTAATATAATATTGCAAATCAACTATGCTGCAATAAAAGCAATTGCTAAGAAAACAAACTTATAAATATATATATGGTAAAGGGAAAGACTCCATTCACATCATCTACAAAAGCTGCGGAACAGAATTCAGTGTGACAAGATTTGTGATGGATTCATATGAGGAAATTGCAAAATTCTACTAAGGCTTATTTTTTAAAGTGTTCTATAAATGGGTAAAGATACATTGTGTTCCTGGTGGAAAACTCAATTTAGTAAGGATGTCATTTCTCTACAAATGAATCTCTACACATAAGGCAACTCCAGTTAAAATCCAGGTATCTTTTCTGGAATTTAACAAAAGGTTTTCAAATCTCATCAGGAAAATTGAACATGAAATAAACTGGGCATTTTTTAATAGAAAAAGGAGGGGGGAGGAGGGGGAGCAGGTAGGAAGAAGAGAGAAGAGTCTTCATGGATGTTTAAAAAGGAGAACTGTTTGAGTTTTGGATACCAGTCCCAGCAAAGACAGATTAATGGAACAAACTACATAATCCAGAAACAAATGTAAGAACGTTGCCTCTGATAAAAATGACTTTTCAAGAGAGTGGAGAAAGAATGGACTGTTTAAAAACAATGCTGGAGAGCCTACACATGTGTCAAAATTGTGTAGAACTTAACACATACACACATAAGTATAAGTTAAGCAGGCGGCATGTAAATACAACACATTGAATCTTATCAGTGTCAACACCCTGTTCATGATATTATACTGTAGTTTTGTGAAATATTAGCATTGGGGAAAACTGGGGAAAGTATAAACACACTCTATTATTTCTTATGGTTGCTTATCAATTAGCAATTATCTCAATAAAAATTTCAATTAAAAAGAGTGCTGAGAAAAGCAAACTAGTACTTTTAAAATGTTACATCCTTACAGTTAAAGAAGAATTAATTATCAAGTTGTTTTAAAATTAAAACTGTAAATGAATACCAGTATATTCTTGGGATAAGGAAGGATTTTTCTCTCTGTGACTCCTAAAGCCAAAAGCCACAAAAGAAGATTGATGGAAATTGGTGGATTTTCCTACATAAAATTTAAAGTTCAGCCTAACAAAATAAAACATATTTGTAAAAATAGAAGACAGACATAAATTGGGGAAAATATTTCAACATGGGTGAAAAATGACAAGTTCATTTCTTAAAAATTCTATGAAGATCTCTCACAAATCACTAAAAATAAAATAAAATAAAATAAATGTCCTAATTTGGAAAATCAACTAGACATGAATACAAATTCACAAGAGAAGAGAAACCCAAGGTCAACAAACATGTGAGAAATGTCGACAATGAAGGAGAAGCTGATGGAGAAAGAAAGTATAAATTCTGGAAGAAATATTGCTGAAGGAATCTGAGAGGTGATGTCTTCCTTACTGAGAGCGGTTAGCTCAGTGTCCGGCACGTAGTACACGCTCAGTAGACGTTTGTTGAGTGGGTGAGTAAGTGGAGAGGAGAACACAGGCGACCTATCGAGGAGGAGGATTACTTCAGATGAACGTGGGACAGAAGAGAAAGGCAGAGCTGTAGCATCATTCGAAGGAAGAAATGGGCGAATTAGGTAGACTTTGATCATAGAGCCTGTTTCACCAGTAAAACCAGAAATGATGTGAGCAGAAGAAAATCACTTTGTGTCTATTCCTGAAAGCCTCCGGTGAGAGCACACTCAGACAGGAGAGTCCCTGAGATAAGCTTTAGGGTTTAAACCGTTCTCTTCAAGGCCCTGTGTCTGGAGCAGCCGCTTGCTCCTCTTCCCACCCCAAAGCAGTGGGTGACAATGACTTTGCCCTTTTCCATCGCCATGTTTTTGCCACTGAATCTGAACCTGCTCAGCAGAAATGGTGTGACTGACAAGAAGCAAAGCAGATTCAGGGTGAACTTGAATTCTGGTTTGCACCAGGCACCTCAGACTTGTTCTCTGATTTTTAAGTTCATGTTTCCATTCTTTGAAGTAACTTACCAATGACCCTCACATTTGGGTTAATAGCCCGGGTTCACAGGAACGGTGTTTGTTCCCTCGGTGGAAATATCAGTTCTAATGAACCAGCCCTTTCTTTCCCCATGACTAGCTAAAACACCGTTTTGTTACAGTATTTTCAAGCAGTTCCTCTGGCAGCTCAGTTAATGTACCGATCGCATTTGTGCCACAAGCGTCATGGTGCTTTCTGAAATGGGTTCTTGCTGGCTTAAGGCAAAAGAAAGTTATAATTGCTTTCTGGAACTAATAATATCAAAATTAAATGTTTTAGGAAAAGGCCCCAACAGAGCCCCCCTCCAAAAAGCAGTTTATTACAGAGCAGTGATTCATTTAGATCCAGCCCAGAAGGTGCCTCTAAAAAGAATGAGGTTTGAGTCTCTAAAGACACTTTTAAAGAAATAGAAGGAACAGAGGGAGGGTGGAAGGGAGGGAGAAAAGGAAGGAAAGAAAAACTTGATTTCCTGTAGAGAACTTTAATTCCCTAGGGCTACTTTTCATAGCAAACATGAGGATGTTTGCCAGAAGTTTCTAGAAAATTCTAGGTAGTGCAGAGTAGGAGTTGGTACAGTAATAACACACTGTCTTAGCTCGGGCTGCTATAATGAGCACCATGGCCTGGGAGACTAATTAACAACAGAAATTTCTTCCTCTCGGTTCTGGAGGCTGGAATTCCAAGATCAGGGCACCAGCTTGGTTGGGTTCTGGGTGACAGCCCTCCTGTGGGTCTCAGGCTGCCGGCTTCTCCTTGTATCCTCACATGGTGGAGAGCGGAGAGGAGAAACTAGCTGCTCTCTGGTGACTCTTATAAGGGCACTAATCCCATCACCAGGGCCTTCCCCTCATGTCCTCATCTAATCCTATTTGTTTCCCAAAGGTCCCACCCCTAATACATCACATTGAGGGGTTTCAACATATGTATTTGGGGAGAACATATTCAGTCCATAACACGTAGGACATTTTATGAGCTTATAGGGAAGCAGTACAGACTGGGGAAGAACATACATCATGATATTATAAGTAACACATTTATTTCTTAGGTCTTAGGTGATCCTTCATTCAGCTTGCCTGGGCGGTGCTTCCTTCATTCTTGTTACATCACACATCTAAGTAAAACCCTAAAAAGTGAGAGGAACACCGATATTCTCTAGGTTTTTGGCTTTCACGCTAGATTTCTGGAAGTCCTAGGGTCCCAAAAGGAGCTAAGAGGCTGCTGCTGTGGGGCGGGGGAGGGGGTTGAGAAGGTGGGCTGGGAGCCACCCCAGGTCAAGCAGGGTACGTGGGTGATAATACTGTTGTATACACCAACTACTAGAGGGGAACCTTACATCCATCAGCCGCAAGAAATTCAAAAAGGCAGGTAGATTTGTTTGTGCTTTATCCATATATCCATTCAAATAAACACATCATTTTTATAATTCCTCCCAATGTCTTGGAGCCAGATCCTCTCACTCACGTTGAAGAACAGGCACCTCTCATCAGTCACCCTCCGTGTTGTGCTAACACTCTGCTTAATGGAACCATTTCTTCATAGTCAGGGGGAGGGCAGTTTTGTTCGCAAGACAACGTAATTATAGGTTCTTGCTTTTTTTAAGGCGTAGTTTCATGACTGAAGAGTTAAGAAGCCCTGGAAGTGGGACACCCACTTGAGATAAGTGAATCAAATGGCTTCCCGCCTTGAAAATGAGGGTAAAGTTAGAAACAATGACGGCGTTTATTCTGTCACACTAGCTAAATGTTTGTGCGGAGGAAAGGAGCTTGAGAACGCATAAAACACAGAGCTAATGCCCCGGACTCAGTGTCTCTCTCAGGAAAATGAAATTTGTAAAATTCCTCTTTGGGAGCTGACGTATTCTGGTTCCCACGAGGCCAATTTTGTTACCTTTGGAGTACAAAACACTGTGTCTTCAAGGAACGCAAATGATTTACAGAATCCTTTTTTTGGTCACACCCCAGTTTTCTGTTTTTATAGTCAGGATATCAGCCATTTATTTTTGCCTTGTGAACTGCATCTTGCTGAAGAGTTTCGAAACGTCCCTTAGTTCAGTTCCCTGGAAAATAGTTGAATCTTTGCTGCATGTGATATCACAGTCTTTTGTCAAAGAGGCTTTGCTGATACCAAAATGTGGGAGGAGTCATTACCCTAAAAATAGCGAATTCTAAAAATATTCTTAACTTCAGGAAGGACTCATAACTTCTGAGTCCACAAGAATAACTGGCAGAGCAATAGCTCAGGTGTGCAGTGAAAGTACCTTCAGCCTCCTTGGTGCCTTACAAAATGCTTTAAGTGGGCTGTGGCATCTTTGTAGTTGAGACATGTTATAGGTAGACACTTCCTTCAGGTAGACTTACCTGCCTGGCTTGCAGAAGGGTCGTGGATACCCAAGGTGAGTTCTCCCCAGATTCCTGGGCTGATTGAATATACAGAATGAGCCCAGATTCATGCCCTGCACTCTCGAATCATGGGATGTTAGAGTGTGAAGGTCCTCAGAGTTTATCTGGGCCCCCCGACCCTCACTTTACCAAAGGGACAATCAGAATAAGTTGTGGCCATCGCACACTTAGGCTGTTAATAGTCTGGACTAGAACCCAGGCCTCTAACTAGCTTGCTAAGTGACTTGGAGCAAGTTTCTTAACCTCTAAGTACTTCAGATTTCTCATGTAAGTGAGGAAATGATATTCCTACTTCAGTTGGCATGAGGAGTGAAGGAGTGATTTTGTGCACAGCGCCGAGCACGGTGCCCGGCTCAGAGGGAGTGCCCCGTGCGTATAAACCATTATCATTAGCATCATTCTCTTGACGACACCGTCCTGCCTGCCTCGAGGAGCTGGAATAAACCGCCAAAGACCCAGAGAGGTTCAACACTCGGGCAAGATTCATGAACCAGCAGGTCGTAGAATGAAGGAGGAAGTTCCTAAAATCAATCTATTTCCAGTGTTTTTCTCACCACTAGATGATGCAGTTGTCAATTTTCTAAAAGCAGAAAGTTGTCACCAGTCCTCCCTTGGTCTGTTAAGTCACTGAGCAGTCCTGTCTCAGATGGAAAACTTTAGAACAGTGATTCTCCAGCTCTAGTGTGGTCACTGATCTCAGGCAGAGAACTGCGTCCTGCCCAGAGATGCTGATCAGTAGGTAGGGCTCAGGGCTCTGCAGCTTACAGGCCCCTCAGGTGGTTCTGGTACCACAGTCAAGAAGCACTGCTTAGAACATGCAGCCCAGGCCTTTCCTTCCGTGAGGTGGGCCACCGCGCTGGCAGGTGCTCAGCAGATGCCTGTGTAGAAAGCTTATTCAGAACCAGTGTCCACACTCCCCACCCTCCCTCACACTCCTGCACCTCCCTCCTCCCACCCCGCAATAATCCAAAACCTCATTTTACAAAACCAAACTGTGAACAGCACCCACCCGAAGATGGATTGGTTGGGAAGTACCACTTCCTTCTCTCCATTTGCTCAGTCACCACAGATGATGTAGGAGATAGAAAGTCCCTGAATACTTTGGAAGTCATTTCAGTCCAGAGGAAGGGGAGTGGCTGTCATCATACCTGCAGCTGGCGTGGCCCCAGAGCTATCCCAGGACTGCTGAAGACAGCTCAAGACAGATGGTATAACGTACCATCTGAAGTGTTTTCTGCATCATATATTAATATACAAAAGAAACAGTGAAAAAAAAAAAAAAACAGTGTTGCCTTTGCCTCTTGGACCCTGGAGGGATCAGTCCTTCACTAGGTTTTGGTGGGGAAATTTGGGAGCCCTAATTGAGAATCTTCCCAGGCAGACATGACTTTTGTTTCCAACCTTCCTGCCCTCTGTGCTCTGACCCCAGCGTGTTTTCCTGAGTGGGGTCTGTAGTCCTTTCATCAGAATTACAATGGGTGTT
This sequence comes from Camelus dromedarius, assembly GCF_036321535.1. Taxonomy (NCBI): domain Eukaryota; kingdom Metazoa; phylum Chordata; class Mammalia; order Artiodactyla; family Camelidae; genus Camelus; species Camelus dromedarius. Next base: position 81,872,320 of record NC_087440.1, read on the forward strand.
GGTTTAAATGTAAGTTTTCTGGCCCCATGCAACCTCCTGAATCAGAATCTGGGGGTGAGGCCTGGAAATCCCCAGTTTTTAAGAAGCTCCTCAGTAAATTTTCATGTGTACTCGTGTTCAAGACTTCTGCGCCAGGCGACAGTTTCATCTGATTCACTTCTCAGTTAATTTTCATCTTGTAAATAGGGATGTGAGCAGATCTTCCATCCTTCCTGAAGCTTGATAGAAGTTTTCCACCCGTCTTTTATATCGTCTGCAGGTGACTCAGGAAAGGAGCTGATTTGGTAAACAGCCTGATACAGGCTGTGTTGTTTCTAGTACTTGATCTCCTGGACCAGACTTGATGCTCCTGGAAGGCAGAAAGCATCTTCTAATTACCCTCCCCCCACCCATGCTCTTAGCACAGTGTTCAGAAGCTAATAAATACCGAAATGTTGCCTTATTTGATTGTCATATCAACACTTGCCTGCCGGTGGTTCTCTCCTCAACATCTAGAACTGATCCGAGAAGAAGTAAATTTTGATTATGAACACTTAACCCCCATATTTTAAACCTCTGTCTTCAAGCATTTTCTTTAGAAGATTCATAAAACTTTATCCATGCTTTTGAGTGTCTGGGAAGCACAGACGACCTCTCCACCCCCTCACGTACTGTGCACGCCACTCCTCCCTCACCTCCCTCACCTCCTTGTACGCGTGTCCTAGGTACTCACTTGTCCCAGTTTCTTATCACCCTAAGTTTCTTTTAAGGGACCCTCATCACCACTCTGACACTCCCAAAAGTGTTTTTTTTAAATTACTAGCGTGCTGCACTTTCTTTCTCTGAAGGGACAGGGTCCAATCTCCTAAACATTTAATATAAGTTGCTAAGACAAGGTTTTACCCATCTGCACATCCAGTAGATAGCAATTCACTTACCTGTCCCTCCAGCTCATTTCCAAATATGCAGGGAAGAGGCAGGACTTGGACGCCAGGACCTGGATAGACTTGAAGGGCCTGCCAAGTCGCGCCCTGGGCGGCTCTTCCCCTGCAGGACTGAGGCTCTGCTGAGCAGTCCTGATTTATTATGTACATGGGAGCCACACGGCACAATGCTGGACCAGGAAGGAGAGCTCACAGAGGCCAGAGAAGCCAGCGTCACATCCCATTGTTCCTTCTTGGTAATTTTCCAGTGGTTGGCGTGAAGAACAACAACTTCATACTGTATACACAGGGAACTATATTCAATATCTTGTAGTAACTTATGTTTAAAAAGAATATGAAAACAAATATATGTATGTTTCTATATGACTGAAGTATTGTGCTGTACACTAGAAATCGAGACATTGTAAACTGACTATGCTTCAATAAAAATATTTTTTTTAAAAAGGAGGAATGAATAGATGGAGCACAAGGGGTTTTTAGGGCAATGAAATTACTCTGTATGATGCTATAGTGGTGGCTACATGTCATTATGCATTTGCCAAAGCCCATAGAATGTACAACATCAAGAGTGAGCCCTGATGTAAACTATGGACTTTGGTTGATGATAATGTGCCATGTTGGTTCATCGATTGTACCAAATATGCCGCACTGATGAGGGGTGTTGAGGGTAGGGGACTATATATGTGTGGGCGGGGAGGACTATGTGAGAACTCTCTGTATTTTCTGCTCAATTCTGTTGTGAACCTGAAACTGCTCTAAAAGAATAAAGTCTATTGAAAAAAAAAGTAACGAAAGATATAAAACATAAAGAAAACGTTAAGAAAAATTACATCATGCATAGAATCACCACCCTGAAATAACCTGATTAAGAATTTTGTCTCCCTTTATTTTGTTTTCTCTGTGTACACTTGTGGCAGACACTGCCAGGTCCATCTCTTCCTTGGGGGCGCTGGTAAACCCTGATCAGTCTAAGAAGAAATCCATTCCTCTCGTAGATAACGGGTTTGAGAAGTGGGCACGTGACTTGGTGCAGCTTAATGATATCCAAGGGGAATTTTGTGGGGGACTTCTGGGAAGGATTCTCTGCTTTGATAAAGACGGAAGGCAGGAACACAACAGGTTCTGGCTCTGGACATCGATGTGTGAGGAGGTAATTCCTGAAGCTGCTGGCCTGGGGGCTAGCCAACGTGTTGATGGAGCCAGAGCCAGAAGGGTGAAATAGATTGTGTTCCAAAGCCAGCGCCTCAACCATCCCCAGAACTACGCTGTCTCCAGACCTCATGCTCTATGAGATAATATATCCCTTTCATGCTTCAGCCACCCCTGTATACGATTCGCTGTTACAGCCGAAAGCATCTTAACTGCTACTATATACATGTATGTGTGTAGATATATATATCTGCTTAAATGTGTTTTGTAAAGTTTATTCCTTCATCCAACAAATATTTAATGAGGATGTTGCATGTACCAGGCTTGAGTCACTCTGCACAAGCTCTGCTTCTTTCTCCACTCATTAACAGCTCTTTGGATACGTAATTTTAATGGCTTTGTTTTAATGGCTACTTTTATTCAGTCATCGCCCTATTATCTGACATTTAGGTTGCTGAGAATATTCATTATTAAAAGTAAAGACTTTTAAAAGGGTGAATGTCAGTGTGCAGAATTAGTCATACTTCTGATAATTGGGGGGATATATTACTAAAAACAAACAAAAAAAAACCAGAAAAAGATATCTTTTTAAGACGTCTGATACATATTCCCAAATTTCTTTCTAAACAGTTTATGCTGATTTGTATGTCCCAAGGCGATGTTTGAGGTTTGCTGTTGTATCTGAGGGCACTCTCCTAATACACAGGGTTTTTTTTCCCAAATGTTTCTAGAAAAAAATTCTGATTGAATTCTACAAAACACATTCGGCCAACAAATCTATGGCATAAAAAAAATGGGAAGGGAGACTGTTAACAAATGAAAGAGACTTAAAAGATACATGGCATGAACCTTTTTAGGATCCTGATTCATACAGATGATCTGTAAAATATATATATATTTAAAAGATTTGGACTGCATATTGTTTGGTGTTAAGGAGTCAGTATTAATTTTGTCAGGTGTGATAACGGTATAGTGGTTATGTTAGGAAAATAAAATCCTCAGCTACAGATGCATCATTAATGGATGAAATGGCATGCTGTCTGGGATTTACTTTAAAATACTCAACAAATTAAGGGGATGGGATGGGATAGGAGAAACGTGATTGGCAAAATGTTGACAATTGCTGAAACTGGGAAATGAGTTTACTGTAGTATTCTCTCTACTTTTGTGTATGTTTGAAAAATACAATGCAAAGCTTGTCCATTTTTACCTTGATTTTTAAAAAGAATATGTAGTTGCACCCCATTGTTCATAGCAGCATTATTTACAATCGCCAAGATAGGGGAGCAACCTAAGTGTCCGTCAATGGATGGTTGAATAAAGAAGACGTATATATAAAGAAGACGTATGTATGTATATATATATACATACATACACACACACACAATGGAATATTACTCAGCCATAAGAGTGAAATGTTGCCATTTGTAGCAACATAGATGGACTTAGAGGGCATTATCTTAAGTCAGACAGAAAAAGACAAATATTGTATGATCATTACTTTTATGTGGAACCTAAAAATACAACAAACTAGTGAACAGAACAAAAAAGAAGCAGATTCACAGATACAGAGAACAAACTGGGGGTTACCAGTGGGGACAGAGAAGGGGAGAGGGGCAATATAGGGGTTGGGGATTAAGAGGTACAAACTACTATGTATAAAATAAATAAGCTACAAGGATGTATTGTACAACATGGGGAATATAGCAAATATTTTATAATAACTATAAATGGAATATTACCTTCAAAAATTATGAATTACTATATTGTACATCTGTAATTTGTGTAATATTCATCAACTGTATTTCAAATTAAAAATAAATGAAGAATATATAGTTGGCAGCATGTGCCTGGGGGACGGCAGGCCTGCTTTCTTCTCTTCGTGGTCCAAGTGACAGGCGCTATTGGGGTTGACTGGGACCCTGGCAGTGCCTGGTTGCTTCATTCCTGGTCCCAAGGACACCAGGGAGCCTGGTTTGGTCCCAGGAGCCACCTTAGGGTTTACAGGAACATTAGAACAGTTCTGAAATGGTTCAAGGGAGCTAGACCAAAGAAGACTACCAGGCAAGGTCCCTTTGTCTCCAGGTCAAACTCATGCGTCCTTGGTCCCCAGTCAGCTAACTCAACTGCTCCCAGGCTCAGGAGTTGGACACAATCAGATGACCTCAGGCTTGAGGCCCAGGGAATAAATTGTATATTGAAATGCACCACCTGTGACAGTCGGTTTCATTTGTGTGCCTGTGAAATACAGGGAAACTGGCTGCATGGGGTGTAATGGGTTTTAAAAACTGATTTAATGACTTCATTTATTGGAAGAGGCACATTCAGAAATATGTGTTTTAATAAGTGAAGATTGTAGAGTTTCAGCTTCTGATGTCAGCCAATCCCCTGATTTTGGTACCAGATTTGGCAGCTGCTGCAGTGTGTGTGTCTGTATAAAGCATGGAACATAGACGCTTGGTAAATTCCCCTCCCTCAATTCTTCTTACAAGGTGTACACCTGACAGTGGCTTTCACTCACTTAGTGTCGTCAGGTAGCAAGATCACAGGCCTGGGAGACAGGACTAGGTTCTAATTCTGGCTTTACACCTTTAGGCAAATCACTTAGCTTCCGTAGTCTTCTTTTTCTTATCTGTCAAAAGAGACTAAAGACCACTAATTAATACCCCTCCCCAGCACAGGTAGAGGGCAAGCCTTTGATAATGCCTCCATGAAGGAGGACCCTGATTCTTCTGATTCCCAGTCCAAGGCATCCATAATGCTCAGTATTATGAGGCTCAGAGAAGTGGAGAATTTCTATGAAAAAGCCTCCATTATCGCTGACATACTTTAAAGCTCCGAGAGTAGTAATAGGCATGGAAACACCTCTAACTGCAAACATTAGGAAGCTGTCTCCCTTTGCTTCTCAGAACACCACCACGTGTGCCATCTCCTGTTGTTATTGCTGATTGAAAAAATGGCACTGATCAAGCAAATCCAGTAGGGGATCAGCAGTCACGAATTATCCTTTCTTTCATCAGATGGAGTGTTTCAAAACCAAACCAAAAAGATAGAATCTACAGGTTTTTAAGTCCCTGGAACCTGTGGCAAAATCACTAGAAGTCTTATTCATTGGGAAAAAATCAGCTCATCAAGTTTGTCAGCTGGTGTCAGCAGCGCACCTGTATGTGCCTCAGTCATGCATCCCAAGTGAGGCTGCCTTTGGGACCCTGAGGCCAGGATAACTCCATCGTGCCTTTACTTTGACACCTTGACTCACTACTCCTTGTTTTGTAGACAGCAGTCCATCCTGGATGCTGGGCTCCTGGAGGCCAAGGATCTAGTCCACCTCATCACTGTATGGCCCAGACACCTAGTGCTGGTCCCTGAACTTAACAGATGCTCAATAAATCATTACTCTTACCTTTGGTTGAGAGCTACTTATTACTCCTGCTTCTCTGCACTCCAACAGGAAAATCATTAAGTTCCTTCTGGGATCGGAAAGGGAGATTTTGTAAAAGAAAGCATTTGCCTACTTGAATCTTGTGTTACACAAGGAAGTCCTCCTCTGACTGTTGGCAAGTGCCTCTCCTCACCCCTCCACATATACATCTGTTGTTTTTTTTTTTTTTAACATTCCCCTTTTATTTCAGATTTTAAAGTACAGGCACCAGGACCAACAATCTCCAGCTGCCCAAACACCAAATAATTAGACTTCCAAAATCTCTTGATGTCGATACCACGTGAAAAGCAATCGAGCTGCCCTATGTTTGCCACTCACGACAGATGCCTTTTTCTGTATTCACCTGCTATGATTTCTGGTCCTTCCCCATTCTCGTGACTTCTGGAATGTTGTCAGGTCAATAAATGGTCCAGATAAATGTTTCTCCTTTTTCCTGCCTGTTACCTCAATTCTGCTTCCAGTGAAGAGAGCCCCGAATACTCTGCTGGCCTTACAGCTTTGGAGCAAGGATCCTGGCTTTCATTTTTATATCTTCTTAGTGCATAAACATTCACAAGTTCTACTGGTTTCAAGAATTCACTGAGCCAGAGGAGGTGCCCCTGCACCCTTAGCTAATCAGGAACTAATCATTTGATACCTCGGTTACTCCTCCGTATTCTTTGGATTGGGTAGAAATAGTCACAGCTCTCAGCTCAGTCATTAAACTCAGTAAGTTTTTTTTTTTTAATTCTCCACTACTTCAACCACCTCATTTCAATTTGAGCTTAGGGATAAGAATTAAAGATACTAACAAGAGAAAAGACAGCAAAGAGTATCTACTTACATCATGATGAAGTTATCTAATAAATGAAACCTCCACTGCCAAGGGTCACTGAGATCCTGTAATTTTCAAAAGAAAAGTTTCCAGTGAAGAGAGGATGGTCTGACCTTCTACCATTAAGGGATATGACTGTAACTCCTAGTGGAGTTTTTCCCTGGCCGTCCCTCCTTTCTTACCAAATCATTCTGTCCATTCCACTCCATCCCATCCAGCTAAAAAGCAAAATTCAGTATCTTCCTCCAGCCTCTTGTCTAGATGCTGTTAATTTCCTACCCTAATGTAGTAGACCCTTGTATGCTGAGGAAAGAAAATCGAATTTAATTGGAAAACTGAATGGTAACACAGTGTGCACATCCTGGTGTTTGGGAAAGGTGGCCCTTTGGCTCCAGCTGAGGGAGCAGGAGGTCATAATCCCAGAAGCTTGCAAATTCCAAGGTCTGATCTGACCACTTCCCAGGGTGCGCTGAGAGTAACAAAGGAAAGTGCTGGCTTGATGACAAGCAGGGTGTTATCAGGAGAGAGTATAATGAGTGAATCCTAGAGATCCCAAGGTTGGGGCCCCAGTTAGGAAACTGAACTTGATAATAAAGAGAAAAAAGAAACAAGGAGGTTTGGCTTGAATGAAAAAACTGAACCCAGGGAGGCATGAGGAGCACTTATTTTTTTTTGAATGGCGTTTATTTTCAGAGGGACTCGGACGTCCATCCCCGCAAACAGATCAGATTTCTCATGTTTACTAAGTGATTTGCTTAGGAGGAATTCACATCCATCAGGGTGGACTGAAGCTTCGTGACCCTTGTGAGAAGTCCTGAGTGTATCACTGCTTTTTTTCCATTTTTCATTTTTCTTAGTGACATCCATTGCCTACAATTGGTATTCTTAGCAAAACGTCTGTGTGCAGGGGCAGAAAGGTCAAGAAGGTCCAAACTAAATAGCAAGAGACAAAGGCAAGAGAGGCATTTAATATTTTATCAAACAGCACCTCAAATTTCACCCCCAAAGCATGAGTATTTTGTTTAAAAGACGGGAAAATCATGAGCAAATTGTTCATTTCTGCATATGCTGGAATGTGCTGTTTCTCTGCCCGAAATACCACCACCACCACCACCACAACCACATGCGCGTGCACGTGCACACACACACACACACACCCTCCTTGCCTTGTCTGCCTGACTTCTCTTTGCCTTCAGGTCTCCCTGTTTTGTCCTCCTAGCCCCCAAGTCTGAGATGGGTTTCCCTCTTAGCAGCTCCCATAGGACGCTGTACTTCCTCCAGCATGACACTTATCACAAAATACAGTAATCCCCTCACCAGATGACAGCTCCATGAAGGCCAGGACCAGATCTGTCTTTTGGCACAATTCTGAATGGCAGCCAGTAAGTGTTCACAGAATAAAGGAATCCCTATGAGTCTCTATAGGACTTTTCTTTTTATGAGCCTTTGTTTAGTTCTCTGAACAACGTCTGTTAAGTATGGTTGTTCAGGTCGTCTGCTGTGCAAGGACATCTAGCAGAATTGGGAAAGGAGGCCGAAAGCCAGCCCGCACTCTCATCAGCAAGCCGTTTCCACTGGCTGCATCCGCCTGGAGGAGGAGGTGCCCTTTTCTGACGTGCATGTGGCACCGTGTGGGCTTTCAGCGGCCCATTTCTGAGCAGCACTCAGTGTCTTCAACAGGAAGTGAGGAGTCTCCCCCTCGTTCCTAGGAAGGCTAAGACAGAGTGCTTTTATGAAACGATTTCTTACTACCCTTGGCCGGCCATCAAAGCCAACTCTGAAGCCATTCACGGCAAAGACCTCCCTCACTCTCCTCTGATTTTTGTCTCCTGCAGGGTTTGGGATGACGACGCCAGTGACAGTGGGCGGAAAAATCTTTCTGATCTTCTACGGCCTCATCGGGTGCTCCAGCACCATCTTGTTCTTCAACCTCTTCCTGGAGCGCCTCATCACCGTCATCGCCTGTGTCATGAAATCGTGCCGCCAGCGGCAGCTGCGGAGACGAGGGGCGCTGCCCCAGGAGAAGACCCCAGGGAAGGGAGAGGTGGACAGCTTGGCGGGCTGGAAGCCCTCCGTCTACTACGTCATGCTGATCCTGTGCGTGGCCTCCCTCCTCATCTCGTGCGGCGCGTCCGCCATGTACACCTCCATGGAAGGCTGGAGCTACTTCGATGCGCTCTACTTCTGCTTCGTGGCTTTCAGCACCATCGGCTTCGGGGACCTCGTCAGCAGCCAGAACGCCCAGTACGATAGCCAAGGCCTCTACCGCTTCGCCAACTTCGTCTTCATCCTCATGGGCGTCTGCTGCATCTACTCCTTGTTCAATGTCATCTCCATCCTCATCAAACAGTCCATGAACTGGATGCTGAGGAAGATGGATGGCAGGTGCTGCCCACGATGCCAAAGAAGACTCTTGCAGTCACGGAGGAACGTGGTGATGCCAGGCAGTGTCCAAAACCAGTGCAACATCTCCATAGAAACGGATGGCATCATAGACAGTGACACAGATGGGCGGCGTCTCTCGGGGGAGATGATCTCCATGAAGGACTTCTTGGCAGCCAACAAGGTCTCACTAGCCATCCTGCAGAAGCAGCTGTCTGAGTCGGCCAACGGCTGCCCCCACCAGACCAGCACGCTGTCTCTGGACAATGAATTCTCAGGGGGGGTAGGAGCCTTTGCGATAATGAATAACCGGCTGGCAGAGACAAGTGGGGACAGGTAGAGGCAAGGAGAGAGTGGATGATGAGGGACTGTCACCCAGCTCAGCTCTGTGCCCTGGCTGGGTTCATTCTGGAGCTGTTCCTTCTAGCCTCGAGCTCAGCTTTAGGAATCTCGTCATCTTGTCTCCAATGAACAGCCACTTTCGAGGGCTCTGCAGCCCTGATGCCTTTCTCCTCCTTAGCTTTATTCTTGAAGTCTAAATTCAGTCTTTTGAAAGTGAACCACTAAACTGACTAGACTTCAATACAAATATATACACACACACACACACAAAGCTGAGCTGCAAAGGCAGTCTAAGACCTCACGTTGTTTCTTTGCTCATCTTGCTCCAGGGTTTTAACTGCCTAAGAGAGGGAGGGCTTCCTTAAGCCTTGATTTCCTGCTGCTCTGTTTGTCATTTGGAAATAAAAATCCCGAAGCTCCTAATTTCCCCCTGGAATTCTGAACAGCTGAATTCACTGCTTCTCTTAGTCCCTTCAAAACAGGGGGGTAAATGTTTGAGAACACGACTGGGCTTTCTTTTTGCTGGGCTTCCTTCAGAGCAGAGTCATCTGTGGTGCTGTGGCTAGGGAGACCGTCTGTTCTCCTGACACCTGCGTCTGTTTTTGTTTTTCCTTTCTTTGATTTTTAAGCTCTTAATGCCTGACTAAGGTACCTGTGGGACCTCAGTGTGGTAAGAAAATGAAATTCAGCTTCAGTTCTTTAAAGAACGGCAGGGTGGTGGGGAGACTCACCCTTGTCACTAAAGAATATAGCATCACGTGTTCCCTTTGGTCACAGAGACCATTACATTTTTACCAGGGTTTGCAGCCCATTGCAAAGATGATGACTGACTATTTATTAGAACTGAAAATTAAATAAATCCTTTTATTAACAAAGATTACATGAGTGCTCATTAAGGACATTGAGGGGAGGGTGCCTAATTGAAGAGGCATTTACTGCACTCAGAGGAAAAGGAAATAGGAATTAACCTTTAGGGATGTGAGCAGCATCTTGGATTCTTGGCTGGAGGAACGTTCTTGGCCAGATAATGAAACTTGGCTTCTCTTTTCTAATCCGTTTCGGTTCTGCTTCATGGGATTATAACAAGTCTAATCACATAACCTCCCAAGCAGTTAAAACGTCCGTGCTGGGAACAAGGGCTGTGGTCTTCTTCATCTATGCAGGGGAGAAGATTCTATAAGATAAGATTAGTGTACACACGGCACTTTCAGGAATGATGAGAAAAACCCTGCCCGGTGAAACTGAACTGTTAAGCAGGAAACATCCAGTTGGGAGGACCCTTAGGAACCATCCCATCCAACCCCCTTGTTCTTGACACAAGGAAACAGAGGCACAAAGGGATTGCGCCTCATCTGATCGCTCAGGGCTGCTGGGGTACAGCTAGGAGAGGCACCCACGTCTCCTGGTGATGTCTGGGCTCTCCACCCATGCTCAGAAACCCCTCAACAAACAGCTCCCTCTCCAGGCTGCACTGACTTTTCTTCCAGCTGGCAGACCCAAGTATTTTCTTTAAGATACGAGCAGTGCCCTACAGCCCAGGTGTGGTAAGCAGCAATGCTGGGCTTTGAACTTAGGGCTGTGCAGCTCCAAAGTCAGAGATCTTCAGCCATTACCTTGTAACACTCTTAAAGGGCAGCAGCTTGGAGCTACTGCAAAATCCTTGTTAGGAACCTCCAGTCACAAACTGAGCTCCCCAGGGGCTCTGCCCTGACTAGGCAGTGTGGGGATGTTGGGAGGAGTTGGGTCCCCATCCCTAGGGGATTTCTGGATCTCCCGGTTCCTGGGACAGGGACTGGCACTCAGCAGGTCCTTACTTCTCCAACCTGGGTCACTAGTGACCCTGGAGGTGTGCCAGGAGGCCAAGGAGCATCAATAAAAGCAAGGCTTATCTTCCTAGAGGGTCAGTTTTACTCAATGATTTTTGCAGAGACATGTTATGTCAAAATATATGGCTCTACTTAAGTGAGATCGAAAATTGGCATAAACTTTTAAGATAAACACAAACACCTTTTTGAGCTTGTGATGAGTTTCCTGAATCCTCTCAGAGTCTCAGAGAATGAGTTTGCTCCCTCTGGGTTGGAGATTCCCTGGTGGAAATATTTGCGAACCAGCGTAAGGAGAGAAACGTGCGACGCATTTAGGATGGGTGGGAGTAATGTGCAAAAAAATTGCAAAACTGGGAATCCTTATTTAGTTAAGTCTCTTTATAGTTACCCTGAGGCATGAATCAGTCAACAGGGGGATTTCTAGATAGTCATATTGAAGCCGCAGCTCAAAACCTGGAATCCACAAATCCCCTAATACTGTTACGTGTGTACACATGAGTGTGAGAGGAAACACACACGAGCATATGTGTGCATTTCCCTGGGTAATGAGCGTCATAGTTTTCGTCATGTTTCCAAAGGGGTCCTCACGTCTTCACTGGAGTAAGAACGTTTACTGCTATTTTCTCTTGTCACCTTTGTCCCCACTTGGCATGTCTCTCACCTTCCTGACCAGTTCTTTCTATTCTGTCCTCTCTGAACTGTCACCATGTGGCCTCCCCATCCAAAATCATGTTCTGCTCCCCTGCCAGCTTACTGGCCAAGAAGAGAGTGACTGTTTGTAGAAAGCCTTGAGGTTGACCCAGGTTTCTCTGTTTAGAAACTAAGAGACTCCTTGGAGTGATAAAGGGACCCACTGGCTCAGCGTCATGAAGCATTTGGGCTTCATCTGTGGCTGGGCTGACAGCTGGCTGTCTTACGTTCTCTGTGACACTACGAAGGTGAACTGGCCTTTGATGCAGGGGCCTCAAAGCCAAGACACAAGGGTTTCTCACATGACCATCATCCCACATGCTTGCATAAGTTTTACCATATCTCCATACTACCTGAAACGGTATCTTAATAGTTTAATCAACTCAGTTTTTAATTCGTTTTGTTTTAAAAAATAAACTTTGTCTCAATACCTAAACGGAAGACTAGTATCACTTACCATAAATAGAAAAAAGTCATTGCAAAAGTCAATAAAATAAAGATAAAATTCTATTATCAAATTCTAGCCAGATCCCTCTATCCTAGGAAAGGCTCTGATCCTGAAATCTTTTCTTTTTTGATTAAAAAGGGAAATTGGCAAGGGGAGGTGTTAAAGACCCAGTGGCCCCAAACAGAGATGTTCTTCATGATGTGGCCAAAAGGACTAGAAGAGAATTGGAAAGGGAATAACTTCCTCACTGTGTGATTCAATGTTAATTCATTCCAAGCCTGAGGGCTCCCAAAATCATCTCATGTTCCACCCAAATCATTGGTGCATATCCCACATCGGGGGCTACATAAAGGTGACAAAGTGCAGCACAGTTTCTGAGGTCATGCCAACCCCCTGATGAAGAACAGTTCTTAGGTTTGAACACCAGCCTTGATAGTTCTTATGTGAGAGAGGGTGGGCAAGTCTCTCAACCTCACTGTGCCCCAGTCCCTCTGAACCAGTGATGTGGGAGTGATAACGTCACATCAAATGAGGTGATGCTCAGGGCAGGGCTCTGTGGTCTCTAAGGAGCTGTGCAGGCAGTGGGCACTGGTGGTCCTCGGGCTGTGGGAGTGGAGGTGGAGGGACATTTCCTCCAACAGTGAAGGATTTCATTCTGTTCTTGCACCTGACACCCAGCACTTGCCGCGCTGCTTCATTAATGGTTCTCAGTTATTAAATGGCATCGCTCTCAGTCCCGGTTTTATATTAAAACCAAAAGACCCCAGTGCCTTTATTTCTGTTCCACTGAGTCCTTTCATTTCAGTATTAGCTGAGCCAAATGAAGGGTGCGACATAGTAAAATGTTACAGGAAACCTGTCATAATATCTTGTATATTGTGCTAGAATTTTATAGTTTTTAAGGCTTATCTATTCACAGGTGGAATATTTTGGCCTGCCTTAGCCATGTTGTGAAGTAGGCAGGGCACTTATCTTCAAACTGCCTTTAATCTCTTCTGAAATAATACAGATAAATAACCACATTTTACATAAACATTAACTGGGGTTGAGACTGGAGTAGATTAGAGAATAAGTGTTAAAAGCACACAGACTGGGTTCTGAATTTTGTCTTTGTCACATTCTGGCTACATGAACATGGGAAAGTTACTTAATGTTTCGGAGCCTAGTTTCCTCATCAGTAATTGGGAACAGCAGAGCAACCCGCTGGCCCCAGACAGGAGGAAAGGCAGATCTCTGCGGAGGGAGAGGACCCGCAAGTGCTCACTTAGCTGGGGTAGTTTAGCCAGAATAATTGGTGAACTGGTGAATGGTGAGTGTGGCTGGTGGGATGTATGAAGCCCCTGAGGGCCACAGAAATTGGGGGAGCCCACGCCCTCTTACAGGCCTTTACACCATGAACCCCACTGAGCACTCAGAAAAGACCAGAAAAAGTGCCAAGAAAGTGTCCATTGTGGTGCAAACCTGGGGGACGGGAATGACAGCCACGTGGGGGGAGAAACTCCACCAGGAGCCTTCTCTCCTGTCCCCGCTGTGGGGCTAAAGCCTTAATGGGGGGCAGGGGTAGGCAACAAAGTCTGCTTTCCTTAGGACAGAGTGAAAACTCACCGCAGCCGGGGAAGGGAATAGCAAAAAAGTCCCTGCTTCTGGGAGAGAGACAGGAATATGTGCTGCAGCAAGAGGCACAGCCAGGGGACGGGCAGGAGGACTGAGAAGAGCGTACCCCTGACGCCCAAGGGCACAGCGCCTCCCTGAAACTAAGCCTGAATCCAAGCAACAGAAACACTCCCAACATCCTCCCAACCAAGCTAACGAGCTTCAGATAGCAGGTATCAGCAGCATCCTGCTAAGAAGATCCAGTGTCCAAAATGAGACCCTCTCTGAGAAGGGTGCAGGGAGAAGACTGGAAGTTCAAGATCAAACAGACCTTGCTCTGGCAAACCAAGTTACATCTGAAACACAAGGCATTGCTCCAGGAATGTGAGGCCTGGGGTGCCCTGAGTGTAACCACAGCAACCATGAATCTCAACTCCAGCCCAACTCCTTCCTAGATTAATTCAAACATCCACACTAAGCGTTTATCAGTAGGAAATACATGCTCATCCCCAGGCATAAAAACTCTAATAAACAGTCTCACAGACATAGAAAACAAACTTACAGTTATCAAAGGGGAAAGTGGGGGAGGGATTAATTAGGAGACAACCAAAAAGGGCCTACTGTATAAAACAGGAAACTATATTCAATATCTTATAATAACCTATAATGGAAAGGATGCTGAAAAAAATAGATTTATATATAGATGTATAATTAAATTTCTTTGCTGTACACCTGAATCATTGTATGTAAATCAACTACAGTTCAATTTTTAAAGTGAAAAAAAAACTTCTGTCTTAATCTCCACTAATATACACAAGATATCCAGCTTTCAGCAACAACAGTAAAAGTACGAGGCAGGCAAAAAAAGAAAAAAAGAAAACATCTCCCAGAGAAAAAGCAGTCATCAGAACCAGACTCAGATTTGAAACAGATGTTGGAAATATCTGGCAGGGAATTTAAAGTAACTATCATTAGAATGTTAAAGATTCAAGAGGAGTAAGTGGACATCAGGCAAGATGGGATGGGTAATTTCAGTAGGGAGATGGAAACTACAAGACAGAATCAAGTAGAAATGCTAGAAATAAAAAAAAAATGATAGAAACAGAGATGAATATTGCCTTCACCCACCAGCTGACAAAACCAAGAAGAGAATCCATGAACTTTAAGATGGGCCAATAGAAACTGCTCAAAGTAAAACACAAAGGGATGAAAGCGTGAAGAAAAAAAAAAAAAAGGCCATGACATCCAAGAGCTTTGGGACAATATCAGGTGGGCTGGCTCATGAGTAATTGGCATCCCAGGAGAAAAGAATGAGAACAGAACAGAAGAAATATTTGAAGAAATAATAGCTGACAAGATCCAAGAAGCTCATAGAACACCTAACAAGTTTTACGTATAAACATACACACACACACACACACACACACCCCACATACACCTAGGCATATCACGTTCAAATTGCAGAAAACAAAAGACAAAAAAACCTTGAAGACAGCTGGGAAAAAAGAACATTATATTCACAAGAACAAGATAAGAATTATAACAGATCTGTCCTCAGAAACCATGCATGCTATAAGACAATAGTATGATATCTTTAAAGTGCTGAAATATGAAAGAGAACTCCTGTCACTCCAGAATTCTATATCCATCAAAAATCTTTCTAAAGGGAAGGAGAAATAAATACTTTCTCAAGCAAAAACTTAGCAAATTCATTGCCAGCAAACGTACCCTTCAAGAAATGTTTTTTAAAAAGATCTTTAACATTTTAAAACAATGGGAGAGAAGGAACAACTCTTCCAAACAAAAGAATTCTAATTAATAAGTGTAGAAGACATTAGGGAAATAGCGAATTACCATTAGAACACCAAAGTAAAGACAAGACCCACTGATGGTTGCTAAAATTAATGATGTAAAAGTTTAAGCAGAACCAGGATATTTGCAGTCCCAAAGACTCTCCACCAACCACCAGACTATTTAGTCATTACGAAAAGAGAAAGAGTAACTTTACAGTGGAGAATTCTGGCAGACACCACGTTAATCAGGTGAGTGGAATTAACGTCACCAGCGGTACATAACCCACCTTGTGAGCCACCTGAAATGATGCAGTTGCATCTGAGGCATCCTTTGCAATAATTTCAATCTAATCATGAGAAAGCATTAGACAGACCCAAACTGAGGGGCATTCTACCAAATCACTGACAAGTCATCTCAAGCCTGTGAAAGACAAGCCAGATGAACTCACAGATTGGAGGAGACCGAGGAAGAATGACAAAAATACATTCAGTGGATCCTGGAATATAAAATAGATGCTAGTGGACAAACTGGGGGGACATTCAATAAATCCTATAGTCTATAGAATAGTATTATACCAAGGTTAGATTCTCAGTTTTGATGATTGTTTTATGGTTATGTAAGATGTTAAATGAAGAGAAGTTGGATAAAAGATATATAGGAACTCTGCACTATTTTTACAACTTGACTATAAGTCTGAAATTATCTCAAAGGAAAAAGCTAAAAAGAAAACAAACCCAAGACTTTCTCGAGTTTGTGCACAGCCAGCCACAGCTCGGCTGGGCTGTGACTTGAGCCCAGGACACCTGTGATTCCGATTCAGTTCTCATGTCCTAAGCAGGTGTGGGCCATCTGGGGAGTGTGGTCCCCGGATTGGCAGTGGCAACAGCACCTGGGAACCTGGAAATGCACATTCTCAGGCCCCAAACCTGACTTAAAGAGTCAGAAACTCTGAAGGGAGGGCCCGGCAGTGTGTATTTTAAGGAGTTTTTCAGACCGTTTTTTGCAATAAAGAATGCTTTCCAGAGCATGAGTTATAAAGGACAGGGAAGACGTCACCCTCTGGGGCCCAGCCAGCATCCCTGTCAGGCTGTATTGCTATTGCCACATCCCAACGCCTCCCAGAAATGAATTTCTTCTGCATCTCAGAGCCATTTCTAATCATCTTGAACTTCCCAGACACCAGAATAACTACTCTGGGAACTATGCTCCCTGTAAGTTATTAGATGAAGGTTAATGACTTAGCGGGCTGCATTTATGCCAAAGATGGTGATTTTTTGTTTGTTTGTCCTCAAGGGATTTTTGAAAAAGTATCACTCCACAGTTGTCCTTAGGTAGAAGATTTCTGTGCATTCCTAGGGCATTTGCTAACTGAATTTTGCTTAGTCTTCCCAGCTGCAGGCCTCAGAATTGAAGTCGTTACAGAATCCCCTGCCAGGGGGCAGGGCAGGGGCATCCAATATGGAACACCTTCCTCAAAATCACCATAATCACTTAGGGAGATTTTTTTAACGCAAATTTTCAGGACTTTCCCCAGACCTTTTCAATCAGAACCTCCATGGGTGGGGCCAAGGAATCTGCATTTTTAATATGCATCCACCCTCCACATAAAAATCAGTCCTTCAAAATATTGACATTTGAGAACCACTCCTGTGTGGGCTGAGACGGAGGGAAGACAGGGCATAGCCTTGAAGAGGATGCAGGACCTGCCTCAGATTTGGTAAGAAGGATTCATGGACACTTGAGATTGTAAATTACAGCATCGCTTTGTGCAGCCAGTGTGGTTGGGCTTCAGGGAAAATGCCCTGGACAGCGCACTCTCGCTCAGGGGTCTGGGTCTCAGCTCTGGGAGGGGTGAGCGCTCCTCTAAGTGTCTAAGGTCCCCTCAGCCACTCTCCCTCTGCTCCACGGGTGGGTGGTGGCTGCTTTCTGCGGTTGCTGTGTCTGTACCCTAGATTCCTCCTTCCCCCTCTGAGTAGTTAACATCCTTCACCAGGTAACCATTCTTTCTGTTAAATTTTCCCTGTTCAAACTGCCAGTGTGGTTTCCATCTCCCAGTGGACTCTGACTAAATCAGAGAGAAATCCCTGAGGAGAGGGCTCCTCTCCTCTTCCTCATTCAGCCAAATTGTGGAAGCTACTGTCTGTATTTCCAACTCCAGTCTTTCTCCTTCCACCGGACATTCTCTCCTCTCACTGTGCATTCGAATTCTTTGAAAGCTTAGAAAGTATATGATGCCCCATTCCTGTCTCCAGAAATTGGTCTGGGCTGATTCCTGGTCATGAGAATTATTTAGTAGCTTCCATAGTTGGTACAAGAGAGATTTGCATAAAGTACTAAATTTATGCTGGATAACTTACTATATAAATTCTGTGTTTCTATGTATTTTTTATTTTCCCTGAGCTATATTTCGTAAGATTTGTTTTGAAGTTTTTAGCCTGGCTCAGGAGAGAGGTGGTTTTTTGTCCTCATTCGGCCTCGAGAGAAGAGCGTGAGCAGGCGATGCAGACTGTCCATCCCTGGTCTCCTGCAGGGAGGCCACACAACATGCTCTTCGTTGTTGGATCCGTGTGTCAAAACATAATTTTCAAAAAATTAAAATCCTAATTCTCATGCAAATACATAGTGAGAAAAAAAATAGATTTCTTTTTTTAATAGAAGATTTCTTTGACTCAGTGACCAAACAAAAAGGAAACAAAAAAAGAGGGATGACAAACTTGGTTCAAAACGCAATAGGAGATACATAATACATATGCATATACACACACAGTGAGAGAAAGGATGCTGGAATAAGACTGCTAAATTAGATCCAAAATGGGTTAAGTTAACAGATTTATACAGAACACTCCACAAAACAGCAGCAGAACACATATTTTTCTCCAGTGCACATGGAACCATCTCCAGGATACACCAGATGTTAGGCCGCAAAACAAGTCTTAATAGAAAGACTGAAATCATGTGGATTATCTTTTCTAATCACATGGAATGAAACTAGAAATCAATAGCAGAAGGAAAACTGGAAAATTTACACATATGTGGAAATTAAATAACTCTTCTACAACCAGTAAGTAAGAGAAGAAATCATAAGGGAAATCAGAAAATATCTTGAGAAAAATGAAAATAAAGTCACAACATACCAAAACCTATGGAATGCAGCAGAATCAGTGCTAAGAGGAAAATGTACAGCTATAAATAATTACATTAAAAAGAAGAAAGATCTCCAATCTATAACCTGACTTTACACCTTAAGGAATTAGAAAATGGACAAAGTAAACCCAAAGCTATCAGAAAGAAGGAAATAATAAAGTAGAGGTAAATAAAATAGATAATACAACAACAGAAACAATAAACAAAACCAAGAAATAGTTCTTTAAAACAATCAACAAATTTGACAAATGTTTAGCTAGACTGACTAAGAAAAAATAAGAGAAGACTCAAATAACCAAAATAAAAATAAAATTGGTGACATTACTACTGATTTTATAGAAATAAGATTATAAGAGAATACTATGAGCACTTGTATACTGACACATTGGATAACCTGGGTGAAATGTAGAAATGTCTAGAAACAGACAATCTACCAAGACTGAATCACAAAGAAATAGGAAATCTGAATAGACCTTTAAAGAGATTGAATCCGTAGTCAAAAACCTCTCAACAAAGAAAAACCCTGGACCAGATGTCTCCACTGGTGGATTCTACTAAACTTTTAAAATAATGCCAATTCCTCTCAAACTCTTCCCAAAAAATGAAGAAGGGGAAACACTTTCTACATTCTATGAGGCTGCATTACCCTGATACCAAAGCCAGACAAGAACATGACAAGAAAAGAAAGGCTAATATCCCTTATGAACATTAATGTGAAAATCCTCAAAAAAAAAAAAAAAAAAAAAAAAAACCTACCAAACTGAATTCAACAACATACTGAAAGGGTTATATACTATGACCAAGCGAGAGTTATTCCTGGAATGCAAAGATGAGTCAACATATGAAAATCAATCAATGTACTACACCACATTGACAGAATGAAGAGGGGAAAACACATGATCACCTCAACTGATGCAGAAAAAGTATTTGACAAACTTCAACACCCTTTCATGATAAAATAAAAACACTCAGCAAACTCGGAATAGAAGGAAACTACCTCAACATAATAAAGACCAAATATTAAAAACCCTCAGGTAGGCTCCTACTCAGTGGTGAAGACTAAATGCTTTTCCTCTAAACTCAGGAACGAGACAAGAATGCCCACTTAAGCCACTTCTAGTCAACATAGTAGTGGCAGTTGTAGCCGGAGCAGTCGAACAGGGGGAAGAATCTATGAGTGAAACAGCTAATTAAAAAAGAGGAAAGGGCAGGAAGGAAGGACGGATGGATGGAAGGAAGGAAGAGGAAGGAAAAGAATTATTTCAACCTCAATATTTTTCATTGTTTAACTTTACATGGCTTTTCTGAGAAATATCCCTTGAAAAGAACAAAATTATTGGACTTATTTGAAGTCTAATAATTTCTTGTCAGTTATTTCTCCTATAAAATTCAAGTAAAATTACATGTAATTAGTTTTTTAAATGTCGTATTATAGATTCATCCCATTTTTGCAATAGCTTTTCTTTCTATAGCCGTCTCTTCATCCATTGGTCCATCTATTTATCGATCCATATTCTGATGCCTAAAAAGATGTCTGAAATTTTGTTCAGACATAAATCTGGAAACAAATATACTAAGATGCTAATAGTGATTAATTGAGTTATAATATGGCTGACTCTTAATTGCTTCTTTGTTATCTATTATTTTTAAATCAAGAATTAAATTAAAAATATAAAATAGAATGAGTTCAGTGATATGTAATGAAAAAATCAGACAGATGCCTGATTGTTGGCAAGTTTGTTAATTTCTCTGACTTTCAGCTTCCCTGTCAGTGAAATAGAGTAATTATGCTAACTTTACAGCTTAAAAGATTTAATGTCTGTAAAATGACCAGAGTTCCTGGCTCCCAATAAGCTGTTTAAGGAATGAACTTTGACTCTGTTCTTGACATATTGCTGTCTCCCTCCTTTCTTAAGAGTCGTCCTGACAGCTCTCTCTTTTCCAGCTCCCGCGGTGCCTTTTGGACCAGCTGCTCTGCTCTGCGTCTCCTAGTTGGTGCTCCTAAAATAGACATCAGAATGGGTTTTAAATTATTGATTAAATATGAGTTAATAAAGGTGAAAGAGAGTCTAAGCAAGGATGGCTGGCTTTCCTATAGGCTTATGGCATTTTAGGGCCTGATCTGTATGCGGCAGTGTTCATTCAGTCATCCACTCATTTAGCAAACATCGATTGAGTATCTGCCACCTGCCAGGTGCTGCCCTGGCCATCAGAGGTCGGATGATCAATAAGGCACAGTCCAGTCTTAAGACATGCACAGACTTCAGACTTTACTCCACAGTAAAGAACTTGTCGAAAGATTGGTGTCTGATGCTTAGATGGGTACCAGTGTGGATTTCCCTGCCCCTGAATACCTATATAAGATCGGTTCAAAGCTCTCCTCCATCATCCCCAATTCTAGGGGAATTCTAGGGGAGCCATTGCTCTGGTGGTCATCTCTGGCTCTGAGATTCTTAATAGTCTAACTGGTGTTTTTTCTAAATAGATCTTTAAATGCCTTCCTGTGTGAACACACATGTGCTTCCTGTTGTGTGCGCCCCCACAAGTACACAGCCACCATTCTTCTGGCTTCTCCCTCCCTTTTCTCCTTTGTGATGGTTAATTTTATATGTCAGCTTGACTGGGCCACTAGCTGCCCAGATATCTGGTTACACTTTATTTCTTGGTGTGTCTGGAGGGTGTTTCTGGGAGAGCTGAGCATTTGAATCCACAGGCTGAGTAAAGCTGATGGCCCTTCCCAGTGTGAGTGGGCACCAGCCCGCCTGTCAAGGGCCCCAGTAGAACCAAAAGGTTGAGGAAGGGTAGATTTGCTCTCTGCCTAACTGCGTGAGCTGGGACACCCATCTTCTCCTGCCCTTGGAGCTCCTGGTTATCAGGTCTCCGAACTATACCACCAGCTTTCCTGGGCCTCCAGCCTGCAGGTGGAGGATCACGAGACTTCTCAGCCTCTGTAATAGCATGACCAGTTCTTCACAATGAATCTCTGTATCTGTATCTCTGTATCTTTATCTTTTTATCTATCACCCATCTATCTCCTATTGGTTCTTCTTCTCTGGAGCGCCCTGACTAACACACCCTCGTGCTTCCCCTTCTCATCCTTCCCTGGATTATTCTGGGGAACTAGCCATTCTTCTCACCATTTATAAAGAATTATAATAGCTCCTTTTCTTCGCTGTCCTTCCCTTTTGAATTGTACCCCTTCAATGTGAAAAGGGCCTATTGTTGAATCTAATAAATATCTCTAACTAGCTTTACAAAGGAGAAGAATTATTTTAACTTTTTGCTGGGAACGATGCCATTATAGAGTGTAATCTAAGATCCTTCTCTGACATGAGGCTGTTGGGGGCGGGAATAACCAGTAGCAATTGTCTGTTTGTTTTTGATTCAAAACAGTTCCTATTTCATATGTTTTACTTTCTTCTTGGATTAGTGGCAGCGGGGGCTGGAGGATTGAATCATAACATGGTTTGAAACCCCATGTGTGAAGCAGACAGACAGCTTCTGGTCGAAAGTTTCAAGGATCTAGTCTCTGTGCTGCGAATGTGAAGACAATTGTTCTTCATCTACAGAAATTGCCTCTTACTCAGAGGCTTTCAGAGAAAAATTTAAGAAACATTCCCCTAATCAGTTCCATTTTCAAAGTCTTACTTAAAAGGACCTTTAATTAGAACCTCCGATTGTTCCATGAATAGACGGTATAATGGATCAGCCGGAGGAAGTGGATGCCACTCACCAGACAGTCAAGTTATCTGATAAGCTTCTGAGTCTACATCATAGTGACAGGCTCATTGCAGGGCAGTTCCCATGGTCGCTTTGAGTCCAATCATTTGGTTGCGTTTCAGCCACTGAGCAACTTATGGCTGCTGCTCCTAAGTAGATGAAGAGATTGACTTGCAGATGTTACAACCTTTTCACCTCTGGACTACCCACCATCTTACTCAACTTAACCCCTGTGATCCCTCACTTCTCCCATTCTCTTAATTTCCTGATCCTCACTTCAAAAGCCCATGTCTGGTGCCTCCCGTGACCTGACCTGCGCCGATTTGGTCATTTATAATTCTTATGTTTTCTGAGCTAGATGATGGCTCAGAAACTCAGAGAGGAAAGAGAGTTAGCTACCTTCCCCCTCCAGACCTTGCTGCCAGGAAATAATGAAAGCAAGTCTTAGACCAAATTTCACCCTGCATATAGACACTTGTTAAATAACCATTTATTAGCACGCAGGTCCCAAACGAGTTCATGCAGCCTGTTTCGAGAGCTTGGTGAAGTCCCAGCGCCTGTCCTGCTTCTCTGATTACACTCCACATGAAACGTTCATCAGGACAGAAGCACCAACAGCCAGCATCACAACCAGACCTCTCGGTCCTGCATTAGACATGGGACCATTTGGAGACCTGGCTGAGGAGCTGGGCTCAATCATT
The DNA here is from genome assembly GCF_036321535.1 of Camelus dromedarius. Lineage (NCBI taxonomy): Eukaryota > Metazoa > Chordata > Mammalia > Artiodactyla > Camelidae > Camelus > Camelus dromedarius. The sequence continues at coordinate 81,895,288 of NC_087440.1, forward strand.
ACCCCTTTCCTTTCTGCACACTTGATCTCTTCTCTGGCTCCCTCTGTGAGGACAGCTAGCACTTACGGAGTTCTTGCTCTGTCCCAGGCACCGTGCTGAGTGCCTTGTGTACGTTATTTTATGCAGTCCCCGTAATCACCGAATGACCTAAAAAGAATCATGATCCTTGTTTTACAACTAAGAAAGTGGAGCCCAGAGGAGGGACTTGTCCAAGGTTATAGAAATTAAAGGTGCCCAAAGTTACAGGAAGGAAGAGGGAGGTCTGGCTGATGCCGAAGCTGTAACCACATAACCACGCACTGCGTTTAACCACTGCACTGGGCTCGAGTCACTCCCAGGGAAACAAACAAATAAGTAAAGAAGACACAAGAGAGGAAAAAATCCCTTTGATTTGCCAGCTGATCTCGCTCCTTCCCTTCAGAGCCACGCTTCCCCAAGCAAGAGGTGAAGCTGCCGCTTCCTCTTCTCGATCCGTCTCCCCTCCCACTGCGGCAGTCAGGCTGTGCCCCCGCCACACACGAGATATGATCACCAGCAGCCTCCATGTTACCAAATCCACTGGATGCTTCAGCCCAGACCTTACCGCCCCCTGGCCTGTCTGGCTCTGTGGTCCGTGGCCTCCCTGAAATGGTGTCCTCACTAGCCTGGCTGCTGCTTTTGTTCCTGGTTCCCTGGGCGCCCCTCCTCCAGGGCTCCTCCTCCTTGTCCATCCTGGAAACACTCTCCAGCGTTTGTGCTCACCCACCCCTGTGGCTTTTACTCCTGCCCTGTGGAACTTTGCTTAGACATCCCCCGATGTCACTCACTTGTCCTGCTGGTTGTAGAGAAAAAGACAAAGCAAGTTCCAGCATGTGTAAGGGATGCTTTCTTTACAGACGTTTGTATCCCCGTTATATTTGTAAATACTTCAGTGTGAGAAATGTGGTGGGGGAGGCTGCTGCCCCTACAAGACAATCCAAACCTGTAACAACTGCTCCCGCTTGCCTAATTAGCATAAGCAATGACAGAGCAGCCTCTGGTTGGTGGAATGACAGCTGAAGTATCAGGACCCACCACATGATTAAACATGAACACTGGTGAGCCCTTACGATGAGGAAACCTCTGGCAGTCTGATCTGACCACAGCCCTTGCCTGTGAGCCACGTTGTCGCTTAGAGCTTTCATGCATGGTGTAGGTGTGAGTCCCTGAGATGGAGAGAGACAGCTTTTCTGAAATTCCAACCATTTGTGAGACAATCTGGACAGTTTACTGATAAATGTCTGTGTGCTTGGCAGAATCTGGAGTGGGACTTGCTTTCATTGTCACACACACCTGGTGGTGGTCGTGGGGGTCCAGACACAGCTCCTTCCCACCTCCAAACACTAGAAGCTGCCCAGAGTTGTCAACAGAAACTGACGTGCGATGGATTGCAAGACAAGCCTTTGGTTGACAACACTGCCTTTGGATAGGATAGAATCTAAGGTCATAAAAAAAAAAATGTCCTCTTAATGGCTGTTTTTATTGTAAAATTTTATTTTTTAAATAAATTTTGTATTTTGGAATAATTTTAGATTTACAGAAAAGTTGCAAATATAGCACAGAGTTTCCATATGCCCCTCACCCAGCTTCCCCGAATGTTAACAGCTTACGTAACTGAGGTACAGTTGTCAAAACCAGAAAATTAACACTTAGACATTGCTATAAATGCAACTGTTCTCTGATTTCACGAGTCTTCCCACCGATGCTCTTTTTCTGTCTCAGAATCCCATCCAGGGTCCCACACTGCAAGTGACTGTTGGGTCTCCTGGGTCTCCTCTGGTCTGTGACAGCCTCCCAGTCTTTCCTTGCTTTGCTTTTCATGACCTTGACTGTTTTGAGGAGTACTAGTCAGGTGTTTTGCAGACTGTTCCCCAGTTTGCTTTTGTCTGGTGCTCTCTCACATTGAGACTGGGCTTATGGGTTTAGGGGGTGCATCGATGTCCAAGGTGACCCCACAACACCCACTGAAGCCCCCTCCACTGAGTAGGTTCCCCAGAGTGCCCTGTAGGGGCCCTAGACTGGGAAGGGAGCCTGAGAGATTGGGAGACAGTGCCTCAGAATTACGTGATGGGGTGGCACCCTGAAGAGCTGTGTCTATTTTGTGGCCAGTGGAAGATCCAGAGCCAGAGGAAGGAAATGATTGTTGGTGAAGGGGATAAGTACACCTGAGGCTGAAGGAGGGAGTGCAGTACAGCTGTGTTTATTGTAAGTAGATGGGCCAAACATAAAGCTGTGTCTCCTGTCCAAAAACGAAGGAAGGAAGGAAAGAAGGGAGGGAGGGAGGAAGAGGAAGGAAAGAGAAAGAAAGAACCTGAATATAATCCATCCCAGATTATATTTGTCTTTGCACCAGTGCAGTCATAAAATATCATTTTAATAGGATTTTTAAAGGGACCACTGAAGTCTCACCACAGTGCTGCTCCAAGTGCTGGCAAGTGAAATTTCACTCTTAGTTATTTCTGGATTGAATGCAGGTCCCTGAGGAACAGGGTTCCAAGGACATTAACTTGGGGTGAATGTTATCCGCCAGTGTTTCCAATAAGAGGGGAAAGGTACAGCCAGAGAGCTCTTGGTACCCACAGGGCAGGGACAGTGTTAAAGGGGCAAGAAAGAAGTGGTTGAAGCAGAGTCCTCAATATTGCTAAGGGCTGGACTTGACCTTGAGAATGTTATCCATTAGCTCTACTGGGACTGAATCCTCATTCCACACTAATTGATTAGCAGAAATAAATGGACTAATAGGCTAACAGGTTACATCAGTTTAAAACCAGAAATGAAGTTAAATACACAGAGCCCCAGTCCCTGGAGGAAGAGGCAAGATTATCATGAAGCCAGACATGCCCCACCTTCAGGGAGCTCACCGCCTAGGGAGGAAGATGCAGAAGTAAACAAATAATTGCAAATTAGCAACACTAGAGGGACAATGGGAGTACAGAAAAGGAAACGCTATGCCTCAGAGTCAAGGATGACTTTATGAAGAGATTACATTTAGAATGGGTCTTGACAGATGTGTAGGAGTTCACCAAATGAAGGATCAATGTGAGATGGGGAAAAAGCATGGGTGTTGGAGTCAAGCAGATCAACGTTCCAATCCCAGCTCCATTCTTTACTGTTCATATGACGAGAGACCAGTTATGTAGTCTCTCTGAGACTCAGTTCTCTTGTCATCTATAAGATACCTACCATGAGGAGTTCTTGGGAGAATTAGAAACAATAATGTACATATAGTATCTAAGTGCTGCCTGGCACTCAGCAGACTTTTAATCAATAGGAGTCACCAAGAGAAGAAGACGCACTAGAAGCTGAGGGTGCGTATAAAGGCATGTCGAGGGACGAGTCACATAGAGGTTGGGGAGAGATTGTGTTGGAAAGCTGTTGGGGTCCAGAGACCCTGGGTTTTAATTTCTTCAAGTCCTTGACTTATGAGTTCCATGACCCTAGGCTAACAAGTTAGCTTCTTTGCAACTGTTAAGATGGGGATAATAACAGCACGACCTCCTAGGGCTGTCGTGATGATGCAATGAGTTAATGCAGGTAATACGCCCAGCACGAAGTGAGCCATCAGTAAATGGCAGCTGTTATTTCTGTTGTCATCATTGCTCTTTTTGTCATGTTTGGGAAGAGGAAATGAGAGAATGGAGCTAAGAACCAACAGCCCATATCTGGCCCTCCACCAACCTTGACAGTATTTTTTGATAGGTTTATCTCTTCATTCTATCTCCCCACTCCCACTGGATCGTGCACTCCCATGAGGGTGGGCTTGTGGTCTCATCCACTGCTTTGGGCCCAGTTTCCAGCAGAGTGCCTGGCACATAGTATGTGCTCCATATGTATGTGAGATGGGTGGATGGGTGGATGGATGGATAGATGGATGGGTATATGGATGGATGGATGGATGGATGGATGGATGGGTAGATGGTTGCTTGCTTGATTTGGGAATAGCACAAAGCCCATTACAGGGAAGACTCAGAGCAGGACAGTGACTACAGCTCAGCTCCACTTGCAGTTAATCTCCAGAAATGTTTCCAGAAGTGGCCCTGGGAGAATGGAGCAGGAAGAAGGCAGATGGGTGCCCTTGTGGGTGGGTGGGAGAAGTGGGCATAGACAGAGTGCACCCCAGCTCCTGAACACAAGTGCAGGGTCAGCTGGACCTTCAAGGGGATCCTTGCAAGCCCCCAGCCGCTGGCCCTCAGGAGCCTGAAAGCCCCACCAGACAGTGCTGATGGGGGCCTGACCTGGATCCGCAAGGAGGGCTGTGGAGGTAGGGGCCTCTCCACCTGCTCAAATTCTGACCATCCTTTGCCATCTTTTTCTAAGTATCAGGAGACCCAAATTCAAGTCCAGACTTCCCACCACCCTCTCATTAGAATGAACTGGTGTTGTTTTGACTAAACACACTTTCATGGGTTGTGAAAAGTATTAACTATACTTTCCTTTACCTCATCGCCTCTGATAATACTAATGATAATATAACTTACAGTTGTCTGGGTCTTGTAAGATGATAAGGCACTCATTACCTTCCTGATCCTCACATCAACCCCATGAAGTGTGCAGAGGAGGGGAGAACCTGTGACCATGTGTAATCAATAATACAGCAACAACAGTAGCAACTGGCACTTTTTCAGCTCTTGCTATGTTCCAGGCACTGATTTATACAACTGACTTGTTTAATAGAGAGTAACTGCTCATCACTGGGGCTCTGGAATCAGAATCTGCTTTGGAGTCCCAGGAGTTCTGCTTCCCAGCTGTGCAGTCTTGGGCAACTTACTTAACCTCTTTGTGTAAGTTTCCCAAAGCTGCTATGACCGATCACCACAAACTGGGTGGTTTAAAACAAGAGAAACTTATTGTCTCACAGTTCTGGAGGCTAGAAGTCTTTTCGTAAGGACACCAGTCATACTGGAATAAGGGCCCACACTACTCCAATATTTACTCCAGTATTAATCCACCCAATTTAACGAATTACATCTGCAATGACCCTATGTCAAATAACCAAACAAGGTCACATTCTGAGGTTCCTGGAGAGATGTAAATTTGGGGGAGGGGTCACTTTCCAACCCAGCCACCCTCTAAGCCTTTTCTTTTCCATCCATGAAATGGTGCTGTTGGTAGATTCTACATTATGGGATTGTTACACAGATCAGGTTATGGCTGGAGAGCTCTTAGCAGGGCTTGGCATATTGAAGGTGCTCATCAAATGGAAGCTGTCGTCATCACTGTCACCATCGTTGTCCCCACTTTACAGTTGAGAAAATGAGGCCCAGACAACTAAAATTGGTTGTCATCCTATAAACAGCTGAGCCAGGTCCTCTAATTCCTGAGCCAGTGTGCCGTGCACACAGTAGATGCTCAGTAAATGCTGCATGACCACAACCTGAAACCCAGTGGGTGTATCCCAGCCATGGAGCCCCGAGATCACGTGGGGCTGGAAGGAGCGGAGGCTGGAGGGCCCGGAAGCCAAGCTCTCTGATTGTCAGGGCATTCTCCTCCACCCCGCAAGCTGGCTCCCAGCCCTCAGCTGTCTTTGAAACCAGCTCTTAATTCCACCGCTCTCTGCCTAGCTTGGAGGGCCGACACACCTGGGTAATGAGGTTTACTGTTAATATTGCAAATTGGATTCCATAAATTAGTCAGTCTGCTGCTGGCAATCCTCCTGGCAGCTGGCTCTCAGCTGCTCGAATACGACAGGGGTGTGCTTGCGGCGTTTCCCCAAGGACTTTGCTCTGCCAGCAAGGCTTTGTTGAGACAGAGAAAGCCAAGTTTTGACATTTGGCGAACACTCTTGTTAACAAATTGTATCTAATCTTACCTCCCTGAGGGCTTCCCCAGGCACACAACTGATTTCTGCCTGGCGTTGGGGGAAGCCAATGGGAATGAATGGGCATTCACTGGTGGGCGGCTCTGCTGGCAGGAAGCAGACAGGTTCAGGTAGAGCCTGGCCAACTGTGATGGAGGCAGACGTCAGCTCAGATGTAGGGCTGCTGGGCTCCTGTCCCAGGACTCAAACATGCCCCCATGATCTCAGTTCCATCTTCTGGGAAGTTCCCTGCATTTCCCCCATACATAGGCTGCTGAGTGAGGCTCAGGTCCCAGGACACAGACACAAAACCGATACGGTCTCTGCTTTAGGGCCTTCCAGGCTCAGAAAGTGGATGAGACAAGCATCACCTCCCTAATTAAGTCAATCAATGAAAAGGCCCAAAGGAGGAGGCAGGGGCACAACCTTTGGGGGGATCAGAAAAAACTTTATTGACAGGTGGCATTGGAGTGGGTCTTGAAGGTTGAATAGGAGTTTAATGGTCAGTGGCAGAGTTAGAAGTCTGAGTAAAGGCAGGGAGGTGGGAATCCCAGGGCATGTGTGAGAAACAAGAACTGGTCCAATTTGGCTGAAAAGTAGGAAATTATGGAAGAAGCAACGAGAGAGGTGATAAATCATCATCCCCATCATCCCCATCATTATTATCCTTCCCTCTGAGGAGTCAATCCAGAAATCTACAAGCACTAAGAAATGCCTGCAAGCTAGTCAGAGTCCTGATTTTGCAATGTGGTGGATGATCCAGAAGGCATAGCAATTGCTTCCCAGTGGTCCCAGTAGCGCTGTGGGACCACTAGAACATCCACAGGGGTGAAGCACCCAGTAGCCCAGCCCCCAGAGCAGGCTTTCCACCTGTCTCGTTCCATTCCATCCTCACTGCACCTGAGAATGCAAGGATTATAAGCCCACTTCACAGACAGGAAAAGTGAGGCCCAGAGTTTCGAAGTAGAGAACAATGTACTTAGGATTTCACAGTGTGAAGTGCTACAAAAATTCGAATAAAGGGAGGCAGATTTTTTTCCAATTACCTTACAGTGATTTCAAGGTTGTTAAAAATAATTTGATGCATGTTTTCATTGAGGTGCTGGGGATAATAGTCACATTTTAGAAAGATTCGCCCTGATTAAAAAGTCCAGTCCAGTCCAAAGCATCCTCCATCCCCCCAACTCAGAGCCAATTCATGGCTCAATACCGTACAATGGGAAGGGGGTGGAAACTTTCCTCTCAGGTCCCCCTTCCCTACCAACTCTGCCGCCTCTGAGCCCCCCAGGGTCAGGGCATGGGGAGGAGAGAGATGCTACAAAAAGTCTTGTACTGAACCTGTGTTTCTGAATGGAGTGTGTTGCGTTTTATTATTTTTTAAATTGAGATAGAATTGACATACAACATATTAGTTTCAGTACAACATAATGATTCTTTATGTGTATATACTGGAAAATGATCACCACAAGAAGTCTAGTTAATATCCTTCACCACACACAGTCAGTTTTTTCTTATGATGAGAACTTTTAAGATCTTCTCTCTTAGAAACTTTCAAGTATATGATATAATATTATTAACAATAATCATCATACTGTACATTATATTCCCAGGACTTACTTATTTTATAGCTGGAGGTTTGTACTTTTTAACCCCCTCCAGCCATTTCATATCCCCTCTCACCCCTCCCTCGGGCAACAAATCTGTTCTCCGTATCTATGAATTGGGGGCAGAGGGGGTGTTGTTTTAAGGTTCCATACATAAGTGACATAATATGGTATTTGTCTTTCCCTGTCTGACTTGTTTCTTTCCATCCATATTGTTGCAAATAGCAAGATTTCATTCTTTTTTATGGTTGCATAATATTCCATTGTATATAGATGCCACATTTTTTTTATCATCTGAGGGGGTGTTCATCCTTCAATGGATACCTCGGTTGCTTCCAAATCTTGGCTATTGTAAATAATGCTTCAGTGAACAGGGGGATGCAGATCTCTTTTCGAGTTAGTGTTTTCATTTTCTTTAGATAAATACCCAGAAGTAGAATTGCTGGATCATATGGTAGTTCTAGTTTTAATTTTTTTGAGAGAGCACGATACTATTTCCCACAGTGGCTGCACCAAATCACATTCCTATCAACAGTGCACAAAGGTTTCCTTTTCTCCACAACCTCACCAATACTTGTTACTTCTTGTCTTTTTTCATAATAGCCATTCTGACAGGTGTGAGGTGATAGTTCATTGTGGTTTTGATTTACATTTTCCTGATGATTAGTGATATTGAGCATCTTTTCATGTGCCCGTTGGCCATTTGTATGTCTTTTTTGGAAGAATGTCTATTCAGATCCTCTGCCCACTTTAAATTGGATTGTTTGGGTTTTTGTTTTTGTTTTTGTTTTGCTATTAAGTTATATATATTTTTTATATATTCTGGATATTAGCCTTTCACCAGATAAATGGTTGGCAGAAATTTTCTCCCACTCCATAAGTTGCCTTTTCATTTTGTTGATGGTTTCCTCTGCTGTGCAGAAGCTTTTTAGGTTGATGTAATCCTTTCACTTGTTTATTTTTCTTTCATTGCCTTTGCTTTTGGTGTCAAATCCAAAAAGTTACCACCAAGACCAGTGCCAAGGAGCTTATTGCCTATGATTTCTTCTAGGAGTTCTCAGTCTCAGGTCTTACATTCAAGTCATTAATCCATTTTGAGTTAAATTTTGTGTATTGTGTAAGACACTGGTTGAGTTTCATTCTTTTGCATATAGTGATCCAGTTTTCCCAACACCATTTATTGAAGAAACTGCCCTTTCTCCATTGTATATTCTTGGCTCCTTTATTGTAAATTAATTGATCATACATGCATGGGTTTTTTCCTGGGTTCTCTGTTCTGTTCCATTGCTACATGTGTCTGTATTTATGCCAGTACCATACTGTTTTGAATACTATAGCTTTGTAATGTAGTTTGAAACCAGGAAGCATGAGAGTTCCAGCTTTGTTCTTTCTCAAGGTTGCTATGGCTGTTTGGGGTCTTTTGTGGTTCCAGCATCTGCTGCATTTTTGAAGGGCCATTCTTCATTGCATTGGACTGTTTCATGCATCACAAGATGTCCAGCATCCCTGCCCACTAAATGTCAGGGCAACTCCTCCTCCCAACCATTATGACACACACACAAAAAAACACCGTCTCATGCTTACACATGCTACCTCAGGGAGAGAGATTCTCTTATTTTAAGAACCAAGTCTCAACCAGGGCTATTTGCCACGCTCTTTTAGTTGACGCTCGCTGGTCAAAAGGCCAGCTCTTTCATGAAGCCCATTTGGGGTTCTGTCGAGGGTCTCTGTGGGGACCTCCACCCTGCCCTGCGCCCTGACCTTGGCTTCAGATTCTCCAGCTGACCTCTCGTGATCCCCAGCTCTTGCCCCTGGGGGCCTGCAGCACAGACTCTCTCGCTGCTGGGGTTCCCTCACACGGAAAGATGGCCCCTTGGTTGGGATTCACTGAAGGCTGGAGCCATCTACCTTCTGCAGCACCCACTTGTCCCATGATAAGCAAAAATCAGGCTGCCACTCTTTCCAGTTGCCACAGCAAGCTGCCCCTGTCACCCTCCCACGTGGGCCCCTAACTGCAGGCATACAGGTCAAGTTCCCATCAAAATTACTTTCTCACATGCTGCAGCCTGGTGCCCACACATGTCTGCAACTTGGCAAACCTGCCACCAGGGAACAGGCACCAGCCACCTTTCTGACAGAGAGTCCTGGTCTCTAGGGTGATTCTGCTGGGCTTCTGCTTGCCTGGATTGAGACGGGGGCAGTGAAAACCCAAAGCTTCCATGCATGCCCTCCTCTCTGCAGTTCCTTTAAAGGGGCCATGATGGTGGAGTTGACAGGACCCAGCCCTGCAGGGCTGGACCTGGCCCCGCTCGTAGCACCCATTGTGTGCTGCTCTCAGTTTTAGGGTTTCCCCTAACTTGTGAAACAGCCACAAATATCTTCTTCCACCACACCCCTCTTGCAAAAGAATTGAGAGTAAATGAGTCAACTGGGCTCCCGGAATATGTATAGTAAGTGTTATGTGCTAAGCTCCACACTGAAGGCTTCCTATGCATGATCTCATTTAAAACCTAATTTTACAGAGAAGGAAACTGAGGGTCAAAGAGGTCAAATGACTTGCCCAAGGCCACCCAGCTGGGTGGAGGTCGAGGAGCTGAGCTGTGAACTGAGGTGGTCCCGGGAAAGCCACGCTCTGAACTCCTGCTCTGATTAAGGTGAGGCTCCGGGCAGATCCGTACTGCTGGCAGCTTGGACCACAAAGCCTGTGGACGGGGTCAGAGGGGTCTTCATTACATGAATGCTTGTTATCCCAGTGGCCACCAGTCCCAGGCTGCAGGAAGCAATGCTGCCATTTTACAAATAAGCTCAGCCTTTATAAAACCCGGCCCCCCTAGTCACCCCTCCCCATGCAGCCTCTTCCCAGCATATCTGGTCGATAGCTTTGTCCTTGGTCTCTTGCTCATGTCTCATTGTGAGATGTTGCTATCCAGATGCAAAAATAGAACCTCGAATCTTGCCAACGATGCTGGACTTGTGATGCTTAAGAGTCGTATCTCAAGCAAAAGCCTGGTCCAGAGAGGATGTGGTGAGGACAGACCAGTTAACACCCCAGGATGACAGCTTCTACAAGGGGGCTGGGGGATACACAGAAAGAGAAACAGCTGAACTTCAAGAGTCCAGGGAAGCCATCAAACATTTGCTAGGACGACCTCCCTGGCGGTGCCGTGAAAAATCAATTGGGACGTGAAAGATTTAGTATCACACTATCATTTAAGCTGGTCACAGAAACTTTTCTAAGAAGCCACCTCCAAACGATCAATGTCTCATTCATTCATGGTCCAGTTTTAGAATTTATGTGGGATGCCATTACACCCTAAATATCCTCACAGATTCTGTTCATAATTATGAGTTCTATTTTTTCAAAATTGAGCCTCAGCCACATTTTTCTTTCTCCTCTCTATTCCATTTGAATGCTTGCTGTAAGAGACTGATAGGATGGCAAAGGAGAGAGAAGACAGGCTAGGGAGAAGTCAAAGGGGGGACGACAGAGTGTAGGCGGTGGCTTGAATGAGGGACAAAGGAGCTCTCACATTCACACTTCGGTGGTGCCGCTGACGGAAGCCATGACGTTGGGACAGGCAGCTGTGGGGATGTGACCGAGCTTGGTGGGTGTGACACAGACGTGACTGGGGAGGCCTCAGCCATGCTGTGTACCAGAAGTGCTGCTAGGGACCCAGAGATGAAAAAGAACTTACTGCTCACAATCTATGGGGAGAAAAAGACACATAAACTCTTAGAGATAATTACTTTATAATGAGATTTTAAAAAACACTAATAGTGAGTCTTTAAGGGAATTATGGGCTTTTTAAATTTTTTAAAATTTTTTGGGGGGAGGTAATTAAGTTTATTTATTTATGTGAATGGAGATACTGGGGCTTGAACCCAGGACCTTGCTCATGTTATGTGCACGTGCACTGTACCACCAAGCTACAGTCTTCCCCGGGGAATTATGTTGTTATAGATCAAAATGTGTCCCCCTCGCAGAAAGATATGTTTGAGTCCTAACTCCCAAGACCTCAGAATGAGGCCTTATTTGGAAATAGCATCATTGCAGGTGTAATTAAGTTAAGATGAGGTCATACTGGAGTCGGGGGTGGGGGTGTCCCTAGTCCACTAGTGGGGAAGAGAAGGTCTAGAAGAAACCAAAATGCCCAGGAGGGGCCTGGATATTTAAGACTAAATCTCAGGACTGAAAAAGAGATAGAAGAGACTCTTCTTTTGAAAGTGGTGGCATGAGGAATTTGGGGATTACCTCCTACAGAAAGCATGTATAAAACTGGACAAAGTTATCAAAATGATCATGGCAGGACACTGGACAATGATCTGACGCAGACAACAACTTGAGAAGTGCCTCCTCAAAAAGCACAGCACCTTCACGGAGAAGGAAGACGAGTTTGAGGAACTCTTTCTTTCCCCTCCTTTTTTTAATTGAAGTATAGTTGATGTATAATGTGTAAATTAAAGGTGTACAATATAGTGATTCACAATCTTTAAAGGTTATTCTCCGTTTAGAGTTATTATAAAATGTTGGCTACATTCCCCGTGTTGTACAGTACATCCTTGTAACTTATTTTACAAATAGTAGTTTACAGCTGTTAGTCCCCTACCCCTATGTTGCCCGTCCTCCTTCCCTCTCCCCACTGGTAACCACTAGTTTGTTTCCTGTATCTGTGAGTCTGCTTCTTTTGTATTATAGTCACTAGCATATTTTTTAGATTCCGCATATAAGCAATATCATACAGTATTTAATCTTTCTCTGTCTGACTTACTTTATTTACTGTAATGCCCTCCAAGTCCATCCTTGTTGCTACAAATGGCAAAATGCCATCCTTTTTATGGCTGAATAGTATTCCAGTGTGTGTGTGTGTGTGTGTGTGTGTGTGTGTGTAGATAGATATAGATTTATACCAAATCTTCTTAATCCATTCATTTGTTGATGGACACTTAGGTTGCTTCCATGTCTTGGCAGTTGTAAGTAATTGTAAGTGCATTTCCCAGTCCACACCCAGGTTGGGACTCACTGGTTTGAAGTGTCTGAACAAAACCTCGGTGGGCCACTTAAAAACACCCCCAGGGATCAGGCTGTAAAAACAGAAACCTTGAGTAGACACGTCAGCAGCTGCATATCCCAAGAGACAGAGACGGTGCAGTGAGTTAATTACCTAAAAACAAAAACAAACCCCCAAACCCTCAGAAGAACAAAACAGAACCCAGAAATGCTACAATGATACCACATATTATCCACGATGTTCAGTGTCAATACAAAATGATTAGGACAGTATGACCTCCGCTCAGGAGAGAAGTAGTCAGTTCTGAGTGGGAATGCGGGATTTTGCAGAACAAGACTCCAGAGTACCCTTGATAACATATTCAGATAATTAAAGGAAAATGTGTTCATAATGAGTCAACAATAGAGAATATTGACAGATAAATGCAAACTGTTAAAAAAAAGGAAATTCTAGAACTAAAAGTATAATGTCTGAACAAAAAACTGACTAGGTGGGGGTCAATGGGCAGAAGAATCAGTGTGTTAAAGAAGAATGGAAATCATCCAGGAGACGGGGGGAAAAGGGAGGAAGGAAAACGAACAGAGCCTCTGAAATCTAGGACAGTATCAAGTGTAACAACATACAAGTAATTGCAGTCCCAGAAGGAAAGGAAAATATGAGGCAAAAAAATGTTTTTGAAAAATAAATGGCTAATAACACCTCCAAGCAGGTGAAAAATATCAACTTACAGGTCCAAAAAGCTCCATGAACTCCAGGTGAGATGAACACAGTGTAGGAGAGAAGATGGGAGGAGGTGGGGGCTGCCCTCACAGAGGTGCCGGCTGAAGTCCCGGGATGCTCCTCGGGGAGGGTTTGGAGAAAGCAGTCAGCGGGCCAGGGAGTGGCTGTAATTAGAGGGGATGCCAGAGGGGCACGAGGAGGGGCAGTCAGAGGGTGAGAGGCCAGTCCAGACGGGGGGTGTGTCAGGGAAGCAAGAGAATTCTCAAAGAGGCCAGTGGTGTCGTGTGCACAGAGCGGTGTGGAATTAAGGACAAGGGACCCCAGGGCCACTGGATGTGGCTCTCACATCTCCAGGGCATATCTCATCAACGCCCTCATCCTATCCTGCTGGGAGGGCAGCCTGGTGCAGTGATTTGCACAAGGGCGATTTGGCAACATGCCAAACATTTTAAAAAAAGCTAACTTTGACCCACTCTTTCTACTCCTGGGAATTTATCCTGCAGAAATTACTAAGTGTGGGCACACAGATTTCTGCACATTCATTGCAATAATAATGACAGCTGACTTGTGTTAATTGGTCACCAGGTGCTGAGTGCTCTGTGTGCGTTATCTTACCTCAATGAGGCAAGTGCTGCTTTTATACCCATTTTACAGATAAGGAAACTGAAGCATAAAGAAAGTGAGTAACTTAAGAAAGGCACACAATATGTGGGAAAGCTCAGTTCTTTCTGACACAGAGCCTCTGCTTTCAAACGTGAAAGCAGCATAAACGTTGAAAAATATAGGCTTGGTACAAATTATGTTCTAGCCAACAACCAAAGTATAACTTTATTGTCTCTTTACCACAAGAAGTCAGCTCCATGAGTGTGAGGACTTCCTCTGACTTGTTCCTCAATGCCTAAAACCGTCCCTGGCACACAGTAGATGTTCAATAAATATGAGTTTATTTCATATTTGTTTGTAAGATAAATTCATAAAATGAGTGAAGGAATTAGCCTATATAATGGAATATTATAGGTTATTAAAAGTCATTTTTCAGAGTGGTTAATGACATGAAGGAAATAGTTATGATAAACAATTGTGAAAATATTTTAAGTAAAAAAGGAGAAACGTTAACACTAGATATGTAGCATAGTCCCAACTTTGCTTAATTATTTATTATACTTAGAAAAAATTGCTTAAGGAAACACATCACACCCCATAATGAACATATGTCACTTCCAGAGGTAGAAAAAAAATGTTCTGAGCAGGGTCGGGAGAATGAAAGTAGTGGACAGTAACACCACAGGATCGAAGGTTCAGGAGAAATTAACTCAAGGGGCATGAAGAGTGGTTCCAGCAGTCCTGCTGCGAAAAGCAGAGAAATCAGACAGGAACAGAAAGGGCAGCTAGGCCAGCTGAGGCTTTTTCTAAGTGATGAAATCCCAAACCTGTCAGAAGTCACCAGGGAAAGAAGCAGGAGAAGCCCAATTTGAAAGCCCTGGAGGAAAGTAGAAGCAGTTTCAATTCAAAGGTCTGTGTTTAGCCAGACATGGTATGGAACCACAGAACTGCTCCCAGCTGAGCAGACACCCCATTCCTTCAACCAATAAATGGTTAGGGAAGCCCCACCAAGTGCCTGGGGCAGGGATGCAGTGATACAGTGGTACAGGGCTGTGCCGGAGAGGTGGCACCCGGAAGACAGTGTCCAAGAATTGTCAACCTTTGTTTCCAGTAATAGTCATCTAACTCTTGTGGGATACGTGCTCAAAGAAGAGAGTGGTGAGGAGCTATGACTGGGGTAGGGATCAGATCTGAGGGCCCTGGAGATGTCCAGGGGTGGATGGCCCTGTGAAAGAGGAAAAACTTTTCCTCTACCCTCTTAGGTTCAGTGATTGGGAGCATGTGGATTAAACTGACAAGAAACTTATTAACAGGAGAAAAAGGTGCTAACAAAAGATGTAGGTAGCTCAATAAATGCTTGAAATTAGAGGCTTATGTACCTAATTTAGTTAGTGGAAGGGAATGGGGAGAAAAGGCTTCTATGGAAGAACAAATAGGTTTCTTTAGAAAAGACAAATGTATTTTAGGAGTACAAATGAGATGTGAGAGAGTTTGTGATGATGTTTGTCTATGCAGGTTTGAGCAGGTTTTCTGTCTTCTTTGGGGCCATAAAACTGCCCCAGAGGGAGGATTTATGGCAGGTTTACTCTTGGTCTCTCTCCTGGAAGAAGACTCACCCAAAGAGGAAATTCACAGCAGCCTCATTTCCCAAAAGTTGCTGCTTTTAGTCGGACATGGGAAGTGCCGAGGTTTCTTTCTGTATCTGTTGGATCTCAAATGCTTTCAGCTTATAACACTCTTTGTACCAACTCTAGGTTCTGAGTGGGTCCCCAAAGTATCTAAGCTGAGGCCTGAACATCAAGTAGGAGGAAGCCAGCAGACGTGTCCCCAAGCAGGGGCCCCGGGGCTGGCTGAGGCCCTGAACAGCGGGCGGGGAAATGTAGGACGTGAGAACTTTAGGCTGCACCCCATCCCTAAACCCCTCCAGACTTTCACAAGCCCAAGTGGTCATGAAATAAAGGCTGGGGGCCAGGGCGGCGAAGGTAGACCTGACTGCCCATCAGGTCTCCAGCAGCCCATTTTCATGTCTCCGAGCCCCAATTTCTCATCTGCAAATTGGGGGTGATAAACTCAAAGCATTGTTGTGGGGTCTTCTGAGCCCATATCTAAGAAGGTAGCCAGTGGGCGCTGGGTAAGAGGAAGTGGAATCTGAAGTATTTAGCTTTAGTTTAAAAGGCGCCCAAGGGGAGCAGAAGTGAGGAGGAGAGGATGAGCCAAGAGCGAAGGGGAATTTCTCATCTGACCACTACGCAGTGTTTGGTTGTGTGGCTCCCTCTGCTGGTGAGTGTCTTAACTGCAGGCACCTATCAGCCACCGGGAAAACCGGCCACCATTCATTCCTCCTTGGGTCACCGACCTTAGGAGACACACTGACAGTAACTAGCAGCCTGAGTGCTAATGCTGAGGTTTGTTTTCAGTGGCAGGTGATTAAACTTCAAGTCATTTTACCCAAACCCATCATTTTAAAAACTTTAAGAAATATACATAGTGCTTACTATGTGCTAGGCACTGTTCTAAGCACTTTGAAAATGCCACCTAGTTCATTATTCTAAGTAGTTCTGTGGGTAGGGCCTGCAGTGCACCCATTTTACAGAAAGGGACATTGATGCCTGGGGTCACACACTAACATGAACTGTGAGTGGCAAGCGGTGGGTAAGACCCAGGGAGCCTGGCTTCAGAATCTGTGTTCCTAACCATTACATTACACCACCCCTTTTTTATTTTTTATTTTTTTTACTATGACAGCTTTATTGAGGTATAATTCATAACGATACAACTTACCCACTTACTGTGTACAATTCAATGGTTCACTGGTTTTCATATGTAGTCACAGATATGTACAACCATCACAACAATAAATTTAAAACATTTTCATTACCCCCAGTAGAACCCCCCTACCCATTAGCAGTCAATCCCCACCCCCCTCTCCCATTTCCGATAAACCATCAATCTACTTTCAGTCTCTATTGATTTAGCTCTGCTGGACATTTTCATATGAATGGAAGCACATGTGGTCTTTGTGACCAGCTTCTTTCACTTATAATTTGTTCAAGGTTCATTCATGTTGTATGTATCAGGACTTCAATTCCTTTATGTCTGAATAATAGTCCATTGTGTGGATAATACCACGTCCATTCATCAGTGGATACTTGGGTTGTTTACACTTTTTTGGTGATTATGAATGTTGATGAAAACCTAATTAACAGTCGATCTAAAAGTAAACTCTAATTCAAAAAGATAATGCACTCCAATGTTCATAGCAGCACTATTTGCAATAGCCAAGACATGGAAGCAACCTAAATTGTCCATCGATAGATGACTGGATAAAGAAGTTGTGGTATATTTATACAATGGAATACTACTCAGCCATAAAAAAGAGAATAAAATAATGCCATTTGCAGCAACATGGATGGACGTAGAGATTATCATACTAACTGAAGTAAGTCAGGCAGAGAAAGACAAATATCATATGACATCACTTATATGTGGAATCTTTAAAAAATGATACAAATGAACTTATTTACAAAACAAAAAGAGACTTACAGACATAGAAAACAATCTAATGGTTACCAAAGGGGAAAGGGTGGAGGAGGGATAAGTTAGGAGTTTGGAGTTAGCAGATACAAACTACTATATATAGAATAAGGAAACAACAAGGTCCTACTGTCCAGCACAGGGAACTATATTCAGTAGCTTGTAATAACCTATAATGAAAAAGAACATATATATATATATATATATATATATATATATATATATATATATATATATATATATATATATATAACTGAATCACTATGCTGTACACCAGAAACTAACACAACATTGTAAATCAAATATACTTCAATTTTTAAAAAAATAGTTAATCTAAGAAAGAAAGAGAATTTTATTTGAGCCAGCCTGAGGATTATAACCCTGGAGGCAGTCTTTCAGAAAGCTCTGAGGACTGCTCCACCTGTTAGAAGTCAAAGCACAGTTTTGTTTTCAAGACAAAGGATTATACATCAAAGTAGCATATCGACAGTTTTCATGGTCCAGATCTGCACGTACAAGGCGTGTAGTGCGTCATCGTGACCCCTTACAGGATTGGGAAAGGAATGTTATCTCCTAAGGAGTGACCTTGCTGGTGCCAGGAAAAAACTGCTTTTTTCAGTCAAGCAGACATTCCTGTCTTCTGAGGGGATCTGGTTAATGTATAATATAGGGGCACAATATACACTAAAGAAGGAAAGTGGTCCAAACAGGCAGAGAGAGAATTTTAGGTTTAAAATTTTTCTTGTCCTGCTTTAAAAATAATTTTATTTCATCAGAATAATGCTGCTGTAAACAGTGATGCACAAGTCCTGTGTAGACGTATGACTTCATCCCTCTCGGGTACATACGTAGGAGTGAACTGCTAGGTCACAGGGCAGTTCCATCTTTTGAGGGGCTGTCAGACTTCTATTTTTTTTAAGTTTTTTTTAAGGTAAAGATGCTGTGTAAGGCCCATTTGAGGGAAGGGACTCTCCCCAGGTCACACAGCAAGGTGAAGAAAAGGCTAGAACCTGACCCCAAGTCTCTGCTCCCCCCAGTGCCCCTCCACCACACCACACAGTCCCTTGCGCGGGTGACCTCACCCGTTTGATCAGCAAGTCCTGAGCTGCCAGCATTTGCCACATTCGGCCCCTCCCTCTGCCTGCTTCTCTCCACCTGTGACCGCCTCCTCCTTCCCTTGTCACGGTACTGCCTTCCACACGGAGGTCTAGATGATGTGTCAACCCTTCCCAAGGGCTTCTGTCTGACACTAGGAATCAAGTCTTTAAAGGGAAAAGCGGTCACTTTAATGGTTGAAGTTCATGGCTGATGCAAAAAGAGTCGGGTTCCAGGCTCTGATCGACACAAACAGGTTTTCAAGTACAAAGATGCCTGGCAGGAAGACACTGAGAGTCCTGGCAAATGCAGGATGTCTCACTGTGTGGGATGTCCCTGACCCCCAAATCCCAGTCCCATTCCTCCTCATCACAAGGACCAAAAGCTGCCCCACAGCTTTCCTAAGTGTCCCATCAGGATGGCACCATCCCTGGGAACCCAACTCTAAACACCCACTGCTCCTCCAAATCCACCTCCAGCCTTCCACACCTGCTCCCCCACCGGCCTGGGCAGAAGCTTCTTTCTTAGTCCAGGTGGACTCTACAAGATCTATTTTCTAGGTCCTGAGATCTTTCCTTGCCCCTTGAAGCTGGCTTCTGAAACTGCCTTCTGAAGCAGGGGCTCTTTTTTCTCTGCTTTGTGCCAACTTCTCCATCCCTTTCCTGGAGCAGTGGGTCCAGGACAGCCTAGCAGAAAGGGGGAGGGCAAAAGGGAAAAGGCGATGTAGGAAACTGGGACACAAAACAGCCAGTGGTTTGTATTTTCACCGCCACACCCAAAGGAGACCAATGCCAGCAAGAACAAAGGCAGCCAGTTCTGAGACAGGTGTTCTCAGGTACCTCCAAGCGGCCCGCGTCACCGAGAAGGAAATTCTGAAGGAAAGGCACCTTTGGCATCCTTGAGGCCCTAGTGCCTAGCAGTGTCTGAGGGGCTCTGAGAATGTGGGGCTGGAGGAAGGGAGAAGGCAGAGGGTAGGAGAGAAAGGTCAAGGGGCCCAGAGGGAAGAGGAGAGGTGGGTAGAGAAGCCAACAGGGGTGCTGGTGGTGTCCAGCCTTAGCTGCTGCTCTCCGGTCCTCTCTTCTGCAGGCCACTGTGGCCTCCAAACTTCTTTGATGGCTCACTCATCAGTAAAAATGTAACTTAAAAAGGTTGAGCATAAAATCCCATTTGTGTATTTGTTTATTTATTTTTGTAAACAAATTGCATAAATGTAGTTATCACATAAACAATATGATGAATCAAAAAGGTCTTCAATGGGGGCCCGCAGCCTGGCAGGGAATCTACTTCTTGTTCCTCAGTTGCCCTGTGTTCTCCGTTCTAGAGGCTGACCCTGCAGTCACCAAAGTTCTTCCCCCATCTAACGGAAGAAGGCCGCTCCCTCACCCACCCCGATGTCACTGAGGCAAACCTTGGCAGGGGGTCTCACACATAAATGATTGAAAACATGGGTCTGAAAAAGCTCCTTTAATGACTGAAGTCGAGGCACCATGAACCGAGGGGGCTTCCTATTTTCCCGTGGTATACCTATGTGAGGTTTATTTATTATTTATACATAACTATACAGGTTTATCCAACGTTTGAGAGGAGGTACCACAGCCCATGTTGGGGTGCTCTGAATTCATCGGGAGAAGTGGCAAAGTGGGGGTGATGACAAGTTCCATTTGAGGACCTGTACTCTTTCATAAAATGCATCCCTCTTGACCGAGCGTCTCTGGCAAGTAAAGCAAACAAGCCTTGGTTAGAGATATGGAAGCTGAAAACAGCTCTTTAAAATGTGTCTAGAGCTAATCTCAATACTTGCTCTTAGGACGAAACAAAACTTAGAACAGCTGAAGAAATATTGTTTGTGATGCTCCTTTCAGTGTAATTAGAATGTTTTCTGGGGCTACTCAATATTTCAAGATGATTTACACAGAACAAAAACCCACAGATCAAATGTTAACATAATTTCCTTCAGATTCAGCATGTTATTCTATGAAGTTGTTAAAACCTACTCATCCAGTCATGTGAAATATTTATTCCAATTATAGTCAATTCTCATCTTATTTTATCTTTGAAAATGCTTTATATTTTCTACTTCCCATTTTTCAAAATTACAAATGCCAGGAAAATTTAAAAATTCACATGTATACATAGTTATCAAAGGAATGACATACATTTTATTATAATCCATCCTTCACAGATCACTTATATTTTTAGCTATGTTCCATTGCATTATTGAAAATTAATTAATGAGAAACAAAGTTTAATTTTGTTTCATAATGTAAAATGGACATATTATTTCAATTTTATCTAACTTCACCTTACAAGGGGCATTCTGTCATTTATTCCTCAGCAGTTTTTAAAATAATGTTCCTTGAATTATATATCAAGAGTTTCATGTAATTGAAAAATGAAGTCTTTTTTTTCTGACAAGGAATAAATCTGATGTGGCTGAATGACTTGAAGTTGGGCACTATTTGCCAGTGATACATTTTTCATAAATTTCATACACTAAATGCTGCTCCACAGTTTTGACAAAATCTATTTAAAGAGGTTATATGGTTTTAAAAAATCTTGTGAAAAATATTACAATATTTCCAAAGGTATAATGAAATTAATTATATTAAAATTTCCCCGACCCTTTTTGACACTTTTGGTTTAAACAAGGGGCTTCTGAGTGAAGGGGTGACAAGGATAATGGATACTCTTTTGATATGTCGTGGTAAAGCCTTTTGGGTGCATTTCCCAGAAACTGAAAAGTGAATGACTTTCATGACTGAGTAACAAATTTTTCTTGTACATCTAATGTTTTCTAAGTCTTTGCAGTTTTTCCCAGGCCCTTTCCATATTCTTGGACAGCAATGCCATAGAAATGAATATCACTTCCACCAGACTCATAGGCAAGCAAAGATTTTTATTAAAAGAGATGGCTTGTGCACAAGGGAGAAGGCAGGGGGGAAAAGTGCCAGCTCCCAGAGTAGAAGGGGCAAGTTGCTTTTATAACAAAAGTGAGGGTTGTCTCATGATCTCTGATAATTTGCAGAAATCGTCAGACTTCTTTGATCAGCAGTAGGTGGCTCCTTGGTGGCTCTCAGGAATAAAGAGTGAGTCTGTGAGGGGAAGGGAGTGCATGAGGATTTTCTGCAAGAAAGCACCAGAACAGATAAGGTTAAAATCTATAGTTGAGCTTCTTGTCTTGTGGCAACTAGATATACTTTGTTCTTTAGCTTCTAAAGCCTGGTTTGCTCAAGGTTGGTCACCAGTTCTTTTCCAAAATGGTGGCACTCCTCTCCCTGTCTCACAACCACATGGAAAAAAGACTTAAGTTATCGTTAATAACAGATTTTGCTGATGGATCACTTCGTGATGTGTGGTATATGACACAGAAGGATTTAAAGAATTGAGTGACATTTTAATGACTAAATTCTTTCCTTTACCATTTAGATGAACAAGAGTTCTCAGCCCAAATATCTATAAAAGTAACAAATAAGAATAGAATTGAAGCCGAACGCTGCCTCATTCTAACCATGTCATATTCATCCACGGACAGATGAAATGAGGGGAGATGTGTCTGTCAGCTCATTACAAAATGCATTTCCAGTAAAAGTTTGCTTTTTAATTCCTAAAAATTAATTTATCACATATATGCCAATCACATCTTTATTGACTCAGCTGTTTTAGCACTTAGGTTGTTTCCATATCTTGGCTATTGTAAATAAAGCCACAATGAACTTGAGGGTGCAGACATCTTTTCAAATCAGGGTTTTCAAATTCTTTGGATAAATACCCAGAGGTGGGGTAGCTGGATCACGTGGTAGTTCTCGTCTTAGTTTTTTGAGGACTCTCCATACTGTCTTTCATCGTGGCTGCACCAATTTACATTCTCACCAGCAGAGCAGGTTTCCTCACATCCCCACCAACACTTACTTGTTATCTTTTGCATAATAGCCCTACTGACAGGTGTGAGGTGAAATCTCATTTTAGTTTACTTGGTTGGTTGTTTTTTTCTTGTCAAGTTGTATGAGTTCTTTGTAATATTTTGGATATTAATCCTTTATCAGATATATCATGGGGAGAAAAAAATTTTCAATGCTAAGGAAGAACCCATGTATATAACTTTCAAATGGATGATGTTAGGTATCACGCTTATCAAGCTGATTAGATTCCACTGGAGAGATAGTAAAATGTCAAGACGTTCAATGTGCTGACAAATATGGCCTTCACAGCTATTTAAACTTACGATGAAATTTATATGCCAGCTAAGAATGTCACAGAATACATGGTTTTGCAAAGTATTTTTTAAGGACACAGTAGGGAAATGTGTTTGAAGATCCCTAGATCAACAGGTTACACATTTTGTGAGAGATATGTGACCATCTGATATAGGCACAGAATGAGGAAGCCAGGAGCAATTTGTGTATTAAAAATACTACAGCTGATCATTGTAGCCCATGCTTAGAGTTCTAGGCACTTCAGTCCTCAAACAAGGACTCTGTGAGGGAGGAACTCTGAAGGCCCCTATTTCACAGATGGTACAACTGAGGCACAAAGGGACTTAAATAGCTAAACAAGACCACACAGCTCCTTAGTGAGAAGGCCAGAAAGGAGACCTAAAGTAGAGGCCCACACTCTTAACTACTGTGCTGATCGCCTATTTAGTTGCTTTTTTTAAAATAAAAGAATTAGTATCTTGTGAAGAGACATTCCGACACACTGGTTTCTCCCGATACGCTGATGGCTGTCAGCTGGATAGAGACTAATGCAAGGGTGGGTGAAATGAACATGTTTGCTATGTGTTCTTAATGCACGTCCTCCAGAATAACTTAAGTTTTGACGATTAGCCTATGTTCTTTGAGTGTGACGCCATCTCAGGAACACTGCACTTCTTCAGGTTGCACACAGGTGGCCTAGATGTTTTGTGCAACTCTGGAATTGCTCTCAGCATTCATGAAGGGAGAGCTGTCTGGCCCTAACCTATCAGATCACTTCATGGAGCATGTAGATGCCAGATTTGTTAGTGGAGGTTGGTAGTATCAAGACTTTCTATTACCGTATTTTAGTGATGATCAAATGGAAAGACTCATTTCCTGTTGTGTGTTAGTATTTCAAAATTAAAATGCCTAAATTAATCTGGAGCAGAGAGGGGCAAGGGGATCAGACAAATCCATCCCTCCAGTTTAGCAAGATGCAGCACTTTGAGCACCTCTTATGGAAGTTTCCAGAGGCCAAAAGGATGCTTGCCATCTTTCTGATGTCCTAATGGATGTTATATATGACGAAACTTACAAACCAGGTGCAAGATGAGGACTTTTAAGACGACATTTGCCATAATCACAAGTCATAAGAAAAAACAAACACACATAGATTTAGATGACTCATGAGACAAAAGAAAAACTCTCAAATGAGCAGGCTAATTCCAGAGACCAAATGTGAACTTAAATGCTGGTGCAGCTTCGCAGTTCCAAATGCCATTCCAGAGCAGTAAGTAAAGTTCTGTATGATTTTTGTAAATTTAAATGTTTTATATTTTCACAATTGTCTTAATTCTTTGACAGTCCAAGTCATTGTCTTAAGTTGTTGACAATAACGTAATTGTGATTTAAAACTTTTTTCAAGTGAAATATTTTTAACGCTCACGTCTCGCGTATTAGTGTATCCTTGCCCCTCCCGCTCGCACAAACCTCTGGAACGCGACTTCGTCCTTGCGGGATTTGGTTCCTATCGGCTTCCGTAGCGTCCTCCACAACTCCCGCCTCTGACGGGCCGCCGTAGCTGTGCACTTCCGGCAGCGGGGCTCGAGCAGCCGAAGCAAGATGGTGAGTGACTAAGGGTTTCACGGCTGTGGTAGTTGTGCGACTGAGTCGAGGTGATTCGAGGCGAGAGAACAATGCGGCTGCCCGAGGCACTTGGTCCGCCCGCTCCCCTACCGGCTAGCCCGGTTTTCTTGCGGGGACGGAGGCTCGTGGAGACGGTGTTCAGGTCCACCGCGGGCCGGGGCCGACCAGCGGGCCTTTCCCCGCGGCCCCGGGGCCGGGACTCTGCGCGGAGGGTCCCGCAGGCGGACCACGGAGGGGGCGGAGTGGGTCAGGTCGCCCGGCTTTGCTCCTCCGCCGGCCGGGGCTCTGCTGACCCGCGCAGGGAGTTTTAGCGGGAGCTTCCTGGAGTAACTGGGACGAGTGCTTTCGGAGCCGCCCGGGTGGAGGGATGTGCGACTAGAGCAGAGAGAAGGATTTGGTCCAGCTGAGGAGGGAAGAGTGTAGTCGTGGGAGACCGCCCGGACTGGAGGCTTTTGAAGGAGGCCTTAAGACGGACGCTGTTGTAATAGTTGGAACTCGGAGGGGAAGGTCCCCTGGGGTATTAGTAACAATAAAAACAGCTAGCATTTATTCGTTAGTTCGTAAATTGATGCTGCACTTTGCCAAGGAGGGAGGTCCAGGCTCTGCACTAGGCACTGAGGATACAGAGGGTGAGCATGACTGACCCGGTCACTGTCGTCGTGGAGCTTACATTCTCAAGAAGGCAGACAAAAATAAATAAATAAATAAAGGAATGTGTGATATGTTGGGGCGGGGTAGAGATGAGTTGGTGGCCCTTGCTTAGGGCTGTTCTGTAGAAAGGGATAGGATGGGGAGGGGTGGCTGTTTTACATAGGGTATCAGCGAGTCCCAATGAGGTGGTGTGATTGGAGCAGAGATCTAAATAAAGTGAGAGAGTAGCTGTGCAGTTATCTGAGGGAAACTGGTCCAGGCAAAAGGAACAAGTGCAAAGAGCCTGGGATGGGAATGTGTTTAGCCTTTATCATGAACCCAACCACATAGTCTTATAGGTCTAGAAGGACTTTGGGATAGCCACATTTTAAGCGTGATAAGTATCTGGCAGGTACTTTCCCAATATTTGCTCATTATTATTCTCTACAATCCTTTGAGGCAATTATTATTACCCTCAGTTTACCAAAGAGGAAACTGAGACAGGGTGAGCGGCTGTGCTAGAACACAAATCCTGTTGGCCTTTGCTGTGATGTACTAGGTGTCCATGCAGTAGAGAAACACACCAATATTGGTGTCTAGTGGACTTGAGTGTGATTCCTGGCTACCTCTCTGACCAGCTTTGTGACAGTAGGCAAGTCACTTAACTTCTCTGAGCCTTGGTTTTCTTATCTGTAAACTAAGGGTAATGGTAGTACCAGCCTCATAGTGTCTGTAAGAATAAAATGAGATGATACCCCGAGAATGTTTAGGACACTCCTTGGCATATCGTATAGTGCATGTATGTTTTAAAACGTTATTTGAGACTGAGAAACACCATGTAAAATGTCCAGACATGAAGTTTGGGACCCACTCAGAAGAATGTCCTCTGGTGGGACCAGACTTGCAGGATCGTAAGGAAGGTTGATGAATCTGGGAAAGGTTAGTTGCAGCCAGTTTGGCAAGGACCAGGCATACCTAAAGAGTTTGGACATTATACCATAAATGCTGGGGAGCAGTTGAAGGTTTTTGAGGAGATTTACAGGATCGGCTCTTTGTTTTAGAAGGTAATAGAGCTGGATTGGTGAGGGACTAAACTACATCTGGAAATCTCAGTTGGGAGACTAGAGCCCATATGAGAATTAATGGCCTGGACAGAAACAGAGGTGGGGATGGACAAGAGAGAGAGCGAAGAATCAAACCAGAGTGGATTTGTTCACAGCCCAGACTTTGTAACCAGACAGAGAAAGTCCTGACCCTTACATTTCTTATTCACCAGTAATGCAGTATTGATGAGTAGGTACTAGGAGTCATGCAAATATTAAATGTTTTACACTCATTACCTCATTTTCAGCAACAGATGGGAGTTAATGTCATCCCCACTTTCCAGTTAAGGACACCAAGGCTCCCGGAGGTGACCTAATTTACCTGAAGTCACACAGCCTATTAGTAATGGAGTGATGGAATTCAAACCTGGATGCATCTAATCCCATAGCCCATGTTCTTAGGCTGTTGCAGTTCCTCATCTAGAAAGTAGGAATAACGAGCCCTCCCTTGAGGACTGTCCGGAATCAATGTGAGAGTGAAGATAAACATGCCTAGTACAGACTTAGGCACATAGTAAACACACTGCAAACATGAGCCGCCCTAGCCAACATCACGTTTACTTAGGGGTATAAGTAATTGTTAAAGGCTTATAATTTGGACAGCTCATTGCAGTGAAATTAATCCTATTTCCCAAAATTTCTCAGAGCCCTTAATTACTGTCTTTATTCTAATTATGAAGTTTTAAGAATCCTGCATGTGGGGAAGTATATTTGATCTTAACTTTTTTTGGGTAGACATGATAGGGTGGTTTTGTCTTGATAATGAAGCTGGCGGTGTATTAATTGAGGTGACCTTGTGGAAGTGGTTTGAGGGGACAGAGAGCCCCTCTAACCAAGTAAATTCACTATTACTCATTTAAAATGCCATCATTTTTGAGACATTGCTCTGTGTAAAACATTGTCCTGAAACTGAGGATCTGTTTTAAAATGAGAAACCCCACTTAGCTTGCCAATACACTAAGTTCTTGGTAGCTTAGGGTAATTCAGCTTTTTAGATTGGGAAGATGGAGCTGCTGGAGCGCCCCAGGCTTTAGGGATGGGAGGTATATAAGATGCCGTTGAAAGGAAAGTCTCCTGGGTCTTAGTGAGACCCTAGAAAGGAGTAAATGATTGATAAATGCTTGTTGAATAAGTAAAATGATGTAGCTTTCATGGCCTAATTTCATGAAATATATTCTTGGTGGCCTCAGTCAGGTAGTTTTATATAGAGTGTCAGGCTATATACCTTCCCCTCAAGAAGGGGTGGTCTTAGAGTTTTAGCCTCGTTGTGACGTGTTAGTTATATGTTTTTTAACAGAGTTGTCTTTGATGGAATCTACTGCTAGATGCACCATTGATGTACCAGCTTTTCAGAAAAAAAAAATTCTGCCACGCTAAGTGTACACCTTGACTGCAAGGTATATCCTGAGTTCATAAATGTTAAAATGAGGGGGAAGTCTTGGTGTCATAGAATCACAGGAAAATAAGAAGGTTTTAAGTGATCGTATTCTGACTTTATACCTCTGTTTTAATTTTTCTTTAGGGTCAAAGTCAGAGTGGTGGTCATGGTCCTGGAGGTGGCAAGAAGGATGACAAGGTAAATAAGCCAGATATGTCTGTGATATGAGCAAATTGTGGAAGATGTCGTATCTCAGCTGAGAAGTTCTTTGGGGAATCCAAGAATTTTAAAATGTAAAATAAGTGATCTGTGTTTATTTAACCAGCCTGGCCTACAGATACAATACCCTTTTCATGTTTTACAAAAGATTATTGACTGTCAAGTAGATATTTATGAATTAACAATTTTTAAACATGTAAAAGTAGTAACATTACAAAAGTGTTAAATTGCCTGTGATTTTAGTGCCTAATATCCTTAGATGTGAAGAACTGTGTCAGATGATTTCAACACAGACTTGGCGTATAACTGAATTCTGACCTCTGTTCCTTACTGAATAATCTATCAGTGTGTAATGTAAAAAGAAAGACATTTACATTCACACATTCAATTAAAATTCCAGGAATGTTAAAACAGGGTTTTTTTTTTTTGGTTTTTTTTTTTAAGGACAGTTTTTAACAACAATCTAAGGGATAAGAAAAAGTCTAATAAGGGCTAAGTCACCTGGAAATAGATGATGGTCCTACAGAAATGTTTGTGTTTTAATATCTGTGATTTTTTTTTTCCCCTGCTATTCTAAAAACTCAAGGATAAGAAAAAGAAGTATGAACCACCTGTGCCAACCAGAGTGGGGAAAAAGAAGAAGAAAACAAAGGGACCAGACGCTGCCAGCAAACTGCCCCTGGGTAATGACATGGCTCTGCTTCCTAGGGAACCCATCTCTGTGTAGCTTAGAGGTCTGAATGTGGACACAGGAAATAGGGGGTGGTCGAAGCTCTAGGTCTGTGACTTTGTGCAGCATTCCTCTGGGTTGCAATAAAAGCAATGTTTTGGTTTTAACAGTATACACACAGTATACAACTGTTTCTCACTTTAAGAAACTTATAACTTCTTTAACCAGCTCCTCTAGTGTATTAGAGCACAGGTTTAGATTAGAAAACTCAGGTTGCACTTGATTAACTTAGAGACACACTAATTTCATGGAGAAGTGGAATGCCACTGTATTGGAATCACAGCATGCAATGCCTGAACATAAATTTTTTCAGTAGCTTCCTACTGAGTATAGAATAAAATCCAGACCAGGTGACTTGACCCAGCCCAGCTCTCCATCCTCAGCTTCTGCCACTCCTCTTGCTTGTTGTTCACACTGCCCTGCCTTGTGCTCTTTGAATTTTCAGCACATCAGGGCCTTTTCTTCCCTCTGCTTGAAAATGCTCTTCCCCTAGTTCTCCCTGTGGCTGCTTCCTCCTCATCCCTTCAGGATTCAGCTCAAATACCTCCCCCACCATCTGCCATCTAAACAAGTGTCTTCTTGCTTAGTTGAGATAAACTAATTTATTAAATATTGCTTGGTTAATAATAGAGTCAGGCAGTAGAAAATGTGTCTGTGATCTACCATAATGAATTGATACAGTGTTGATAAAGAATAGATCATAAGGTCACCAGAAGAAAACAGAAAGTTCAAAAACACAGTCAAGTTACAGATAATTAACATATACAGATAAATAATACATGATTTTTGTTCTGTAGGAAGATGATGGATTATTTAATATAAATGGCTGGCATCTTTTGTTATTGAGAGAAAATGAAATTATACCCCTTGCTTTTTGCCAGATAGATTAATAGATATACATATGCAAATAAGTAAATAAATGAAAATCCAGGAATATATTTTAACTTTAGGGGAGGAGATACCTTTTGAAGAAGCCAAGAAACCTAGAAACCACAAAAGAAAAGATAGTATGTAAATTTGTATGTAAATTTTGAAATTTCTAAAGAAACAACACAAGAGTGTGGGAAAAAAATGTTTGCATATATGTTAATATCCCTAATATTCACAATCTTCCTATAAATGGATGCATGTGTTACAGCTCGGTGCAACAGCGTATACTGACTGAACAGCGTGTGTAGCTGTTTTTATTAGCACCTGTGGGGAGTAATAAACCAAAGAAACTATCTTTTGGGCCAGTGAGTTTGTCCTTTATAGACAGCCTGTGTCATTTGTGTTATCTGTCTGGTCGTGGACCGCATCCACATGGTTACATATTTGCAGAACCCCTTTTCCCTTTGCATTTAGGCATCTGCTTACTTAGGGTCACCAAACTGAATTTTTCAGAGTCTGGCCAACTAAAATAAGCTTATTTTAAATCTTAACTTTTATTTCCTTAAGGATGAATTAAGTGCAAACCACAGGCTCCAAATATAATAAAACTTTACTTTTTATTTACAGTGACACCTCACACTCAGTGCCGGTTAAAATTATTGAAGTTAGAGAGAATTAAAGACTATCTTCTCATGGAGGAAGAATTCATTAGAAATCAGGAACAAATGAAGCCTTTAGAGGAAAAGCAAGAGGTAAATTGAGAAATTATTGTAACTTTGATTTTCACAAATTGAATTCTACTTAGTTAAAATTGCCAATGTATAAATGAAATTCAAGTAGTTGAACTTTTCAGGCTTTAATGAATCATTATTTAGCTGCCTTTTAACAGCACCAACTGCTAGCTCAAGTGGTAGAGTGCATGCTTAGCATGCACAAGGTCCTGGCTTTGATCCCCAGCACCTCCTCTAAAAATTAAGTAAATCTAATTACTACTCCCCCAAAAAATAGTTTAAAAAATTAAAATCTATTTAAAGGATGTATTAAATAAATAAACGTACCACCTGTTTTGTGAATCTAGTGAATTCAGCATCGTCTTTGTGGGTCTAATCCACTTTTCCCTCTCGGCATACTCTTACATAGGAGGAAAGATCAAAGGTAGATGACCTGAGGGGGACTCCAATGTCAGTGGGAACTTTGGAAGAGATCATTGATGACAATCATGCCATCGTGTCTACATCTGTGGGCTCAGAACACTATGTCAGCATTCTTTCATTTGTAGACAAGGATCTGCTGGAACCAGGCTGCTCGGTCCTGCTCAATCACAAGGTAAGTTGATAGTCTAAGAAAGCCCACAGGAGTGCTTTCTCCTTCCTCTTAAATCTGTCTGCCCATCCCGTGAACTCCTGAAGGTAGAGGAAATTCTCTGATTGCCATCCCATTGTTGTAAGTGCATTGTGTGAACCTCGTGTCCCTGTGTTAAAGCTTAGTGTCCTGTTAGGTGCATGCCGTGATAGGGGTGCTGATGGACGACACGGATCCCTTGGTCACAGTGATGAAGGTGGAAAAGGCCCCCCAGGAGACCTATGCTGATATTGGGGGGTTGGACAACCAAATCCAGGAAATTAAGGTATGCCTGAGAACTGACTCTGGGGTTTCAGACCTTTGGTTTCTTACTGCTGTCTCATTTAGGGTGCTTGGAATTGTTTGGTAGTATCTGTGTGAACATGTTTCCAATTATGCTGACTTTCACTGTGGCTTTCCAGAAAGCCCCAGTGAGGTATGGGGTAGCTGAGTGGCACACACTTGCACAGGGAGGTCTAGAGCGTAATCCCAGCCCTCTGCAGCTCCTTCCCTCTGTAGGGAGGCCACTCAGAGCTATCACAGAGCTCCACCGGTGACCTCTCAGCTGGGAAGTAGCCATTGTGTCCCTCGGTAGTGGCAACAACAGAAGATCTTACCAGCTCCTGCCTGTAGTTTAATTAAAAAGGGGGAATTCTAGCTTCCTTAAGTTCCTTTTGCTCAGGAAAGGCTTAAGTGTTGCTCAAGGCTGACTTGTGCTGAGAAGTGAAAGGGAGATTGGGTGCTATTAGGAAGAGGGGTGGGTACTGGGAGCTCAGGTGGGACAGAGGTCGTCCTCTGCAGTATGTCCTTGCTGGTGGAAGTCAAGCACATTGTCTCTAACAAGGATAATTGAAATTTTAACTTTTTGTTGAAAGTGAGATATACTCTTGATGCCGGTTAATGAGTCTGATAATTTCAGTAAGAAAACCTTTCATTTTTACCAAGTGTTTTATTTTCTGTAGGAATCTGTGGAGCTTCCTCTCACTCATCCGGAATATTATGAAGAGATGGGTATAAAGCCCCCTAAGGGGGTCATTCTCTACGGTCCACCTGGCACAGGTATGTATGCTCCGTGTTGGTCACTTTCCAGGCACTCAGCTCATCATTAGCTGCTTATAGGTACTTAGCAGTCGAGTGAGGACGCCACAGTTCCTTAGTTTAAAAGTGTGCCCTAAGCAGCATTTTGGACTTTTTTGAATAAGCAACTCCTCTGGAAACATACCTATTACATGAAAGAATATTTATCTGTATATAGAAGTACCTAAGAAACTGAACTATCTTAGACTTGAAATTATAGATGTCACAGAGTTAATGTGTTAAGAAAAAAATAGGGATTACAACAAAAAATAAACACCAGTAGTGTCCCCCCAAATGCCTGCTCAATGTGAATGCATTTCCAGTTCCCAAGCACTCCTCTTCTGTACTCAAATATGCCAGATTTAAATGTTGTAAAACATAATACTTGTAAATATTTTTAAGAGTAACATGAGTCTGTTGAAAATAGTTTATAAGAAAAAATGAAAACAGGGTGCTCAACCTTGGCTGTACACTGGGATCACCTGGGGAGCATTATCAAATACTGATGCCTGTTTCCTATTTTGGAGAACATAATGCTTTTCATACAGGGATCCACTCATTTTTGACGTCTTTTTAAAGTGGTAATGAGAGTTTTAAAGTTAAAACAGCACTTGAGGTTTTTTTCCCATTTTCTTTTTCAATCTAAAATAGGTAAAACCTTACTAGCCAAAGCAGTAGCAAACCAAACCTCAGCCACTTTCTTGAGAGTGGTTGGCTCTGAACTTATTCAGAAGTACCTGGGTGATGGGCCCAAACTCGTTCGGGAATTGTTTCGAGTTGCTGAAGAACATGCACCATCCATCGTGTTTATTGATGAAATTGATGCCATTGGGACCAAAAGGTAGGCATTCTCTCGCCTCTCTTGGCGTCGTTTAGAGGTAAAACCCGTGTGATTCTTCTGAGAACGATCGGCCATTGGCACTCCCTGTCCAGCTTGCGTGTTGGTTTGCCGCAGTCCCTACTGTGTAGCTCTCTGTGGATGCTTTAGGCTGTGCTCTTCCAGGTGTCAGGTAACAACCGGCCCGCAGCTCATTGGTCAGTCCGTAACCACGCCGCCTCGAGCACCGTTTTGAGTCAGGCACCATCTAGACTCTGAGAACCAGTCCTGAGCATGAGTCTCTGCCCTTAAGGATCTCAAATGTGGAGACAGAATGTCAGATATAAAAACTGCTGCAAAGGAAGTAATATGATACGTGATTTGGGCCTTGGGAGGGTGTGCTGATGTTTTACTAGAAAAACTGAGGATGTGACATATGGGTTGAGACAGAGGTGTGTTTTGTAATTCCCCTCTGACGGGAGATCAGTTGGGTTTTCACTTCTCCTTATCGTCTTTTCCAAAGGTATGACTCAAATTCTGGTGGTGAGAGAGAAATTCAGCGAACAATGCTGGAATTGTTGAACCAGCTGGATGGGTTTGATTCAAGGGGAGACGTGAAAGTCATCATGGCCACAAACCGAATAGAGACTTTGGACCCAGCACTTATCAGACCAGGTCACATTTGCTTTTGTTTCACTGTGGAGAATAATTGTGCTTATATGTGTTTATATTTCTAAGAGCACTTTGGGAGGAATATAAATAATACACATAAAAGCAGACACCACACTGAAACTTAAAATAACAAAACTGTCCGTTTGAGATAATGGATAAGAGCGAGCGTGATATAGTCTGTGTAGCTTGACCATTTTAATTCAAATCTTATGTCAGATTCTTTCCTTTCCCATAACAAATGTTCTCTTTTTAGTCTCAAAATTTTTTAAAAGAAATAATCCATATGGCAGCTCAGTTTTTACATTCAGGTAGTACCAAAAGAAACAAGAACTAATGTGCTTACTCTTGTTTATAATGTTTTTTAGCACAATTGATCTGTCCTTTCGCACTAACTGTGCCATTTAGGAACCTCTCATTTGCTTCTGAAGAACCAGAGCAGAGAGGATTTTTTTTTTTTAATGGGATAAATTTGAACCTCCTTCCACAAGACACTGTGTGACTGAGACCACACATGAGGTGGCTCAGGCTTCCCCCTGAACCTGGGCCGAGCCTGGGGCTGCCCAGGGGTGTGACTGAAAACCTTTCATGTGTGCAGGCCGCATTGACCGGAAGATCGAGTTCCCCCTGCCTGATGAGAAGACGAAGAAGCGCATCTTCCAGATCCACACGAGCAGGATGACGCTGGCCGACGACGTGACCCTGGATGACTTGATCATGGCGAAAGATGACCTCTCTGGTGCTGACATCAAAGTGAGAACCTGGGCTGGATTGTACCTCTCAGTTTTATCACATATGTGTATGATGTTTCTTCCCAGATGATCAGAGTTAAAAGCAAGGCCTGGCAACACTGAATACGGATACAACCTGCTTTCTGTGGGAGGACCTGAGTTCTCATCAGGCTTGATGCCAGGGTGAGGCAGGGGCGGCCATGCAGGCCTTTTCATGCTGGTGCCTGCACTGAACTGCGTATCATCAGCGTCAGTAGATCTAGGCTAGTGTCTTTGTTGGAGAGTAAAATCTCTCTCTTTAAAATCTAAATTATTTTAAAATTTTGCACTTTTTATTTAAAAAACTTTCAAGCCTTCAGGAAAGTTGCATCAATAGCAGACACCCAAATACTTATCACCTCAATTTACCAAATATTATCATTTTACCTGTTTGTTTTCTCTGTATGCACAAAACACTTCTTTTCTGCTGAACCATTTGAAATAAATATCCTAAGGGCCATAACCAGATAGAAACTTCAGTGCCACGATTGTGTTCTTATCACTTCTTGTCACACAGGGTTCTTTTTACTTTTGACAAGTAATTATTAAGAAAATGAGTATCTTAGAACAAATACTGTATTGAAACCTGTATTTAACCTAGAACACATGTTCTCTTATGACATAAGTAAACGACATTGATGTATAGTCTAAATTTCTGGACATTATCTATTTCTTAGGGAGATTACTTCCATTAACAAAAGCGGAGCTTTGCGAACTTACCGACTGACCTGCCACACAGCTGGTCGTAACCTGAGCAATACTAGAACCCAGAGCCTCGGTTCCTGGGCCAGTCCTCTTCCTTAGTCAATTACTGCTAGTTTAAGCAATGTCAGGTCCTTTGAGAAAATAATTAGAATGCTTAAAACATATTTTAAAAATCTAATCTTTCCCACATGGTTTGAGAAAGTGTTTAGTCTGGGTAGCCTACACTTTATTTCAAAATAGCTCTAAATTGTTAGAATAAAAATAAATATTTCACTTTCTGAACATGCTGTTCTTTCTCACAGGCAATCTGTACAGAAGCTGGTCTGATGGCCTTGAGAGAACGTAGAATGAAAGTAACAAATGAAGACTTCAAAAAATCTAAAGAAAATGTTCTTTATAAAAAACAAGAAGGCACCCCTGAGGGGCTCTATCTCTAGGGACCACAGCTGCCTTTAGGGAAACGGCAGGAGTGTCCTGACCCCTGGGAGGGATGAGGCTGGGGAAGCCGCCCAGGGGAGCTGATGTTCCAGTTGCTCGTCTTCAGTGAAACATCCGTGTACCTTTCTGAGCGTGGCGGGGGGGGGGGGGTGCCCATCGGGCTGCCTTCGTCTGTTGGTCGCGTGCAGTGTCCTCGTCCCAATAAAGCCTGCTTTTTCTCAACACCGAGTCCTGTTTCTGGACCGTCCGCGCCTGCGGCTCAGCAGCAGGCGGGTGGATCCGGGCATCAGGGAAGCTGCCCGCTGCTCACAGGGACGGCAAGCTTCAGCACCTGTTTGTCCCCACGTCACACCCCCAGACTGGTGGTTGCTGTTCAACAGCAGCTGATGGGAAAGAAAGGATCACAACCGAATAGCCAGCGATCCTAGTTGTTTAAGCAGCAAAGGCCGAGTTCACATGGCAGGGGCTTCAGAAGGAAAGCAAGCATTCACTTTTGGAAGTTTATGGAGTATGTGAGTTCTCGGCACACTGGGGGCAGGAAAGAGGTACTGGTGTTGCTAGGAGACCGGGGGTTTCTAAAAGGAGTCTCAGGTCAGGGTTGCAGAATCTCATAGCAGCCCCAACATCCCTTGTTACCGGGTTGAGAAACCTCATCCCTCCCGAGAGCGTGAAGATGTGTCAGAGCTTCCCCTTGCCTTTCTCTGTTTCCAGCTCTTCTCTCTCCTTTCTGGGCAGTTCAGTCTTACAGCCAGAAAGTGGGGCAGACCAAGGTAAGCCTCGCAGCGGCTGGCGGGCAGCTTCCCTGGGGGCTCTCAGTTGCTCTCTAGAAAGTGCTCAGCTGTGCTGTCCTCCCCTTCTTTACCCAACCCGCGTCCATCAGTTTCTAGCCAAAACTTTGTTCCACAACACTGGCTCTTCTGGGACGAGGTGCGAAAGAAACGTGCTTTCAATGGTTCTAGACAGCATGATTTTTTTTTTTAAAAAAAGCCAAGAGAGAAACTGTCCATTTTTTTTTTAAAGCAGGACCTCAGGGAAGTTAGTTTCTCTCAGTCAAATGTTACAGCCTTAGAATCAGAACGAGTACACGGCCGGCCTGGGCCTCCACATCTTAAGCTGAGCTGACGCGCACGCTGAACGCGTACCTTTGGCACGTCGCACAGGCAGGGCTGGATCTGCTGGGAAGGGGCTGGCTCCGTCCTCCACTCGGCCATGGTGGCTGCTGGCGAGCTCCCCTGCAGCAGAGTCCTTACTTGGGGCAGTGCTTTCCACACTGTGATGTACACACAAGTCCCCTGAAAGGAGTCCCATTAGAACACTGGTTCTGACTCAGGGCCAGGGTGTGGCCTGAGAGTCTGCATTTCTAACAGGCCCCCAGGTGATGCTAGCTGCTGGGTCCATGGTTGGAGGCATCACAGAGCAGGGCTTAGGGAAAAATGAGAACTCTGAACACATCTGATACAGGTGAGAACACCAAGTTCTAAGTGACTCCCCACTGCTCTGGTCTGAGGATACGGCCTGGTGGAGAAGGTCCTAGTACCGAGTTAACCGGACCTTTCTTACCTCAACTGCGAGA
The DNA here is from genome assembly GCF_036321535.1 of Camelus dromedarius. Classification (NCBI taxonomy): domain Eukaryota; kingdom Metazoa; phylum Chordata; class Mammalia; order Artiodactyla; family Camelidae; genus Camelus; species Camelus dromedarius. Next base: position 81,931,807 of record NC_087440.1, read on the forward strand.
GCAGCAAGGATGCCTATCAGGAATGTATATTCACCCGGGCAGGGCTGGCACTGGCCGCGCAGGGCAACAGCGGACCGAACAAGAACTCGTACACCGGCCACGCTAGGCTCAGTTACCGCCTGACACGATCCTCGTCTATGCACATATATACACATACTCACATATATGATATGTAAGACAGCAGCTTTCGTGTCACTTGCACATGCAAAAAAAGTGCAAGAGGTGAGAGACTGATAACCCAGACACAAATTACCAAGAAACAAACGTCAAAGGCAGAGGTCTCAGCACACACGCTTGAAGGCATGTGTCACCGTCTCCTGGCTCCTCCTGGCTCGGACAGGACAGGTGCCAAGGCCTCGGAGATACGCTCCCCATGCCCCTCCAGGTCTCTAGTCCTCAAGTAGAAGCTCCAGCTCCTCCAGCAGCAGGCGCACCCGGAGCTCCTTCTCCGTCATCAGGTCCAGGATCTCCTGCATCTCATCGGGGAAGTACTCCACGGCGTCCATGTACAGCACCTGGGGCAGGAGAGCCTAGTCAGCCGGCCACATCTGTCCTGTGAGCCTGCCTGCCTGCCGCCCCTCCACACCCCACACTACCCTTCGCTGCCCTAACTCGGCAGGACCTCGACGTGGTTCAGGAAGGACTCAAAAGCAGAGGGAAAGGGAATAAACTCAAAGTGGGGCCAGAAGATGTTGGCAGACACTGCAATCACAATCATCTGATTTCTGAACATCTCCTGACCCAGACTCGGCAAGGCAGAGTTGGGACATGGATCCCGACACATTCAGCATCTGGGCTGAGCTTTGGGCAAACGCTGGGAACCAGCAGCCTGAAGTGACGCTCCCATGAAATGCCAGCTCCAGTGCAGGGGAAGGACTCAAGTGCCCCTCAGGCTCCAAAGGGGATACTTTCACTATGACCAGGCCTGGGAGGTGCTCTGTCCCCTGACACTGGCTGGATGAGGCTTAGCAGGAAGGTCCCTGGGAATCTGAAGAGACCATGGTCTTTAGAACTTACCTTTGCCCAGGGACAGTTCTGAAGTGCTTTGTAGAACACACCTTTGCTTCTTTCTTTATTTCCTAAGGAAACCTGAGGCAAGGGGAAAAAAATTCAAAAATGATGAAACAGAGTCAAGGCCCCTCCTGCACTGTTTCTTGCAGGGCAACGCCACGGTGGCTGCTGGGTGGGGTGGGTCCCTGTCCCACAGGGTCACTGCTGTGTCCCAAAGGGCCTGGAGCTGCTCCTGAACACCTCTGACTCGTCACCTCCTCCTTTACTGTGGCCAGCCCACCTCGCATCACTAAGAGTGCCTAGAACGAGGCCTCAAGCATGAGATAAAGGTGATGACTTTACACAGAGAAAATTTTTGCTTCAACACTTGCCATTTTCTGAAAACTATCTTAGAGAAATGAGATAACCAGGATTACTGAAGCAGTAACCTTATCAAAAGCAAATTTGCAGTCAGGAATTTCCATCAGAGTGGGCAGATACTCAGCACGTTTTTTCTCTAAGCACATTCTTATACTAAGGTATAAAATCCTTAGTCTCAATTCACAGGTGCTCTTTCCACGCCTGCTGTGGAAGCAGGAACAGCATGTGGTCTCCCCTTAACCAACCACCTCGGGGCCTCTCCCGAGTCCCAGGAAGGGATGTATCACTTGACTGCTCCCCCAGGGAGACAGCCCGCCCGGGCAGCTCCCCAGGCAGGTGTCTGAGGCTGCGACTGGAGCTCATGGAGCTGAAGTCTGTTTCCGGGCTTTCTGTCCACCCACCTCCCCCAGACTTCCCGTTCCCACGGGAAAGCTTTCCAGTGGAGGCCAGCTCTGCCCACCAGGCTGTGTCGGGACCGGACCGGTAAAGGCTGTTGACTGATCCCCTAGAAATGACATCGAGGGACTCTATCTACCAAGGATGGCCTCACCTCCTTCTCAGCTCTTTCCGGTTAACTCCCACAGACACGGAGACAACCTGTGATACCCTTCAGGTGAGCATCGGGCCTTCCCCTCTTGCTCCAAGTGCCGCCCACCAAGCCAGCCACGCGGTCTGGGGGGATTCCTGCTTCCCCCCCGGCATGGGCCCCGGCCCTTCCGAGGCTGGACCTCTGAATTTACACCCAAGAAGCCAGTGTGAGCTGTCCTTCCTTCACACACCAAAACACTTCAGTGCTAACTATCCTAAAACACTAAATAAACTTCAGGCTTATTTCCTTGTTTTTGAAAGAAGAAAAACTGTATTACTGTGTTAGTGAGTATTTGTGAGACTCACAGATAATCCTGGAACCCAACACATCCAGGTACGTAAGCTGGCTGTCCTCAAATGAGAACTGCTCTCTGCTGTTTCCTTAATCAGTCGGCCAGCGGAAAATGCCTTTGCTGTACCAGGTGTGAGAGGGTTAAACGCCAGGTGAAAGACTGGTGGTGATGCTTCTCCCATTCAGGATTCAGATTCTAGGACATGGCTTCACATGCACGTTCCCTCTCACCAGAGCAGAGGTTCCAACAGGAAGAAAAGTTCCTGAAAGCTACCCTCTCCATGCCCTCCTTCCTCACCTCCTGAATTTTCTCATCTTAACCAGCCATGGCTTCCTGTAACATTCCCTAGTCAGGCTGGACGGTAACTGGTAGGTGACCCCACGCCCCTGACCCTGTGGGTCACGGCTGGGTGAGCATGTCTCCCTCCTCAGGCAGAGTATCTCTGGGCACCAACCAGGTTCCTGCTCAGAAGTGAAGACGCAGCTAACAAGCTGCTCCCAGGGCTGCTGGGCTCGGTCCCCAAGGAGCCTCAAATTCTGCCCACAACGTCCCCAGAGAGAAGTGGAGCCAAGACTTCACACCAAGGCCACCCTTTGGTCAGGAGCCAAGTCGTCCACATGGGGATGAAAATGAGGCGAGGCTCTGGAAAGCCCTGGCGCTGCGGGTCCTCCACCTGCTGGGGCCTGAGCTGGTCCTCAACCCTGTCCCGGGCCAGGCGGGCCGGGGGTAAGAGCAGCAGCTGCCCGTCCTCAGTAACAGAACAAGTGCCCGAGCTCCCCAGCTAGGCAAGCTGTGTAGGGGCTCAGCAGTCTCTGCTTTTGGCATTTCTGTACCTTCTTATCTGATACTTGCCGCCTCCACATGGGGGAAGCAACATCTCTGACAAAATGAGAGGGCTGAAGGTCTTTGGGCTTTTGCAAAATTGGATTCTTTTTTCTTATCTGAGTACAAAAGATTCTGAGCAACTGTCGGTTTTTTTTTTAAAGTAATTTGACAGAAACTGATATCCAACCCTCCCTAAATTAAAAAAAAATACATTTCTATACTACTTCATCCGAGTACTCCTAAGAGGAGACGGACTCTCTCGCTAGAGGTTTATTTATTCACCACTTGAAAGGTAACTGAAGAGGATTCTTTTCCCTCCCACCAGCTCTTGTAAATGGTGGCCTTTCAATATATCCCAACGTCTACCAGCTGTCCACAGACTGGAAGGAGAAATTATACTTGAGGATAAAGTAAAATCTAATGAGTACCAATTTAGAAATGCCACTGCTCCCTTTCTCTTTATTAAGACTTCTTTCATTAGGCTCATGAATTCAGCTAACTGGTCTATATACTTAAACTTCTTTATTATGTGGGTACACAGAACAGCGTATTTGAAAGTCAACCGCGGTTTGTCCAGTTCCTTTTTTCTCCCATATTCTCCATGGCCAAAAATAGGTTTTAATTCCCACAATCATTTCTGCAGGAGGAAAAAGCAAGCAAGCAAATGCACCTGCGTGTATGACCCACGCACGTCCACACGCCCGTGCACACGGACGGCATGGACGCACAGCCCAACAAGCCCCGCGCCCTCCCCCGGGGCCCCGGCTCCCTGCTCCTGCCCTCACCTGGCACTTGCAGCCTACTCCTCACACTTGGGCCCTAATTTGATTGTTTCACTGTGTTTATCAAAGCATTAGGACCCCATCCAGATGCTTCAGGAGCTGCTTGGGGAAGTCACTGGCCTAATTAATTCCTGGTCCAATGCTAATCTTTCCAAAAAGATAAAACTCCTTAAGGGTCCCTGTCTTTTTTTTTCAAGTCAAGAAGAATTTTTCTGTCCATAATCCAACCAGACTTGGCTCATGGCAGAAAAATACTGCAAGTCTGCACTTCACCCTATTCTCCTCTACCTAAAAAAGCCTGGAGAAGTTACACAGGCAAACCTGCAAGCTCTCCCTTGTGTTGACTTTAAAGGTCTTCCAATGGCCTAGGAAGATTCACAGGGAATTAGCCCTGGAACCGCTAGGGCGCATCTACATGCTCCTGCGGTGGAGGGGCCTGGACAGAAGTGCGGCTCGGCTGGACCCCAGCTCCCCTGCGCTGCCCCCGCACCACATTCCCTTAACGGGCAGGGCCCCATGCAGGCCACACGTGCACACGGACACCACACCAGCGTCTGGACCTCTGAAGGTTTCCATTTCACACAAAGAAGTCAAGATACAAAAATCTCCGCTTTTGAGTCTAAGAATAAACATTAAAAACACAGAAACTCTGGTGGCAAGTCATCTTGATGCTGACCTCTGCCTGTTTGTCCTGGGTATGCCTATGAGCTGCCGCCCCGAGATCCTGCCTCCCCTGCTCCTCAGAGGTCAGGGGACGCACCCAGATGAATTCTGGACACTAAGAGGATGGGAGAGGCCCAGCCGCTCCTAACCCCTAACTCACTCTGTCCCTTTACACCTAACTCTGCCACGTGGAAGTTGACTCTGTCAATTGGAAATGCTCAGATACTCTGATCAACTTCTGAGAATTTATCCTATGGAAATAATCAGAGATAAACATACATAATGTTTACGTATAAGGAAGGTCACTCCTGGCTTCTGAGAGGTAAAATGTTCAATGGAGGTCACCTGGATATGATTTAAGAGCCTTGAGCTAAACAACATTCAAGTGGCCTGGAAGATTGTGTTTCTAAAAAAGCACGCAACCTGGCAGTGGACGTGTTATAGTAAATGAGGCCCTGCCCAGTGCCAGGCCTTCACCAAAGGCAAAGCCAATTCAGACTCCGTGAAGCCCAGGGACCACCTGTCAGCCTGCACAACACATTAACAAAATTAAACAGCATCTCATCATACTCAACTACTGTGGCACTCAGATATAAAAACAAAGCTGCTCTGGAAATGTCTATTTTAAAACCACATTCTAGACTGACCTAGATCAATCTTGTCTCTTACAACAAAAGAGAATCAGAACCTAGAAATTTCTATGAGCAAAATGGCAACAAACTCAGAGAAACCTCAAGACACGCCACTGCACCGACAGCCTGGGCCTCACTCCTCACTATCATTCTACCAAAGCCCCCAGCAGAAAAGGCAGCTCGTGAGCCCTTCCGAGTCCGGAGAGACCCGACGTCATTCCGCCAGGGCCCCCACAGGGTTAACCAAGGCCGAGAGGTGGGCGGAGGCGGCGAGCCCTCCCAGCCGTCCCACGCCACGGTCCTGGACACCTGCACTTCCTCACTCATGAAGGAAGAAGTAGAGCTCTGCATGAAAACAAAAACCCTAAATCTTTTCTCACCAAAAAATTCAAATACATCCTCCACAGTAAGGGGCACCGGCTGCCGCTGTCACTCCGCAACGCGTTGTCAAACAGGGCTCTGATCCGATGTGTCAGGCCGGTCTCTGGGATGGTGGCGTGGACCTCCCTGCCGTCCACCCTGCAAGACAAGGACTCCTGTAATTCTGAGACACCTTCTCACAACCACACCACAGTAGACAGAGATCTGTTAGAGGCAGCTAATGTCAGGGAAACTGGGTCCGAGCACGGGAGGTCATGCTGTCCCCCAGGTCTGTGGGCACCGGGGCTGTGGGGTACAGGTGCAGTGTGGCTCCTTCCATGCTGAGTCTGCCTAGAAGCCATGCACAAACTCCTTGCTTCTCTGTTTTCTAAAGAAAGCCTACCCTTTCATTAGCAGAATACAAACTGTACTGGATGGGAAGGAAAGATCTTTCAATTGAAAGTAGAGCGAATAAAGTCCCAATGGAAGAAATAAAAAAGAAGCAAACTGACATACTATTCGGAGGCAATTCTGAACAGTCGATTTATAAGGCCAGAGTGAGGCAACAACAGAGATTCTGGAAGGAACAGTGATGCCAGAGCTAGTATGTTCCCAAGCCTATCACTTAGCTTCAGATATAAAACACAGTATCAACAGATGATATTTAAAACGTGACACTGTCATCATCAGCAGTCATAATTACTAATTATTTTACATGACCTGTGAGCTCAGCACTCACTCCTCGGAGCAACGTTCTGAAGTAGATTCTTTAATTGGTCCCATTTTACGGAAGGGAACCTATTAGAAACTTGAAGTGACTTTCCCAAGATCACACAGCTGGTAAGTGGAAGAGTTGGGATTTGAATCCAGATTGCAACTCCAGAGCCTGTGCCCTTATCCACCAGGCTTTTACTACAGCCTCTCAGACGCCTGAAGGCCTGGCAGTCACCATGCGTGCACCGTAAGCAACGCTCAGGACCCCAAGAGTGTGGCCTAGGAAGCCAGCCACAGGAGCCACCGGTGAAAGCTGCTGCTACTTGCAAGTCTTCTTCCTCTCCTGACTTTTTACTCTACAACATGGAGAACCCCCACGGCAGGTGTTGCAGGCCCTGGCCTGCATTCATGTCCGTGTTCCTGAGGACTAGCAGGGTGGGGGAAACACAGCAAGGTCTGTGCACAAGATGATCTGTAGTTACCTCTGCACAGTTTCCACCAGCCTCTTCCTCATTTTCTCAGCTTCAATGGCAAACAACCATGGCTCCAAGGGTTTGGCAGACCTGGTGACAGCATCAAAGAACCGTCTGGTCTTACTGGCGCTGTGGGACTTACTCTGAATCCGTATATATGCCCTCCAAAGAACCGGGTTGCCGGGATACAGCTTTAAAGCCTCCGAGAGAGCCTCTCGCAGAGGAGCCAACGGGTAGACGCTGATCTTCATGTGGAATCTGAGCAGGCTCGTGTGCATCAGGGTGACGGCCTCAAGGACCTGGCTCAGGCTCCGGGGCCTGGCACTGCCCTCCAGGCTGGAGCCCTCCGGGGAAACAGAGCCCTTCAGTTTTGCAAATACTTGCTCATATATCCGCACAGCAGCATCGATCCCTATGGTCAAATACTGGAAGAGCATGAAGCATTTAACCAAGCTAATCAGGCGGTTAAAGAACTCGGTAGGGGCTGGATCGGAGACACAGCTCTCACCCAAACAGTCCTGCAGCGCGTGTTCATAAGCCTTCCGGGCTTTCAAAATGTGAACGCCCAAGACCTGGCCGGTGCAGGGCCCGCAGGGCCCGTTCTCGGCCAGTCTGGTCAGTATGTGAACAGCCCGCGCTGTGGCAGCCCCTCCCGCGTCTGGCAGCAGCTCCACCTCCAGCTCAGCGTACAGGAGGCTGAGCTCACAGAGCTCGTGATCCCTCAGTCCCCTGCTCCCCGCTATGCTGAGGGCCGAATCAAATACTTTTCTGGCGTCCTCTGTGTTGCCGAGCAACCACTCCAGATGCGCGTACTGCTTCCAGAGGCAAAAACTGTTGCGGTTGTCTGGCTCCTTGAGGAGATTCTTGGCTAGTTTTTTGCAGTTCTTTCCTTGTGACTTTAATCTCTTCTTGTTTTTGGTGTGCAGACACCAAATCACCTAAAGGAAGAAAGGAAAGAATGACTCCAGGTGCTCTGAGATATTAAAGCAATCCCTCTGCACTGCCAGCTGCAGAAAGCCATCCAAGGCGTCTTCCTTCATCACGTTCGGGAAACACTTAGGTAACCTGAGAGACAAATCAGGATTTTTTCAAGGCCACGGGTGCCCCAAAATGAACACACCCAGGTTTCCATCTGAAACCCATATAAACAAGGCTTACATACTCCAATGCTCTTCTCCAAAGAGAAGTGACCACCAAATTTTATCAGACACTATTTTTATAACACTGCCTGGTGTGTGCAATCTGCAGTTAGTGTCAGAATTTGGGGTGTTCAAATTCAGTACTAACTGGTGGCCAGCAGAGGGCAGAAGAGTCAATCCTAAATGAAATTCTAACAGATAATAGATATAAAGAGCAGGGTAAGTAGCTTATTTTATCTATTTTAATAAGCCCCTAAATCTTCTAACCCTGCTTAAGCTTAAGCTTGGTTCTTAACACAAACTGCTCACATGACCACAGACATCTGGTAATAACAAATCAACACAATACACAGCTCCCGTCACTGACGCGCTGGACTCTCTCCTGTTCTCCTCTTCTCTACGGCCCCTCAGAAGGGCAGCCACACACCCAGTGCCTTCAGGGGTCCCAGAAGGAGGAGAGGCTGTGGCCCAGTGCCCTGAGGAGCCTGGCCATCCCACTGACAAACAGCGTCAAGGAAATGAAGTCCCAACTTGGGGAAGGAGGAAGCTGGAGTTACCTTTGCGATCTCATACCGTAACCAGGAGAAGCAGAGCTGAGACCGCTCCTGGCCTGAAAACAAAGGCATCACAAGGTGGAAGATGTTGCGGATGAATTCCTCGCCTTCTCGACCATGACCCCTGGTCCAGCGCCGGCATCCCAACTGGTCCGTGCAGCCGACACAGCCGATGCCGGAAAATGAAAGGTTGAGAAAAGTCAAGGGCTTTTCATCATAAAATCCATTATCGAAGATGCTGTTCTCATCCATGGCCAGATAGAGGCAGGAGGCTGGAGGGCTGAAGCCGGAAGGCACACCCAAGAACTGCAGAAAGGCCGCAATCAGCTGAAACTGAAGATCCGGGCTGGAAAGTCGGATCAGAGACTGTCCGATATCATCAAACAACACCTGCAATTTTGAAGTCAAAATCAAGTGACCAAATGCAGCAAGCGAACAAAAAGCCTTCACAATTTTTTCCACAATTTTTTTTTTTTGGATGTACTAATGAGTCAACGTTAGAGGCCTCCTAAGGCCAGCTGAGAGCAGGGAGCCCCGCAGTGCTCCTCCGCATCCTCACACATCCTGGGAACTCTCCGAGGGCAGGAGGCAAGACCAAAGCGAAAACTTTCAAGGTGTCCTAATGGAGTCACAGAAAATGCAGAATCACATTCACTTCTGAGAACATAATGGCTTTCGTAGTTACTTTGGTAGGTTACAGTAGTGAAAATTTTTATTTTAAGATAGAAGAACTTTACTATTTTGTGGTTTCTTTGTACAAAATTGCTTCAGGAAATGACAAATATGCTCAAAAATACATAAACAGCAGCAAGGTAAGACGGAAACTACAGGAAGCAATGGCCCATGTTAAGAGCAATGATAAGAGCCTAATACTAACTGGACATGTTTGTAGCTGATTTCACGTAATGACTTTAAAACGTAAGGCCACAGAGACTATGCTGTCTCGTGTCCTGCTTATCAGACTGGTCTCGGTGGCTCTCAACAAAGAGGAGATCAAAACATGAGCCCAATAAAACTGGAGCACCTGGAATGCAACTAACCCAAACCATCAATTCATCAGAAAATGCTTCTCCTCCAGGTTTTGACCAGAGAAAAAAATCTAAGACACTGCTCACAGCAGGAGTTTGCTCCAGAAACGAGTTTTCAGAAAACGGCTGAAATGCTGAGCCTGGTGAACTAACTTTGGAAGGGCGACCATGAACTCTAAAACCCTCAAATGGCAAAGACAGACCCCACCCACTCTTCCCGAAGCCTTCAGCTCTGCCAGGGAAGGGACCTCACATGCAGGCGCACCGAGCCCTCTGTGAGCTGAGGTCCCCTGGAGGCTGGCCCCCCTCCTTCCTGCCCAAGGACCCCCCCTTTCTCTCTTCCCTAATTCCAGTCTGGCCACCCCCTTCACCACTCCTCGGACATCCCAGGCCCCCTGGAGCCTTCACTTATGCTGATCCCTCTGCCTAGACCCGAAGCTCTGGCATCAGATATCCCTTCAACATCCAGGACTACTCACTGAGCACTCGCCACAGGACAAGCATCATGGAGGCACTGGTGACACAGCTGCGAAGGAAACAGAAAAATCCCCCACCCTCAAGGCACGTAATTTTTCGGGAGGGGAACAGACAGCAAGCATGTCAAAGCTCAGGAGCCGCACCTCTGTGAAATCTGTCTGACCTGGGAATATATTGCATGCCAAGCAGCATGCAGTGGACCCTTGAACCACTCGGGCACTGATACACGGGTTTGTTTCACTAAGCACACCAGTCCCACATGACCCGTGGCTGGTGGAATCCGAGGCCATGGAACTGCGGGTACGGAGGGACGACTACTGAAAAGTCATACGCAGATTTTCGACTGCTCGGGCAGGGCGGGTGCAGTGCTCCTAACCCCTCACACTGGTCAAGGGTCAACTGTAGTTGGTATCTTGTCAAAGCGGCTCAATGACAGGTATCAAGAGAATCTCTTCCTTTATTCTATTGTGAAACTTCCAGAGCTGCTGCCACTAGACACAGAGGAGCAGGTGCCAAGTCCTGAGACGACTGTGGGGAGGTGACGTGAGTGAGTGCCTGGCACACACAGGTGCTCAGTAAGTGTCCGCTCCTCCCCCAGCAGGAGGCGCTGCACACCGACTGTCCCAGCGTGGCATCACTGCCCCTCGTGTCTTCCAGAGTCAAATCTATCCGCTACATCTTTAAGGATCCAAGAGTAGGGTGGGGAACGGGGACACAGTTAAATGGTCTAGGACAGTGACTCTATGTTTTTAAGCCCTCAGCCCTTGGGCTTCCATGTGAAAAATTAACTGAATAACTCGGAAGACACTCTCCATGGGGGTGACCTGAGAGCTGACCCTACTCCTTGGGGACAGAAACTATCAGGTCAAGTGCCCTATGCTCCCGATCACCAGCAGCCACAACTCTACCCTGGTTTGGGGAAGAGGGAAGTTTCTGGAGACAGGAACAGGAGCAGGCTAGCATCTCCCCAGCTAGGCAAGTGCTCAGAGAGGCCAGTAGCCCTCCTTCTGGGAACCAAACCCAGTGGTTAAAGGCGAGAGAGCAAAGACCCCCAGGCTGGGGCAGAGACTCGCCTGTCTCTCTGGATCCTCGCAGTCTTCCTCAGTCTGCTTCCTGGTCTTATCGGGGCGCCACGGCCGCCAGTGCCTCTGGTCTCGGGACCGCTCTGCAGCAAGCCAGATCTGCCACCTGGGCAGAGTCTTATCTTTAATTTCCTGGTCATCATCTTCTGGTTCGTCATCATCGTCATCTAGACAAGAACACAGCTTCTAGCAACTGAAACCACCACCAGCACTTACATCTACCTGCTTGTGCTGCTACAGCAGTGGGCACTGGAATGCCAAGATGAGTAAGACCCAGGCCCAGTCTTCCGGGACACTCAGTGGCATTTAGAGACTCTCCTATTATCAATCAAGTTTCCATGAAAAAAGGGCAGGTTAACTGATGAAATCAGATGCTATCAGAAATGCTATCACTGCAATTAAAATGGGAATGACACATATTTTGGAACAGCACTGTCTAGTAGAACTTTCAATGATGACGAAAACGTTCTAAATCTGTGCTGTCTAATATGGTAGCTACCAGCCACATGTGACTTCCTGGGTACCTGAAATGTAGCTGGGAGAATAACTGAATTTTTAATTTTATGTAATTTTAACTAATTTTAATTAAAATAGCCACATGTGGCTAGTGGCTACTGTATTGCACAACACAGTTCTAGAAGGCTAAGTGACATTTAATGACTGTATTGTTTTAGATTTTCTTAAGCCATCAGAATTTTTAGCCAGTGGCCTTCTGATTATGACAGACATTCACATTTTTTTAAAGAGGCAATTCAAGATATCTTATACTTTATTTCACTGTTTCCTAACTCTGAACATGCAGAATAGAAGAGGGGAGCTGAGAGAAGCAAGATGGCAGAGTAAAAGGAGGCTCGTAGCTCACCCTCTCCCACAAACATACCAAAACTCACATCTATAGACCTACTCAGCCAACCAGAGCACCTGCCAAACTCCGACAGAACATCGCCCTCTTCAAAAGACAAAGACGCCAAAAATCTGGTAGGAGAAAAGGAAAAAAGAAAGAAAAAGCAAAACAGTGTGGGAGCAGCAAAGGAGGACTGGCGCTCGTTCGCTGGGTCACCCCCCACCACCGCTCCAACGGAGAGGCCAGTGGGAAGGAAGGGGAGCCTCTGAGGCTCAGA